>NC_079191.1:83917120-84517120 GCF_029499605.1 Hyla sarda | reverse complement strand
AGGGGCCTATCATTTGTTCCCACAGTCCAATTTGATCCATTTTTATGGACCAAGGATATACATCTATTTACAAGGAAGCTAAGCTGGCACAAATTCTTTAAAAATATCGAACGAAAGAAGTGCCTGGACCTGGAAATTACACCAAATGACTTGGCCACTTTGGGAGACTTAACTGAATTACTTGATGCTGGCGAAAGAAATAGGGGTGAAGGCCCCTTTACGGATCTGAAACTTAGATCCAAGACCCAACCACCCATGAACGATATCTCATGTATTGAGATCTTCCAAGAATTGGTCACCAGGGATCTCAGTACTCTCTCACTCCAGGACCACTTCCTCCGCAACAACTTGCCCTATGCAGAAAGACAAGCCCTGAAAGAGCTGGAAAATGACCATAGGCTCATTACAAAACCTTCGGATAAAGGAGGCAATATAGTGGTCCTGGAGAGGGAGCAATATAAGAAAATGTGCTATAGGATTCTTAATGACAGGGAGTCCTATGAGATACTTACACAGGATCCTACAGCAAGATACAAAGAGATACTTGTTGGCATACTCCTGGAGGCAAGAAATAACAAACTTATCAGTGACAAGGAGTATGAATTTTTATATCCCACTGCTCCCATTACCCCCACGTTTTATGCCCTTCCAAAAATTCACAAGGGCATATTCCCCTTAAAAGGACGCCCAATAGTCTCGGGCATTGGAAGTATATCACAAAACGTGGGGGTATATGTTGATAAGGTTCTGAGACATTTTGTCACCTCCCCCCCTCCTTTACAAGAGATACGATGGATCTCTTGTCTAAGTTGGATGGAATAGAGGTTAACACTAATACACTCTTAGGAGGGATTGATGTAGAAGCACTTTATTCATCAATCCCACACCAGAAAGGCCTTAGAGCAGTTAACTATTATCTTTCCACACGTCCCACCTATATGTTAAATCACAATAGGTTCATACTTATCCTGGTGGAATTCATCCTCAGCCACAATTACTTTCTCTTCGACGGACGCTATTACCACCAACTAAAAGGGACTGCCATGGGCAGTCCCTGTGCGCCTACATACGCAAACCTGTATTTGGGCTGGTGGGAGGCCACAATAGCGTTCGTCGAGGAGAGGGAGTGGCTGAGTGATCTGGTACCTCTGTGGGTTAGATATATCGATGACGTCCTTGTCCTATGGACGGGATCGGAGATTCAATTCAAGGAGTTCATGGAATCCATCAACAGGAATGATATTGGGCTGACCTTCACATACACGGTAGACAACCGTACATTAGACTTTCTGGATGTAACTATCACTAAAAATGGAGAAGGAGGCCTTCACACCAATGTGTATAGAAAGGCCACATCCACGAACAGCCTCCTGAGGTGGGAGAGTTGCCACCCGGGCCCCCTGAAAAGGGGGATTCCGAAGGGGCAATATCTCCGCCTCAGGAGGAACTGTTCACAGGAGACGGACTTTGAGGCGCAGGCACAGGACTTGAGGGGGAGATTTCGCGATAGGGGATACCCCGACCATGTATTAACCTTGGCATATAAAACGGCAAAGGATACCCCTAAAGAACAGTTACTTATCCCCAAGCAACACACGGAAGAATCCAGGATATGCAGAATTATTGGCACATTCGACAATATGTCAGGCCCAATTAGAGAAATTATTCAGCGCCATTGGAGTGTTCTGCTTATGGATGAAGATCTACGTACCTTAATAGGAGAATATCCACAAATTACGTACCGTAAGGGCAAAAGTATAGCCGACATGGTGACTCACAGCCATCTTTTACCTATTCCACCTACCCCCACATGGCTCAACCGGACCACACTAACTGGCTCACATGCGTGTGGTCACTGTCGAGCCTGTACACACATGAGTAAAACTCTTCAGATATCACTACCAAGGCTCAATAGAATGTATAGAATTAAAACCTTTATCAACTGCAGTACCAAAGCAGTTATCTACATAGCCGAGTGCTCATGTGGTCTGAAATACGTGGGAAAGACTATTCGTGAGCTCCGTAGATGAGTCCTCGAACATGTTGGAGATGTGAGGAACAAGAGAGACACAGCTATTTCCAGACATATCCATGAAGTACATGGGGGCGACATTAAACATCTGCGCTTCTATGGCATTGAGAATATGCGTCCATCTATACGCGGTGGAGATTTAGACCAACTATTATTACAACGCGAAACGCGTTGGATTTATACGCTTGACACCATTACACCACACAGCATGAATGAAATGCTGTGTTTCACTAGTTTCATTGAGACACAGTGACGGGGAATAGGCAGGGGGATATTTTGGAGAGGTAGCTAGTGGGGGTTGTAGTCAACCCATGATGCAGTATATCCCCCCTTTTTTTATATCAGGGACTACTAGGGTTTGATAGACTAGGTTCCTGTGCGGGACCGCCGTTATTAGGGTGGCCACCCCGCCTAGGTTTAGGGAATAGTATAGACTGCATCTAGGCTTCACACTAGGTCCCCTAGGCCCCTGCCATAACCCCCCCCCTCCTCTATATCTTTTAGGAGGTGACCCTTCTCTTTTCCCATATGTCACTGTGTCTTGATGACTCCTCTCGCCTGATCTCCCCATACGTGTCTCAATGCCTGTGCCCATTCGTCATAAAATACATAGTCCCTACATTACATCATATGGATAATTATATAAGCCCCTCCAATTTTCTTCACACATGTCCCAAATAGTTTCTGATTTATTCTTCACTTTTGACCAATAGTAACACTTTGACAAGTAAGGCTACATTGTTGCAGTATTAGCTAGTCTAAAAACCTTTGGTTCTACTCATTTCTGTAAACCATGTCCTTTTGTCCGGGCACAGTGGAGTTAATCGGGTTGCCTAGTCACCGCTCTCTAACACAGAGCGGCTATGCATCTCCGGATCGGCGGCGTAAACCGGAAGCTGCGTCACCCGGGCCCCGCCTCCCTTCCGCCCGGCGATCGGATATTACACAGAACGCCGCGGCGTCTCTCCATGTGCACTGTAGAAGCCGACAGGACTGTACGGCTCCCCGCAACCAAGCGGGTATGCACATGGAGACTATCGTTAGACGCCTAACTGTAAGGAGCACGGCTGTTTTTTCTTTCAGGTTAATAATGATTATGCGACGTGACCTGACAGCAGCTTGTGTTTATATGTGCTTTTTTCCAGGGATTGACCATATCCAAGGCGCTCCAGGGTCTGCTATCTGTCTATTTATGACTCTGGATTTTAAGTAATATCAAGAGGCGGTACTGTATCACTGCCTGCTTGTGATGAGTGTTTTGTTCCCTGCTATATGTAGACGTGGCTTATGACTGTACCACTTATAAGCAGGGCTCATCTGGTATATTAAATAACACCCTACCTGTCCCTGAGGAGGTCATGGATGGTGACCGAAACGCGTCGGACATTAAGGGAAATAACTGATGATGCTAAAATTACTATACTAAACACTCGTGGTCATTTAACAGTGTGTAATTATTGCGTCCTTATGGTGGGGAGATATTATCAGATCCACCCCACACTGTACATTCACATATATTTATATATTTTTTAAGATTACTTGATTAAAAGTTAAGTCTTAGTCACTCCTCTCCCCCCCCCCCCCCTCTTTGATTGCATAATTGACTGGGAGTATTGTCATTAATCGGTTGGGAGATACCCAAAATTCTCTATACTATTACGAAGGAAGTGCTTCGCCAGCTGTGAAGCAGAAGGAAAACCTGGTAGAGGAATGAAATGAGCCATCTTGGAAAATTGATCAACCACCACCCAGATGACCATGTTATTACAGGATGGTGGCAGAACAGTAATAAAATCCATAGCAATGTGGGACCAGGGAGTCTCGGGAAGGGGCAAAGGCTGTAAGAGTCCCGCAGGTTTCTGCCAAGGAGTTTTGTCACGTGCACAGGTAACACAGGAACGGACAAAATCACATTCAAGATGCGGCCACCAGTAGTGCTGGGAGATTAGTAGTAAAGTTTTACAAATTTCAGAATGATCTGCCAAAAAATAATTACCCCATTTTAGGACTTTGTGTCTCAATTTGGCAGGCACAAAGGATGTCCCAGGAGGAAGATGCTGAAGATCGTCAGGAGCTGCTGAGATCAAATGCTCTGGAGGGATAATGGCTGACATTTATCATTGTCTTTAGACTGTTTTTTGTGTCTGCAAGAGGCACAAAAAGGCGCAAGCATGGTTTATTTGCGCCTTCTTTGCGCCTTTTTGTTTACACATTTCTGCTGATTTTGAGTTGCAATCCACTGATTTTGGCAATACACATTATATTGAAGGGATTTATGAACTGCGCCTTTTGTAAAAAGCTGCAAAAAAGGCGCAAAGCCACTGAAAAGTCTCTAAAACTACACCATCCCAGACCTGGCGTAGCTTTTTAGTGAATGTGAAGAGAGAAATTTTAGAAAATGCTTACCTGCACAAAATTTATCAAATGCTCTGTGAACATTTCATAAATTTGGTGCTCCTACACATTACCAGCACACAAAAAAAAGGGTGTAAAAAAATGCTTCACTTACACTACAATGATAAATGTGGGCCTATTTGCCTAGGTGTGGAGTCCATTCCCATGACATCGGAGGATCTGGAAAGAGCATCGGCTCTGATGTTTTTGTCAGCTGGGCAGAAATGAATGAAGAAATTAAATCTGGAAAAGAAAAGAGACCATCTAGCCTGGCGAGGGTTCAAGCACTTAGTAGATTGGAGATATAGGAGATTCTTATGATCAGAATAGATACTGACCGGATGAGGTGAACCCTCCAATAAGTGACGCCACTCTTCCAAGGCTAACTTGACAGCAAGGAGTTCCCGATCTCCAATAGAGTAGTTCCTTTCTGCAGACAAGAAAGTTTTAGAAAAGAAACCATAGGTTACAATCTTGCCTTTGGAGTTTTTCTGGGTTAGAACAGCTCCTACGGATGAAGCATCTACCTCTAAAGCAAAGGGTTTCTCAGGATCTGGCCTAGTAAGCATGAGAGCAGAGGCAAATGCCGACTTTAAGCGAGAGAATGCCTCTTCGGCTTCAGGAGGCCAAGACTTGGGGTTAGAGCTCTTCTTAGTGAGAGCCACAATCAGAGCAACCAAAGAAGAGAAATGCGGAATAAACTGATGATAATAATTGGTAAATCCCAGGAATCATTAAATAGCTCGAAGTCCAGTGGGGCGAGGCCAATCAGATACTGCAGTCAGTTTGTCAGGATTCATCTGGAGACCTTGGTTAGTAACTATGTAACCGAGGAATGGAAGACTAGATCTCTCGAATAAGCATTTCTCCAATTAAGTGTCAGAAGATTCTCCCGGAGGTGCAGAAGAACCAGATGGACATGTGAGCGATGCTCCTCCAAATTAGGTGAAAAGATCAGAATGTCATCCAGATATACGACAACACAGGTGTAGAGGAGGTCTCGGAAAATGTCATTGACAAATTCTTGAAAGACAGCTGGAGCATTACAGAGACCGAAAGGCATCACGAGATACTCAAAATGTCCATCTTGGGTATTGAAAGCCGTTTTCCATTTATCTCCTTCACGGATTATGGATAAGATTATATGCTCCCTGCAAGTCCAACTTTGTGAAGAATTTGGCACCAACGTAAATGATCAAAAAGCTCAGAGATCAGAGGAAGAGGATAACAATTTTTGATCATGATCTTGTTAAGGCCCCTGTAGTCTATACATGGACGAAGAGAACCATCCTTCTTCCCTACAAAGAAGAAACCTGCTCCGGCAGGAGAAAAAGACTTCCGGATAAATCTCTTTTGGAGGTTCTCTTTGATATATTTTGCCATGGCTTATTGGGAATTTCACAAGAAAAACAATGATGTGCTTGGTTTTAACGTAGCTTTATTCTTTCATGAGTTATATACAAGTTTCTGACCATTTATAAAATGTGTTCAATGTGCTGCCCATTGTGTTGGATTGTCAATGCAACCCTCTTCACACACTAATAGCAACACCACAGGAGAAATGCTAGTACAGGTTTCCAGTATCCGTAGTTTCAGGTGCTGCACATCTTGTATCTTCACAGCATAGACAATTGCCTTCAGATGACCCCAAAGATAAAAGTCTAAGGGGGTCAGATCGGGAAACCTTGGGGACCATTCAACTGGCTAACGACGACCAATTCACTTTCCAGGAAACTGTTTAACTAGGAATGCTCGGACCTGGCACCTTCCCTGAGTTTTTCCAGCAAGATGGTGACCACCACATTATGGGTGTCAGGTCCGAGCATTCCTAGATGAACAGTTTCCTGGAAAGTGGATTGGGCGTACTTCTGGAAAAAATCATAACTGCATGCAGGAAAATTTATTTGTTTAAAAATGTCCTCTTCTGACGCCTATAACTTTTTAATTTTACTAATCCTTTTAACCACACGTATTGATGAGTGTTTTGGCGAGAGGCGGGAATAACTTTGTATGGCAAGAGAACCTGCCCGAACACAGCGATTTCCTCGCGTGGCACCCGTGTTCCAACGTTCCTCTACAGTCTTCTTTGCCTCTTGCCGAAGAGGCTATGCAAGTGGACCGTACTCGGTTAACGCAGCTGGAAAGATTCCGACGACGCAATGAGAATTTGTGCCTATATTGTGCCAGTCCGGAGCACTTTCTCAAAGACTGTTCCATATGGCCACAGTGTCCGGGAAACGCTCGCATCTAAGTCATGTGGGAGAGGCGTCCCTAGGTGTGAATACTACCTCTCCTCGTTTGCTCATTCCTGTTCAAGTCTATACCCCTGCCAACTCTTCATTCGTTGCTTCTGCATTTTTGGACTCTGGTTCCACCGGCGACTTCATTGATGCCTCCTTGGTCCATAAACATCAGCTTCCTGTGACTTGGCTTGCCAAGCCCTTGTATATTTCTTCTGTTAATGGACATAATCTGGACTGTAAGGTGCTACTACATACAGAGCCTCTCGTCATGCAAGTAGGAGTCTCGCACAAGGAAAAAATTGAGTTCTATGTGCTTCCACATTGTACAGGGTGGACCATTTATGGATACACCTTAAAAAAATGGGAATGGTTGGTGATATTTTACAAAATCAAACCTATCTAAGTAGGGTATCATTTTAACCATATGGCCCTACATAATTATCACACGGTGTCATTTTTACCGAAAAATGCACTGCGTAGAAACGGAAGCCCCCAAAAGTAACAAAATGGCGTTTTTTCTTCAATTTTGTCCCACAATAATTTTTTTTTTCCATTTTTCCGTGGATTTTTAGGTAAAATGTCTAATGTCACTGCAAAGTAGAATTGATGGTGCAAAAATAAGCCATAATATGGATTTTTAGGTGTAAAATTGAAAGGCTTATGATTTTTAAAAGGTAAGGAGGAAAAAACTAATAATGCAAAAACTGAGTCCTTAAGGGGTTAAGGGCGCACTGGCCCTTTAAATTTTATAGCGCGTAGCGCGTGCACGTGCGCTAGAAGACGGGGGAACGCGTGCCGGCGCTGCGAGAGGACAGAAGGGACGGAGAAGGGTGGAGGTAAGTGAAGGGCTGGGATTCGCAGGTGTACGCGCCGTGATGCCGGAGCGCAGACCGTGACAGCCTGTATAAAAATTGATGGCAAAGGGGTATATAATCCTAGTATAGTATCAGTGTGTCAATTGGACACACTGTAAGGCAGTATGGACCCCAGATCATTACAGCCTCCAATCGGGCATGGTAATGGATATTAGATAATGAGAGCCACACACAAAGTAGATAATTGTAAAGAAATGGGGATATAAATATAATATAATCACTGTCTGTGGCTGATCTCAAACCCACCACCATTCATAGTCAAACATACATAGGCACAAAGTATCCCAACCCCGTCACCGTAACATACTCCTCGCACATTTCAGGACTAGGTTGTGATCGGAGACGTCCAGTATATGGATTGGTGCAAAAAACAGCATCAGTCCATCTCACTGAACAGAGTGCCGAGACCTCAGGGGTCCACAATAATATGTGAAGGGGGTGCCACACATGCATGCTCAGCCACTTGGTGGGAAAAAATAGATAATATGACACCGGATCTAGGAGGCTAGATATAATTTTAATGGAAGTGCAAACGATACAGAACAAGCCCAATAAAGATATGATTGGTCAGGGTACTGTCTCAATTGAAAAAAAGGAAAAAAGAAGAACAAACACATAAAGTGTAATAATTCACAAGCACAAAACGAAAGGATATTATAAATGATGCAAATCATGAAAGGAAATTCCTCCACTGGTTCATCACTGCCACTTGTCCAGCAAAGGTTCTAAAACAAAAAAAGAAAAAGGAGAAAAAAATAAGTAAGTATCCAATATATAAAGTAATTATATATATATATATATATATATATATATATATATGTATACAGGAATCACTATACAATAGTTATACTGTTAGGGCAGCAGCAGAATTAGATTAAGCAGTGTAATTTAAGCATTATAAATTTGAGGAGTAACTGCAAATTCAACACTGAGTCCCTTCGGCAGAAGGGATTGTGAATAATAAATCCACTTCAATTCTCTATGTTTCAAGATATTAATTCGGTCGCGGGACATGATCAATTAAAATGCATCTAAGGTCTTGTCCTGTATGATTTGCCTCAGCGAAATGTTTTTCCACTGGCAAATCAGTACGTCTCTTCCTAATGCTATAACGATGTTGGTTAGGCCTGGTCTTAAAATCCCATGTGGTCTCCCCAACATAGAGGAGACCAAATGGGCAGACAAGGATATACACAACAAAGTCGGATGTGCATGTCAAATAATGTTTTAGACGGTAGATTTTACCTGTTCCCGGATGTGTGAATGTGGAGCCCATAATCATATATGTACAATTCACGCATTGGCTGCAGGGGTAAGAACCCTTATCGCTAACTGAGATACCTTTGGGTGTTGTTCTAGAGAGAAATATTGGATTTGACCAATCTGTCTATTAGATTGGTGCCGCATCTGTGGAACAAGGGACATTCCTTAATTTCAGGGAAACTCTTAATCAATAGATGTTTATTTAGGACACTTGCTATACACTGGGAGTTTTTGCCATATGTAGAAACAAAAGGTATGCATGGTTTGAGTACTTTTTTCTTAGGTTTGTGAAGAAAATTATGTCTGTCCGGGGACATGACTCTGGATTTCCTTCTTGTAGCAGCCCAGAGGGATAACCCCGTTTGGCGAAGTTATCAATAATTTTGTTCAAAGTAGGTTCCAGCTTGTCATCCATGTCGATGATAGTTTTAAATTAGAGGGGCAAAAGTTTAAAAGTAATATCAGGAGGTATTACTTTACTGAGAGAGTAGTGAGTGCAGAGATGGAAATGATGCAAATACAGTGAAGGAGTTTAAACATGCATGGGATAAGCATAAGGCTATCCTTCATATAAGATAGGGCCATGGACTATTGATAGGATTCAGATTATTTGGCAGACTAGATGAGCCAAATGGTTCTTATCTGCCGACACATTCTATGTTTTTATGATACGTCTCGCCCGCAGAATCTGGCTGGCGGGAAGGGAACGTTCCATCGGATGTGGATGGCAGCTGGAAAAATGCAGTATAGAGTTACAATGTGTCTCCTTCACAAATAACTCTGTTACAAGATGGTCAGTCTGAACTGAAACCAATGTATCTCAAAAAGATACCAAAGTAGTAGAAGCATGTAGAGTAAATTGAATATGTGGGTTTACCGTGTTGAGATATGCCTGGAAGGCATGTAATTCATCCATGTCTCCACCCCATATCAGAAACACATCGTCGATGTATCTCCACCACCCCAGCAAATTGCTGGAGTGGTAGGATACATAGAAGCTCACTTCCTCCATCACAGCATTGGCATATGTGCCGGATATCTGAAGGAAGAAGATACCGTTAAACATAAAATAATTATTTTTAAGGACCAATTCCAAAAGTGCAATAATAAAATTAGTTTTGGCAACAGAAAAGTCATGTTCCACGCTGATCCTCACCGCCTGCACCCCCCCTATCATGTGGGATGGAAGTGCACGTCGCCTTTGTGGCATAAGGGTGTAGAATTTGCTCCACGAAGATCGACAAGTGGCTGGTGACTGACCCACCAGCGACTTGTGGATCTATGCGAGCAAATTAAGTAAAGGAGTAATAGGATGTAACACCAAAAGGTAGCTGTACAACTGTTTATCAATCAAATTGTTACACAAGGCATCGTCCAAAACGGTCTTGATTCTCAGACTGATTGCATGTACAGGGTCTCTGCTTAATTTAAAATATGTAGCTGTATTGCCAAGTTGGCGTTCAGCCTCCTTAATGTGTTTTCCCCCGATCCATGACCACTATGGCTCCACCCTTGTCAGCGGGTTTCACCACCAAATTTTGGTTACAGATCAGGGAATTAAGTGCCTCCATTTGATGTTTGGTCAGGTTATGAAAAGTATCGGTCTGTTGGTTTTCTTTAATGTGTGAAATTTCTTGTCTCACAAGATTAGAGTAAGTATTAATAGCACTACATTGAAAAGATGAATTAAAATTGCTGGGCAAATTTAAATCAAAGTCTGAGAATACAAAACTGTCTTCAGACACAGAAGAGGGTATAAATTCTTGACCAATAGAAGGATTCAAGTGGAACCAGACCTTCAGTTTAAATCGGCAAAAAAACTGGATTAAATCCAGTTCTAACTGGAACCAATCGGTCGACAAACAAACTACATTTTTGGAGAAATTTAAGGGAGATCTTGAAACCACAAAACGCCATAAGTGGCACAGGTTCACCTCGGATTATGCCATGGGTCAAGTCTACACTTGGGTTTCGACTACAGCCTTTCCTCCTAAACACCAGCACGAAGGGAGAGATACATAATCTGTTTCTTTGCAAAAAGAGACTGTACATAAAGACAATGTGGACTCTACTAACCATATTCCTTTTTTAGGACTGTATCAATCCAGAAACAAAAACTAACCCGTCGGGGAGGCTGCCGCAGATGCACCTGTCCAAACAAGAGTGCTGAAAACCAACAAGTCATCTCAACGGAAACTGAACTTCAAAAAGAAATGAATAAGCCTATAACAGTAAATATCTCATTCACTTTATTATCTGAACGCCAACTTGAATTGATAGCCAAAGGTCTCATTTTTTGTCCGCACTCTGCTACCAGTTGGTTCCAGTTAGAACAGGATTTAATCCAGGTCTTTCTCTAATTAAAATTGAAGGTCTGGTTCCACTTGAATCTTTATACTGGTCAAGAATTTATACCCTTTTTTATGTCTGCTCACGTTGAAGACTGTTTTGTATTTTCAGACTTTGATTTAAATTTGCCGAGCAATTTTATTCCATCTTTTCAATGTAGTGCTATTGACACTTACTGTAATCTTGTGAGACAAGAAATTTCACACATTAAAGAAAACCAACAGACCCACACTTTTCATAACCTGACCAAACATCAAATGGAGGCACTTAATTCCCTGATCCATGACCACAATTTGGTGTGAAACTCCCTGACAAGGGTGGAGCCATAGTGGTCATGGATCAGGGAAAACACATTAAGGAGGCTGAACGCCAACTTGGCGATACAGCCACATATTTTAAATTAAGCAGATACCCTGTGCATGCAATCAGTGTGAGAATCAAGACCGTTCTGGACGATGCCTTGTGTAACAATTTGATTAATAAACAGTTGTACAACTACCTTTTGGTGTTACATCCTATTACTCCTTTACTTTATTTTCTCCTGAAGATCCACAAGTCGCTGGTGGACGCCATAGGCAGACTCATTGTCTCGGGTCGGTCACCAGCCACTTGTCGATCTTTGTGGAGTGGAGCAAATTCTACACCCTTATGCCTTAAAAGGCGAAGTCATATCTTTGCGATACCTCTGATTTTTTTGTTGAAGCTTGCTGATGTCACATTACCTCCTGGAGCCATTATTGCCACGCTGGGCGTCGTCAGCCTTTACACCTCCATCCCACATGATGGGGGGGGGGGGGGGTAAAGCCTGTGAGGTCCAGCGTGGAACATGATTTTTCTTTTGCCAAAACTAATTTTACAATTTCATTTCCGGAGTTGGTCCTTAAAAATTATTATTCTATGTTTAAAAATACCTTCTTCCTTCAGATATCCGGCACTGCCATGGGCACAAACGTGGCACCCACATATGCCAATGTGTTCATGGCGGTGCTGGAGGAAGCGAGCGTCTATGTAATTTACTGGGGTGGTGGAGATACATCGACGACGTGTTTCTGATATGTGGTGGAGACATGGATGAATTACATGCCTTCCATGCATATCTCAACATGATAAACCCACATATTCAATTTCCTCTACATGCTTCTACTACTTCGAAAATAACATTAAACCATGTAGCTAAAAATTCACAATTTTATTAAATCCTCGTAAAAAACCCAATGACAATAATATAAATAATTAGTATCAATACATAAGAAAGAAAAAGCTCTCCTATGATGAACAACCGTATATCCCAACGCGTTTCCCCGTGTATCTTGTGATATACAACGGTTCATCAGGGGATGACAACAACAGTATACAAATATATACCTAATAAGCACCGAGATATGGAGGAACAATATGTATAGATAGCGTGCAACACATGGACAAAGGCACAGCTTAATGTACAATAGATGAAAGGACAATTAGAACTATACATATGTTATAATACATCAAAGCAGACATATATACGATACAAAGCACGTGAATGCAGGTAGGAAATAGCAAGGCTTATTTGTGGCTTCATTTGAATATCCTCCGACTGATGTAACAACCTCTAGGTAGCAGAGAACGAGATCACTGATAAAGTGAGGACCCTACGATAAGGGTTCCTCCACAGAAAAAGAGAAAATAGGCTTAGTAGATGGCCCCCTGGAATAAAGACCTGAAAATAGTTGCTTCCTTACTACAGATAACTCCAGACCACAATTGTCCAATCACCAAGATCTTGTTTGACCCTCCAGATTATTAGATAAAGAGTTCAGATAATAATGCCACCTAGGTAAAAAAGCCTCTATGATGTCCACATAACCACAGTATAGTCCAAAAGATGTCCAGCCATTATCCATGTGTAGTTACCCCATATCAAAATGCCATAGGCATGATACGTCCGTCTGCGACTGGATCGCCAGTCGCAGACGGACGTATCATGCCTATGGCATTTTGATATGGGGTAACTACACATGGATAATGGCTGGACATCTTTTGGACTATACTGTGGTTATGTGGACATCATAGAGGCTTTTTTACCTAGGTGGCATTATTATCTGAACTCTTTATCTAATAATCTGGAGGGTCAAACAAGATCTTGGTGATTGGACAATTGTGGTCTGGAGTTATCTGTAGTAAGGAAGCAACTATTTTCAGGTCTTTATTCCAGGGGGCCATCTACTAAGCCTATTTTCTCTTTTTCTGTGGAGGAACCCTTATCGTAGGGTCCTCACTTTATCAGTGATCTCGTTCTCTGCTACCTAGAGGTTGTTACATCAGTCGGAGGATATTCAAATGAAGCCACAAATAAGCCTTGCTATTTCCTACCTGCATTCACGTGCTTTGTATCGTATATATGTCTGCTTTGATGTATTATAACATATGTATAGTTCTAATTGTCCTTTCATCTATTGTACATTAAGCTGTGCCTTTGTCCATGTGTTGCACGCTATCTATACATATTGTTCCTCCATATCTCGGTGCTTATTAGGTATATATTTGTATACTGTTGTTGTCATCCCCTGATGAACCGTTGTATATCACAAGATACACGGGGAAACGCGTTGGGATATACGGTTGTTCATCATAGGAGAGCTTTTTCTTTCTTATGTATTGATACTAATTATTTATATTATTGTCATTGGGTTTTTTACGAGGATTTAATAAAATTGTGAATTTTTAGCTACATGGTTTAATGTTATTCTGGTAGAAAATAGCTATAGGACACCATTGTGTCCGACTGTCAGTGAGATTATTCTACTACTTCGGTATCTTTTTTAGATACATTGGTTTCAGTTCAGACTGACCATCTTGTAACAGAGTTATTTGGGAAGGAGACAGATTGTAACTCTATACTGCATTTTTCCAGCTGCCATCCACGTCCGATGGTACGTTCCCTCCCCACCAGCCAGATGCTGCCGGCGAGACATTTCATCGACGACAAGCTGGAACCTACTTTTAACAACATAATTGATAACTTTGCGAAACAGGGTTATCCATCTGGACTGCTACAAGAAGGAAAATCCAGAGTCATGTCTCTGGACACTTGAAGATCAGGAAAAATTTTTTTGCACTGGCGCTGCTCTCAGGCGATCACTTTCAGGCATGAGTCCAGTATTATGTATCAAAAGTTTTTTATTGACCCATTAAAATCAATAAAATATAACAGACAGTGAGGCAATTTGCCTCACTTTCTGATATAATTTATTGATTTTAATGGGTCAATAAAAAACTTTTTATGCATAATACTGGACTGATGCCTGAAAGTGATCGCCTGAGAGCAGCACCGGTGCAAATAATTTTTTCCTGATCTTCAAGTTTCTTCATTACCAGACTTCTCACTGCAATGAGGAATATCGGTCCAAAAATTTGCAGGCTGCAGCTCGAGATCCCATGTCTGTACCCCATACGGAGGGGTTATATGCATGAACCCAAGGGTCATCTCAGGAGAGCACCACACCTCACAAGGGTACCTGGGGACCGATACCTTACAGAATTACGCAGGGCGCTTTTTCTTTCTCCTCTTTTTTTCTTTTTTCCACATTTGTATGTCCCTGGACAGACATAAAATGTATCATGTACCTAAGAAAAAAGTACTCAAACCACGTATATCTTTTGTTTCTACATATGGTGAAAACTCCAATTGTTTAGCAAGTGCCCTAAATAAACATTGATATCTATTGAGTAAGAGTTTCCCTGAAAATGCAGATTTTAAGGATCGTCCCTTGTTGTCCTACAGACGCGGTACCAATCTAAAAGACAGATTGGTCAAATTCGATATTTCTCTCAAGACCAACACCCAAAGGTATCTCAAGCGTTAGTGGTAAGGGTTCTTACCCCTGCCGCCAATACATGAATTGTAAATATATGATTAAGGGCTCCACATTCACACATCCGGGAACAGGTAAAATCTACCATTTAAAACATTATTTGACATGCACATCAGACTTTGTTGTGTATATCCTTGTCTGCCCATTTGGTCTCCTCTATGTTATGGAGACCACATGGGATTTTAAGACCAGGCCTAACCAACATCGTTATAGCATTAGGAAGAGACGTATTGATTTGCCAGTGGCAAAACATTTCGCTAAGGCCAATCATACAGGACAAGACCTCAGATGCATTTTAATTGATCATGTTCCGCCTCTAAAACTTGGAGGCGACCAAATTAATATCTTGAAATGTAGAGAATTGTAGTGGATTCATGATTTACAATCCCTTTGGCCGAAGGGACTCAATGTTGAATTTGCAGTTACTCCTCAAATTTAAAATGCTTAAATTACACTGCTGAATCTAATTCTGCTGCTGCCCTAACAGTATAAATATTGTATAGTGATTCCTGTGTATATATATAATTACTTTATATATTGGATACTTACTTCTTTTTTTTTTTTTGCTGTGCAAGTGGCAGTGATGAACCAATGGAGGAATTTCCTTTTATGATTTTCGTCATTTATAACATCTTTTTGTTTTGTGCTTGTGAATTATTACACTTTATGTGTTTTCTTTTCCTTTCCATTTTTCCCCAATTTTTCTATATATCTATTTTTCCCATCGAGTGGCTGAACATGCATGTGTGGCACTCCCTTCACATATTATTGTGGACCCCTGAGGTCAAGGTACTCTGTTCAGTGAGGCAAACCGATGGTGTTTTTTGCACCAATCCATATACTGGACATCTCCGATCATAACCCAGTCCTGGGATTTGAGAGAATTTTACGGTGACAGGGTTGGGATACTTTGTGCCTATTTATGTTTGACTATGAATGGTGGTGCGTTTGAGATCAGCCACAGACAGTGATTATATTATATTTATATCCCCATTTCTTTACGGTTATATACTAATCCTGTGGCTCTCATTATCTAATATCCATTATCATGCCCAATCGGAGGCTGTAGTGATCTGGGGTTCATTCGGCCTTACAATGTGTTCAATTGACACACTGATACTATACTAGGATTATATACCCCTTTGCCCTCATTTGTTATACTGTATCGGGGAGCGGAGTCTAAGGTGCCGCTGGTTTTCACCAGAGCCCGCCGCAAGGCAGGATGGGCTTGCTGCGGCAGGCGACACTCAGGTCACTACCCCTGACACGGCTCGACCACACAGATAACTGGGCAAGGCACCGAAGGATGAGGCTGTAGCGTAGTCAAACGTAGCAGAAGGTCAAGGCAGGCGGCAAAGGTTCGTAGTCAAAAAACGTAGCAGGAAGGTCTGGATACACGGGAATGGCAAAACAGGCAATGGAAACGCTTTCTCTCAGGCAAATGGCACTGAAGATCTGGCAGGGGTGTGTGGGAGGTGCAACAACTTATAATGTTCTGTCAGGTGCGTTTACTAATTATGGGCATACTGGCCCTTTAAATTTCAAAGCTCCGGCGCGCACGCGCCCTGAGGGACGGGGACGCGTGTGCTGGAGCTGAGAGAGTGAGGAAGCTGCAGGAGCGGGACCAGGTGAGTGACAGGCCGAGGTACGCATGCGGACGCGTCCCGCAAAGCGAGTCCCGGCCCCGCCGGCGGTCGGGGACACTGCGCAGTGTGTAACAGTACCCCCTCTTTTGGTCTCCCCCTCTTTTTACGGCTCAAGAACCTTTTGAAAAATCCTGATCTAAGATGTTATCCTGTGGTTCCCAATACATCTCCTCTGGTCCCAACCCCTTTGGAGTCTAGAGTTTTTTTTTGACTGAACATACATCCGAGGTACCCGAGATGGGAGTAGATGAAACGTCCTTTTTTGAGAAGCTGTTATAGATGACGGGTTTCAAGAGGGAGACGTGAAAAGAATTTGGGATCTGAAGGGAGGAAGATAGATGAAGAGAATAAACCACTGGATTTAGGCGTTTCTTGACTTGTAAGGACCCAAATAGTGTGGGCCCAGTTTGTAACAGGGTACTTTGAAGTGGATGTATTTAGATGACAACCACACTTTCTCCACGGTAGAGTATTTGGGAGGAGGACGGCTTTTCTTGTCCGCTTGAAATTTCATACGGGTCATGGCACGAAGAAAGGAGACAAGAGTCTTCTTCCAGATGGAGGAGAAGTTCCGTACAAGTTCGTCCACCATGGGGACCCCGGAGGGTGAAGACAAGGGCAAAGGTGGATGAGGATAAAGTCCATAGACTACAAAGAAAGGTGAAGATCCTGTGGATTCGGTATCCTTATGGTTGTATGAAAACTCTGCCCAGGGTAGTAGATCGGCCCAGTCATCTTGGCGGGAAGAAACAAAGTGGCAAAGGTACTCTCCCAAGACATGATTCACCCTCTCAACTTGACCATTAGATTGGGGATGATAGGCAGAAGAGAAATCCAGTTTAACTCGAAGATGTGAGCAGAGTGCCCTGAAGAATTTGGAAACGAACTGGACTCCCTGGTCAGAAACAATATGTGTCGGTAATCCATGGAGACGGAAGATATGGGAAAGGAACTGTTTCGTGAATTGAAGAGCAGATGGTAGACCAGGCAAGGGCACAAAGTGAGCCATCTTAGAAAATCGGTCCACAACTACCCAAATGAACGTATTGCCGTTAGAAGAAGGAAAGTCTGTAATAAAGTCCATAGCAATGTTAGTCCAGAGCAGGTCAGGAACAGGTAAAGGATGTAGAAGACCTGCTGGCTTGGCACATGGTGTATTGTCCCGGGCTGAAACTGGGCAGGAACGAACAATTTCTGTGACATCCCGTTTCAGAGTGGGCCACCAATACTGTCGCTATATTAGTTGCAAGGATTTACGGATACCGTCATGATCAGCCTTACAGAGAGGAATGACCCCATTTCAAGACTCGGAGTCTCAGACGAGGAGATACATAAGTCTTTGCAGGGGGCAGATGCTAAATACTTGCTGGTGCTGCGGAAATAAGACGATCAGGAGGAACAATCTGTTAAAGATGCAATTCCAGGTCTTGTACTTCAGAAGATCTTGATAGAGCATCAGCTCGAAGATTCTTCTCTGCTGGACGGAAATGAATAAAAAACCTGGAGAAGAATAGGGACCAGCAAGCCTTGGAAGCGCTGAATTGGTTTAAGATCAGAAGGTTGAGGCCACTCCTGTACAGCAGATAATTTTTTAGGATCCATTTGAAGTCCTTGACTGGTAACAATGTACTCCAGAAACAGTAGACTGGTCTTTTGAAAAGTACACTTTTCAAGTTTTGCATAGCGTTGGTTGTCTCGGAGACGCTGTAAAACTTGACGGAGGTGGAGACGATGAGTGTGAAGATTGGGCGAATAGATGAGAATGTCATCCAAATAGACCACGACACAGGAGTAGAGAAGGTCCTGAAAAATGTCATTGACAAACTCCTGGAAGACTTCTGGAGCATTACATAGTCCGAATGGCAGTACAAGGTACTCAAAATGTCCGTCTCTAGTATTAAACGCAGTCTTCCATTCATTCCCTTCTCTTATATGATCAAAATTATAGGCACCACGGAGATCCAGTTTGGAGAAAATCCTGGCACCTCTCAACTGATAAAACAATTCCGAGATTAAAGGAAGGGGATAACGATGCAAGGACGCAACGACCCATCCTTCTTCTCCACTAAGAAGAACCCAGCTCCGGCAGGAGAAGAGGATTTCCTGATGAATCCCTTCTGAAGGTTCTCCTGGATGTAAGTTGACATGGCCTGGGTTTCAGGAACTGACAAGGGGTAGATTCGGCCCCTGGGAGGTGTGGTGCCAGGCAGTAAATCAATGGGACAATCGTATGGACGATGTGGAGGCAAGACTTCGGCTTGCTTTTCACTGAAGACATCAGCAAAGTCCTGGAGGAACGAAGGTAAACCTGGCGGAAGACTAGACGAAGATTTCAACTTGGTCACAAGTATATGTATACAATGGTTGTTGCAGTACGGGCCCCAGCAAAGAACTTCTCCAGTTTTCCAATCAAGCTGCGGAGCATGGAGTTGCAACCGTGGCAGGCCAAGCAAAAGAGGAGAAGTGCAGTGTGGGAGAACGTAGAAAGACAAGTTCTCCCTATTGGAGACTCAGACTTGCATAGATAAAAGTTCTGTGTGATATAGCACAGTACAGCCAAGTCTTTCTCCATTGACCATAGAGATATACAGTGGTTTCAAGAGGCGGGACGCCGGCAGATGATACCTATGTACTAGGGAGGCATCTATAAAGTTTCCCGATGAGCCAGAGTCAAGGAAAGCAAAAACAGAGATGATCTCTTTAGAAGGAAGAAGAAGCTCGGTCATCCGATTTAAGCAAGGAGAGGTGGAATTCACAACTAGGGAGGCGTCTCCAATAAACCCTAGCTGCGAGAGTATCCCTGTGGCTGAGGACGCAGAGGACAGTCCTTAAGGAAGTGGTCTGCACTGGCGCAGTATAGGCAGAGATTTTCGGTTCGTCGGCGAGTTCTTTCCTGTAGGGTCAGACGAGACCGATCAACTTGCATAGCCTCCACTGTGGGAGGCAACATAGAAGGTTGCGGTGGTTGCTGGAAGACTGGTGCGTGACAAGGAAAGCGCCGAGGTCGTGCAGATTCCCTTTCTTGGCGCAGTTCCTCTCATCGCTCACAGAAACGGATATCAATCTGGGATGCCAATTGTATAAGTTCATTCAGGTATGATGGCAATTCCTGGGCAGCAAGGACATCCTTAATTTAACTTGATAGTCCTCTCTTGAAAGTAGCACAGAGAGCTTCATTATTCCAAGACAACTCCGACGCCAGGCTCCGGAATCGGATGGCATACTCGCCCATAGTGGAGTTGCCCTGGCAAAGACTCAGAAACACTAAGATTTTGTCCCTCAAAAAAACACCATATTCTCAATTGGTTGCAAGTAGCGCGATTAACGCTGCTTGCAACATTCTGCAAGCAGTGCAGCGGCACAGTACATTGGGAACACAGTGGCACAGTTTATCGTGGGGGAAACATTACATTAGGTGGGTACAGTGACAGTACATTAGGGAGGCACAGTGCCACAGTACATAAGGGGGCACAGTGCTACATACATTGGGGGCACAATGCATTAGGAGGGCACAGTGGCACAGTACATTAGTGGGACACAGTACATAAGGGGTCTACAGTGGCACAATACATTAGGGGAACAGTTGCACAATACATAAGGGGTGAACAGTGGCACAGTTTTTGGGGGAAGAACACTTTAGGGGGAATAGTGACAGGGCCGCCGTCAGGGGGGGTACAGCCATTACTCCAATAGGGGTCCCAGGTCCCTGCTGCACCCCCCTGCAGTCCCTGCAGCACAGAAGCAGGGGACTGCTGTTTACACAGCGGTCTCCTGCTTCCAGGTCTGGTCGGTCCAGGACGCACTAAACTATAAGCACATTTTACAGACGCGCCTATAGTTCAATGCGGCGCTCGGGCTCGGATGATTAACAGAGCGAAGAGCCATTGGGTCCTCGCCCTGTCGATCACTCTTGTGGCCCGACCACATTATGCAGGTGTCGACAAGAAGCCCGGGCATCCATCCTCTGCGCTCCGGCACATGAATAAAATGATCATCATGCGCCGGAGCACAGACCGGAGAAGAAGACAGAAGAGAAGAGGCCGTGAACCGCGCTGGAGCCTGGTAAATATGTTTTTGTTGTTGTTTTTTTCTTTTGTTTATCGATTACTACCTAAGAGGGCTACTAATTCCTATCTAAGGGGGCTACTAATCCCTATTTATGTGGGCTACTAATTTCTATCTAAGAGGGCTACTAATTCCTAGCTAATGGGGCTAGTGATTCCTATCTGAGGGGGCTACTGATTGCTATCTAAGGGGGCTACTTATTCCTATCTAAGGGGGTTACTGATAACTACCTAAGGGGGCTACTGATTCCTACCTATTGGGGCTACTGATTCCTACCTAAGGGGGCTACTGATTACTATCTATGGGGGCTACTGCTATTGATACCTTAGGGGACTGCTGGCTATTACTACCTAAGGGGGCTGCTTTTTAGTACTTGAGGGGGCTTTTGCTATAACTACCTTAGGGGGCTGCTGACTATTTCTGCCTATTGGGGCTACTGAAAACAACCTATTAGGTGCTACTGAAAACGACCTATTGGGGCTACTGATTACTACCTAAGGGGGCTGTTGATTACTTCCTAAGGAGGCTACTGATTACTACCTAAGGGGGCTACTGATTACTACCTAAGGGTGCTGCTGATTACTACCTAAGGGGGCTTCTGGTTGCTACCTGTGAAGGCTACTGATTTCTACCTAAGGAGCTACTGCTAATGCTGGCTATTACTACCTAAGGAGATTACTGAATACTACCTAAGGGGGCTACAGATTACTACCTAAGGGGGCTGCTGCTATTGCTACCTAAGGGGGCTACTGATTAATATCTAAGGGGGCTACTGCTAATACTACTTCAGGGGGGTTCTGGCTGTTTACTACCTAAGGGGGCTGCATTCTTACTACATACAAGATGCTACCACTACTATTACCTAAAGGGGGCTGCTTCTAACACCTACCTAAAGGGGGCAGCTACTACTACCTAAAGGGGGGGCTACTACTATATACAGGGGGAACTACCTACAGGGAGTAACCCCTACTTATAGGAGACTGCTACTGCATACAGGGAGTAACTATCTACATGGGAATCTACCTACAGGTAGAACCTCCCTACTCTGGCCATGTGTGTAATTGGGGAAACTATGTGAAGGGACCTGTCTACTTTCTGGAGCGACCTAACTACTTAATGGGTGGGGGACAGACCTACCTACTCCCCCAACCCACTTATCTAGCCACTCTATTATTACTGTACAGAGTGTGATAAGTGCAGGAAAAAGCGCACAGCCTAAAATGTTTATCTGGCAGGTTCTGTGGAGAAAAGTTGTGAAAGGAAGAAGTTGTCATGACTGTCTGTTCCAGAAGGAGACGAAAAAGGAAAGTGAACGACCTAATCAGAGAAGACGTCAACTGATGTAACTGTATGTAATCACCACTATACCACTATAGTGGTATAGTGGGGATTACCACTACCACTATATGGTCACTGTATGGGGGTAATATTTCCTCCTTGTATACTTGTATTATTGGTAATATTGGTCTCAGTATACAGGATTTGGTCACTAACAGTATGATGTTAATATGTATGTCCATAATATTCCTCCTTGTGTACTGTTATTATTAGTAATATTGGTCTCAGTATACAGGATTTGGTCAGTATTAGTATGATGGTAATGTGTATGGTGATAATATTCCTCCTTGTATACAGGTATTATTGGTAATATTGGTCTCAATATACAGGATTTAGCCAGTAACAGTATGATGGTAATATGTATAGTGATAATATTCCTCCTTGTATACTATACAGGTATTATTAGTAATATTGCTCTCAGTATACAGGATTTGGCCAGGAACAGTATGATTGTAATATGTATGGTGATAATATTCCCCTTGTACACTGGTATTATTAGTAATATTGGTCTCAGTATACAGGATTTGGTCAGTAATAGTATGATGGTAATATGTATGGTGATAATATTCCTCCTTGTATACTGGTATTATTGCTAATATTGGTCTCAATATACAGGATTTAGTCAGTAACAGTATGATGGTAATATGCATAGTGATAATATTCCTCCTTGTATACAGGTGTTATTAGTAAAATTGGTCTCAGTATACAGGATTTGGCCAGTAACAGTATGGTGGTAATATGTATGGTGATAACATTCCTCCTTACATACTGGTATTATTGGTAATATTGGTCTCAGTATACAGGATTTAGTCAGTAACAGTATGGTGGTAATATGTATAGTGAAAATATTCCTCCTTGTATACTGGTATTATTGGTAATATTGGTCTCAGTATACAGGATTTAGTCAGTAACAGTATGATTTTAATATGTATAGTGATAATATTCCTCCTTGTATACAGGTATTATTAGTAATATCAGTCTCAGTATACAGGATTTGGCCAGTAACAGTATGATGGTAATATGTATGGTGATAATATTCCCCCTTGTATACTGGTATTATTAGTAATATTGGTCTCAGTATACAAGATTTGGCCAGTAACAGTATGATGGTAATATGTATGGTGATAATATTCCTCCTTGAATACTGGTATTATTGGTAATATTTGTCTCAGTATACAGGATTTAGTCAGTAACAGTATGATTTTAATACATAAAGTGATAATATTCCTCCTTGTATGCTGGTATTATTGGTAATATTTGTCTCAGTATAAAGGATTTGGTCAGTAACAGTATGATGGTAATATGAATGGTGATAGTATTCCTACCTGTATACTGGTATTATTAGTAATATTGGTCTCAGTATACAGGATTTGGTCAGTAACAATATGATGGTAATATGTATGGTGATAAAGGCAGGGGAAAGGTCGGGTGGTGGGGAGGCCCAGGCTTTGAGCTGTGTAAAGGACCCAAAATTTCTGATGACAGCCCTGATAGTGAACAGTATTCAGCAGCAGTATTATACTCAGGTGAACAGAAACTGGCAGTATAATATTCAGTGGAAGTAGGGGCACTGTATGTGGAAGTAATATATTTAGAGGGTACAGTGTGTGGCAAAATAATATCAAGGGGAGGGGGGAAATTGTCTGGCAGTATGCAGCAGTATTATATTCAGGGGCCACAGCATTTAGGTTATACTGGGAGCTAGGAGGTGTCCTAACATCACTTCCTTAGAGCTAATAAGCTAGCTACCAAAAGTTGCTCCAGGTTTCATGGACCCTTGGTCAATAGAATCACAGCAATAGAGTCACAGTGGGTTTCCTTGTGCCTCAACATCTTTCCTCCTCCCAGTATTATCCTTCAAAAATGTCACCAGTGATATGTTGAACAGAAAAATATAGATGGGCACTTCACAAAATGGAGATGCACGGTGTGCAAGGATTGGCCACAAAAGGTCAATAAGGAAAAAAGAAAGAAAGGATTGGTTAATAGAAGGTCCTACACACCACAATAAAGTAAAGACATTCTTTATTAGTTACAAAGAAATAGTACACTAAAATAAACATCAAGATTTTTTATTTTATTTGACTATGCTACAGGGGCTGTAAAGTTAGTGTAGTTTATAATATAGTGTCTGTACATGTGTTTCATGGTGGTCTCTGGTTGTGATTTTTGCCCCAATGTTTAGTTTTAACAGCATACAAAATGAGTGTTGTCTCAGATTTTCCCTGGTTGCAGTGCGGCCTGAGACATTACATCACTAGTCAGGTGGTCAGAGGGAGCCTGTCTTTCCTTCAATGGGTGAAGCGACCACGGGATGGGAGATTACTTTGCAGTGAATTGTAGTTTTGCAACAGCTAGAGACACCCAGGTCAGAAAATTATATTGCAAGAAAGAGATCACAGGTGTGTTTCAATGGGTGGGATGACTGATGTGTGGGAGGGAGAAAAGTGATCACACCTACAAACAAGGGATCATGGGACTTATAGTTTGAGGGAATGAACTCCAACAGGAAATAGCCAGTTTACAAAAAGATAGCCACAGCATTAACTCACAACATAGCCATTTAGCCCCAAGAAAAGCATGGATCCTTCCTAAGCATGCCCATTGCTGTCTGGTCTGGCAGGTATGTACTAAAATCACCTTATGGTGGAAAACTCCTTTTAAGAATGACTAGAGTGGAGGAAAAAAAAAAAAAAAACTCCTACAGCCCCACTAATGGTATCAATAAAGGAAATACAAAGAGACTGTAGATTCCACAACTAAAAAATAAGTAAATAACAATGCACCCCTAAGGTCAATAAATAACTATAAATAATGGAAGAGTATCAAACAAGCCTGTATGGATATATGATAATTAAGATTTCAATAGATGCATATGTAGAATTACTGTACGTACAAGACCTACAAGGGGTCCAACAATCTCCCAGTATCAAAGAAATTAGAGTAGTAAACCTGATAACAAAAATATGAGGTTTATGGGGGAAGTGCTATTTAAAACATAACTTTTAATGTTACTGATAAAATATCACCCAAAATGTGATTCCATGACCAATACTAAAAAATGCGACACAGGATCCGTTTGGATCACCACCCATCCGATGGATTTATCAAATGTCTCATAGATATCTCATATGTATGTCAGATATTCTCATCAAATGTCTCAAAAATTTCTCAATAGTATATCAATTGTTCTCTACGTGTTTCTACTCCCATTCGGAGTGTCCTCAGGAGAAGCTATGAATATACAGATACCACACAAGTGAAGCTGAGTATCATATATAACAAAAGATGTCATATGCTCATAGAGATAGCATTGTTAGATGATGGGTAAATGGCATATTAATTCTACATGCCATCCCACGGGTGTGATCGTAGCCAGCAGTCCAATGGAGAGATACAGGTATTACCTAGGAGAGAAATCAACAATGGGGTAAGCCCCAGCTCACAATACAGTGCTGTAAATCTTGTTGGGAGTTTCACACTCACAATACTCTCCGTTGTTGCAGACACCTGTAAAATGAAGACAATGCAATCCTGTAAATAGAAAAGCTCCGTTGTACCTGCAAAAAAAGGCTAGCTATAAGGCCACTAATCAGCTACTCACGGTTTGCTGAACGTGATGCCGATCACAGGATCCCGGAGTGTGCGCAACCCGCAGTGGCGGGGAGCCGGAATAAGTCTAACCGGCTTCTCTGCGCTCACCTTCCGGGTCTGTCGGCGTCTGGCGTCATATCCTGGTGCCTGGTGTGACGTCACCTATCTCCGCCCTGCTCTGACACCCACAGGGGGCGGGTTCAAGTCCCGGACGTCACGCTTTAGTGTGGAGCCAGGTTATAACAGAGGTGATTCCTGGCTGAGTTCTAGTTACATTAACTCATTGATGACTGGTATAGTGAGGAGGTACAAGTATATAGCGTACAAATCACAATATATATGGAACAAAGTACCGTAAATGTCCAGCCCCATACATAGGTTATATCATTTAACAGGAATCAATCGTGGAGCAGGTTCATAGCAAGTGAACATGCGACTGAGTCTAGGTGCCCCATGCTATTAAACAGGCACTAGGTCCCTCATTCTTAGGGACCGCATTGCCGCATGTTCACCACCACGTTTGCCACCATTTGATTATGAAAATGTTTTAGACAATTTATGTCCAAATACAAATTAAACTGTCTTTAGTGTACTTTAAATCCCTTATTTTCATCTAAAAAGAGCTCATTTCTGAATCTCTGATAGATGAAAACAGGATTATTGATATTAGAATTTCCCAAACACGGATCCTAAGATAAACCAACAAAAGAGAGCCACTTCGCCACCCCATCATGGAGTGTAGTCTTTAAATAGAATGGGACCTATGTGTATAAATTGTTGTTTTATTGTTTTAAAATCCGTGGAGATATGGGCGATCCCTGGGGTAGCCCTGGATGTAAAAGGGAGGGATGAAATAACGGGGCCTAGGGAACCTATGCTACCCCTATACTGACTGTGACCCTCACACCTAGGCGGTGTTATCGCCCTAATAAGGGCGGCCCCGCTCCCGAACTTCCTACTTGGCCTGGGTATACCCTATATATCTATAAGGTGACATTAACTGTTAGATCCACTAGGATATCCTCTATCTACCTATCAGTCACCTAAAAGGGACCATCCCCCAATACCCACGGATCTTAGAGAAAAGGCGCAAAACTTAATTGTTCATTTAGGCCTCTCGGGGCCATTGTACCCATTTCAAATATCCACCTACTTTCTTTCTGCAATAACAGTCTGTCAAAATCGCCCCCCCTAGGTGAGGGTCGAACTTTTTCCAATCCTACAAATTTCAATTGACTATAACAACCACCATGAATAGTACTCATGTGACGTGCCAATGAAGTGTCTCTTTTATGTTTCACATCACCAATGTGTTCCGAGATATGTTTTTTGAAGGGGCGAAAAGTCTTCCCAATACATCTCATTTGACATGGACAGATTACTAGGTAAATTAAACCACTCGTGTTACAATTTATGAAGTCATAAATTTTATGTTTTTGGCCTGTCCTTTCATTCAACACTTCCTTCGTCTTTAACACATTGGGACAGGCTTTACACCGCCCACATTGGTAGTTGCCCGTCACATGGGACCTATTTAACCAGGTGTTGCTGCTTGTACATGTAGGGGATAAATGACTGTGTGTGATCAAGTCACCAATGTTACGGCCTCTACGATAGGTGATTTGGGGTCTTTCTGGTTTGACGTCTCTTAGATCAGGGTCCATGCGTAGGATCCTCCAATGCTTCTCAAGGATCTCTCGCATAATAGGGGCTGCATGATCGTAAGTGGCAATTACTCTCAATTGTTGGAAACTCGAATCCGTCTGTTTGGGTGTTAGAAGATTCTCTCTAGGAGTCTGTAAGGCATGCTGATAAGCCTTTTTTAAAATGTGATCTGGATATCTCCTATTTCTGAATCTTAGTCTCAATTCTCTTGCCTCTGTCAGGAAATCCTGATACTCTGAACAGTTCCTCCTGAGGCGGAGATACTGCCCCCGCGGGATACCCCTTTTCAGGGGTCCCGGGTGGCAGCTCACCCACCTCAGGAGGCTGTTCGTAGATGTCAACTTCCTATGTATAGTTGTCCTTAGGTTCCCTTCAAAAGTTTTGTGGATAGATGTTATGATTCGGCAGGCTGGATGTGGATCCTCTGTGTCAGCGAGGGATTGGCGTGGACCGTGTCGGTGGACCGGTTCTAGGTTGCTACTGGTATTCACCAGAGCCCGCCGCAAAGCGGGATGGTCTTGCTGCGGCGGTAGCAACCAGGTCGTATCCACCGGCAACGGCTCAACCTCGCTGACTGCTGAGAAGGCGTGGGACAGAAGGACTAGACAGAGGCAAGGTCAGACGTAGCAGAAGGTCGGGGCAGGCGGCAAGGTTCGTAGTCAATGGAAATAGCAGAAGGTCTGGAACACAGGCTTTGGACAACACTAAACGCTTTCTCTGGCACAAGGCAACAAGATCCGGCAAGGAAGTGAAGGGGAAGTGAGGTTATATGGACAGGGAGCAGGTGGAAGCTAATTGACTGATTGGGCCAGGCACCAATCATTGGTGCACTGGCCCTTTAAATCTTAGAGAGCTGGCGCACGCGCGCCCTAGAGAGTGGAGCCGCGCGCGCCAGAACGTGACAGCCGGGGACCGGGATGGGTAAGTGGCTTGAAATGCGATTCACGAGCGGGCGCGTCCCTCTATGCGAATCGCATCCCCGTCGTCAGTGTCAGTGCAGCACTCCCGGTCAGCGGGTCTGACCGGGGCGCTGCAGAGAGGAGAACGCCGCGAGCGCTTCGGGGAGGAGCAGGGACCCGGAGCGCTCGCCGTAACAATAGATATATCCAAATGCTAGAGTCATGGCACTCATGTGTAAATGAAAGTCCAAGATCGTTCTGATTTAACAGTCTCAAGAATTCCTCAAATTCATGAGAGGTGCCCTGTCATAAGATGAAAATATCATCAATAAACCGCGCCCAGATGAGGGCGTGCTCACTGAAATACTGTCTCTCCTCGACAAAAACTTGGGTAGCCTCCCACCAGCCCAGAGTTAAATTTGCGTAACTCTTGCGTAAATTTGATAATTAAGATTCTCAGAAGATGTGCAATATACTAAAGGTTTACAGAATGATGTGCTAAACAATATCCTTCCTAGAACATGATAGGAAAATGCATATATAATAACAATGTAACTGCCGGTCCCAACCTACAATCTGCAAATGCATATGATAGGTCTCTGTTGGACTACAAGTCTTAAGTTAAAATTACAGGCAATGTAGCAAAGCTACAGTACATAAGAATATATTAGTAATGGAAATCCTATTTATCCATAGGGGATAAAACTGTATGTGTTTCACTACTCATCATCAGGAATGAGGAAAAGATATTCTTCCATTATTCATAGTTATTTATTGTCCTTCGGTGTGCATCACTATATACTTATTTTTATTGGGTAACCTTTGTATTTCCTTCCACATTGTAGGGGTTTGCTGGGTTAATTGTTTTAGAGTTGTTGGTTTCCTTCAAACCACTCCAGATTGTCTTTGTTGTGGGGATACTTGGTCATGGTCATGGGGGGAAGTGTTATAGGAGTTTTGTGTTTTTTTTCCTATCAGAAACTCTACTCCAGATTGTCTTTATTGTGGTGATATTTGAAGTTGTAGGAGTTGTGTTGGTTTCCTCCACTTCACTCCAGATTGTCTTTTTTGTGGTGATCATAGTCATGGTTTTTGCAGCATTTTTGTATTTTTTTTTTAGTATAAAAGACATAAATATATTTTACTGTAATTTTTCCCAAGCAATGCAAAAAATAAAGGAATGGAAGGTGAACATATGAAAGGAGGGAGACTGTACACTGCAAACTTTATCATTTTTTTTATTTTACTGGTGAAAAATATGGGTTCTATACTGTTCTATAATGTGTCTGCATTTTGGCATTTAATTTGGGATGTATTTTAGGATGTAAATGTAAAGCTTTTGCCATAGCCAAATAACATTTGTAAATACAGCCAAAAATAAAATGAACAGAATCTGAGAAGCTACAGTGCATGGGTGTGTGTTGCTGTTTGTGGGAATTTACACTGAAGCAATGTGGACATACAGCAGTTATTACAATGGTATTTACACATTGGACAATTGCCTTGAGCTTCATGGGTGGTGAGAGATGTAGAGGAAGCTTTCATTTGCCTTTAAGGAACGGTATGGACCCTCTGGAGCAGGCAGACTGGCACACAGATTGCACATTCCTCACCGATGTACCTAAAGGGGCCTTCTCCCAATGTGTGCCTGACTGTCATCTGTGGATTCACAGCCATGTCTACTGTACCTTCTCTGTAGCTGTTGATATGACTATTCCCTTGGTAGTTCGGCTGCTGGGTATATTATAGGAAATAGGAATACTCACATAATGATGTCCACAGCCAAATCCTCTGTACAATGGGGCCAAACACATACAGTGGGGATCAAAAGTTTGGGCACCCCAGGTAAAAAATTTTATTAATGTGCATAAAGAAGCCAAGGAAAGCTGGAAAAATCTCCAAAAGGCATCAAATTACAGATTAGACATTCTTATAATATGTCAACAAAAGTTAGATTTTATTTCCATCATTTACACTTTCAAAATAACAGAAAATAAAAAAATGGCGTCTGCAAAAGTTTGGGCACCCGGCAGAAATTATAGCATGCACTGCCCCCTTGCAAAGCTGAGACCTGCCAGTGTCATGGATTGTTCTAAATCATCATCTGGGAAGACCAGGTGATGTCAATCTCAAAGGTTTTAAATGCCCAGACTTATCTGACCTTGCCCCAACAATCAGCCCCATGGGTTCTTCTAAGCAGTTGTCTAGAAATCTGAAACTGAAAATAGTTGACACTCACAAAGCTGGAGAAGGCTATAAGAAGATAGCAAAACATTTTCAGATGTCAATATCCTCTGTTCGGAATGCAATTAAGAAATGGCAGTCATCAGGAACAGTGGAAGTTAAAGCAAGATCTGGAAGACCAAGAAAAATATCAGACAGAACAGCTCGCAGGATTGTGAGAAAAACAATTCAAAATCCATGTTTGACTGCACAATCCCTCCAGAAAGATCTGGCAGACACTGGAGTTGTGGTACACTATTCCACTATAAAGAGATACTTGTAAAAATATGGTCTTCATGGAAGAATCATCAGAAGAAAACCTCTTCTACCTCACCACAAAAATCAGCATGTGAACTTTGCAAATGAACATATAGACAAGCCTGATGCATTTTGGAAACAAGTTCTGTGGACCGATGAGGTTAAAATTGAACTTTTTGGCCGGAATGAGCAAAGGTATGTTTGGAGAAAGAGGGGAACAGAATTTAATGAAAAGAACCTCTGTCCAACTGTTAAGCATGGGGGTGGATCAATCATGCTTTGGGGTTGTATTACAGCCAGTGGCACAGGGAACATCTCATGAGTAGAAGGAAAAATGGATTCAATAAAATTTTATCAAATTTTGGATGCTAACTTGATGCCATCTGTGAAAAAGCTGAAGTTAAAGAGAGGATGGCTTCTACAAATGGATAATGACCCTAAACACACCTCGAAATCCATGGGGGATTACATCAAGAGGCATAAACTGAAGGTTTTGCCATGGCCTTCACAATCTCCTGACCTCAACAAAATTTAACATTTATGGATAGACCTTAAAAGAGCAGTGCGTGACAGACAGCCCAGAAATCTCAGAGAACTGGAAGACTTTTGTAAGGAAGAATGGGCAAAGATACCTCAATACCTTGAATTGAAAGACTCTTGGCTGGCTACAAAAAGCGTTTACAAGCTGTGATACTTGCCAAAGGGGGCAGTACAAGATATTAACTCCAAACTTTTGCAGATGCCATTTTTTTGTTTTCTGTTATTTTGAAAGTGTAAATGATGGTAATAAAATCTAACTTTTGTTGACATATTATAAGAATGTCTAATCTGTAATTTGATGCCTTTTGGAGATTTTTTCCATCTTTCCTTGGCTTCTTTATGCACATTAATACACATTTTTTACCTGGGGTGCCCAAACTTTTGATCCCCACTGTAGATGAAGGATGGAATGTTCTTCCACACTCGGGGAGTAAAATACAGACTTTATTGCTGGGTAAGGAATTGAAGACCAAAAATCTAGAATAATAAACCAAATGGTTATTCAAATATTAGAAGAAACTTTATACTTTTTTGGAATTACTGCACTCAGCTGAATATTAGAAACAACCTTCTGTTTGAGTGAAAATAGGCAGGGGGCACATATGTTCTGCTAACCTTGTAATTCTACCTTGTGAAGAGAATCAGGCCGCAAAGTACAGAAGGAGAATAACACTGACCATAAAAAAAATCTGCAAAGACAAAAGTGTATGTAGGGGCCATACCTCGTGTACTATCTTCAGTGGGTCAGTACGAGTGTGCCAAAAACTCAAACTCATCAATGTACTAACCTTCTAGAGTTGTGCAATTTTAGGCACAACTCTAATGTAGGACAAATCACTTGAGTTGCTGCAGCACCTTGTGGGATCACACTTCAGACACTGCCAGGAGGTGGAAAAGACATAAAAATGGACCCAGCCATGGAAGAAACTCATTTGTAGCAAATGGCAAAATGCAAGGACCTAGCCATGGAAGAAACTCATGTCTAGGAAATGGCGATCGCTAGATATATTTCAGCTCAGTCAAAACCTGTGCAGAGGAAGAGTGGTGCAGATGCCCATAGCAACAAATCAGATTTCTTCTTTTAATTTTAAAGAGGCCTCTGAAACTGGAAAGAAGCGATCTGGTTGATATGTGCAGCTGCACAACTCTTGCTCTACACAAATTTTAATAACACTCCTCCACTGTTCTTTATTGTTGCAATGTGTTTCGGCTCTGTTGCACCATGAGGCTTCATTAGACATGCTGATGGTACTGGTGCGACAGAGTCAAAGTGCACTGCAACAATAAACAACAATAACAATAAATAACATTAAGCTTTGAATAACTCTTTGACTGAGCTGGAATATATAGTGGTCACTATATATATATATGTATAATTTTTGGACTGAAACCTTGTGAGTTGGATCTTCTTTTGCCTTTCTAGATTCTTGTGCTGTGCTCCGGCTTCCTGAACTCCAAGGCGGGGATCAGTATCACATATGCAGGTGTGGTGAGCTAAAGAGCTGTGCCTTTCTTGTTCCAGGAGCATTTCTCATCCATCCTATGAGTCAGCGAAGGGTGATTTGATCCTAGACCGTTGCAGGTGCCTTCTGGATGGGAGGGGAAGGGATGTTTTGTGGGGGCCTCTCTCATTTTGAAGAAGGTCTTGGAATATTCTTGTTCACTTCTTCTGTGTGCACTTGTTAGTATTTTTTGTTTACTAGGGTGATTAATACTTATACCTTGGCATCTTAAAATAAAAATAAAAATGTAATTGTGCTGTCTGCTTCCAGCTATCCAGAGCCCAGAATTCTGATGTTCTGTAGCAGGCAGTACATTACGGTGATGTCCTGTACTCTTATTTGCCCAGTGCAGGATCTCCCTGGCAATGGCACCACTTTCAACTCTAAGGGTGGATTCCCAGCGTATTTTATGCTGCGGACATGCCGCTGAAGGACCCCTACTGGGTGCCTTTAGATGTGCCTGCTCAGAGCGGCAATACGCCAATCCGAGCAGACACACTGAGATGTGTGAGGTGCCACGTGCATGCGCATTATACTCGCACATCGCGGCTGCTCTCGGTCTAGCGAGTACAAGCAGACAGACTGCTACATTGTGCAAGTTGCCGCGCATGTGCGGCGACTTACACATCACAGCAGTGTGTCTTCTCGTAGTGGCAGATTGCCGCTCCGAGCAGGCAAATCTGAGGCACCATGTAGGGGTCATTCGGCGGTGGATCCGCAGCGTAAAACACACTGTGAATCCACTCGTCTGAACGTACCCTAAGTGTGTATAGAGTAGGAAACAATGGAAGAGCAGTAAGCCACCATCATCAAGATGGTGGCTTACTGCTCTGCCATTGTTTCCTACCAAAGTTAACTGTTACAAATGGATCTGGATAGGTTGGAGGTTTGGGCTGAGAAGTGGCAAATGAGGTTCAGCACTGATAAATTAATGCACATGGGGAAGAAAAATCCATGCTGGGATTATGTATTAAATGGGAGAACACTTGGGACGACTGACATGGAAAAGGATTTAGGAGTCTTAGTCAACAGTAATGTGAAGCAAGGTGGTGTAGATCCAGCACTGCAGAACTAGGGTCACTTGTAGGAATGCGGTGTATTAGCGGTACAGGTGAGACGTGGCTGTGGACAATGGTGGTGCAGTTCATACAGAAAAGACGTGATCCACAAAGAAGAAACTCAAAGAGAACTGCACTCATCATCCACAGGCTTTATTCACAAGAGTACAGGCACATACAGCGGAGGCAGGGGCACCACGGGACAAATTATTTCGTGCTTCAAAGCGCATCTTCTAGCCGATGTGTTAGAAGAAGCGATTTGAAGCGCGAAACAATTTGTCCCGTGGTGCCCCTGCCTCCGCTGTATGTGCCCGTACTCTTGTGAATAAAGCCTGTGGATGGTGAGTGCAATTCTCTTTGAGTTTCTTCTTAGTTAACAGTAAATTTAGCTGTAGTGACCAGTGTCGGGCAGCTGCTGCCAAGGAAAATAAAATCATGGGGTGCATCAATAGGGGTATAGATGCCCACGACAAGGAAATACTTCTACCGCTGTACAAATCACTAGTCAGACCACACATAGAATACTGTGTACAGTACTGGGCACCAGTGTACAAGAAATATATAGTCGAGCTGGAGAGAGTTCAAAGATGGGCAACCAGGGTAATACGGGGAATGGGAGGACTACAGTACCCAGAAAGATTATCAGAATTAGGGTTATTTAGTTTAGAAAACAGAAGGCTTAGGGGAGACCTAATAACTATGTATAAATATATCAGGGGAACGTACAGAGATCTCTCCTATGATCTATTCATACCCAGGACTGTATCTATAACAAGGGGGCATCCTCTACGTTTAGAGGGAAGAAGGTTTCTACACCAGCACAAACGGGGGTTCTTTACTGTAAGAGCAGTGAGACCGTGGAATTCTCTGCCTGAGGAGGTGGTCATGGTGAACTCTGTAAAAGAGTTCAAAAGGGGTCTGGATGCATTTTTGGAGAGTAATAACATCGCTGGTTATGTATACTAGATTTCTAGGGACAGAAGGTTGATCCAGGGATTTATCCTTATGCCATATTTGGAGCCGGGAAGGAATTTTTACCTGTAGTATGAGAGTTTTTTAATAGATCAGAAAACCCCTTTAAGGGTCTATTCACACGTACAGTATTCTGCACAGATTTGATGCGCAGGATTTCAAGCTGTGTTCAGTTTACATAGAAATCTGCAGCAGAAAATCCTGCGCATCAAATCTGCACCAAATATTGTACGTGTGAATAGACCATAAAGGTGCATTCACATGTACAGTATCCTGCGCATATTTAAAGCGCAGGATTTTATGTGCAGAATTTTAAGCTTTAGATTTCAATGTAAACTAAATGACTGAACACAGCATCAAATCTGTGCAGGATACTGTACGTGTGAATAGACCATAAAGATGGTTAACATCCTCTTTATGGGTACATTCCCACTTGCCCTATTCTGCTGCGTATTTGCTGCTGCATCTTTTTTTCCCATTGACTTTAACCCCTTAACGATGCAGGACGTATATTTACGTCCTGCGCCGGCTCCCGCGATATGAAGCAGGATCGCGCCGCGATCCTGCATCATATCGCGTCGGCCCCGGCGCTCATCAACGGCCGGGACCCGCGGCTAATGTGCGGTATTAACCCTTTAGAAGCAGCGGTCAAAGCTGACCACCGCTTCTAAAGTGAAACTGAAAGTGAGCCGGCTGCTCAGTCGGGCTGTTCAGGACTGCCGCGGTTAAATCGCGGCGTCCCGAACAGCTGACCGGACACCGGGAGGGCCCTTACCTGCCTCCTTGGTGTCCGATCGACGAATGACTGCTCCGTGCCTGAGATCCAGGCAGGAGCAGTCAAGCGCCGATAATGCTGATCACAGGCGTGTTAATACACGCCAGTGATCAGCATAGGAGATCAGTGTGTGCAGTGTTATAGGTCCCTATGTTATAGGTCCCTATGTTAATAAAGGTCATTTAACCCCTTCCCTAATAAAAGTTTGAATCACCCCCCTTTTCCCATAAAAAAAATAAAACAGTGTAAAAAAAAAAAAATAAACATATGCGGTATCGCCACGTGCGTAAATGTCCGAACTATAAAAATATATCATTAATTAAACCGCACGGTCAATGGCGTACGCACAAAAAAATTCCAAAGTCCGAAAAAGCGTATTTTGGTCACTTTTTATACCATTAAAAAAATGAATAAAAAGTGATGAAAAAGTCAGATCAAAACAAAAATCCTACCGATAAAAACTTCAGATCACGGCGCAAAAAATGAGTCCTCATACCGCCCTGTACGTGGAAAAATAAAAAAGTTATAGGGGTCAGAAGATGACATTTTTAAACGTATACATTTTCCTGTATGTAGTTATGATTTTTTCCAGAAGTGCGACAAAATCAAATCTATATAAGTAGGGTATCATTTTAACTGTATGGACCTACAGAATAATGATAAGGTGTCATTTTTACTGAAATATGCACTGCGTAGAAAAGGAAGCCCCCAAAAGTTACAAAATGGCGTTTTTTTTCGATTTTGTCGCACAATGATTTTTTTATCTGTTTTGCCAAGCATTTTTGGGTAAAATGACTAATGTCACTGCAAAGTAGAATTGGCGACGCAAAAAATAAGCCATAATATGGATTTTTAGGTGGAAAATTGAAAGGGTAATGATTTTTAAAAGGTAAGGAGGAAAAAACGAAAGTGCAAAAACGGAAAAACCCTGAGTCCTTAAGGGGTTAATGGGTAGGAAAATACACTGCAGCAAATACCCTATAAGATGAATGCCACAAGAAGCTGCCACAAAAAGACAAGACATTAGCTGTGAGGAGCGAATAATTCCCACAGATGGTTAATAGAACTTTCTCATTATTTTAGTAACAGAATGAGACCTTGCACTGAACCATAGAAAACAAGTGCAAATATTTGTAAAGGAAACAGCGCAAGTTATTGGTCGTGATATCTTCTAATGTTGATTATTTTGCTTTGCCGTATAAATTTTCCTGTCAATGACGTAAACAGAGCAGGTTTGGATGACCTGCAAGAAAAATAAAGGCTGAGCTGTAAAATAATATTAGATATATAAATTAAATAGAAAACATTTGCACGTACCCCCTCCCAATTGTGTAAAAAGAACCCCTGGGACCCTAGGAAACCAGTAGGAAAACCGCTTTAGGGATAACCCATTGTTTTTGCTTGGGTAAGATAGAAACAGAGCTCTTTTGTTTTGTCTGTTTCTGAAGGCTATGTCCTCTCTAAAGGGATTGGACTCACTATGCTGCCTCACAAAAAATACATGAATTTATGTAAATATAAGAACCTAATATCGCAAAACATGTTTTGTACTGCAGTAACACAAAAAGTTAAATAGGGTTTGTGGCATATAGGGACTATTTCCGTGGACTGTATACTGTGCAGATTTGATGCAGATTTGATGCTGTTTTCAGTCATTTAGTTTAAAGTGAATTATGCATTATAAAATCTGCAGCTTCGAATGCTGTGCGTCCAATATGTAAAGGTTACTGTACATGTAAATAGCCCCTTTGATAGTAAATGTGACACATCCCTGGTATCTACTGGCCTCATCAGCCCTAGATTGAGAGGCTGCTCTAGACTTTGTGAGGCCTTAGGTGAACATGAGGCTCTTACTGAAGAGACGTCTCCACATAGTGTGGGTTGGCAGTATCGGGGTCAAGGTAAAGTATTGTGTGAAATACTGGGCAGCTACCTGGATACAGATATCACTGGTGCCATATCACAGAGCGGGTCATTTCAGCGGCTCCAAATTTATGGTTCCACATTATTTTTAACCCCTTTTTGCACTCGGTGGAAAAACTTTCTCCGATAAATTGCAGCAAAATCTAGGAATCTATAAAATCTACATAAATCTTTTATACTGATGACAGATGACTGAGATGTCACCCTTGTGCCAGGAAGTGTAACAGGGGTGCAAGTTGCTTTGAGATGCAGAAGGGGAGCAGCAGAAACAAGACCTAAAGGGACCTAATAGTGACTGACTGGTGGCTCTGCTGCCCTGTATGTGTTTTCCTTCCTGACCCTCCCCCTGCAGAACCTTACCCTGTCCTGCAGTTTGTCGCCTACAAACTCTATAAATATCCAAATAGCAAATATAAAGAACAGATAACATAGCACTCACCCTCTGGTCGATAACTGTTATGGACCGGAGGGTGAGTGCTACGTTATCTGTTCTATATATTTGCTATGTGGATGTGTTTTTCTACGTGGGCACCACCGCACCATATCAGGACATCAGTGTCTTCTGTACTTACACACAATAGCCCCGTTACTGAATCTACCTACCTGGTGCCAAGCATCTGTGTGCCTCTTTCCATAGATTATCTATAAATATCCATAGATTAAATATAAATATCCAGTCACCCACCTCCCAGAAACTTACCACCTCCCCCTCTTTATGGACCCCTCCTCCTAATCATTCTCTAAAATGTGCTCCTCCTGCATTTTTATGTAGACTGTCCCCCAATATAAATGTCTTAGTCCTCTCCTGCCCCCCTTAAAGACACCATCTTCCCCTTTTTTTTACTACCTATAGATCCCCCCTTACTCCTGTACAGAACCCTCTTCTCTTCCTGTCTACCCTTAAATCTTCATTTTACTTCCTGTCTCCCCTTAAATCTTTCATTTTACTTTCTTAGGGGGGCGTGCTATGTGGCTGCAAGGCCCTGGCAAACACGAGGCCTTAGGTGGCCGCCTAACTCGCATAGTGGTGGAGCTGCCTCTGCCTAGATTACATTGCAGGGTGCCAATGGATTGCCAGGGCAACTCATAGCCTTACCTTGGCTTCACTGCCTGTGGCAATTGAGTGCCGTTCTGATAGATCAAAGCTTGCAATAGTTGAGGTTTCTTAGCTCCTGGTAGTTACAGCAGGAGCCCAGCCATCTTGCTGACAGCCAAGCTGCTGTGATCTCTGCATGGGACACCTGCACTGCCTTATTCTCTAGCCCTGCCATGAAGACATGGTGAGGGGCATACCTAGAGCATTTGGCACCCGGGGCGGACCCTTTGTTTGCCCCCGCCCCCCCCCCCCCCTTTGGTACGTCACTGGTAATGACAGCTGTAAAAAGGCATATTGGCGGTCATTAAGGTCAAATGTGTTGTATATATTTGTAGGATTCAGTAGAGAAAAGTCCAGCACTTTGTTCCAGGGTATTAAAATTCACAGCTTTATTTTGAATCCATAATGCAAGAATCCATTATTATCAACAACTGAAGTACCTAACAGCAATGGTGCCTTCCATTATGGATCAACAATAAAGCTGTGAAGATTAATACAATGTAACAAAGTGCTGGAATATTCCCAAAAAAGCAGGTTACATATGAATTGTTGCATCTATATTACACACACACAATTCCCAACCTAAGCTTGTTTCTGATGGTCCAAACTAATGTGTCACTTTGGTTTGGGTTATTTGTGCCTGTAATATGGATGCAAAAATATGCATGTAATAAGACCTTTTTCACTCTGCTTTAAAAGAAGAAAATAAAATGTATACTTGCTGTACCCACATGTCGGGGGACTTTCACAATTTTGTTTGGGATTTCCTGAAATCACTGCAAAAGCACAAATTTTATCGTGGTTTCAAAAACCGCTGTAAAAGCACTGCACGTTTTTCCCCATTTTGGAAACTTGCTGCAAAATCATTTTACCACAGTTTGTGATGAAACTATTGGTTTTACTAATTTTTTTTTTAGAAATCAGGCTAAAATACCAGTTTTATCATGCGAACACACCCCTTACAGTGCAACTTACTGTCTTTTACCAACAGCGCAATGTCTGAGCAGGTTCATTATCTTGATGTAGCAGAGCTAAATTAGTATGCACAAAAATTATATTTGAAGTACTGTGCTAACTAATTCAGCTTTGCTACATCTTCTTCAAATATATGTGTATGTGCATATATTCCAGGAGCATATAAGGCAGAAGTTGAAGAGTTAAGTTTATAAACAGAGATAGAGAATAGTGCATCAAAAAGCATGTGTTTGCTAATTCAGTTTACATCTGCCCCATGAGGGTTATTCTTTTTGGAACTTGGGATATATATTATAAGTATGGACTTATGTCCTTCATGTGTCATATAAATCCGAGCTGATACAGGGGCCGGAGCATAGTGATGTCACGGCTCCACCCCTTGTAATGTCATGGCCTGCCCCCTTAATGCAGGTCTATGGGAGGGGGCGTGAAGGCTGCCACGTCCCCTGCCATAGACTTGTATTGAGGGAGCAGGTCGTGACGTCACGAGGGTCGGAGCCGTGACATCACGATGCTCCTGCCGCTGTATCGCTCGTTTGCTCTGTGCAGTAATGACAGAAGGGTGCTGCTGCCGAGATCCCGACAGGACCCCCGCGATTAGGCATCATATCCCGTATCCTTTGGATAGGGAATAAGATATCTAGGGGCGGCGTACCCATTTATGTTAGTAGCCCTGCTATTGCTACCTAAATGGGGCTTCTGCTATTACTTCTACCGAAAGGGGGGCTGCTGATAATACTACCTAAAGGGGGTTTCTGATACTACTGCCTAAAAGGGGCTTCTGATATTACTGCCTAAAAGGGGCTGCTGATACTACTGCCTAAAGTGGGATGCTGATATTACTACTACCTAAAGAGGGCTGCTGATACTAACACTACCTAAAGGGGGCTGCTGCTGCTAATACTGCCTAAAGGTGGCCGATACTGCTGCTACTACTACTAACTAAAGTGGGCTGCTACTACTACAACTACCTAAAGAGAGATGCTTCTATTTAAAAGGGACTGCTGCTACTACTGCCTAAAGGGGGTTGCTACTACTACAGAAAGGAGGCTTCTATTTCTACCTAAAGGAGGCAGCGACTACTACCTAGAAGGGGGCTTCTATTTCTACCTAAAGGGGAAGCTGCTACTACTATATATGGGGGGCTGCAACTATATACAGGGGCCTACTATCTACAATGGGACTTACCTATAGGGAGTAACCCCTACTTATGGGGAACTGCTACTGCCTACAGGGAGTAACTACCAACAGGGGGAAACTATCTACACAGGGACCTACCTATTTGGGGCACCTCCATAATGGGGGAAACCTTGTGAAGGGACCTGTCTACCTACTGGAGCGAACTATCTACTTAATGAGAGGGAGGAACCTACCTACTCAACCCCACATCTCTACCTACTCTACTGTGTAGGAACTAATTGGGTTATTCTTTCTGTATAGAGCGCTATAGGTGCTGGAAAAGTGCAGAGTCTAAAATGTTTGTCTGGCATGTTCTGTGGAGTTGTGGCTGGAAGAAATCGTCATGACGGTCTGGGCCGGATGGAGAAGAAAAGGGAAAGTGACCAACTCCGATCAGGGAAGATGTCACCTGATGTAACTGTTTGTAATTAATTATGTGGTCGGCAGAGCCTGTGTGTATAGCTCATATCTACCACTATATGGTGACTGTGTGGTAGGAATATTTCCTCCTTGTATACTGGTATTATGGGTAATATTGGTCTCAGTAAATAGGAGTCATTCAGTAACGGTATGATGGTAATATGTCTGGTGATAATATTTCCTCATTGTATACTGGCATTATTGGTCTTAGTATATAGGATTTAGTCATTTACAGTAAGATGGTGTCACGTCTGGGCAGGGAAGGAGTGCACACTATTCTTGCCCACTCCCTCTATCCCTGCCTATTTACGCACCTGCCCCAGGTAGCGGGTCCGTAACCACGGTGACGGTCCCTTCTTACAATAAGTGAGGGCAGTCCAGTCAAAATAATAAGCTATCATTCAGATGGAGTTCGGGACACAGAATGGAATCACTCAGACTAACAGAATAACAACTAAACATACACACAATAAGTCGCTGTCCACAGTACGAGTCGATACCAAGAGGTTACAGATAAGCCAATTCACAAAGCCAGGAGAAGAGTCAGAGAACGGAGTCAAAGGGTCTAAAATGCCAGATATAACAGCTACAATATAAATGCTAGCTAGGAGTACACAGAGCTCTATAGCAGGCAAGGAATGGGAGCCAGAGCAGGTGCTTGTCACGATTCGGCTGGCAGGAGGTGGATCCTCTGTGCCAGAGAGGGATTGGCGTGGACCGTGCTAGTGGACCGGTTCTAAGTTACTACTGGTATTCACCAGAGCCCGCCGCAAGGCGGGATGGTCTTGCAGCGGCGGTAGTAACCAGGTCGTATCCACTAGCAACGGCTCAACCTCTCTGACTGCTGAAGATAGGCGCGGTACAAGGGAGTAGACAAGAGCAAGGTCGGACGTAGCAGAAGGTCGGGGCAGGCAGCAAGGATCGTAGTCAGGGGCAACGGCAGGAGGTCTGGAACACAGGCTATGAACACACAAGGAAACGCTTTCACTGGCACAATGGCAACAAGATCCGGCGAGGGAGTGCAGGGGAAGTGAGGTATAAATAGGGAGTGCACAGGTGAACACACTGATTAAGCCAACTGCGCCAATCAACGGCGCAGTGGCCCTTTAAATCGCAGAGACCCGGCGCGCGCGCGCCCTAAGGAGCGGGGCCGCGCGCGCCGGGACAGGACCGACGGAAAGCGAGTCAGGTACGGGAGCCGGGGTGCGCATCGCGAGCGGGCGCCACCCGCATCGCGAATCGCATCCCGGCTGGGAGAGGTATCGCAGCGCACCCGGTCAGCAGATCTGACCGGGGCGCTGCAGTTGCGAGGATGTTGCGAGCGCTCCGGGGAGGAGCGGGGACCCGGAGCGCTCGGCGTAACAGTGCTCCAATAAAGGTCAGCTGATCAGTCCAGACAGCCAGAACTAACCCAGCAACAAGAAACAGCAAAGAACCTGTCAGAACCTTTTAACCCTATAGGTTCAGACAGTAACCCTTCTTTTAGGAGAGGCCACCAGACCCTTAAATTTGGGTGTGGGTTTGTCCGGATGAGAGTCGTGGAATTTTCTGACCAAGGTGAAAGCATGTATGGACGATGCTGGGACCCAAGCCCTCTCCTCGGTATTGGACCAAATTTTTAACTCGCCGACTGTCCAGTTCTCCATCAATTTCAACTGGAGGGGGAGGCACAGAAACAGAAGATTGTGTGGGAACATACAATTTTAACAAAGAACAGTGGAACACATTATGAACCTTAAATGAAGAAGGTAATTTTAATCCCTTAAGGATATAGGGCGTACAGGCACGCCCTGACGTCCTGGTACTTAAGGACACAGGGTTTACCTGTATGCCAGTGGAAATTTTGGTCCCCGCTGCGCACTGAGCGGGGACCAGGATGCCTGCTGATATCTATCAGCAGGCACCACGTGCAAACCCCTGGGGTGGTCCTGACAACCCCCCATGTCAGCGATCGCCGCAAATCGCCGGTCAATTCAGACCCAGGTGACCCGGAAAAAAAAGGGTGAATGGGGCTGTCCGAGACAGCTCCATTCACCCTTACCCAGCAGGAGTGAGGTGGAACGGGTGCCACCTCAAGATCACGTGATTGAACGGAACGACCGACCAATCATGACCCTGCTGGGCAGGGATCGGGGCAGCGATCGGGGCTGGCGGGGGTCTCTTACCTTTCCCTGGTCCGGCTGGGGGTCCCCTCTAGTGCGGCGGTGACAGGAGCAGCAGGAGCGGTGGCAGCAGCGGTCCCGGCAGCAGGATACAGCAGGAGGTGAGGCCTGTTCACCTCCTGCTGTTGCTTAGCAACAACTGTCAGTATGCACAGCCGAAGGGCATGCTGGGAGTTGTAGTTTTTCAACAGCTGGAGGCACACTGCTAAAACTCCCAGCATGCCCTTTGGTAGTCTGTGCATGCTGGGTGTTGTAGTTATGCAACAGCTGGAGGCACATTTTGTCTATGAAAAACTACAACTCCCAGCGTGCACAGACTAACAAAGGGCATGCTGGGAGTTGTAGCAGTGTGCCTCCAGCTGTTGTAAAACTACAACTCTCAGAATGCCCTTCGACTGTCAATGCATGCTGATTGTTGCAGTTTTGCAACAGCTGGAGATACATTGGTTGTGAAACAGAGTTTTTGTCCTAACTCAGTGTTTTGTAACAAGTGTGCCTCCAGCTGTTTCAAAAAAACAACTCGCAGCATGCAATGAGAGACTGTACATGCTGGGAGTTCTAGCATTGGAACAGCTGGAGGCACACTGGTTGCGAAACACTGAGTTAAGTAACAAACTCTCAGTGTTTCACAACCAATGTGCCTCCAGCTGTTGCATGACTACAACTCCCTGTGCATGCTGGGAGTTGTAGTTTTGCAACAGCTGTAGGTTTGCCCCCTCCCCCCCCCCATGTGAATGTACAGGGTACATTCACACGGGCGGGTTTTCAGCAAGTTTTCTGCTAATTTTCCACCACAGCTCAAACTCCCAACTGTTTGGGGAAACACTGCTGTAGGGTATTTTTGTGGCGGATGCAAATCCCCAATTTAGGCCTCAAATGTGCATGGCACTCCCTTGCTTTGGAGCCCGGCCGTATTTCAAGGCAACAGTTTAGGGCCACATATGGGGTATTTCTGTACTCGGGAGAAATTGCTTTACAAATTTTTGGGGGCTTTTTCTCTTTTTACCCTTTATGAAAAGGTAAAGTTGGGGTCTACACCAGCATGTTAGTGTAAAAAAAAAATTTTTTTACACTAACATGCTGGTGTTGCCCCATACTTTTGATTTTCACAAGCGGTAAAAGGAAAAAAAGACCCCAAAATTTGTAACGCAATTTCTCCTGAGTATGGAAATACCCCATGTGGACGCAAAATGCTCTGCGGACGCACAAAAAAGGCTCAGGAGTGAGAGCGCACCATGTACATTTGAGGTCTAAATTGGTGATATGCACAGGGGTGGCTGATTTTACAGCGGTTCTGACATAAACGCAAAACAATAAATACCCACATGTGACCCCATTTTGGAAACTACACCCCTCACGGAACATGACAAGGGGTATAGTGAGCCTTAACACCCCACAGGTGTTTGCCATGGGGGGCTTTGTAAACGCACATGGTCCCTGACTTCTATTCCAACCAAATTCTCTCTCCAAAAGCTCAATGGCGCTCCTTCTCTTCTGAGCATCCACATATGGGGTATTTACATACACTGAAGAAATGGGGTTACAAATTTTGGGAGTTTTTTTCTCCTATAATGTAAACTTTGGGGTAACACCAGCTTTTTAGTGAATAAAATATAATTTTTCATTTTCACATCCAAATTTAGCGGAAATTTGTCAAATACCTGTGGAGTGTTAAGGCTCACTGTACCCCTTGTTATGTTCCTTGAGGGGTGTAGTTTCCAAAATAGTATGCCATTTGGGGTTTATTTTTGCTGTTCTTGCACCATAGGGGCTTCCTAAATGCGACATGCCCACCAAAAACCATTTCAGCAAGATTTGCTTTCCAAAAGCCAAATGTGGCTTCTTCTCTTCTGAGCATTGTAGTGTGCCCGCAGTACACTTGACATCCACACATTGGGTATTTCTATACTCAGAAGAAATGGGGTTACAAATGTTTTTTTTTTTTTTCCTATTACTCTATCGTACCTATTAAATTTGGGGGAAAACCATCATTTTACACATCCGACTTTAATGAATATTCATCAAACACCTGTGGGGTGTTAAGGCTCACTGGACCCCTTGTTACATTCCTTGAGGGGTGTAGTTTCCAAAATAGTATGCCATGTTGTTGTTTTTTTCTGTTCTAGCACCATAGGGGCTTCCTAAATGTGACATGCCCCCCAAAAACCATTTCAGAAAAACTCACTCTCCAAAATCCCATTGTTGCTCCTTCCCTTCTGACCCTTGTAGTGCACACACAGAGTACTTGACATTCACATATGAGGTATTTCCTTACTTGAGAAAAATTGGTTTACAAATTTTGGGGGCTTTTCTCCTTTTTCTCCTTGTAAAATTTCAAAAACTGGGTCTACAAGAACATGCGAGTGTAAAAAATTAAGATTTAGAATTTTCTCCTTCACCTTGCTGAAACACTTAAAAGGTTAACACACTTTCTGAATGTCATTTTGAATACTTTAGGAGGTGCGGTTTTTATAATGGGTCATTTATGGGGTATTCATAATATGAAGACCCCTCAAATCCACTTCAAAACTGAACTGGTCCCTGAAAAATTCCAATTTTGAAAATTTTGTAGAAAATTGGAAAATTGCTGCAGAACTTTGAAGCCCTCTGATGTCTTCCAAAAGTAAAAACATGTCAACTTTATGATGCAGATATAAAGTTATTTATTTGATATGTCTAATTTCCTTATAAGCAGAGAGTTTCAAAGTAAAAAAATGCAACATTTTCAAATTATTCATCACATTTTGGGATTTTTCACCAAGAAAGGATGCAAGTATCGCCGAAAATTTACCACTATGTTAAAGTAGAATACCGTATATACTCGAGTATAAGCCGACCCGAGTATAAGCCGAGACCCCTAATTTCAACCCAAAATCCCAGGAAAAGTTATTGACTCGAGTATAAGCCTAGGGTGGGAAATACATCATCCCCCCCTGTCATCATCCAGATCCCCGTCATCATCCAGACCCGTCATTAACATCCTCATCATCATCACCGCCTGTCATCATCCAGACCCTCATCATCATCACCTGTCATCATCCCCTTGTCATCATCCCACACATCCCCCCTTCATCATCCCCTTGTCATCATCCCACACATCCCCCCTTCATCATCCCCTTGTCATCATCCCACACATCCCCCCTTCATCATCCCCTTGTAATCATCCCACACCCCCCCCCCTTCATCATCCCCCCCCCCTTCATCATCCTCTTGTCATCATCCCACACCCCCCCCTTCATCATCCTCTTCTCATCATCCGCCCTCAGTGGTCTTCAACCTGCGGACCTCCAGAGGTTTCAAAACTACAACTCCCAGCAAGCCCGGGCAGCCATCGGCTGTCCGGGCTTGCTGGGAGTTGTAGTTTTGAAACCTGCGGAGGTCCGCAGGTTGAAGACCACTGCGGCCTTCGACATCATCCAGCCCCCTCTCACCCCCTTTAGTTCTGTACAGTACTCACCTCCGCTCGGCGCTGGTCCGGTCCTGCAGGGCTGTCCGGAGAGGAGGTGGTCCGGTGACGGTCCCTTCTTACAATAAGTGAGGGCAGTCCAGTCAAAATAATAAGCTATAATTCAGATGGAGTTCGGGACACAGAATGGAATCACTCAGACTAACAGAATAACAACTAAACATACACACAATAAGTCGCTGTCCACAGTACGAGTCGATACCAAGAGGTTACAGATAAGCCAATTCACAAAGCCAGGAGAAGAGTCAGAGAACGGAGCCAAAGGGTCTAAAATGCCAGATATAACAGCTACAATATAAATGCTAGCTAGGAGTACACAGAGCTCTATAGCAGGCAAGGAATGGGAGCCAGAGCAGGTGCTTGTCACGATTCGGCTGGCAGGAGGTGGATCCTCTGTGCCAGAGAGGGATTGGCGTGGACCGTGCTAGTGGACCGGTTCTAAGTTACTACTGGTATTCACCAGAGCCCGCCGCAAGGCGGGATGGTCTTGCAGCGGCGGTAGTAACCAGGTCATATCCACTAGCAACGGCTCAACCTCTCTGACTGCTGAAGATAGGCGCGGTACAAGGGAGTAGACAAGAGCAAGGTCGGACGTAGCAGAAGGTCGGGGCAGGCAGAAAGGATCGTAGTCAGGGGCAACGGCAGGAGGTCTGGAACACAGGCTATGAACACACAAGGAAACGCTTTCACTGGCACAATGGCAACAAGATCCGGCGAGGGAGTGCAGGGGAAGTGAGGTATAAATAGGGAGTGCACAGGTGAACACACTGATTAAGCCAACTGCGCCAATCAACGGCGCAGTGGCCCTTTAAATCGCAGAGACCCAGCACGCGCGCGCCCTAAGGAGCGGGGCCGCGCGCGCCGGGACAGGACCGACGGAGAGCGAGTCAGGTACGGGAGCCGGGGTGCGCATCGCGAGCGGGCGCCACCCGCATCGCGAATCGCATCCCGGCTGGGAGAGGTATCGCAGCGCACCCGGTCAGCAGATCTGACCGGGGCGCTGCAGTTGCGAGGATGTTGCGAGCGCTCCGGGGAGGAGCGGGGACCCGGAGCGCTCGGCGTAACAGTGCTCCAATAAAGGTCAGCTGATCAGTCCAGACAGCCAGAACTAACCCAGCAACAAGAAACAGCAAAGAACCTGTCAGAACCTTTTAACCCTATAGGTTCAGACAGTAACCCTTCTTTTAGGAGAGGCCACCAGACCCTTAAATTTGGGTGTGGGTTTGTCCGGATGAGAGTCGTGGAATTTTCTGACCAAGGTGAAAGCATGTATGGACGATGCTGGGACCCAAGCCCTCTCCTCGGTATTGGACCAAATTTTTAACTCGCCGACTGTCCAGTTCTCCATCAATTTCAACTGGAGGGGGAGGCACAGAAACAGAAGATTGTGTGGGAACATACAATTTTAACAAAGAACAGTGGAACACATTATGAACCTTAAATGAAGAAGGTAATTTTAATCCCTTAAGGATATAGGGCGTACAGGCACGCCCTGACGTCCTGGCACTTAAGGACACAGGGTTTACCTGTATGCCAGTGGAAATTTTGGTCCCCGCAGCGCACTGAGCGGGGACCAGGATGCCTGCTGATATCTATCAGCAGGCACCACGTGCAAACCCCTGGGGTGGTCCTGACAACCCCCCATGTCAGCGATCGCCGCAAATCGCCGGTCAATTCAGACCCAGGTGACCCGGAAAAAAAAGGGTGAATGGGGCTGTCCGAGACAGCTCCATTCACCCTTACCCAGCAGGAGTGAGGTGGAACGGGTGCCACCTCAAGATCATGTGATTGAACGGAACGACCGACCAATCATGACCCTGCTGGGCAGGGATCGGGGCAGCGATCGGGGCTGGCGGGGGTCTCTTACCTTTCCCTGGTCCGGCTGGGGGTCCCCTCTAGTGCGGCGGTGACAGGAGCAGCAGGAGCGGTGGCAGCAGCGGTCCCGGCAGCAGGATACAGCAGGAGGTGAGGCCTGTTCACCTCCTGCTGTTGCTTAGCAACAACTGTCAGTATGCACAGCCGAAGGGCATGCTGGGAGTTGTAGTTTTTCAACAGCTGGAGGCACACTGCTAAAACTCCCAGCATGCCCTTTGGTAGTCTGTGCATGCTGGGTGTTGTAGTTATGCAACAGCTGGAGGCACATTTTGTCTATGAAAAACTACAACTCCCAGCGTGCACAGACTAACAAAGGGCATGCTGGGAGTTGTAGCAGTGTGCCTCCAGCTGTTGTAAAACTACAACTCTCAGAATGCCCTTCGATTGTCAATGCATGCTGATTGTTGCAGTTTTGCAACAGCTGGAGATACATTGGTTGTGAAACAGAGTTTTTGTCCTAACTCAGTGTTTTGTAACAAGTGTGCCTCCAGCTGTTTCAAAAAAACAACTCGCAGCATGCAATGAGAGACTGTACATGCTGGGAGTTCTAGCATTGGAACAGCTGGAGGCACACTGGTTGCGAAACACTGAGTTAAGTAACAAACTCTCAGTGTTTCACAACCAATGTGCCTCCAGCTGTTGCATGACTACAACTCCCTGTGCATGCTGGGAGTTGTAGTTTTGCAACAGCTGTAGGTTTGCCCCCTCCCCCCCCATGTGAATGTACAGGGTACATTCACATGGGCGGGTTTTCAGCAAGTTTTCTGCTAATTTTCCGCCACAGCTCAAACTCCCAACTGTTTGGGGAAACACTGCTGTAGGGTATTTTTGTGGCGGATGCAAATCCCCAATTTAGGCCTCAAATGTGCATGGCACTCCCTTGCTTTGGAGCCCGGCCGTATTTCAAGGCAACAGTTTAGGGCCACATATGGGGTATTTCTGTACTCGGGAGAAATTGCTTTACAAATTTTTGGGGGCTTTTTCTCTTTTTACCCTTTATGAAAAGGTAAAGTTGGGGTCTACACCAGCATGTTAGTGTAAAAAAAAAATTTTTTTACACTAACATGCTGGTGTTGCCCCATACTTTTGATTTTCACAAGCGGTAAAAGGAAAAAAAGACCCCAAAATTTGTAACGCAATTTCTCCTGAGTATGGAAATACCCCATGTGGACGCAAAATGCTCTGCGGACGCACAAAAAAGGCTCAGGAGTGAGAGCGCACCATGTACATTTGAGGTCTAAATTGGTGATATGCACAGGGGTGGCTGATTTTACAGCGGTTCTGACATAAACGCAAAACAATAAATACCCACATGTGACCCCATTTTGGAAACTACACCCCTCACGGAACATGACAAGGGGTATAGTGAGTCTTAACACCCCACAGGTGTTTGCCACGGGGGGCTTTGTAAACGCACATGGTCCCTGACTTCTATTCCAACCAAATTCTCTCTCCAAAAGCTCAATGGCGCTCCTTCTCTTCTGAGCATCCACATATGGGGTATTTACATACACTGAAGAAATGGGGTTACAAATTTTGGGAGTTTTTTTCTCCTATAATGTAAACTTTGGGGTAACACCAGCTTTTTAGTGAATAAAATATAATTTTTCATTTTCACATCCAAATTTAGCGGAAATTTGTCAAATACCTGTGGGGTGTTAAGGCTCACTGTACCCCTTGTTATGTTCCTTGAGGGGTGTAGTTTCCAAAATAGTATGCCATTTGGGGTTTATTTTTGCTGTTCTTGCACCATAGGGGCTTCCTAAATGCGACATGCCCACCAAAAACCATTTCAGCAAGATTTGCTTTCCAAAAGCCAAATGTGGCTTCTTCTCTTCTGAGCATTGTAGTGTGCCCGCAGTACACTTGACATCCACACATTGGGTATTTCTATACTCAGAAGAAATGGGGTTACAAATGTTTTTTTTTTTTTCCTATTACTCTATCGTACCTATTAAATTTGGGGGAAAACCATCATTTTACACATCCGACTTTAATGAATATTCATCAAACACCTGTGGGGTGTTAAGGCTCACTGGACCCCTTGTTACATTCCTTGAGGGGTGTAGTTTCCAAAATAGTATGCCATGTTGTTGTTTTTTTTCTGTTCTGGCACCATAGGGGCTTCCTAAATGTGACATGCCCCCCAAAAACCATTTCAGAAAAACTCACTCTCCAAAATCCCATTGTTGCTCCTTCCCTTCTGACCCTTGTAGTGCACACACAGAGTACTTGACATTCACATATGAGGTATTTCCGTACTTGAGAAAAATTGGTTTACAAATTTTGGGGGCTTTTCTCCTTTTTCTCCTTGTAAAATTTCAAAAACTGGGTCTACAAGAACATGCGAGTGTAAAAAATTAAGATTTAGAATTTTCTCCTTCACCTTGCTGAAACACTTAAAAGGTTAACACACTTTCTGAATGTCATTTTGAATACTTTAGGAGGTGCGGTTTTTATAATGGGTCATTTATGGGGTATTCATAATATGAAGACCCCTCAAATCCACTTCAAAACTGAACTGGTCCCTGAAAAATTCCAATTTTGAAAATTTTGTAGAAAATTGGAAAATTGCTGCAGAACTTTGAAGCCCTCTGATGTCTTCCAAAAGTAAAAACATGTCAACTTTATGATGCAGATATAAAGTTATTTATTTGATATGTCTAATTTCCTTATAAGCAGAGAGTTTCAAAGTAAAAAAATGCAACATTTTCAAATTATTCATCACATTTTGGGATTTTTCACCAAGAAAGGATGCAAGTATCGCCGAAAATTTACCACTATGTTAAAGTAGAATACCGTATATACTCGAGTATAAGCCGACCCGAGTATAAGCCGAGACCCCTAATTTCAACCCAAAATCCCAGGAAAAGTTATTGACTCGAGTATAAGCCTAGGGTGGGAAATACATCATCCCCCCCTGTCATCATCCAGACCCCCGTCATCATCCAGACCCGTCATTAACATCCTCATCATCATCACCGCCTGTCATCATCCAGACCCTCATCATCATCACCTGTCATCATCCCCTTGTCATCATCCCACACATCCCCCCTTCATCATCCCCTTGTCATCATCCCACACATCCCCCCTTCATCATCCCCTTGTCATCATCCCACACATCCCCCCTTCATCATCCCCTTGTAATCATCCCACACCCCCCCCCCTTCATCATCCCCCCCCCCTTCATCATCCTCTTGTCATCATCCCACACCCCCCCCTTCATCATCCTCTTCTCATCATCCGCCCTCAGTGGTCTTCAACCTGCGGACCTCCAGAGGTTTCAAAACTACAACTCCCAGCAAGCCCGGGCAGCCATCGGCTGTCCGGGCTTGCTGGGAGTTGTAGTTTTGAAACCTCCGGAGGTCCGCAGGTTGAAGACCACTGCGGCCTTCGACATCATCCAGCCCCCTCTCACCCCCTTTAGTTCTGTACAGTACTCACCTCCGCTCGGCGCTGGTCCGGTCCTGCAGGGCTGTCCGGAGAGGAGGTGGTCCGGTGGGATAGTGGTTCCGGGCTGCTATCTTCACCGGGGGCGCCTCTTCTCCGCGCTTCCGGCCCGGAATAGAGGCGTTGCCTTGACAATGACGCAGAAGTACGTTGGCAATGAACGCACCTCTGCGTCGTTGTCAAGGCAACGTGACTATTCTGAGGCCGGGCCCGAAGCGCTTAGAAGAGGCCTCCTCGGTGAAGATAGCAGCCCGGAACCACTATCCCACCGGACCACCTCCTCTCCGGACAGCCCTGCAGCACCGGACCAGCGCCGAGTGGAGGTGAGTACTGTACAGAACTAAAGGGGGGTGAGAGGGGGCTGGATGATGTCGAAGGCCGCAGTGGTCTTCAACCTGCGGACCTCCGGAGGTTTCAAAACTACAACTCCCAGCAAGCCCGGACAGCCGATGGCTGCCCGGGCTTGCTGGGAGTTGTAGTTTTGAAACCTCTGGAGGTCCGCAGGTTGAAGACCACTGCGGGTGGAGAGTTCACTCGAGTATAAGCCGAGGGGGGTGTTTTCAGCACGAAAAATCGTGCTGAAAAACTCGGCTTATACTCGAGTATATACGGTATGTCATGAAAAAACAATCTCGGAATCAGAATGAAAGTAAAAGCATTCCAGAGTTATTAATGCTTAAAGTGACAATGGTCAGATTTGCAAAAAACGCTCTGGTCCTTAAGGTGAAAATGGGCTTGGTCCTTAACCCCTTAACGACTCAGCCCATTTGGGCCTCAAGGACTCAGACAATTTTATTTTTACGTTTTCGTTTTTTCCTCCTCGCCTTCAAAAAATCATAACTTTAATATTTTTATCCACAGACTAGTATGAGGGATTGTTTTTTGCGCGAACAGTTGTCCGTTGTAATGCCATCACTCACATTACCATAAAATGTATGGTGCAACCAAAAAAAAACTATTTGTGTGGGGAATTTAAAAAGAAAACCGCAATTTTGCTAATTTTGGAAGGATTCGTTTTCACGCCGTACAATTTACGGTAAAAATGACATGTGTTCTTTATTCTTTGGGTCAATACAATTAAAATGATACCCATGATAACATACTTTTCTATTACTGTTGCGCTTAAAAAAATTCGCAAACTTTTTAACCAAATTAGTACGTTTAAAATACACCTATTTTGAACACCTATAACTTTTTCATTTTTCCGTATAAGCAGCGGTATGAGGGCTAATTTTTTTGTGCTGTGAGCTGTACTTTTTATTGATACCATATTTGCTTATATAGAACTTTTAATCCATTTTTATAAATTTTTTTGGGAACAAAATGTTATTAAAAAGCAGCTATTTTGGACTTTTTTTTTTTACGTTCATGCCGTTCACTGTACGGTATCATTAACATTTTATTTTAATAGTTCAGATATTTACGCACGCGGTGATACCAAATATGTATATAAAATATTTTGTTTACACTTTTTAGGAGTGAAATAGGGAAAATGGGACAATTGACATTTTTATTGGGGGAAGGGGTTTTTCAAATTTTTTTTACTTTCTTTTTTACTTTTTTTTACTTTTATTTTTACACTTTAATAGACTCCATAGGGGACTATTTATAGCAATCATTCGATTGCTAGTACTGTTCAGTGCTATGTATAGGACATAGCACTGATCAGTGTTATCGGTCATCTTCTGCTCTGGTCTGCGGGAAGGCAGATCAGAGCAGAAGACGCCGGGAAGGCAGCGGAGGCAGGTGAGGGGACCTCCGTCTGCCGTGCTGGATGATCGGATCGCTGCGGGCGATCCGATTATCCATTTTAGTGACCGTGATGCTGCAGATGCTGTGATCTGTATTGATCGCGGATGTCTGCCATTACCGGCGGGTCCCTGGCTGCGATTAGCAGCCGGAACCTGCCGTGCATGATCCGGGCATCGCTCCGATGCTCGCAGTTATGCTTAGGACGTAAATGTACGTCCTGGTGCGTTAAGTACCAGCTCACCAGGACGTACATTTACGTCCTGCATCGTTAAGGGGTTAAGGGGTTAATCTGTAACAGACCGGATTAATAAGGCTGGGTTCACACCACGTTTTTGCAATACAGTTCCCGTATCAGGTTTTTGATAAAAAAAATGGATTCCTCAAAACCTGACTAAACTTTATCAAAACGTGTGTACAAATTTTAATCCATATACGTTCTGAAAAATGATATCCGGTTGCATCCGGTTGCTTTTCACTCCATTATGAATGAAGTTTCACTTGTTTGAAATTCCAAGAAAAAAACTGTGCAAAGTCAAAAACCGTATGGTGAAAACCAGATGGAACCGTACGCACATACGGTTCTGTACGGTTCCCATTGACTCCCATGTTAAAAAAACATATACGTTTCAATACGGTTTTTCAACCGGACCAAAAACCGTGGTAGGCTATGGTTTTAGGTACGGGAAAAAAACTGACGAAACCGTACAGGATGCAAAATGGACACAACCAGATGCATCTTTTGGCATACGGTTTTCAATGGAGAGTGAATGCATACGGTTTTCAATATGGTGCCGTACGGTTTTCAAATTGAAAACGTATACGGGAACTGTATTGCAAAAACGTGGTGTGAACCCAGCCTTACCTCAATTATCTCGTAAGGCCCAATGAACCGAGAAGCCAACTTCTTAGATGGATCCTTGAGACGTAATTTTTTTTGGAGATAACCACACTTTATCACCCACTTCAAATTTAATGCCGCAAGTATGTCTCTTGTTGACAGACTTACTTTGTACCTCTTTTCCATTTCTCAGGTTCTTCTGAACCTGGGCCCAAACTGTGTGCAGTTTACTCGTGGTAATCTCGACTTCAGAATTATCATTAACAGTATTCGTACAGGAAGAAAACTGTGGATGAAATCCATATACACAGAAGAATATTGACACACCAGTAGAAGAGTTTTCACGATTGTTCAAGGCAAACTCAGCAAGAGACAGAAAAGAAACCTATTCATCCTATCTATCTTCTACGTAGCATCTAAGGTACTGTTCAACATTTTGATTCCTTCTTTCTGTTTTAAGAATTAGATTGAGGATGAAAAGTGGATTAAAAAGACAATTCTACACCCTACTGTTTACAAAAAGCTTGCCAAAATTTAGAAACAAATTAAAACCCCATGGTACCTAACAACATGGTTTAAAAATAAAACAGCAAGAGCTTTGGCCGAAGGGAGATTTTTCAAAGGAACGAGATGACACTGTTCACTGAATCTGTCCACCACAACCCACAAAATGGTTTTTCCCTCAGATGGAGGTAGTCATAAAATCCATAGAAATATGAATCCAGGGCCTCTTGGGATTAGACAAAGGACACAACTCTCCTGCGGGATGTGTCCAAGGAGTTTTTGCTCGAGCACAAATTTCACAAGAAGCAACAAAAGCTTCCACATCCCATTCGAGAGTTGGTCACCAGAATTTCCTTTGAAGCAATTTCCCTGTACCCTGAATGCCAGGATGACCTGCTAACAGGGAACAATGACACTCTTCAATAATACGGAGGCAAAACTAACTAGGTACAATGATCTTGCCTCTAGGAATCACTGGAGGAACCAAGCCTTGATTGTTCAATATTTGAGAAGTTAAATCTGCGGATACTGCAGAAATAACCCCACCTGGAAGAACAGTCTCTGGATTAGAATCAACAGGCTGAGAAGCACTGAAACTCTGTGATAAGGCATCAGCCTTGATATTCTTAGTACCCGGAGGGTAAGTAATAACAAAATTAACCCGAGTAAAGAACAAGGCCCAGAGCCTGGTGGTGCAGAGGTGTCTGAACATCCTACAGGACACGTGCAGCCTGCACTCTTTCCCTCATCTACCCCAGAGGAAGAGCTGGATCCATCCACACTGCATACAGGAGGACGGGAGGTATGTGACATGGGGGACACTGAACTGCTGCAGCCCCAGACCCAGGGAATGCCCCCCTCTCCAGCTGATCTCCTGGATGGGGCCCACTCCCCCTCCCAAAGTATTCCCTCCATCTTCAGGAGTCCAGTGCGCTTCCCCTCCCCCAGATTACACCTATCCTGCTCTGAGGGAGAACATGCACCAGGGGATTTGGAAGAGGGCATGGATTGCCCACAGCAGGGGGGAGGCCACCCAGACACTGCAGGGGTTAAATGACTGCCTTCTTCGCCCCTGCACCTGGCTCCTAGTAAAGTACCTAGCCTTAGACGGTGGTATGCTATGTTTCTCTCTTCCGCCACCTGCCCTGGCTGTTGCTCTACTGAAAGGTCATCCTGAATTGCAGGCGCTCTTGGCCCTCCTCCCAACCAAGTCTGATAAGTCTGATTTGAAATACATTGGCGCCAGGACCTACAGCCGGTCAAACAGATAGCTGCTGAACTTCAGGGCAGGGTGAGGGCTCTGGAGGACTTTCAAGTGACTGTCCTTGACTCAATGAGAGACATGCAGACTGCCCTGAGTACTCAAGACTCCACGCACCAATTGTTGGCGGATCATCTGGATGATGTTGAAAACAGGAGCTGCCGAAATAATGTCCATATTTGTGGACTCCCGGAGGCTACCCGGACCTATAACCTACTGCCTACTGTCACTGGGATCTTCAATATGCTCCAAGGTCGTCCACCAGACACACACATCGAGATTGACCGAGTCCACCGTGCATTAAGGGCACAGAGCTCTGATCCTGCTCGTCTGAGAGACGTCATTTGCGGCATTCACTGCTAGGCCTTGAAAGAACAGATCGTGCAGAAGGTGAGGTAGCGGGGGGACATTGACTTTGACGGGGCTATCCTTCAATTGTACCCAGGATTTGTCGAGGCGCACTTTTTGCCAATGAGCACTGTTAAGACCCCTCCTACATATGCTACAGGACCGCAATGTGCCTTATAGGTGGGGCTTTCCCTTTGTCCTACATGTTACGGCTGGGGATTCTGTGGTCTCCCTCCGTGTGCCTGGGGACCTACTGCTCTTCCTCTCCGTCCTCAACCTTTCTCCTTTGCTCCACCGCCTACATCTAGAGCCTCGCAACAGCTGTTAGCCAGATGCAACGACACTGGCGGACCGATGCCTCAACGCCAAAGGTGTTGCGTAGAGTACACCTGTTTGGCAGACAACCTATTCCTGCCGTTAGTAGTACCTTGCAAGAGCCCTTGCTTGTTTCTTTGCTTTATACTGTTTTTATATTTGATATTTCTTCATACTTTTTTGTTGTATCTGTTTTTTCCACAGAACTTGCTGCTCACCAGTCACTCCTCCGCATGCCTGTCCTACGCTCCTGCTCCTGACTTGGTCTTTGTCCTACCGAGATTATAACTGAGGTGAAGCTGACTACTCTGAATGTCCAAGGCTTCAACGTCCCGGAGAAGAGGTCCCATATTTTATCGAATGCATAAAATGAAGGTCAGGATACTATGTCTCCAAGAGACGCATTTTAACCCCTTAAGGACCCAGCCATTTTACACCTTAGGACTCGGCCATTTTTTGCATATCTGACCACTGTCAAATTAAACATTAATAACTCTGGAATGCTTTTAGTTATCAATCTGATTCCGAGATAGTTTTTTCGTGACATATTCTACTTTAACATAGTGGTAACATTTTGTGGTATCTTGCATCCTTTCTTGGTGAAAAATCCCAAAATTTGATGAAAAATTTGAAAATTTAGCATTTTTCTAACTTTGAAGCTCTCTGCTTGTAAGGAAAATGGATATTCCAAATAATTTTTATTTTTATTCACATTTCCAATATGTCTACTTTATGTTTGCATCATAAAATTGACGTGTTTTTACTTTTGGAAGACACCAGAGGGCTTCAAAGTTCAGCAGCAATTTTCCAATTTTTCACAAAATTTCCAAACTCACAATTTTTCAGGGACCAGTTCAGGTTTGAAGTGGATTTGAAGGGTCTTCATATTAGAAATACCCCACAAATGACCCCATTATAAAAACTGCACCCGCCAAAGGATTCAAAATGACATTCAGTCAGCGTTTTAACGCTTTAGGTATTTCACAGGAATAACAGCAAAGTGAAGGAGAAAATTCACAGCTGGATCCATCCACACTGCATCCAGGAGGACGGGAGGTATGTGACATGGGGGACACTGAACTGCTGCAGCCCCAGACCCAGGGAATGCCCCCCTCTCCAGCTGATCTCCTGGATGGGGCCCACTCCCCCTCCCAAAGTATTCCCTCCATCTTCAGGAGTCCAGTGCGCTCCCCCTCCCCCAGATTACACCTATCCTGCTCTGAGGGAGAACATGCACCGGGGGATTTGGAAGAGGGCATGGATTGCCCACAGCAGGGGGGAGGCCACCCAGACACTGCAGGGGTTAAATGACTGCCTTCCTCGCCCCTGCACCTGGCTCCTAGTAAAGTACCTAGCCTTAGACGGTGGTATGCTATGTTTCTCTCTTCCGCCACCTGCCCTGGCTGTTGCTCTACTGAAAGGTCATCCTGAATTGCAGGCGCTCTTGGCCCTCCTCCCAACCAAGTCTGATAAGTCTGATTTGAAATACATTGGCGCCAGGACCTACAGCCGGTCAAACAGATTGCTGCTGAACTTCAGGGCAGGGTGAGGGCTCTGGAGGACTTTCAAGTGACTGTCCTTGACTCAATGAGAGACATGCAGACTGCCCTGAGTACTCAAGACTCCACGCACCAATTGTTGGCGGATCATCTGGATGATGTTGAAAACAGGAGCTGCCGAAATAATGTCCATATTGGTGGACTCCCGGAGGCTACCCGGACCTATAACCTACTGCCTACTGTCACTGGGATCTTCAATATGCTCCAAGGTCGTCCACCAGACACACACATCGAGATTGACCGAGTCCACCGTGCATTAAGGGCACAGAGCTCTGATCCTGCTCGTCTGAGAGACGTCATTTGCGGCATTCACTGCTAGGCCTTGAAAGAACAGATCATGCAGAAGGTGAGGTAGCGGGGGGACATTGACTTTGACGGGGCTATCCTTCAATTGTACCCAGGATTTGTCGAGGCGCACTTTTTTGCCAATGAGCACTGTTAAGACCCCTCCTACATATGCTACAGGACCGCAATGTGCCTTATAGGTGGGGCTTTCTCTTTGTCCTACATGTTACGGCTGGGGATTCTGTGGTCTCCCTCCGTGTGCCTGGGGACCTACTGCTCTTCCTCTCCGTCCTCAACCTTTCTCCTTTGCTCCACCGCCTACATCTAGAGCCTTGCAACAGCTGTTAGCCAGATGCAACGACACTGGCGGACCGATGCCTCAACGCCAAAGGTGTTGCGTAGAGTACACCTGTTTGGCAGACAACCTATTTCTGCCGTTAGTAGTACCTTGCAAGAGCCCTTGCTTGTTTCTTTGCTTTATACTGTTTTTATATTTGATATTTCTTCATACTTTTTTGTTGTATCTGTTTTTTCAACAGAACTTGCTGCTCACCAGTCACTCCTCCGCATGCCTGTCCTACGCTCCTGCTCCTGACTTGGTCTTTGTCCTACCGAGATTATAACTGAGGTGAAGCTGACTACTCTGAATGTCCAAGGCTTCAACGTCCCGGAGAAGAGGTCCCATATTTTATCGTATGCATAAAATGAAGGTCAGGATACTATGTCTCCAAGAGACGCATTTTAACCCCTTAACCTCTTCAGGACATAGGGCGTATGGATACGCCCTGCATCCCGAGTCCTTAAGGACCGAGGGCGTATCCATACGCCCGTGGGAATTCCGGCCCCCACCGCTAGCCGGTTGGGGACCGGAGCCGGATGCCTGCTGAAATCGTTCAGCAGGCATCCCGGCATATCGCCCAGGGGGGTCATTATGCCCCCCCATGTCGGCGATCGCCGCAGATCGCTGGACAATTCAGTCCAGCGATCTGCGGCGATTCCGGGTCAATCGGGTCTCCAGTGACCCGGTGACCCGGAATAACTGGCTGTTCGGGGCCGTCTCTGATGGCCCCGAACAGCCAGAGCCTGCAGGGGTGAGGTGGCACTGGTGCCACCTCACGATCGCCCTGATTCGTCGGCCGGATTACCGGCCGACCAATCAGGGCGCCTGCTGCGGGTGTCACTCCCGCACCCGCTCCGCCCCTCTTCCGGAGGATGTGAGCGGGTGCGGGACGTGCACCCCGGGTGCTGGGGACCCCGATCCCCGGCGTTAATGTTGGGATCGGGGCCCCAGGAGCGACGACGGCGGCGGTGGCGGGACTGACCTGACCTGTGCGTCGATCAAGCAGCAGCAGGAGGTGAGTGACAGCCTCCTGCTGTTGCTTAGCAACAGCTCCCAGCATGCAAAAAGGGCATGCTGGGAGCTGTAGTTATGCAACAGCAGGAGGCAGACCACCACAACTCCCAGCATTCCCTTATGGGCATGCTGGGACTTATGGTTTTGCAACAGCTGGAGGCACATTCTTTCTATGGAAAAGTGTACCTTCAGCTGTTGTATAACTACAACTCCCAGCTTGCACAAACAGCTAAAGTGCATGCTGGGAGTTGTAGTGGTGCATCTGCTGGTTGCATAACTACAACTCCCAGCATGCCCGTTGGCTGTCGATGACTGCTGAGAGTTGTAGTTTTGCAACAGCTGAAGGCACACTGGTTGTGAAACTCAGAGTTTTTTTTTACCTAACTCAGTGTTTCACGACCGGTGTGCCTCCAGCTGTTGCAAACTACAACTCTCAGCAGTCACCGTACACCATGCGCCGTACATGCTGGGAGTTGTAGTTTTGCAACAGCTGGAGGCACACTGGTTGTGAAACACTGAGTTAGGTCACAAACTCAGTGATACATAACCAGTGTGCCTACAGTTGTTGCAAAACTGCAACTCTCAGCAGTCACCGACAGCCAACGGGCATGCTGGGAGTTGTAGTTATGCAACAGCTGGATGTCCCCCCCCCCCCCCCCCAATGTGAATGTACAGGATACACTCACAGGGGCGGAGGATTACAGTAAGTATCTGGCTGCAAATTTGAGCTGCCGCAAATTTTCTGCTGCAGCTCAAATTGCCAGCGAGAAACTACTGTGAACCCCCGCCCGTGCGACTGTACCCTAAAAACACTACACTACACTACCACAAAAAATAAAATAAAAAGTAAAAAACACTACATATACACATACCCCTACACAGCCCCCCTCCCCAATAAAAATGAAAAACGTCTGGTACGCCACTGTTTCCAGAACGGAGCCTCCAGCTGTTGCAAAACAACTCCCAGTATTGTCGGACAGCCGTTGACTGTCCAGGCATGCTGGGAGTTTTGCAACAGCTGGAGGCACCCTGTTTGGGAATCACTGGCGTAGAATACCCCTATGTCCACCCCTATGCAATCCCTAATTTAGGCCTCAAATGCGCATGGCGCTCTCACTTTGGAGCCCTGTCGTATTTCAAGGCAACAGTTTAGGGCCACATATGGGGTATCGCCGTACTCGGGAGAAATTGTGTTACAAATTTTGGGGGGTATTTTCTGCTTTTACCCTTTTTAAAAATGTAAAATTTTTGGGAAAACAAGCATTTTAGGTAAAAAAAAAATTTTTTTTTTACATATGCAAAAGTCGTGAAACACCTGTGGGGTATAAAGGTTCACTTAACCCCTTGTTACGTTCCCCGAGGGGTCTAGTTTCCAAAATGGTATGCCATGTGTTTTTTTTTTTGCTGTCCTGGCACCATAGGGGCTTCCTAAATGCGGCATGCCCCCAGAGAGAAATTTGCGTTCAAAAAGCCAAATGTGACTCCTTCTCTTCCGAGACCTGTAGTGCGCCAGCAGAGCACTTTTCACCCCCATATGGGGTGTTTTCTGAATCGGGAGAAATTGGGCTTCAAATTTTTAGGGGTATTGTCTGCTATTACCCTTTTTAAAAATAAATTTTTTTGGGGAAAACAAGCATTTTAGGTAAAATTATTATTATTTTTTTTACATTTGCAAAAGTCGTGAAACACCTGTGGGGTATTAAGGTTCACTTTATCCCATGTTACATTCCCCGAGGGGTCTAGTTTCCAAAATGATATGCCATGTGTTTTTTTTTTGCTGTTCTGGCATCATAAGGGCTTCCTAAAGGTAACATGCCCCCCAAAAACCATTTCAGAAAAACGTACTCTCCAAAATCCCCTTGTCGCTCCTTCCCTTCTGAGCCCTCTACTGCGCCCGCCGAACACTTTACATAGACATATGAGGTATGTCCTTACTCGAGAGAAATTGGGCTACAAATACAAGTAAAAATTTTGTCCTTTTACCCCTTGTAAAAATTCAAAAATTGGGTCTACAAGAACATGCGAGTGTAAAAAATGAAGATTGTGAATTTTCTCCTTCACTTTGCTGCTATTCGTGTGAAACACCTAAAGGGTTAAAACGCTGACTGAATGTCATTTTGAATACTTTGGGGGGTGTAGTTTTTATAATGGGGTCATTTATGGGGTATTTCTAATATGAAGACCCTTCAAATCCACTTCAAACCTGAACTGGTCCCTGAAAAATACTGAGTTTGAAAATTTTGTGAAAAATCGGAAAATTGCTGCTGACCGTTGAAGCCCTCTGGTGTCTTCCAAAAGTAAAAACACGTCAATTTTATGATGCAAACAGAAAGTAGACATATTGTATATGCGAACCAAAAAAAAATGTATTCGTAATATCCATTTTCCTTACAAGCAGAGAGCTTCAAAGTTAGAAAAATGCAAAATTTTCAAATTTTTCATCAAATTTACGGATTTTTCACCAAGAAAGGATGCAAGTATCGACAAAAATTTACCACTATGTTAAAGTAGAATATGTCACGAAAAAACAATCTCGGAATCAGAAAGATAACTAAAAGCATTCCAGAGTTATTAATGTTTAAAGTGACAGTGGTCAGATGTGCAAAAAACGCTCCGGTCCTTAAGGCCAAAATGGGCTCCGTCCTGAAGGGGTTAAGGACCCAGCCATTTTACACCTTAGGACTCGGCCATTTTTTGCACATCTGACCACTGTCAATTTAAACATTAATAACTCTGGAATGCTTTTAGTTATCAATCTGATTCCGAGATAGTTTTTTCGTGACATATTCTACTTTAACATAGTGGTAACATTTTGTGGTATCTTGCATCCTTTCTTGGTGAAAAATCCCCAAATTTGATGAAAAATTAGAAAATTTAGCATTTTTCTAACTTTGAAGCTCTCTGCTTGTAAGGAAAATGGATATTCCAAATAATTTTTATTTTTATTCACATTTCCAATATGTCTACTTTATGTTTGCATCATAAAATTGACGTGTTTTTACTTTTGGAAGACACCAGAGGGCTTCAAAGTTCAGCAGCAATTTTCCAATTTTTCACAAAATTTCCAAACTCACAATTTTTCAGGGACCAGTTCAGGTTTGAAGTGGATTTGAAGGGTCTTCATATTAGAAATACCCCACAAATGACCCCATTATAAAAACTGCACCCGCCAAAGGATTCAAAATGACATTCAGTCAGCGTTTTAATGCTTTAGGTATTTCACAGGAAATCATACAACAAGAACATGAAAACAAGCGCTACTGTGTGGGGTATGAGCAAATCAATGAGTATTAGAAATGTATGGTGTTGCCCAAAGTTGGGTATTCATGTAAAAGAGAATAAATATATATATCCACCTCAACCCCTAGCCACGTAGGCAAAACAGCCTCTTTGTTAGACTCCAAATAATAATAGACCCAAAGAAAAAAGGAGCTACTCAAAAATTATAAGTGAAATATAAAATATAAACTTTATTTAATGATATTATTAAAAACATAGTGCAATATGTTAAAAAAGGAGGAATACGGCACAGACAGGCGGCATACCTGGGACAATGGCAATAAATGTGCAAATATTGCTGAATCTCATTAAATTTATGTATACAATTACTGAGGCAAGGGGGTACAGTAGATACATATGCTGGCAATTCCAGTTAAAGTGCAAGTGCAAACAGGATAAGGCCTAAGCATTAATCATATAGTGACAAATAAATAACATATACATACCGCAGTAATATAGAAAAAGTACTGCAAGTCCCAGGATGCCGCCACCCCTACACGTGTTTCGGTCTGCTGACCTTCGTCCGGGGGTGACGGCATCCATGAAATAGTGGCTATTTATGTGCCCAAGGACCAATCAGGAATAACTCCGGGCGGAAGTAATAGGTAAAGAAACGCATTACCTGGTCCAAAACATTGGCGCACACTCTCTGCATCATCCCCGATGTCCGCGCCGCGAGCCAGCGCGTCAAGTGATGGTCACATGATGGCTCACGTGACCATACACATAGAGACGCGGCAGCGCGCGCACGAAGGTACGGAGCAGCAGGACTGCGCGCACAGGGAACCAGGACGGCGCATGCGCACATCGGGCAGCAAAGTCCCGCACGATGTGTGCAAATCCCGTGTAGAGCAGTGACATCTAGTGGAGGAATTAGAATATACATTTGCCACATAAAGTGCATAAGAATAATGACACCTAGAGGACAGTACAATGTATAACATGTATGGGACTTAGAAAAATAATTATAAGTAGATAACCAATTATTAAATACATAAAAGGTCCCTTCATTTCATATATGTACATACACAGTGAGACAAAAAAAATTGATGAACGAATTTATGTATAATAAATAAAGTAATAAATAATGAATAAATAAATAAATAAATGGATGAATGAAAATAAATGTGAAAATGAAGAGTGGTGGAGTGTGAGTGGTGAAGTGAGAATATGTATTGTGCTATAGAAAACAAGTCTAAAGAGGATGTTGAGAATAAGTGAAAATATGTAATTGAAAAAAAGTGATAAAATGCAAAAGTGCAAAAATAAAAAATAAATAATCTAATTAATGTATATTATACATATGTGAAACGTGAAAATCAAGTATGTAGAAAATCTTTGTGAAAAATGAATAGAATAAAAATGATGAATAAGTGCAATTAATAAAAAATAATGTGAATACAGATAATAAAAACTTTGTACATGCATGTAGACATGGTGCACACATGTCTGCATGGATGCCAATTGTGAATATATACCACACAAAAACAACAACAAAAACAATATAATAATGATAACACATGAAAAAAAAAATTATATTATATATTAGTGGTAATAAAAAATATATATATATGTTGTGAGTGAGTGAATAATGGTCTCACTGGATGGATGTCATCCTATGCACCAATGGGAGGCAATGCAGAAGAGATGTACATGAGCGTAAATTCTCCTGAAAGAGATAACTTAACATTCGATCATCGGATTCATCCTGTGCTAGCTGTTTAAATGGTCCTGAAAAAAACATTAAAAAATAGAGTGTTAAAATACATAAAGTATAATAAAAACCACATATTTACAAGGAAACCTACTGGGGGATTTTTCAGCCAGAGAAATTATAAACGAACATGAAACGTGAAAATTAAAATAGAAAAATATGTATCATGAGATAAGGAGGACATAACAATGTAATTCCTTAAAGGAATGGAGCAAAGCTTAGTGTTTCATTTAGTCCAAAAGGTTGGACTGTATTTAAACGCCAAATCCATCGACTCTCACATTGGGCCAAACGTTTTCCAATATTGCCCCCCCCCCCCGCATACCTAAGTCAATCGAGTCGATCCCACGAACTTGAAGGAGAGCAGAATTACAGTCATGTTTTTGTTTGAAATGTCTTGGTATTGGCTTCAGATCTTCAAGTGTCTCAGCAGAGATGGCCAACCTGATGTCCCTAATGTGTTCTCTTGTCCTAACTTTCAAGGCTCGTGTGGTAAGTCCAACATAAATCTTTGGGCAGGGGCAAGTCGCATAATAGATAACTGCTTTCGTCGAGCATGAGATGTAACGTCTAATAGTATATGATTTCTTGCCAGAGGAATCTGTAAAAGTAAAGGCACGCTCAATGTTTGGACAGGCCACACAGTGCCCACATGGTATACAGCCAGAGCGTTGTTCTAATGTACCGAAAAAGTTGCAAGTTGGACTTGGAACATATTCGCTTTTAACCACAAGGTCTCTCAGGTTTTTCCCCCTTCGTGCAGTTAGAGCTGGTTTAGGCGTTAGATAATGTTTAAGAGTGGGATCCACTGTCAAAATTGGCCACAATTTCTCTATACATTGGTACATGCGATGCCATTGTGAATTATATAGGGTAACAAAACGTACCTGATCATTAGACGATTGTCCTCTTTTTACTTGTAAAAGTTGTTGTCTTGACTGATTCTTGGCTCTGTTGTAAGCTTTTCTGATGTTCCGGTTACTATACCCCCTCTCTTTAAAACGTTCTCTCAAGTCATCAGCCTGTTCTTTGAAAGTGGCATCTGAAGAGCAAATTCGTCTAGCGCGAAGGTACTGACCATACGGCACCGCTTTGATCATATGAAGTGGGTGGGAGGAGGTCGCATGAAGATAGGAGTTTACTGATGTCTCTTTACGGAAAACATTTGTCTGAAGGTAGCCCGCAGGATCTCTTTCTATAGATACATCCAAGAATTGAACGTGATTAGGATCATAATGGAATGTGACTTTGATGTTTTTGTTGTTATTATTCAAAAAATCAATAAATTCCAGTAACTGGGAAGAATTACCCTGCCAGATCATGAGGACGTCATCAATGTACCGCGCCCAAAATAGGACGCGATCCATTGATGCCCCCCCATGATCTGACAGGAACAGGTCCCTCTCCCATGCCCCAAGGAACAGATTCGCATAGGAGGGCGCACAGGCCGCCCCCATGGCTGTCCCCTAGAGCTGTAGGAAGAGGGACCCATTAAAAGTAAAAAAATTGTGCGTAAGGGTGAAGTCCAAGAGTCGCATAATGAAACTTACCATGGGTGGTGTGTAGTTACTTGAATCCAGGAAGAATTTCGCTGCTGCAAGGCCGTCAGTATGTCTAATACTAGTATAAAGTGATTCAATATCACAAGTAACTAGCAGAGTGTCCGGTTCCAATTGTAGTCCCTCAATTCGCTGTAGAAGATCTGTGGTGTCTCTAATGTACGAGGGGAGACATTCGACCAATGATTTCAATTTAGAGTCAATAAATTTTGCCACATTTTCTGTTAAATTTTGGTTACCAGAGATAATTGGCCTACCTGGTGGACGTGTCTGGTTCTTGTGCACCTTAGGCAACAAATATAATGTAGGTATCACTGGATACTGTACTTGTAATGCCTCAGCCAAATCTTTGGTAATGATAGATGATAATGTTGCAGTATTGAGTATTGAGTATTGAAAGGTAGAAAGTGGGTTAAGCGTTAGTTTTTTGTGACACGACTGATCACGTAACTGACGATAAGCTTCCGCTTCATACATTTTCTTTGGCCAGACAACTATGTTGCCGCCTTTATCAGCTGGTTTATATATAATATCCGGGAGACTACATAGGTGTTTCAAAGATGAACGTTGTTCAAATGTAAGATTATCATTGAAAATAGTTTTTGGCAAATTTTGGAATTCCCTCGTAACTAATTTAACAAACAGTTCCACAGGTGGACAAATAGATAAAGGTGGACATTTTTGTGACCGTTTCTTAATGCATGATGGTACCTGTTGTTCCACAGAGGTTTCTTGTTCTGATAATAGTTCATTCAGGATACGTAGAGTCGCCCTATCTTCTGCAGTAGAAAATTCCTCCATTTCAGTGCGATGAAACCATTTTTGGAAAATTAGTGATCGTGCAAAAAGATGGAGATCCTTCATGGCTGTGAAGTGATCAAAATTTGCGCAAGGGGAACCTGAGAGACCTTCTGGTTAAAAGCGAATATGTTCCAAGTCCAACTTGCAACTTTTTCGGTACATTAGAACAACGCTCTGGCTGTATACCATGTGGGCACTGTGTGGCCTGTCCAAACATTGAGCGTGCCTTTACTTTTACAGATTCCTCTGGCAAGAAATCATATACTATTAGACGTTACATCTCATGCTCGACGAAAGCAGTTATCTATTATGCGACTTGCCCCTGCCCAAAGATTTATGTTGGACTTACCACACGAGCCCTGAAAGTTAGGACAAGAGAACACATTAGGGACATCAGGTTGGCCATCTCTGCTGAGACACTTGAAGATCTGAAGCCAATACCAAGACATTTCAAACAAAAACATGACTGTAATTCTGCTCTCCTTCAAGTTCGTGGGATCGACTCGATTGACTTAGGTATGCGGGGGGGGGGGGGGGCAATATTGGAAAACGTTTGGCCCAATGTGAGAGTCGATGGATTTGGCGTTTAAATACAGTCCAACCTTTTGGACTAAATGAAACACTAAGCTTTGCTCCATTCCTTTAAGGAATTACCTTGTTATGTCCTCCTTATCTCATGATACATATTTTTCTATTTTAATTTTCACGTTTCATGTTCGTTTATAATTTCTCTGGCTGAAAAATCCCCCAGTAGGTTTCCTTGTAAATATGTGGTTTTTATTATACTTTATGTATTTTAACACTCTATTTTTTTATGTTTTTTTCAGGACCATTTAAACAGCTAGCACAGGATGAATCCGATGATCGAATGTTAAGTTATCTCTTTCAGGAGAATTTACGCTCATGTACATCTCTTCTGCATTGCCTCCCATTGGTGCATAGGATGACATCCATCCAGTGAGACCATTATTCACTCACTCACAACATATATATATATTTTTTATTACCACTAATATATAATATAAATTTTTATTTCATGTGTTATCATTATTATATTGTTTTTGTTGTTGTTGTTTTTGTGTGGTATATATTCACAATTGGCATCCATGCAGACATGTGTGCACCATGTCTACATGCATGTACAAAGTTTTTATTATCTGTATTCACATTATTTTTTATTAATTGCACTTATTCATCATTTTTATTCTATTCATTTTTCACAAAGATTTTCTACATACTTGATTTTCACGTTTCACATATGTATAATATACATTAATTAGATTATTTATTTTTTATTTTTGCACTTTTGCATTTTATCACTTTTTTTCAATTACATATTTTCACTTATTCTCAACATCCTCTTTAGACTTGTTTTCTATAGCACAATACATATTCTCACTTCACCACTCACACTCCACCACTCTTCATTTTCACATTTATTTTCATTCATCCATTTATTTATTTATTTATTCATTATTTATTACTTTAATTATTATACATAAATTCGTTCATCAATTTTTTTTGTCTCACTGTGTATGTACATATATGAAATGAAGGGACCTTTTATGTATTTAATAATTGGTTATCTACTTATAATTATTTTTCTAAGTCCCATACATGTTATACATTGTACTGTCCTCTAGGTGTCATTATTCTTATGCACTTTATGTGGCAAATGTATATTCTAATTCCTCCACTAGATGTCACTGCTCTACACGGGATTTGCACACATCGTGCGGGACTTTGCTGCCCGATGTGCGCATGCGCCGTCCTGGTTCCCTGTGCGCGCAGTCCTGCTGCTCCGTACCTTCGTGCGCGCGCTGCCGCGTCTCTATGTGTATGGTCACGTGAGCCATCATGTGACCATCACTTGACGCGCTGGCTCGCGGCACGAACGTCGGGGATGATGCAGAGAGTGTGCGCCAATGTTTTGGACCAGGTAAGGCGTTTCTTTACCTATTACTTCCGCCCGGAGTTATTCCTGATTGGTCCGTGGGCACATAAATAGCCACTATTTCATGGATGCCGTCACCCCCGGACGAAGGTCAGCAGACCGAAACACGTGTAGGGGTGGCGGCATCCTGGGACTTGCAGTACTTTTTCTATATTACTGCGGTATGTATATGTTATTTATTTGTCACTATATGATTAATGCTTAGGCCTTATCCTGTTTGCACTTGCACTTTAACTGGAATTGCCAGCATATGTATCTACTGTACCCCCTTGACTCAGTAATTGTATACATAAATTTAATGAGATTCAGCAATATTTGCACATTTATTGCCATTGTCCCAGGTATGCCGCCTGTCTGTGCCGTATTCCTCCTTTTTTAACATATTGCACTATGTTTTTAATAATATCATTAAATAAAGTTTATATTTTATATTTCACTTATAATTTTTGAGTAGCTCCTTTTTTCTTTGGGTCTAGTATTTCACAGGAATAACAGCAAAGTGAAGGAGAAAATTCACAATCTCCATTTTTACACTCGCATGTTCTTGTAGACCCAATTTTTGAATTTTTACAAGGGGTAAAAGGTAAAAATGTATACTTATATTTGTGGCCCAATTACTCTCGAGTAAGGACATACCTCATATGTCTATGTAAATTGTTCGGCGGGCGCAGTAGAGGGCTCAGAAGCGAAGGAGCGACAAGGGGATTTTGGAGAGTACGTTTTTTTTAAATGGTTTTTGGGGGGCATGTTGCATTTAGGAAGCCCCTATGGTGCCAGAACAGCAAAAATCCCCCACATGACATACCATTTTGGAAAATAGACCCCTTGAGGTACGTAACAAGGAATAAAGTGAGCCTTAACACCCCACAGGGGTTTCACGACTTCTGCATATGTAAAAAAATAAAAATCAAATTTCACTAAAATGTGTGTTTCCCCCCAAATTTCACATTTTTGCAAGGGTTAGTAGCAGAAAATACCCCCCAAAATTTGTAACCCCATCTCTTCTGAGTATGGCGGTACCCCATAAGTTGACCTGAAGTGCACTACGGGCGAACTACAATGCTCAGAAGAGAAGGAGTCATATTTGGCTTTTTGAGAGCAAATTTTGCTCGGGGGGCATGTCGCATTTAGGAAGCCCATATGGTGCCAGGAGGGCAAAATAACCCCCACATGGCATACCATTTTGGAAACTAGACCCCTTGAGGAACGTAACAAGGGGTACAGTGAGCATTTACCCCCCACTGGTGTCTGTCATATCTTTGGAACAGAGGGCTGTACAAAATTTTTAATTTGCACAGCCCACTGTTCCAAAGATCTGTCAGACACCTGTGGGTTGTAAATTCTCACTGCACCCCTCATTACATTCCGTGAGGGGTGTAGTTTCCGAAATGGGGTCACATGTGTTTTTTTTTTTTTTTTTGCGTTTGTCAAAACCGGTGTAACAATCAGCCACCCCTGTGCAAATCACCTCAAATGTACATGGCGCACTCTCCCTTCTGGGCCTTGTTGTGCGCCCCCATAGCACTTTGCTCCTACATATGGGGTATCTCCGTAGTCGGGAGAAATTGCGTTACAAATTTTGGGGGGCTTTTTTCCCCTTTACCTCTTGTCAAAATGAAAAGTATAGGGCAACACCAGCATGTTAGTGTAAAAGCCGCCGCCTTCACGCCGGGATCCGGGTCTTCAGGGACGAGGTAAGTACCGGGGCCGGTCCCCAGCACTCCCCCGTCCCCCGCTGCGTCCTCCGGTCTTCCTCCCATCCTCTCCGGACTACAAGGGGCCGGGTAGGACGGGAGGAAGTAATCGCCCCCCCCCCCCCCCTGCGATTGGTCGGTTAACTAACCGACAGATTGCAGGGAATAGGAGGAGGTGGCCGGCTTGCCACCTCGCTCCTATTCTTTAGCATGGTCCTGGCTGTCTGTGACAGCCGGGATCATGCAAAATTACCGGGCGGTCGGGTCCCAGAGACCCGATCAGCCCGGTATCGCCGCAGATCGCAAGGGCCCCCCTCGGCGTTTGCCCTGGATGCCTGCTGAAGGATTTCAGCAGGCATCCGTTTCTGATCTCTGCCCGGCGCGCGGCAGGGGCCGGAAAACGCCAGGATGAACGGGGACGTCCTGGGTCCTTAAAGCCCAGGGTGCGGGGACGTTCCCGTACGTCCTGGGTCCTTAAGAGGTTAAAGAGGTCCATGTTCCAGATCAGATTAGTAGCTACTTTCCCACTTGGTTCCATAGCACCAACCCGAACTCCCGCTCGAAGGGGGTATCTATCGGTTTTCACCATTCACTACCCTTCAGTATGCAAGCCATATGAGCTGACCCAGAGGCTCGGTTCTTATTCGTAAAAGGTATGATCTTGGACCAGGTGGTAACGGTAGCTACTATCTATGCTCCCAACTGTTTTCAGGTTTCCTTCCTCACCCGAACTCTGGAAGATCTCTCTTCCTTCAATCAGGGTATGTTGCTCTTAACTGGCGACTTTAAGCCATTCCTCCAAAGCGAGGCGTTCACGATCTGATCTCCAATGGAGTAATTCCTCTCAGCAGGAGGAGAGAAGGTCTTGGAGAAGAACCCACAAGTTACAGTCTTGTCCTTGGCATTTTTCTGAGTAAGAACGGCACCAGCTCCAACAGATGAGGAATCAACCTCCAAAGCAAAGGGCCTCTCCGGATCAGGTCTTGTAAGCATGGGAGCAGAGGCAAATGCTGACTTTGAACGGGAGAAGGCCACTTAGTATTAGAAGCCTTTTTAGTGAGAGCTACAATTGGAGCAACCAAGGAAGAAAAGTGTGGGATAAATTGACGATAATAGTTAGCGAATCCCAGAAAGTGTTGAATAGCACATAGGCCCGCAGGACAGGGCCAATCCAATACTTCAGACAATTTATCTGGATCCATCTGCAGGCCTTGGTGAGAAAAAATTTAGCCAAGAAACGGAAGACTAGATTTCTCGAATAGGCATTTCTCCAGTTTGGCGTAGAGATGATTCTTCCGTAGACGCTGTAGAACCAGACGAACATGAGTTCAGTGCTCCTCTAAGTTGGTAGAGAATATCAGAATGTCATCTAGGTAAATGACAACACAGGTGTAGAGAAGATCACAGAAGATATCATTGACAAACTCTTCAAAAACGGCTGGAGCAATGCAGAGACCAAAAGGCATTACAAGATACTCAAAATGTCAATCACGAGTATTGAAGGCCGTTTTCCATTCATCTCCCTTGCGGATACGAATGAGGTTATACGTTCCACGTAAGTCCAACTTGGAGAAGACCTTGGCACCACGGAGACGATCAAAAAGTTCAGAGATAAGAGGTAATGGGTAACGATTCTTGACCGGGATTTTGTTAAGTCCCCTGTAGTCAATGCATGGACGGAGTGAGCCATCCTTCTTCCCTACAAAGAAGAAACCAGCTCCAGCAGGAGAAGAGGATTTACTGATAAATCCCTTTTGGAGATTTTCCTGGATATACTCAGCCATGGCTTTGGAACTGATGGAGGGTAAATCCTTCCACATGGAGGAGTGGTACTAGGCAGAAGATCTATAGGGCAGTCGTAAGGACGATGTGGAGGCAGAGACTCAGCCTGCTTTTTGCAGAATAGGTCAGAAAAAATCTTGGTAAGGTGGCGGCAGGCCAGGTAAAGGAGGAAGACGAGAAACAACTTTAGACTGAACTGGTTGGAGGCAAAGATTTTGGCAGAATTGTCCCCAGCGAAGAATTTCTCCAGTTCTCCAATCCAATTGCGGAGAATGACATCATAGCCAGGGAAGGCCAAGAAGAAATTCAGAAGTACAGTGAGGCAGTACATAGAATTCTATCCTTTCTTTATGCAAGACTCCCACTTGCATGACAAGAGATTCGGTATGGAAGTGCACCATACAGTCCAGATTTTGTCCATTAACTGAGGAGATGAACAAAGGCTTGGCAAGCTGAGTAACAGGAAGGTGATATTTGTGGACAAAAGAAGCATCAATAAAGCCACCTGTGGATCCAGAATCCAAAAAGGCTGTAGCACTGAAGGAAGACTTGGCAGAAGCAAAGACTCGTACAGTGATGGTTAAGCGAGGAGAGGTGGTATTCACACCTAGAGACGCCTCTCCCACGTACCCTAGGTGTGAGCATTTCTCGGATGCTGAGGACGAACAGTACAGTCTTTGAAGAAGTGGTTGGGCTAGCACAATACAGGCACAAATTCTCACTGCGTCGTCGTGATCTCTCCTGTTGTGTCAAGCGAGAACAATCCACTTGCATAGCCTCTTCGGTCGAGGATATTGCCTTGTACGGACAGGTTCTCTCTCCAAATGAAGTTCCTCCTGTCTTTCAGCAAAACACACATCAATACGTTCTGACAAGGAAGACGGAGGATCATGTGCTGTGAGAGCATCTTTTATCCTGCTAGACAGTCCTTTCTTTAACCCGTACGGGACCCCTACGGATACGCCTTCTGCACCTGGGTCTTAAGGACCCAGGGCATACAGGTACGCCCGTGGGAATTCCGGTCCCCGCCGCGCGCCGGGTGGGGACCGGACCAGGGTGACTGCTGATATCGACAGCCCCGCTTTGAAAGTAAATTAAAAGTAAAGTGAAAGTAAAGTAAAGTGAAAGTAAATTAATGCCGGTTAGCTCAGTGGGCTGTTCGCGGCATCCCGAACAGCTGTAGGACAGCAGGAGGGTCCCTACCTTCCTCATCGCTGTCCGATCTCTGAATGACTGCTCAGTGCCTGAGATCCAGGCATGAGCAGTCAAGCGGCAGAATCATTGATCAATGGTTTCCTATGAGAAACCATTGATCAATGTAAAAGATCAGTGTGTGCAGTGTTATAGCCCCCTATGGAAGCTATAACATTGCAAAATAAAGATAATTTAATATAGGTTGTTGATGTGTAGCTGGTAAACAATAGTTTAATGGAAGACCCAAAATATGGTGTGAATGGAGTCTTAGATGAACAGCAACCTATTATTTTGGGAGGAAGCAAGATGATGCATGAAATGAGGCACACAGCCTGTAGTCCATCTCTATCTGGTTGCACATTAGCAGGCATCAGAACAAGTTCCTGGTCTTCCGTCATCAGCCATATTCTTGGAGGCAACCAGGCTTCCTTTCTTCTTTCACCAAGGCTATCTTCCCTTGTCTGCCAGATATCAGAAGTGTAGGAAGTCACTATGTCACCAGTTTATCTCCCCCATTTTATCTCTCAACTGCTGGGCTCAGCCTGTAGCTACTAGATGTTGTATACAATGACACATACAACTCTTGATGCTAAAAAGTATCAGGAGCTGCAGCACATAATGGAGTTTAATTCATTCCCCTGAATTGCCTATTGTGGCAGGGTCCTTGGGCCTGGATTATGGGGCTCGAGTGCACTACTTTGCAGTCTCTCTGTTTCCCTCAATCTTCCTTTACTCTATGAATCCACCCCCCCCCCCCTTCCATTTCACTTCTCATTCTTCCCCTCTCCATAGACTCTAAAGGCAGAATGTATTCTGATATCTCAGTGAGCTCCTGGTCTGTTTTTTAATTCAATCTCAGTTAATTTTGTTTCAATCTAAGCTCCGGCCATGGGAGTAGTGTCCCTGGGTCCCCGTCTCCCGGCGGGGCTGGGATTCGCATAGCGGGACACACCCGCATGCGAATCCCAGCCCATCACTCACCTCGCTCCGCTGCCTCTGTGTCTCAGCTCTGGCACGCACGTCCCCTTCTCCTAGGGCGCACACGCGCCGGAACTCTAAAATTTAAAGGGCCAGTGCACCCATAATTTGTTTTTGCACCTGACACCACATTATAAGTCCCTGCACCTCACATACTTCCCTGCCGGATCTTCAGTGTCCCTAGCCTGAGATTAAGCGTTCTATTTTGCCTGTTGCCTTACCCGTGTATCCAGAACTTCCCGCTACGTTATTTGACTCCGCACCTGCCGCGTTTGACTACACTACTGCTACGTTTGACTACACTACTGCCTTATCCTCTGGTACCTCGCCTTGCTCAGCTACCTGCGTGGTCGAGCCATGTCGGGGGTAGCGACCTGGGTGTCGCCTGCCGCAGCAAGCCCATCCTGCCTTGCGGCGGGCTCTGGTGAAGACCAGTGGCACCTTAGAAACTGCTCCCCAATATGGTCCGTGTCATCAGCCACACAGGTTAGAGGATCCAAATCCAGCTCCGTAACAGCAAGATCTGGCCATGGATCCCGCTGGGGTTCCTCTGCCAGATAACCCGGATCTCGCTTCTATTGTGGCGCTCCAGTCACAGCAGTTGGCCCGGCAGGCACAGCAGTTGAGCTACTTATCCGCCATGATGCAGCAGTTGCTAACTGCTCAGCAGCAACCGTCACAATCACAGCCTCCTCTTGCTCCAGTGCTGCCTCCCGCTGCTGCAGTCTTCTCCGGAACAAAACACTGCTTGTCTCTTCCTGAGAAATATGAGGGAGATCCCAAGTCCTGTCGGGGGTTTCGTGACCCCACATCGATGCACATCGAACTCATGGCGGAACAGTTCCCTACGGAACGAGCAAAGGTGGCCTTCATCATCAGTCTCCTAACTGGAAGGGCTTTGGCCTGGGCAACTCTGCTTTGGGATCGCAGTGATGGTCTCACAACCAAACTCCAGGCTTTCCTGATGGAATTTTGGGGTGTCTTTGAAGAACCTGCCCAAGCCTCCTCCACTAAAACAGTGTTACTGAATCTTTCGCAGGGCAATTCCTCTGTAAGTGAGTATGCCATTCAGTTTAATACCCTGGCATCAGAGTTATCATGGAACAATGAAGCTCTTTTAGCCACCTTCAAGAAAGGACTATCCAGTCATATCAAGGATGCCCTTGCTGCCCGGGAATTGCCTTCTACCTTAAATGATCTTATACAGTTGGCATCCCCGATTGATATTCGTTTCTCTGAGCGACGTGAGGAACTTCTTGGTGCTTTCCTCGTCTGGCACCTGTCTTCCAGCAACCACTGCAACCTTCTACGTTGCCTCCCACAGCGGAGACTATGCAAGAGGATAGGTCTCACCTGACCCAGCAGGAAAGAACTCGCCGATGAAATGAGAATATGTGCCTCTACTGCGCCAGTGCGGATCATTTCCTAATGTGACAGGGAAACGCTCGCACCTAGGGTTTGTGGGAGAGGCCTCCCTAGGTGTGAATACCACCTCTCCACATTTGAATTTAACAGTCCAGCTTTTTCTACCCTGCAAAGAGATTATCTCCGTTCACGCCTTCTTGGACTCTGGGACTTGGGAAATGTTATTGATGCCTCCCTAGTGCATAGGTATCATCTTCCTGTATCTCGCTTGTTAAATCCCTTGTGCATCTCTACGGTCAATGGAGAAAGACTGGACTGTACTGTGCTGTACCGCACTGAACTGTTGTCTATGCAGGTCAGAGCCTCGCATAAGGAGAACTTGTCTTTCTATGTACTCCCTCATTGTACTTCTCCTCTCCTGCTAGGCCTTCCATGGTTGCAACTCCATGCCCCGCAGCTAGATTGGAAAACGGGAGAAGTTCTTAGTTGGGGGCCCCATTGCAAAAATCACTGTATTCAAATACGCTTGATTAAGTTGAAACCATCTTCTTGTCCTCTGCCCGGTTTGCCTTCATTCCTACAGGACTTTGCTGATGTCTTTAGTGAAAAACAAGCTGACGTCTTACCACCTCATCATCCATATGATTGTCCTATTGACTTACTGCCCGGCTCCACACCTCCCCGAGGCAGAATCTACCCTTTATCGGTCCCTCAAACTCAGGCTATGTCTAATTACATCCAGGAGAATCTTAAGAAGGGGTTTATCAGGAAGTCCTCTTCCCCTACCGGAGCCAGGTTCTTCTTCATAGAAAAGAAAGACGGGGCTCTTCCACCTTGCATCAACTACCTAGGCTTGAATAAAATTACGATAAAGAGCAGCTACCCACTTTCTTTAACCCCTTGCCGCAGAATGCCAGGTATACCCGGCGCTGTGGCACGGGAGGGTTATGAAGCAAGCTCAGGAGCTGAGTTTGCATCATACCTGCACGGTTCCGTTCCGACAAATGTCCGGCACTAACTCTTTAGACCCTTTCCCTAATAAAAGTTAAAATCACCCCCCATTTCCCATAAAAGAAAACTGTGTAAATAAAAATAAACATATGTGGTATCACCGGGTGCATAAATGTCAGAATTATAAAAATATATTGTTAATTAAACTTCACGGTCAATGGCGTATGCGCAAAAATAGCGTATTTTTGGTCACTTTTTATAACATAAAATAAATAAATAAAAAGCGAGCAAAAAGTCCCATCAAAACAAAAATGGTACCGATAAAAAGTTCAGATCCCGGCGCAAAAATTAGCCCTCATACCGCCCCGTACATGGAACAATAATTTTATTGATGATTTTTTTCCCAAGTAATAAAAAAATCAAACCTTTATAAGTAGGGTATCATTTTAATTGTATGGACCTACAGAATAAAAATAAGGTGTCATTTTTAATGAAAAATGTACTGCGTAAAAACAGAAGCCAACAAAATTAACAAAATGGTGTTTTTTCTTCCATTTTGTTGCACAATGATTTTTTTTTTTTTACATTTCGCTGTAGATTTTTGGGTAAAATGACTGATGTCATTACAAAGTAGAATTGGTGGAACAAAAAATAAGCCATGATATGGATTTTTAGGTGCAAAATTGAAAGGGTTACAATTTTTTAAAGGTAAGGAGGAAAAAACGAAAGTGCAGAAACGGAAAAACGCTATGTCCTTAAGGGGTTAATCTCTGAATTATTTGATCGTCTACGGGGTGCCAGGATCTTCTCTAAACTAGATCTTCGTGGGGCCTATAATTTAATTCGTATATGAGAAGGGGACGGGTGGAAGACTGCGTTTAATACTCGTGAAGACATTTTGAGTATCTAGTGATGCCATTTGGACTCTGCAATGCTCCAGCAGTCTTCCAGGAGTTTGTCAATGACATTTTTCGTGACCTCCTATACTCTTGTGTTGTTGTCTACTTGGATGACATTCTCGTCTACTCGCTCAATCTCTATACTCATCGTTCTCACCTCCGCCAAGTTTTACAGCGCCTCCGAGACAACCATCTCTATGCAAAACTTGAAAAGTGTACTTTTGAAAAGACCAGCCTTCCATTTCTGGGGTATGTTGTTACCAGTCAAGGTCAACAAATGCAATCTAACCAGTTGTCCGCTGTACTGGATTGGCCTCGACCTTCTGGCTAGAAAGAGACTCAGCACTTCCTCTGCTTTGCCAATTATTATTGGAAATTTATTCCACACTACTCCACCTTGGTTGCCCCCCCTCGTCTCTTATACCAAGAAAACTGCTAATCCAAAGGTCTGGACTGCTGAGGCCGAAGAAGCATTTAAACAGTTAAAATCCACCTTCGCTTCTGCTCATGTGTTGTCAAGACCAGATCCCGGAAAGCCATTAATTTTGGAAGTGGATGCTTCTTCAGTTGGTGCATGTGCAGTTTTGACACAAAAATCATCCAAAGGAAAAACTGTAACCTGTGGTTTCTTCTCTAAGACTTTCTCTCCTGCGGAGAGAAATTATACAATTGGAGATCGTGAGCTCTTGGCTATTAAGTTGGCCTTGGAAGAATGGCGTCATTTCTTGCAGGGCTCTGTACATCCACTAACCATTTAGTCTGACCACAAGAACTTGCTATATCTACAGACTGCTAGATCCTCTGAAGTACAGGACCAAGAATCTTACCCTCAACATATTGTACCTCCTAATCGTCTCAGTTCTGCAGCACCAGCAAGTCTTCAGCACCTGCCTCGTGGGAAGACCTACATTACTTCCCGCCTTAGACTCCGAATCTTGAAATGGGGTCCTTCCTCTCTGTTGGCCGGTCATGCCGGTATACATAAGTCCTTGCAACTCATATCCCGACAGTATTGGTGGCCAACTCTAAAGCAAGATGTCATTGACTTTGTTTGTTCCTGTTCAGTCTGTGCCCAGGATCCATATGAAGTCATAAGCGGATAGGAAAAGACTCCTGGGGACAAAGTGTGGCTATCCTCCAAATACATCCGCTTTAAGGTACCCTCTTATAAACTGGGTCCACGCTTTTTGGGTCCCTATAAAGTAAAAAAATCACTTAATTCCGTGGCTTATTCCCTCCATCTGCCCTACTCTCTCCGGATCCCGCATTCCTTCCATGTCTCTCTCTTGAAGCCTGTTATCCACAACCACTTTTCTCAAAAGGACATCTCACTTTCCTCCATCTCCAGTACCTCTGATGTTTTTGCTGTTAAGGAACTTATTGATTTCAAGCTGGTCAGAGGAAAACGCTTCTTTCTTGTGGATATGGAAGGATTCAGTCCACAGGAGAGGTCTTGGGAACCACAGGACAATAACTTAGACCAGGATCTTCTTAAAAAATTTCTGAACCACAAGAGGAGGGGGAGACCAAAGGGGGGGGGGGGCACTGTTACAATCTGCTCTCCGGCCGCAAGCTCCCTGGGTCCCCGTCTGCCGGCGGGGCTGGGATTCACATCGAGGGACATCGATTCTGCCTCTGTGTCTCAGCTCCGGCACGCACGTCCACGTCTCCTGGGGCGCACGTGTGCGACGGAGCTCTCAAATTTAAAGGGCCAGTGCGCCCATAATTAGTGTTTGCACCTGACACCACATTATAAGTCCCTGCACCTCTTACACTTCCCTGCCGGATCTTCAGTGCCCCTAGCCTGAGATTAAGTGTTCCATTTTTCCTGTGGCCTTACCCGTGTATGTACCTTCCCGCTAAGTTATTAGACTCCGCACCTTTGCCGCCTGCCTTGACCTTCTGCAACATTTGACTACGCTACTACCTTATCCTCTGGTATCTTGCCTTGCCCAGCTACCTGTGGGGTCGAGCCGTGTCAGGGGTAGCGACCTAGGTGTCGTTTGCCGCAGCAAGCCCATCCTGCCTTGCGGCGGACTCTGGTGAAGACCAGCGGCACCTTGGACTCCGCTCCCCGATATGGTCCGTGTCATCAGCCACACAGGTTAGAGGATCCACATCCAGCTCCCTTACACATTTGATGAACAAAAACACACAATCCAGGCATTGTTTTTTATTTGTACAGTACAAGCTAGATAACATGACAGTTTTTTATTTCAGGATATCACTTACATTTACATTGTTTTTTTACATTTTTTTTATAACAAAGCATTATTCTATTTTAATTGGTTTAGGTTTGTGTCAGACATTAGGTATGTGTCAGGGTCCAGACTGGTATGCGGGAGGACACGGGTAGTGGATCCTCTGTGCCAGAGAGGCGATGGCATGGGCCATACCAGGGGAACGGAATCTAAGGGATTACTGATTTTTACCAGAGCCTGCCGCAAAGCGGGATGGACTTGCTGCGGCAGGTAACCCCCAGGTCGTTCCACCCGATAGCGACTCAACTTCTCTGGCGGCTGAGACCGGCGTGGGACACAACGACAAGGCAAAGGCAAGGTCAGACATAGCAGAAGGTCAGGGCAGGTAGCAACGGTTCGTAGTCAGGGGCAACAGCAAGGGTCTGGATACACAGGCAATGGGCTTACAAAAACGCTTTCACTGGCACAAAGGCAACAAGATCCGGCAAGGACAGGAAGGGGAAGAGGGTTTTTAAGTTAAATGGAAGTGATTACACTGATTGGGCCAGGCACCAATTAGTGGTGCACTGGCCCTTTAAATTTCAGAGAGCCGGTGCGCGCACCCTAGAGAGCGGGGCCACGCACGCCGGGACGGAACCAAAGGAGGACGGGGCAGGTGAGAGGATCGGGATGCGACCCGCGGGCATGTCCCGCCACGCGGATCGCATCCCCGCCGGGGACACTAGAGCAGTGCTTCCGGTCAGCGGGTCTGACCGGGGCGCTGCACACGGAAGAATGCCGCGAGGGCTCCGGGGATGGACAGGGATACGGAGCGCTCAGCGTTTCAGTACCCCCCCCCCCTTTGGTCTCCCCCTCCTTTTGGAGCCCAGGAATCTGCGGACGAGCTCTTTGTCAAGAATGTTGGCCTCAGGTTACCAGGACCTCTCTTCTGGACCACAATTCTCCCAATCAATTAAAAAAAATATTTTACCTCGGACGACCTTGGAGGCGAGGATTTCCTTGACAGAGAAGACATCAGAGGAGCCAGAAACAGGAGCAGGAACAGTGACCTTGGGAAGATAACGGTTAAGTATGAGAGGTTTAAGAAGAGAAACATGGAAAGAGTTGGGAATACGAAGAGAAGAGGGAAGATGAAGTTGGTAGGAGACAGGATTGATTTGTTTTTTGATTTTGAAAGGTCCAAGAAAACGAGGACCTAGCTTGTAGCTAGGCACACGGAAACGAATGTACCTAGCTGAAAGCCACACTTTGTCACCAGGGGCAAAAACAGGAGGAGGTCTTCTCTTTTTATTGGCATGCTTCTTCATGCGAGATGAGGCCAGCAAAAGAGAATTACCAGTCTCACTCCAGATGGAGGAAAAATCTTGAGTCAATTCATCCACAGCAGGAACTCCAGAGGAAGAGGGAATAGGGAGGGGGGAATCGGGTGACGGCCGTACACCACAAAAAATGGGGACTTGGAAGAAGACTCAGAATCTTTAAAATTGTATGAAAATTCGGCCCAGGGCAAAAGGTCCACCCAGTCATCTTTGACGGGAGGAGACAAAATGACGCAAGTAGTCACCGAGTATTTGATTTACTCTTTCCACTTGACCGTTGGATAGAGGGTGGTAAGCAGAAGAAAAATTTTATTTGATTTTTAATTGACTACATAGCGCTCTCCAAAATTTGGAAACAAATTGAACGCCTCTGTCAGAGACGATGTGTGTGGGAAGCCCACGGAGGCGAAAAATATGAAGAAAATTTTTTTTGCCAATTGAGGCACAGTAGGCAGTCCTTGCAGAGGGACAAAATGAGCCATTTTAGAAAAACGATCAACGACCACCCAAATGACTGTATTGCCGTGAGACGATGGAAGGTCAGTAATGAAGTCCATAGCTATATGGGACCATGGCTGTTCAGGCACAGGCAGAGGAAGAAGAAGACCTGCAGGTTTCTGGCGTGGGGTTTTGTCTCGGTCACAAACAGTACAAGCCTGAACGAAATCAGTCACATCCTTCTCCAGGAAAGACCACTCATAGTATCTTGAAATTAACTGCACAGACTTCTTGACACCAGCATGTCCGGCCAAATGAGAGGAATGACCCCATTTAAGGATTTTGAGCCGAAGGCATGGAGGTACAAAGGTCTTTCCAGGAGGAATTTGCACAAGGGTGGTAGGAGCAGAGGAGATAAGGCACTCAGGAGGAATAATGTGCTGAGGAAGAGTTTCAGATTCGGAGACATCGGTGGAATGGGATAGAGCATCAGCCCTGACATTTTTGTCAGCAGGAAATTCAAAATTGAAGCGGGCAAAAAATAACGACCATCTAGCTTGGCGTGGATTCCATCGCTGTGCAGATTGAAGATAGGACAAGTTTTTATGGTCCATATAGATGATGATGGGGTGAACGGATCCTTCCAAGAGATGTCTCCACTCCTCAAGTGCCAACTTTATGGCCAAGAGTTCTCGCTCGCCAATCGAGTAATTTTTCTCTGCAGGAGAAAAGGTTTTGGAGAAAAAAACAGCAGGTGAGGGTCTTTCCCATTGTGTTTTTTTTTTTATAAAAATTGCACCAGCTCCGACAGATGAGGCATCAACTTCGAGCATAAAGGGCTTCAATGGATCAGGCCTGGACAGTACAGGAGCAGAGGCAAAGGATAACGGTTCTTTACAGTAATTTTGTTAAGACCGCGGTAATCAATGCAAGGCCGCAGGGATCCATCTTTTTTAGCAACGAAAAAGAAGCCTGCTCTTGCAGGAGATGAAGATTTTCTGATAAAACCCTTTTTAAGGTTTTCTTGTATATATTCAGACATGGCCTGCTGGAGCGGATAGAGGGAAAATCCTGCCACGGGGTGGGGTAGTGCCAGGAAGCAAGTCAATAGGACAGTCAAAGGGTCTGTGTGGCGGTAGGACCTCTGCTTGCTTTTTACAGAACACATCAGAGAAGTCCTGGTAGGCCTAAGGTAAGCCTGGCAGAGGTGTAGTGATGGAAACTTGACAGATGGGTAGAGACTTCAGGCATCGCTTGTGACAGGAAGAACCCCAACCTTTAATGTCCCCAGAGGACCAATCTAGGGTAGGTGAATGGCGCTGCAGCCATGGCAGGCCAAGTAAGACTTCCAAGGTACAGTTGGGAAGTACAAAAAATTCTATGTCCTCGTGATGGAGGACACCAACACCCATGCGCAAAGTTTGAGTGCAATAGTGAACGGTACAGTCCAGATTTTGACCGTTCACGGAGAAAATGTAGAATGGTTTGAAGAGAAGGGTCACAGGGATGTTGAATTTATTGATCAATGAAGCTTTAATGAAATTTCCCGTTGAACCAGAGTCCAGAAAGGCCTCAGCAGAGAAGGAAGACTTAGTGGGCAAGGAAATCTGTACTGGTATAGTCAGGCGCGGAGAGGAAGAATTCACACCTAGTAACGCCTCTCCCACGTTCACTAGGTGCGTGCGTTTCCCTGATGCGGAGGACGAAGAGGACAGTCCTTTAAGAAATGTTCGGAGCTCGCACAGTACAGGCACAAGTCCTCTCTTGTTGGGTCAGGCGAGACCGGTCCACTTGCATGGCCTCCTCGGCGGAAGGCACAGAAACAGGTTGCAATGGATGCTGAAAGAGAGGAGCCAGGCGCGGATTACGCCTGGTACGAACAAGATCCTTTTCCTGGCGAAGCTCCTGGCGTCTTTCAATGTAGCGCATATCAATGCGGGTAGCCAAGTGGATGAGTTCAGTCAGGGAAGAGGGTATCTCTCGTGCGGCCAGACAATCCTTGATGTGGCTTGGTAAACCTTTTTTGAAGGTCGCGCAGAGAGCCTCATCATTCCAGGCCAACTCAAAGGCCAGTGTGCGGAACTGTATGGCATATTCGCCCACTGTAGAGTCTCCTTGGACAAGGTTTAGCAAGGCTGTTTCATGATGCACAGGCAGGTTCCTCAAAGACACTGCGTACTTCGGAGAAGAAGGACTGAATGGTAGCAGTGGCAGGATCATTGCGGTCCCAAATCGGTGTGACCCAGGACAAGGCCTTTCCAGAGAGCAGGCTGACCACGAACGCCACCTTAGACCGTTCTGTGGGAAACTGGTCTGACATCATCTCCAGGTGTAGGGAACACTGGGACAGGAACCCACGGCACAGCTTAGAGTCCCCATAAAACTTATCAGGTAGGGACAGGCAGAATCTAGAAGCGGCAACTCGCTGTGGAGGAGATGCTGGAGCTGGCGGAGGAGAAGGTTGCTGCTGTGGAGGCTGAAGCTGCTGACGCATGGCAGTCAACTGAGACAGCTGTTGTCCTTGTTGGGCGATCTTCTGAGATTGCTGGGTGACCACGGCAGTTAGGTCAGCGATACCTGGCAGCGGCACCTCAACGGGATCCATGGCCGGATCTACTCTCAGGGTCCGGACTGGTATGCGGAGAGGACACGGGTAGTGGTTCCTCTGTGCCAGAGAGGCGATGGCGTGTGCCGTACCAGGGGAACGGAATCTAAGGGATTACTGGTTTTCACCAGAGCCCGCCGCAAAGCGGGATGGACTTGTTGCGGCAGGTAACCCCCAGGTCGTTCCACCCGATAGCGACTCAACCTCTCTGGCGGCTGAGACTGAGGTGGGACACAAGGACAAGGCAAAGGCAAGGTCAGATGTAGCAGAAGGTCAGGGCAGGTAGCAACGGTTTGTAGTCGGGGCAACAGCAAGAGTCTGGATACACAGGCAATGGGCTCACAAAAACGCTTTCACTGGCACAAAGGCAACAAGATCCGGCAAGGACAGGAAGGGGAAGAGGGTTTTTAAGTTAAATGGAAGTGATTACACTGATTGGGCCAGGCACCAATTAGTGGTGCACTGGCCCTTTAAATGTCAGAGAGCCGGCGCGCACCCTAGAGAGCGGGGCCGTGCGCGCCGGGACGGAACCGAAGGAGGACGGGGCAGGTGAGAGGATCGGGATGCGACCCGCGGGCACGTACCGCCACGCGGATCGCATCCCCGCCGGGGACACTAGAGCAGTGCTCCCGGTCAGCGGGTCTGACCGGGGCGCTGCACACAGAAGAATGCCGCGAGCGCTCCGGGGAGGGACAGGGACCGGAGCGATCGGCGTTACAGTATGTTTTTACCTTTTTTATTTCTTTCTTTAAAAAAAATAAATAAATAAAAAAAGAAGCACTGTGACTAGATGCTAGCTGGAAGTTGACGGGGAAATATAAAACGCCATATCAATTTCAGAGTCCTAGCAAATTAACTGGGGTTTAGTCTTTGAGCTCGGGGTCCTGGAAGAAGCCAATTAGGTATGTTTCCAATTAGGTATGTTTTTTTTGTTTTTTTGTGACATCTTGAATGTTTGTATAACGGGCTTTTTGTCTATTTGATTTGTGAGTATATCATAATAAGCTAAATGCCTTTCTGGAAAATGCAATGGTCTGCATTATAAGGTGTCTTTTCATATTACAGGATACCACAGTATTCCTTTAGAGACGTGGAATTGCATTTCAGTGGAATCTCTGTGGTGTGAATGACGTCTTACCCTTGTGTGAGAGTAGACAGAAAGTAGAGAGACATTGGCCCTCATTTACTAAGAGTGTTGTGTAGGTTTCTTTGTGGGTTTTAATTCCCTACAATTTATTTTCCACAGTATTTACTAAGGTTTCCCTACATTTTGCTTTTTTTTTTTTTTTTTACACCTGCTCTGATCTGTGGGGTTTCCCTCAGCTCAAATCCACCACATTTTATGTGGAAACCTTAGTAAATATGTTGGGTTTTTGTGAAAATCTCGGGAACACGCCCCTTTTCAGAGACCACACCCCCTTTTCCCAGTGACCACGCCCCTTTTCGGGTTTTCTTAGCAAAATGGAGAGTTAGTCGGGGTTTTTTCAATTCTGGCGCACATTCTGGCACAAAATCTGTCGCAGACAGAATTTCTGCCGCAATGTGACAGAATCTGGCACACAACCCAACAAAACATGTCGGGTTTGCAATAGTAAATGAGGGCCGTTATCTGAACTTCAGGTTCTAGGCATAACAATGCTTTCTAGATTGTAATAGGAAAAAATAAAGTACTTAATGAGTCCCAGATTAAATTGAAGTTATTTGCTGGGCCTTTGACATTTATTACACATTTATTGGAACCGTAACTTTTGCTTCTGATGTAGAGCTTATACATTTGTCATTGTGCTCAGTCTTGTTCTTGATTTATTTGTATAGTTACAATACCTACAATGCTTTTTTGTTTTGGTGTTCCTCACTTGCGGTGCGTTTTTTGGACCAGTTGCAGTTTTTACAAAACACAGCATGCTCTTGTTCTGGCAGTTTTTCATTGTTTGTTTTCTTCTCTACAGACCTCTATTGTTTTTTCCAGCTTAAAAAATGCATGTGTAAATGTGTGTTGTGTTTTTTCAAAAAAGCCCATGATACCAGAATTACATGACTTGTTATGGGAAAAATGCCACAGAAAAAAATGCAACTAAAAACACAGGTTCTAAAACATACTATTTTGGGCAAATAAAGCGCCTTTACAGGGTTTCATAGATAGGCTAAGATTGTAGACCCAGGGAACATCATTAAAGGGGAACTCCGGTGGAAACAAGTAGAAAACAAATGTTTTCAAATCAACTGGTGCCAGAAAGTTAAACAGATTTGTAAATTACTTCTATTAAAATTTTTTTAATCCTTCCAGTAGTTATTGGCTGCTATATAAAACATAGACATTTTTGAATTTCTTTTCTGTCTGACAACAGTCCTCTCTGCTGACACCTCTGTCTGTGTGAGCAAATGTCCAGATTAGAAGCAAATCCCCATAGAAAACCTCTCCTGCTCTGGACAGTTCCTGACATGGACAGAGGTGTCAGCTGAGAGCACTGTGGTCAGACAGAAAGAACTTCACAAATTTCTCTGTAGTATATCTGTAGTATACAGCAGCTGATAAGTACTAGAAGGGTTAAGATTTTTAAATAGAAATGATTTACAAATCTGTTTAACTTTCTGGCACCAGTTGATTTGAAAACATTTTTTACCACCAGAGTTCCCCTTTAAGCCTCCTACTTATTGGGCATTGATGGGGGGATATAAAGACCCACTTTAGCCTACCCTCTTAGAAGCCATATTGACTGTGGGATATTTGGGGCTGGATCAGAGTAATCGAAGGTTGAATGTCACCCATAACACACAGTTGACACCCGCTCAGCTTCCTACATACATGCATATTGCATCAAGCTCTTCATGGTAAAGCTGCACATATATTGCCATGAGGTTAATGGGGTATACTCCTTTAACCTCTTAAGGACGTAGGGCGTACCTGTACGCCCTACGCCCGGTGTTTAAAACAGGGTCACACCTTCACACCGCATCACACCGGGTCGGTCCCGGCTACTATTCATAGCCGGGACCCTGGGCTAACAGTGCGCAGAACCGATTTTTGTGCTGCGTGCTATTAACCCTTCAGACGCGGCGATCAAATATGACCGCCGCGTCTGAAAGTGAAAGTAAACGCTTCCCGGCAGCTCAGTCGGGCTGATGTCCCGATCAGCTAGGACGCGAGCAGAGGTCTCCTTATCTGACTCCGCGGCGTCCGATCTGGGTTTCATTGCTCCAAGCCTGAGCTACAGGCTTGAGCAATCGAGCCCCTATCTCGCTGATCCATGCAAAGCTTTGGCTTTGCAGGGATCAGCATAATAGATCAGTGTGTGCAGTGTCATAGCCCCCTATGGGAGCTATAGCACTGCAAAAAAAAGTTAACAAAAAAAGGTCATTTAACCCCTTCCCTAATAAAAGTTTGAATCACCCCCCTTTTCCCATAAAAAAAACTGTGTAAATAAAAATAAACATATGTGGTATCGCTGCATGCGGAAATGTCCGAACTATAAAAATATATCGTTAATTAAATCGCACGGTCAATGGCGTACGCGCAAAAAAATTCCAAAGTCCAAAATAGCATATTTTTGGTCACTTTTTATATCATGAAAAAATTTATAAAAAGCGATCAAAAAGTCTGATCAATACAATAATGGTACCAATAAAAACTTCAGAACACGGCGCAAATAATGAGCCCTTATACTGCCCCGTATGTGGAAAAATAAAAAAGTTATAGGGGTTAGAAGATGAGAATTTTTAACATATAAATTTTCCTGCATGTAGTTATGATTTTTTTCCGAAGTACGACAATATTCAACCTATATAAGTAGGGTATCATTTTAACCGTATGGACCTACATAATAAAGATAAGGTGTTATTTTTACCGAAAAATGCACTGTGTAGAAACAGAAGCCCCCAACATTTACAAAATGACATTTTTTCTTCAATTTTGTCACATAATTAATTTTTGTTCTGTTTTGCTGTGGATTCTTGGGTAAAATGACTAATGTCACTGCAAAGTAGAATTGGTGGCACAAAAAATAAGCCATCATATGAAATTTTATGAGCAAAATTGAAAGCGTTATGATTTTTAGAAGGTGATGAGGAAAAAATGGAAATGCAAAAACGGAAAAACCCTGCGTCCTTAAGGGGTTACTGTACAGAGGGTGTAACATCTCTTAAATGTTGTGCTTTGCCTATTGAAGATGTCTTTGTGATTTGAAAACTTGCAAATAACATTTTTCTGGTTAACTGTTAAAGTTGTTAGCCTCACTTAAAAATAACGTAAAATGTCTATTTACTGATTCTACCACTAGAGGTCGCTAATGTTACACTTTCCATAATCCAGGACTAGGAAAAATCCACCATGACCTCCCAGTCACGGAAGTGTTTCCATACCCTGGAAGATCACTGTAGCATATACGTATTTTATTAAGAGTTTTGGTATCATTAAGGAAATGCACAATATACTGAAAGTGCAGTTATATTATATTTAAGTAGTTCAATTTATATAATAATAATAACAACAATAACATTTATCTACATAGGGCCTGTCAGAACAGGGTAAGGAGGACCAGCCCTAATTTCCACCTGCACCCCTGTCCCAAATTACTTGGTCGATCCGCCCTAGATAGTGGCCCCCAACTGGCTGTTAGGCCCTTCCTATGTAGCGTGAAGGAAAGGGACAAAAGGAAAGACAGTAAAATACCAGGTTAGCTAAACAGGGTCAGTGCCAGGATGCCAGGATGCCAATTTAAGGTCCATATCTGCAATCTGAGAAGTTGTAACTTCAAGAGTCAAAATCTAGGAGAATACGTACTGCACGTTAGATGGGTAAACTGGGTCAGAAGCTGGGCAAGACAGAACAATCACGGGTAACTGTGGCCAGCATCACATATTTAAATCTATTGTCATCCGCCAGCATGGGACACCGGAGCTGAACCCTAGTGTATTGGGGTCCGCAATGCCTGATCGGCAGACATTACACAGTAACAAACTATTCAATAAATATTAACATTGGGAGTGAGGTCTCTGCTGACAAGAGCTTACAGTCTATAAGAAAGAAGGGGTAGAATAAGAGGTAAAAACGACTTTACTTGTACAATGGTCCAGATATTTTTTATGAAGATAGAGTAAGCACATAAAGGTGGATAAGTCAGTCATCCAGCCAGTATCTATGTTTGTATAGATATGAAATGCATATGAGTGCATGGATGGTGGAGGATACTGTTGGATGAAGAGTGGGGGTTATCACGACTGTTTGCACTGTAAGAAAAGTAACTTCTAAAGATGAGCGAACTTACAGTAAATTTGATTCGTCACAAACTTCTCGGCTCGGCAGTTGATGACTTTTCCTGCATAAATTAGTTCAGCTTTCAGGTGCTCCCGTGGGCTGGAAAAGGTGGATACAGTCCTAGGAGACTCTTTCCTAGGACTGTATCCAACTTTTCCAGCCCACCGGAGCACCTGAAAGCTGAACTAATTTATACAGGAAAAGTCATCAAATGCCGAGCCGAGAAGTTTGTGACGAATCGAATTTACTGTAAGTTCGCTCATCTCTAGTAACTTCTATCACACAATCGTGAGTGCCTAATACACACAATGGTGACTGAGGTTTATGCAGTTTTATACAGTCTTAATGCAGTATCCACATACGTCTTCAGGGTTCAGCTAAACTTTTTTATACGTCATAATGTAAATCAATAGAGACTGGAATCTTTCCATATAAACTCATTGACAAAAAATAACACACCAAGAAGGAGTTGTTGGAAACAAATGAAATGTTATATGTGTGAATGTAATGATATACTGTATGGAAGTGATTACAATATTAGAGCCAAAGGATACATTTACTGTAATGGTACAGCTGATAGGAGGCTCCAGTACCTTGTTGGGCCTTTAGCCTGGATACAAGATGAAAAATGGTTAGACATGGAGGCATACAGGTTCCATATGGCATCCTGCAGCACATTTGCTCACAGATGTTGTAGCTGGACCTGTAGATTCTGCATACTCATAGATTGGTGAAGCTGGTCCTATAAATTCTGGACTGGCAAAAAATCTGGCAACCAGACAGGCCAAGGAAGTGTTGCAATATAGGGAGACTTTCCTGGGAAACCCTGGTTGTGTGTGGATGAGCATTATACTGCTGAACTTTGCCGCTTGGAAGTCCTGCCATGAGAGGCAAAACATGAGGCTGCGATAGTCCTGTACATATTGTTGAGCTGTTAGGGTCCCTCGTATCACTACTAGGGGTGACCGACTGTCTTATGTGATGGCTCCCCAGATCATCACACCAGCAGTTGGGACAGTGTGGATTGAAGCATTCACCACAGAGCCTCCATACTCAAAAACTGACCTTCATCAAATGGATTCCAAACAGAACCTGGATTTGTTGCTAATGACAACACAGTTCCAGTCCATAGCAGTCCACGTTTCTCGTTTACGACACCACTGCAAACTCTCCAATGTAAACATATTACATGTGTAAAATGATTACCCCTGATTCCCGGATCATTCTACCCACTAGCAGTCTTGTTCATTTTTTATGATGCTTGAGCCCGGTTTTTAGTATGTTTGGCGGTCATTTCGGGCCCAATACATCACATTTTAATGTGTGACATGGGCAACTCTCACCAGTTCATGGGCCCATACTCAGCACAGCCCACCCGTTCAATATTTCTTTTACGTGGGCGTGCTCTGCCACGATTGGTGAATATGGAGGTATAGAGGAATGATAGAGGGGTATGAGCAGGAGATGAAACGTAAGAGTTTATGAGGCTTATAGGCACAGGGCAGAGCACGGTGCAGCGGAAGCAGGAAATCTAGCATGTGTGAGCAGAGAGGGAATGAGGGCCTCCCAGTGGCACCAGACCTTGGGAATATTGTTAGAAACAACACACAGCATATAATAAGCACAAAGGACAGTAAGGGTAGGGTCACACATGCCATATTTTACTGCATATTTGCTTCTGCATATCTTCCTGCCCATTGAAGCCAGTGGGTTGCAAAATCAGCTGCGTATTATGTTACCCATGGACTTCAATGGGTAGAAAACTACAAATAACAAAGCAAGGAGTCAGCTCACCATGTGTAGTAATCAGTCATCTTGTCCTGGAGGATCTTTCTTGGGAAGCATGGAGAGAGGATGTGGGCCCGATCCCAGGCAGGTAACAGCAAAAAAAAAAAAAAAAAAAGGATAATCTCATGTCAATTCAGACATGCGATTTTCTGCTATAACGGGCTGATCGGGTCTCTGGTGACCCGATCACCCGGAAAATAGGGATGATCGGAGCTGTCAGAGACACCCCCGATCATCCTGAGGGCTAGGAGTGAGGTCGCAGTGCTGCGATCTCCTCCTATCCCCTGCCATTGGTCAGAACTGATTCTGACCAATGGCAGAGCAGGACAGTGGGTTGCCATGGCAACCCCTGTTCTGCCCACTCCTGGATGTCGAGGGGAACATGGACAGAAGATGGAGACCGGGTACCTGCAAAGAAGATGCCTGGGGACCCCGGATCTTCGCTGGAGACTGCTGGATCCTGGCTCAGGTAGGGAATCGACGGTGGGGGAGGAAGTGAAAGTAAAGTGATCTTTACTGTGGCAACCACTAGGAAGGCCAAACTGCAACTCCCAGCATGCCCAGACATCTGCAACATCTGGAGGGTCACAGTTTGGAGACCACTGTTACAGTGGTGCCCAAAGGGTAGCCCTCTAGATGTTGCCAAACTACAACTCTCAGCATGCCTGGACTGCCTGTCCCTTCATCTGTCCCTTCAGATTTAGCAATTTTCATGACATTTTTGAAAATTGCTGCTCTACTTTGAAGCCCTCTAATTTTTTCCAAAAGCAAAAATATGTCCATTTTATGATGCCAACATAAAGTGGACATATTGTATTTGTGAAGAAAAATTAAATTTATTGGGAATATCCATTTTCCTTACAAGTAGAGAGCTTAAAATTTAGAAAAATGCATAATTTTCAAAATTTTCATGAAATTTGGGGATTTTTCACCAAAAAAGGATGCAAGTAATGCCGAAAATTTACCACCAAAATAAAGTAGAATATGTCACGAAAAAACAATCTCAGAATCAGAATATTCGGTAAAAGCGTTTTCGCGTTATTCATTCGTAAAGCGACGGTGGTCAGAATGGGGAAAAAGGGCTCAGTCCTTAAGGTGAAAAAGGGCTGCGCCTTTAAAGGGGTACTCCGGTGCTTAGACATCTTATCCCCTATCCAAAGGATAGGGGATAAGATGCCTGATCGAGAGAGTCCCGCCGCTGGCGACCCCCGTGATCTTGCACGTGGCACCCCGTTTGTAATCAGTCCCCGGAGCGTGTTCGCTCCAGGACTGATTACCGGCGACTACAGGGTGGGTGGCGTGTGACGTCACGCCCCCACCCCCGTGTGATGACACGCTCCGCCCCTCAATGCAAGCCTACGGGAGGGGGCTTGACAGCTATCACGCCCTGTAGTCGCCGGTAATCAGTCTCGGGGCGAACATGCTCCGGGGACTGATTACAAACGGGGTGCCGCATGTAAGATCACGGGGGTCCCCAGCGGCGGGACTCCCTCGATCAGGCATCCTATCCCCTATCCTTTGGATAGGGGATAAGATGTCTAAGCACCGGAGTACCCCTTTAAGGGGTTAAGAACCTCCCTATAGGAGAATTTGTGCGAGCAAGGAGGACATGTTCAGAAACACGAGAAGCCTGCACTGATATTACCAACCGTTTAGTAGATAGGGGATATTCACAAACAATTATCCAACATGCTATTAACATTGTCAATTCCAAACCCCAAGGACATTACTTACAAAACAAGTCTCATAATAACCAAAACTCTCCTCATACTAATCCTCTTACATTTAGCACAGCTTACAGTACCGATTTGAACAAGTGAAACGGATCGTTCTAAAACATTTACCAGTCCTTCATCACGATGAGATTATGTCTAAAATATTAAATGCAGGAGTCAGAGTTGTCCCCCGAAGGGGTAAATCCCTGTACAATCAACTTTCCCCAAGTGATTTCCGAACTGAATCCTTAGGAAAACAAAATTTGCTTAGTTGCACTGGATGCTACAAATGTGGCCATACACGATGCAACCTATGTAACTACAATGACCCCCCGACCTACGATGGCCCCGACATACGATAATTTCAACATGCGATGGCCTCTCAGAGGCCATTGCATGTTGAAGGCAGCATCAACATACGATGCTTTTGTATGTCGGGGCCATCGCATAAACGGCTATCCGGCAGCGCAGACTGCTTCAGCTGCCACCGGATAGCCATTTACGGTGCCCCATGTAATCACTTACCTGTCCTCGGGGCTCCGGCGCGTCCTCTTCAGGATCCCCTGCATCGTCGGCGCTTTCCATCGTCGTCATCACGTCGTCGCGCACGCCGTCCCGTCATCCAATAGGAGCGGCACGCGTAGCGACGTGATGGCGGCGACGGAGAGCGAGGATGCCGGGGAAGCAGAGGCCTTGCCGGAGCGTCAGGGACACCCCGGGGACGTGGCGACAGCGGTGGACGGCGACATCCAGGGCCGCAGTGAAGAGCGGTGGTCCGGAGCGGCGGGGACACGTGAGTACATCCTTTAATACCAGTGGTCTTCAACCAGCGGACCTCCAGATGTTGCAAAACTACAACTCCCAGCATGCCCGGACAGCCGTTGGCTGTCCGGGCATGCTGGGTGTTGTAGTTTGGCAACATCTGGAGGTCCGCAGGATGTAGACCACTGTCCTATACTTTACATTGCACGGATCCCTCAACATATGATGGTTTCAACAAACGATGGTCCATTTGGAATGGATTACATCATATGTTGAGGGACCACTGTATATCCATATATCTAACTGCTTCAAATCCACATCCACTGGTATCAGTTACAATATAAAAACATTCATCAATTGTCATTCTACACACATCATTTATCTTGCTACATGTAACATTTGCAATCTACAGTATATTGGTTGTACAACCAGGAAACTAAAAATAAGAATTGCTGAACATCTTTTCCGAAACCAGCCTTTAACCCTTCAGAGTTCTATGTCCGGACCCACAAAACATTTTTCTGAAAAAACATGCTGGAGACCTGACCGGACTTGAGTATCCAGGGGATTGAAAGAGTTAAACCACCTGGACGAGGTGGTGATTGGGGCAAGCTGGTGTTCAGATGGGAGGTGTTTTGGATCCTTTGTCTGGACACCAGATACCCACGGGGATTGAATTATAAGATGAATTATAATGATCTTTTATACATTTATTGACATACATTACAGTATAATTTGATATTTATATTATACAAGCTTATATTCTTTAAGACATTGTTCTTTTATTGTATCCTTGAACATATACAGTGCATATGCCTGCCTCTACATAGTTAAAGGGGTATTCCAGGAAAAAACTTTTTTTTATATATCAACTGGCTCCGGAAAGTTAAACAGATTTGTAAATTACTTCTATTAAAAAATCTTAATCCTTCCAATAGTTATTAGCTTCTAAAGTTTTCTGTCTAACTGCTCATTGATGATGTCACGTCCCGGGAGCTGTGCATGATGGGAAAATATCCCCATAGGAACTGCACAGCTCCCGGGATGTGAGTCATCAGAGAGCAGTTAGACAGAAAACAACAACTCAACTTCAGAAGTTAATAACTATTTGAAGGATTAAGATTTTTTAATCAAAGTCATTTACAAATCTGTTTAACTTTCCGGAGCCAGTTGATATATATAAAAAAAGTTTTGGCCTGGAATACCCCTTTAATTACTTGAATAAATTATCTCACCAGAACTCACGCCCCATGAGGGGTGTGCCCTATGTCAGTTCAGTACTCTCAGGTACATGTGCTGGATATTTTCCTCCGTGAAATTTCGCTATGAATACGTTTTTCATGTAAACCCTTTTATTTGGCTTTTATCCTGCACTTTTTTGTTTGACTTTTAATGGATTGATTAAAGAATTGAAGTTTTAGGAAGCTGGATTATCCATTTTATTTTTTTGCAGAAAAACACAAAGCAGCAAATATGCAGCAGAATATGGCACATGTGACCCTACCCTAATATAGAAGTTTTTTGGGGGGGATTCCAGGGGCCAGCTAACCCCATTATTTGGAATTTATGCAACTCTTATTAACCTCTAGGGGGACGTGGCTTCGACATGGCTGTGTGAGCATGCATCTTGCTTGAGCTCTAGGAACTGCTTGCCTTTTTCAGAGATTTACAGCCGACCTGCTTCCCCCAAACTATAGGCATGACAAACTGGAAGCTAAACCTCCTAAGGCTCAGGTAGCTTCTCTCGACCACTTTGCACATGGCTCTCCCATCCGCTTTCATCCCGTCTTCGGGCCCAAAATTGCGCTGCCCTACACCTCTGCACAACTTAAAGGGGTACTCCACTGGAAAACATTTTTTTTAAATCAACTGGAGCCAGAAAGTTAACAGATTTGTACAGATTTGTAAATTATCAAAAAAGAAAGTTGCAACAGCACTCTAGGTCAAAAAATGGAGGCTCTTAGCGCACTTTTTTTTTAATCAAAATGTGTTTTTCCTTTTGTTTTTCAGATTTGTAAATGATTTCTATAAAAAAAATCTTAACCCTTCCAGTACTTATCAGCTGCTGTATGTTCCAGAGGAACTTCTTTTCTTTTTTTAATTTCCTTTCTGTCTGACCACAGTGCTCTCTGCTGACACCTCTGTCCATTTTAGGAACTGTCCAGAGTAGGAGCAAATCCCCATAGCAAACCTATCCTGCTCCGGACAGTTATTAAAATGGACAGAGGTGTCAGCAGAGAGCACTGTAGTCAGACAGAAAGGAAATTCAAAAGGAAAACAACTTCTTGTGGAGCATACAGCAGCTCTGGAGTCATTATAAACCATTTTTAGCCATATGCCCACTGTGAAGTCATAATACTTTCTCTGTAGCCCATGTCGGCATCACCGCAAATCGCTGATCAATTCAGATAGGCTATAGCAGTAGGTCCCGGGACCGGAGGAGCGGTGGTCGGAGCATCGAAGCTGAAGTGTAGCTGGTAACTTACCATGCCAGCCAGCACGCGTCCTCCTCCTTGATGCTCTGCTCTCCGTGACGTCCCTGCGTGTGCTTCCTCCCGGCGGCTCTTGCCTTTTTAAAGTTAACGCGGCGCTGCAGAAAGGTAACCGGGACATCCTTGTATCCCGAAAAGATCTTTCGGGACACAGGGATGTCCCAGTTTGCCCTGCCTGGCGAACTATGGCCGCCTACCCACAGAGGGGGCTTGGCGTGCCACCTGTGGCACGCGTGCCATAGGTTCGCCATCACTGCCCTAGGGGCAGATGGCATTGACCCCTTGTATTAGTGACACCAGGGCGTGGTTTAGCCTATAACCACCCGAAGGTATACCGCTGGATCCTGGGCTAGGCACAGGGGCAATAAAGACTCCAACGTCAAGTTATGGACAATGGTAGCTTTACTGAGGGTAGACAGTTGATGAGGTGACCAGTAATGCAGAGACCTTAACCCCTTAAGGACCTAGGTACTTAAGGACCCAGGGCGTACCTGTAAGCCCGTAGGAATTTCGGTCCCCGCCGCATCACCTCAAATCACTGATCAATTCGGCGGGGCATAAGTGTTGGAGGGAGGGGGTGATTGGCGGGGGTGTCCGTGCATGCTGGGGGTTGTAGCTATGCAACAGCTAGAGGCACACTGGTTGCAAAACAGTGAGAGTTTGTTACTTAACTTAGTGTTTCGCAACCAGCTGTTGCAAAACTACAACTCCCAGCATGTACGGTCTGTCAATGCATGCTGGGAGTTGTAGCTTTGCAACAGCTGGAGGCACACTGGTTGCAGAACACTGAGTTAGGTAACAAACTCTGTGTTTCACAACCAGTGTGCCTCCAGCTGTCGCATAACTACAGCTCCCATCATGCATGGACAGCCAAAGGCATGCTGGGAGCTGTAGTAGTGTGCCTCCAGCTGTTGCAAAACTACAAGTTATAGCATGCCCTCCGGCTGTCACTGCATGCAAAGAGTTGTAGTTGTTGCAACAGCTGAAGGCACACTGGTTGCGAAACACAGAGTTTGTCACCTAACTCAGTGTTCTGCAACCAGTGTGCCTCCAGCTGTTGCAAAACTACAACTCCCAGCATGCATTGACAGACCGTACATGCTGGGAGTTGTAGTTTTGCAACAGCTGGAGGCGCACTGGTTGCGAAACACTGAGTTAAGTAACAAACTCCCAGTGTTTTGCAACCAGTGTGCCTCCAGCTGTTGCATAACTACAACCCCCAGCATGCACGGACACCCAAAAGTCATTCTGGAAGTTGTAGTAGTATGTCTCCAGCTGTTGCATAACTACAAGTTATAGAATGCCCTCCGGCTGTCACTGCATGCAAAGAGTTGTAGTTGTTGCAACAGCTGAAGGCACACTGGTTGCGAAACACAGAGTTTGTCACCTAACTTAGTGTTTCGCAACCCGTGTGCCTCCAGCTGTTGCAGAACTACAATGCTCAGAATTAGGGATCGACCGATAATGCCCCGCCCCCCCGTCTCCCTGGCCTGAGGCAAGCGCTGCCGCCGCTGCCCCGTTGCCTCCCCCATCCCCGGTTTTATAATTACCTGTTCCCGGAGCCCGGGGTCCGCGCTACTTCTGGCTCCTGCGTTGCTCAGCGCAATGACGAGTGATGTCCTCAACGCGACGTCACCGTCAGTGCGCACAGTGACAGCGCAGGACGCTGCCGGGGCCAGAAGTAGCGCAGACCCCGGGAACAGGTAATTATAAAACCGGGGATGGGGGAGGCAATGGGGCAACGGCGGTCATGGTTGGACTAGGTAGGACCCTAGGACAGGCAGGGGGAGAGAAGTGGGCGGCGGCGGCAGTCTCTGGCCCAGTAAAAGCCTCTGCAGTTCATCCATTTAAAGCACCCGCTTTAAATAATTGATCTGCAGCGGCTTCTGCGGGGCGCGGGGGGGGGGGGGTAAGTGGTTATTACGAAATAGCCGATGACTTATACCGGAATATCGGTATAAGTTATCGGCTATCGGCCTGAAAGGTCACAGATTAGAATATCGGTTGATCCCTACTCAGCATGCCCTTCCGCTGTCAGTGCATGCTGAGAGTTGTAGTTTTACAACTCCCAGCATGCATAGACAGACCGTACATGCTGGAAGTTGTAGTCTTGCAACAGCTGGAGGCGCTCTGGTTGCGAAACGCTGAGTAACAAACTAAGTAACAAACTCTCAGTGTTTTGCAACCAGTGTGCCTCCAGCTATTGCATAACTACAACTCCCAGCATGCATGGACAGCCAAAGGGCATGCTGGGAGTTGTAGTTTTGCTACAGCTGGAGGTTTGCTCCCCCCCATGGGAATGTACAGGGTACATTAAAACAGGCGGGGATTTACAGCGAGTTTCTCGCTGCAAGTTTGAGATGCAGCAAATTTACCGCTGCAGCTCAAACTCACAGCAGAAAACTCGCTGTGTACCCTAAAAACACTACACTAACAGATAATAAAAAGTAAAAAACACTACATATACACATAACCCTACACAGTCCCCTCAATCCCCCCCCCCCCCCAATAAAAAATGAAACCATTTGGTACGGCAGTGTTTCCAAAACTGAGCCTCCAGCTGTTGCAAAACAACAGCTCCCAGTATTGCCGGACAGCCATTGACTGTCCAGGCATGCTGGGAGTTTTGCAACAGCTGGAGGCACTCTGTTTGGGAATCACTGGCGTAGACTACCCCTATTTCCACCCCTATGCAAATCCCTAATTAAGGCGTATTTTAAGGCAACAGTTTAGGGTCACATATGGGGTATTTCTGTACTTGTGAGAAGTTGCCTAATACATTTTGGAAGGTTTATTCTCCTTTTACCCCTTATGAAAAGGTAAAGTTCGGGTCTACTCCAGCATGTTATTGTAATTAAATTTAATTTTTTTACACTAACATGCTGGTGTTGCCCCATACTTTTCATTTTCACAAGAGGTAAAAGGAAAAAAAGACCCCAAAAATTTGTAACACAATTTCTCCTGAGTATGGAAATACCCCATATGTGGACCTTATATGTGGACGTAACAAGGGGTATAGTGAGCCACAACACCCCACAGATGTTTGAAGAATTTTTGTTAAAGTTGGACATTAAAATGAAATTTTTTTATTTTTTTTTACAAAAATGCTGGTGTTATCCCAAATTTTTCATTTTCACAAGGGGTAATAGGAAAAAGTGCTCTGCTGGCCCACTACAGGGCTCAGAAGATAAGGTGCGTCATTGGGCTTTTGGAGAGAGAAATTGGCTGGAATTGAAGGCCATGTGCGTTTACAAAGCCCCATGGTGCCAGAACAGCGAAATCCCCTCCCCCCCCACATGTGACCCCTTTTTGGAAACTACACCCCTCACCGAATGTAATAAGGGGTGCATTGAGCATTTATGCCCCACTGGTGTCTGACAGATTTTTGGAACAGTGGTCCATGAAAATGAAACATAAAATTTTTTATTTGCACAGCCCACTGTTCCAAAAGTCTGTCAAATGTCAGTGGGGTGTAAATGCTCACTGCACCCATTGTTACATTCTGTGAGGGTTGTAGTTTCCAAAATAGGGTCATATGTGGGTGGGGGGTCCACTGCTCTGGCACCATTGGGGCTTTGTAAACGCACATGGCCCCCGACTTTCATTCCGGTGAAAACCTTCCTTTTTTCTTTTAAATCAACTGGTGGCAGAAAGTTAAACATATTTGTAAATTAGAAAGACAAAAATACCCAGACCTCAAGGAAGGTATATTTAATAAATGAAACTATAATTACTAAAACTAAAATAAAAGGACCAAAGATCGTGCTTCAATTATAATAAGGTGTGTTTTATTAAAATAAAAAACTGATAAAAATTCCACCTCACAAGGGACCCCTTGTGAGAGGGGTTATAACACCTAAAATAGATGGACTAACACTGATAACTAATAACTAATTAGTATCACAAAATACTATAACAATTGTAGACAAAATGCACTTATAGCAATGAAACAGTTAAAAATGCTGAGAAAGTCTCATAGAGCTCAATCTTTTTCACTGTAGAGATGGTTGTGTAATAGTGTGACAGGTTCCTCTTAATGGTGAAACAATGTTCAATATATTAAACTGAGGAAGTGTTTGAAGTTCACAGTTGTTACAGTTGTTGCAATTGTTGGTTTCTCTGTGTCAGGACAAATAACGGGCAGCTTTGGATTACTTTACCGGTCCTTAGAGCGGAAGACTCCCGAGGTGCTGGATGGATCTAGCACTTAGATGGTCACTGCAGGTGGCCTACCTCCGGGTCCCTGCGCTGGCAGGCGTCAGGGATGGAAGATCTCAGAAGTGGCACACGCCGATGGAAAGTCCTGCCGTAGAGGCCAGGTCTGCAACAGACCGATGTTAGATGTCTCTGCCTCGTGAGGGTGGCGTGTGACGTCAGTGCCGGCACCTGCAGGATGTGCTTTGATTCCTCGACTCGCTGCGAGTCCACTCCGAACTGGATGTTGTGGACCTGGGCGGTATAATCAGCGAGGTCGTCTCCGTGCTGGACCAGCGAGGCCACAGAAGTAAGTCCAAGGGAAATATATTTAAAGTGCCAAGTGCAGTCAGTGATAGTCTGCAAGACTGACTAGACGCGTTTCAGGGTATTAGAGTAAACTCTTTCTTCAGTAGTGATAATTTAAACTGAACATACTCGCCATTTTATAGAGGCTTTGGTCCAATCAGATAATTAGAGAAAAGAATTGTCAAGATGGGAGTTGTAATTTTAATCGGTGTGAACATTAAGATTACAACTCCCATCTTGACAATTCTTTTCTTTTGTTACACCTGCCACTATGTCAGGTTTGCTATTAAAAATCGGTACATTAAAGTTATAGTTCACATCATACATACATATTCTATAATGTCACCTAAACTATAAGATTTATAAAGCAAGGTTATATCCACTATTCATATTTATTTTTTTCTTGCTCTCACTGCGACCCCACTACTAATCCAGACCTTAGTTTATTTATACTTGATTTTTGCGATTTTGTGATCCAGACCATGTTTTACATTTATAATTATCTGATTGGACCAAAGCCTCTATAAAATGGCAAGTATGTTCAGTTTAAATTATGACTACTGAAGAAAGGGTTTACTCTAATACCCTCAAACGCATCTAGTCAGTCTTGCGGTCTATCACTGACTGCACTTAGCACTTTAAATATATTTCACTTGGACTTACTTCTGTGGCCTCGCTGGTCCGGCACGGAGACGACCTCGCTGATTATACCGCCCTGGTCCACAACATCCAGTTCGGAGTTCGAGGAATCAAAGCATATCCTGCAGGTGCCGGCACTGACATCACATGCCACCCTCACGAGGCAGAGACATCTAACATCGGTCTGTTGCAGACCTGACCTCTACGGCAGGACTTTCCATCGGCGTGTGCCACCTCTGAGATCTTCCATCCCCGACGCCTGCCAGCGCAGGGACCCAGAGGTAGCCCACCTGCAGTGACCATCTAAGTGCTAGTTCCATCCAGCACCTCGGGAGTCTTCCGCTCTAAGGACCGGTAAAGTAATCCAAAGCTGCCCGTTATTTGTCCTGACACAGTGACAGAGAAACCAACAATTGCAACAACTGTAACAACTGTGAACTTCCTCAGTTTAATATATTGAACATTGTTTCACCATTAAGAGGAACCTGTCACACTATTACACAACCATCTCTACAGTGAAAAAGATTGAGCTCTATGAGACTTTCTCAGCATTTTTAACGGTTTCAGTGCTATAAGTGCATTTTGTCTACAATTGTTATAGTATTTTGTGATACTAATTAGTTATTAGTGTTAGTCCCTCTATTTTAGGTGTTATAACCCCTCTCACAAGGGGTCCCTTGTGAGGTGGAATTTTTATCAGTTTTTTATTTTAATAAAACACACCTTATTATAATTGAAGCACGATCTTTGGTCCTTTTATTTTAGTTTTAGTAATTATAGTTTCATTTATTAAATATACCTCCCTTGAGGTCTGGTTATTTTTGTCTTTCTGTTTATTTAATATTGGCACCATAGGTATAGGTGCATTACCCATTTGTCCTCGGTTGGTAATATAATTGTGAGCTGCACATATTTTTTTTCTATTTGTAAATTACTTCTATTAAAAAATCTTAATCCTTCCAGTACTTATTAGCTGCTGAATGCTACAGAGGTAATTCCTTTCTTTTTGGAACACTGATGACATCACGAACACAGTGCGCTCTGCTGACATCTCTGTGCATTTTAGCAACCATGCAATACAGATGTATGCTAAGGGCAGCATGGTGGCTCAATGGTTAGCACTGCTGCTTTGCAGTGCTGGGGACTTGGGTTCAAATCCCACTAAGAACAACAATAAATAAATCTTTAGTATTATTATAATAACGTCAGCAGAGAGAACTGTGGTCGTGATGTCATCAGAGAAGAGAGCATTCCAAAAAGAAAACAATTTCCTCTGTAGTATTCAGCAGCTAATAAGTACAGGAAGGATTAAGATTTTTTAATAGAAGTAATTTACAAATATGTTTAACTTTCTGCCACCAGTTGATTTAAAAGAAAAAAGGTTTTCACCGGAGTACCCCTTTAAGATTTACCAGCTGAGATTCTGCAAAATGTTCATATTCATCATAAAGGAGACCAATAGAAGAAAAAAGAACATCCACAGAACTTAGTTCAGGAGCAGAGGGAGGTAATGAAAATACCCATTCCTGGGAATCCCCAGACATGACAATTCCTACTCTCTGAACTTCAGTTCTAGCTGACTGGGGTCTTAAACGAAAATACAGTTTGCAACTCTCCCTGAACACCACAAATTTCTTTCTGTCACCTGAAAAGCGATCAGGAACAGCTGAAGGAAAGAACACTGCCTGATCGTTAGCTTGAACCCGTTCGGCCAGGGAATGTACCAAATGTGTGAGAGCCTGCATTTGCTCCAGTATAGCCATTTTAGCCTCCATATTAGCAAATGCAGGTATTTAGGCCTGCGAAAATATCACATATGGGTCGGGAAGGAGTGCAGCCCTGATCTCACCCACTGCCTCTGCCTACTTGCCTATCGGCCCTAAACAGCGGATCAACAACCACTGTGATGGAACCTTCCTAAATAAGTGATGGTGGTCGACCGCGTTTTTGCCTACGGTCAGGAAACCGCATACGGCTGAAAACGCAGCCGACCGGAGGCTGCGGTTCACTACAGTTAGCTCATAGACATGCATTAAATACGGTTCCCCTATACGGCTGAGTGCGGGTGCCGCGATTAAGCCCTGCCCCCCTCCTCCCAGCCGTATACGGGAACCGTAAGTACAAAACGTGCTGTGAAACCCCCCTTAGTCTACCTCATGGGAATATCTGGCACATTGATCAGATGACACTGGTAGGTTATTATTTGTCAAGGGCAGGCTATCCGGGGTTTTCTGTACCTTAGGGACAGTACATCTCCCTAATCTAGGACAGGTGGGCTTTCTGGAATGCTTGCTGTTGTCTGTTGAGGAGTTTCTGGAGGGTGTTTTGTTGCTCAGGAGATACTTCAACATGGCCATCAACCCATTACTTGATACCCCTTCCTCTCTCTCTTTCCCTGCTCTTTGGAGAGTGAAACACTCTCTTTACTCCTTTCAGTTAAAGGGGTAGTCCAGTGGTGAAAAAGTTATCCCCTATCCTAAGGATAGGGGATAAGTTTGAGATCGCGGGGGGTCCGACCGCTGGGGCCCCCTGCGATCTCTCTGTACGGGGGCCAGGCTCTCCGGCCAGATAGCGGGTGTCGACCTCCGCACGAAGCGGTGGCTGACACGCCCCCTCAATGCATCTCTAAGGCAGAGCTGGAGATTGCCGAAGGCAGCGCTCCGGCTCTGCCATAGAGTTGTATTGAGGGGGCATGTCGGCCGCTGCTTCGTGCGGAGGTCGACACGCCCCCTTCCCGCTGGCTGTCGGGGCTCCGTACAGGAGATCGCAGGGGGCCCCAGCGGTCGGACCCCCCTCGATCTCAAACTTATCCCCTATCCTTAGGATAGGGGATAAGTTGTTCACCACTGGGTCACCACTGGACTACTCCTTTAATCTGAAGACTTCTGCATCCTACTGTTAAAGATTTCACTTTCATCTCTCATGCCTATGATCTTTACTCCCATCTTGATTACCTTTTCCTATCTCATTCTGACCTTTCTCTTGGTCGCTCAACTAGCAATTACTCCATTTCCTTTTTGGATCACATGAGTCCCACCAGTGTTTTATTAGGGGGACATTCATTTAACATGGTTCCCGTATCAATAAGTAACAGGCAGCTCAGGAATCTTTTTTTCTAGCCAAAATTGCCAACCTTGAAAAAGTTCACAAACCCTTCCCTGCAGTTGTTCTTAAGGAGGAGCTCTGGTTTGCATGATAAATTGCGGACCTTACCTTGACAAAACCTTAGGCAAGTAGGAAGCCTTTTGGGCTGAATTTGTGCAAGGGGGTGTGAATTCCCACGCCCCCCCGCACCTACAGGCGGGGTCATACAGGAGGCACCACTATAAAACGTCCCCCCAACACACGTGGTTTCCAGGTCGGCGCGTGCAGTGTTTCCAGAGAGGAGTGGTGGTTGCGGTTGCGGTAGGCCCGGGTTATCCCAGGACATTGCACGCTATTGTTCCAGCGGCAGCCAGCCCCCGTCCCCTGTCACCTATCTTCTCCCGCGAAGTGCTCCTCGAGCCGGCTGGGTGACGTCATCCACCCACGCCGAGGCGAGTCATGCGGCCGGGTCTCTCGCTTCCAGCAGCGGCCGGGCTGAGCTCCAACCTGGTTCCGTGTTCACATTGTTTGTCCCCTGCCGGCACCCCGTGGCTCTCGCGGCATGACCTGCACTCCTAGTTGCCAGGGTGCCGCCGCCGAGTCACGTGATGTGCACGGGGGCAAAGCTCAGCCGCAGCCTGCCGGCAGAAACGTAGCTGCCCTGACAGGCTAACAGGCTATATCACTCACGTTAAGCCCCGGTGGGGTGTCTCAGCTGGGGGACCCCGGCTGCCTTGCCACAAGGGTGCAGCTGGGGATCAGTCCAGTATTGGGTACAGTTCATATGATAATAGTTTTCCATGCAGTGGGTACAGTTCCATTGTTGCACACAGTACATACGCTCCTCACGCCACACACTGTGAGTACAGTCATAGTGCCGAACGCTCATACCATTAGCACCGCATTGTGCCTGTCATGGTCATACTGCACTCACGTGTGCCGCTGCATCCACACATGTGCGCATACGGGTTGCACTGAACGTAAGCTCATAACTGTTGTCGTATCTAGCTCCTCGCTGTGTTACCGCACATATGCTCAAAGTTAGTACTGTTCATACGCATAACCTTACTCTGCATACCATACACATGCTCGCAGATTCTTACTGTACAGATATTCTCAGGTTGTACGGTACAGTCACAAACAGTCACTCTGCACACACGTCGGTACCGACTATTGGTCCCCGTAGCTGACATACCACACTCTCGTTACCTTAGTAACTGCTCAGTCACAGATTAAGCATCCGTATCTCGTCATACGCTCACCAGTTACCTTCTAACTGGTCGTACAGCATGCACTAAAATTGTGGTCGCTGACACGTTATTCTGCACATTCATACCACGACACAAGTGGTGCACACCCACTTCACCTGCCACGTTCTGCAGGGAGACGCGCTACTTATTTGTTGTTATTGACATGTCTTCTGAATAACAACTTCACCACACATAGATGGTTGTTTCCCCATCATCCCTGCCACGTCTGCATGAAAGAAAATATGTACACTCTTATGTATGTACTTCACAACACGTATCCACTGATCCATGTTACTTTCACCACTCTTGTTTGCTCACCACAGTTACTTGCTCACACACTGACGCTGCTACTGACACGTCTTCAGAGCCTCGCGCGTCCTCTCACCCACCAAGTTCCTCAGGTCTGTCTCGGTTCAGTTGGGGTCCTGGTGAAGTCTGTTGTTCCTGATGCTGCTTCAGTGCGATATGACTCGATACACAGGCAGTGGGTCAACCGTCTGGCTGACATGTTTTCAGTGGGGGCCCTGCGTATGATGCTATGACTCTTCTTCAGCGCAACAGCAGCAGACACTTAGTCTCATCTTATTTCTCCATGCATACATCATGTCAGGCACTCAGCCGCCATTCACTCACGCATTACAAAAAAAAAAAAAAAAATGAAGTAAAATATGTACACTTTTCTGTATGTACTTCACAACACGCACCCACTGATCCATGTTACTTTCACAACTCGTTTGCTTACCACAGTTACTCGCTTCACACACTGATTCTGCTACTGACAAGTCTTCAGAGCCTCGCACGTCCTCTCACCCACCAAGTTCCTCAGGTCTTACTCGCTTCAGTCGGGGTCCTGGTGAAGTCTGTTGTTCCTGACTCTGCTTCAGTGCAATATGACTCGATACAAATAGGCAGTGGGTCAACCGTCCGTCTGGCACGTCTTCAGTGGGGTCCCCTGCGTATGCTGTTCTGACTCTTCTTCAGCGCAACAGCACACACTTAATCTCATCTCATTTCTCCATACATACATCATGTCTGGCACTCGGCTGCCATTCACTCCCGCATTACCAAAAAAAAAATTAACTCAGGGGTTGCATACCATCTCCACCTGCCACGCCTGCAGGGAGATTCACGGCTTAGTCAATGTTTCCCTAACACAGGTCATAGAGTTACAATTTCACGACTCATAGGTGGTTATTTCACGCATTAATCTGTCTTGTCCACTCATGTCAGCATCACGCTAACAGATATCACTTCCACAAACACGAGGGTTACTCAAAGACCTGTCACGCCTACATATCCACAGGCACGAGGGTATGCGAGACCTGTCAGTCTACAGGTACGATAGTCCCATAGAGGCCTTCCACATCCACAGGCACGAGGGCATGCAAGGCCTGTCAAAATCTACAAGTGGTTCTGTTGATGCCTGTCTGCAAGCATGATAGTCCTTAGGCTTAATTGTTACTGAGATCTGTCGAGTCTGCAGGCATGGTCAGGATGAGGTGGCCCGTCGTTTGCTGCAGGTCATTACTCCTGAGACCATATTCGTGACGGTATGTTGGTAGGTTAGGATATGGCTCACGGTACAGTCCAGTCAACTCTTCATATCACTTAACTAACAATGAAGATTTTGCCACTTATCAGCAGGGACAGGAGGACATGTTATGCCCGACAAGCTCTATCGGTTTCCCCTTTCTGCAATTACCACAGTGGGTATGTCAATATGAACGAATCAGCTAGCACATAGTCAGGTCCCGTTCCAGTGCCGGGCCGGACGTAGTAGGCGTCACCACCATGTCTTTTCAGTGTCAGGTACTGCCTCATGTGATCGCCAGCCGGCAGGCACAACTCTCTTGGTTTCTTGAGTCTAGCAAGAACAGTTTAGGGGAAGATAGATATGACTAGTTGTGGTGTTGGTTATTATGGTCAGGAATGTTGTTATTAATTCTACTTCTTGATTTTGTGCCCTCTATAGGCGTGCCCTCATACGCGGTTATGGGCACAACTCAACCGCTTCGTCAGTCATTCTTATTTATATAGGTACATAGGTTTGTATGTAGGAGCAATCTCAAGTACGGAACAACTCAAACCGCTTGGTAAGTCAATGTATGGTTTGCATAGTTGTGTATTTAGCACTTGCTACCACAAGCTCGAATGTAAGCCCTGAGCACAAGTAGGAAGCCTTTTGGGCTGAATTTGTGCGAGGGGTCATGAATTCCCACGGCCTCCCCCCCCCCCGCACCTACAGGCGGGGTCATACAGGAGGCACCACTATAAAATGCCCCCCCAACATACAGGCAGGGCGTACGTGGTTCCCAGGTACCCTCCCAATCCTCCCTTATTCTTGTCAATTCACCATAGGGTATCCCCTCAATAGGCGTGCCCTCATACGCGGTTATGGGCACAACTCAACCGCTTCGTCAGTCATTCTTATTTATATAGGTACATAGGTTTGTATGTAGGTGCAATCTCAAGTAGGGAACAACTCAAACCGCTTGGTAAGTCAATGTATGGTTTGCATAGTTGTGTATTCAGCGCTTGCTACCACAAGCTCGAATGTAAACCCGGAGCACAACTATGGTTAAATGTAGCCGTTTATTTTTCAAGTTTAGCAAAAAAAAAAACTAGGAAGGCTCTGGTGATAATAATACAACAATTTAGGTGCACTACTGTGGTAGATGTAAACAGTGACAAATGACTAACCCTCAAACTGATGTCAAAATTGAGACATTAGCCTGTATATCCTTATATAAAGGACATACCTGAGCCCGCACACTAACACCAAGGTTTCTCAAGTGGCACATGACCTAACAACAAACCTACCGGTGCCGTATGGGCAATACCAGAGGCCAGTGGGCAATTACAGCGGCATTAGGTCCGACTCACAGTCTGCTCCCAGTTTACTCCAGTGTGGCTAAGCACCCATACAGGGGGAGGAGGGAAGAAGGCTATGAGCCCCACCCAAGTTGGCTAATGTGTTGCCGACCTCACACTTATATGACTTATATCTATATACAGTATATAAAACTCAATGTGTGTGTGTGTGCGTGTATGTATGTTCCACAATCACGTCCAAACGGCTAAAGATATTAACATGAAACTTGGCACACATGTTACTTATACAGTACAGACAAAAAGTTTGGACACACCTTCTCATTCAGAGTTTTCTTAATTTTCATGACTATGAAAATTGTAGATTCACACTGAAGGCATCAAAACTATGAATTAACACATGTGGAAATATATACATAACAAAAAAGTGTGAAAATATGTCATATTCTAGGTTCTATACTGAAAGGAGGAAGAAGTAACCACTATAGAAGACGCACACCAGAAATCATACGGAAAATATACACATCTTTATTGATACTGATACATAAGGCAGCAACACCAAATTTAAAACCACTTAAAAACACATACAGAAATCAGGTGGAGGGCTGTAGCCCTACAAAAACACCTAAGGCCCCCTGCCAGACCAACAATGGTCCCTGGTGGGAGTCCCAACACACCGGGAGGTGGAAACCTGTATCCGTACGGGCAGTAAAAAGATTAACAATATATCAGAAAATGAACTGAGAATACACAAGAGCCCAATAGTACGAAACAAGGGAAAAAGGAAAATACCACTGATCACAAATATAAATGTGTGACCCAGGGATACCTCACCAGGACAGGGGACCACGGCAGCTCCACGCGTTCCGCCGCTATCTGCGGCTTCCTCAGGAGTGATCAGTGTTGCTCACTATTGCCATATATTTTAATGCATGCTCTAATGGCCAAACCTATCAGAGGTGTTGTCATGATAATGATCATCAGTGTATACAGGTGTCAGAGTGTGACAAAGGGATATACAAAATGGCTCCTAAGTCTTGTCTACACTAGCGTCCCACGATGCTGAGATCTGTTCAGACGCTAGGAGCTCGACCCCCTCCGTGTGTCATGTGCCTGGATCACGTGATGTGATACCCCCGTAGCCGCACCTCTCCTCTCGCGGTATCTCTACGTGGCAGTGGGACTAAGTGTAACCGGAAGTGGGGCAGTGTAATCTAATAGCATCGCCGGAAATGGGGCAAAGACATTACCGCCCCCTCCGTGTGTCACGTGCCTGGATCACGTGATGTAATACCCCCGTGACCGCACCTCTCCTTTCGCGGTATCTCTACGTGGCAGTGCGTCTAAGTGTAACCGGAAGTGGGGCAGTATAGTCTAATAGCATCGCCGAAAATGGGGCAAGGACAGTGGGCCGAATGTGGAGGCCGGATGTGTAGCAAGACAAACTAGCAGTATGGATCGGAAGTGGGGCAATAATAAGAAAATGCATGGGGAATGAACCGGAAGTGGGGCAATAATAAGAAAATACATAGGGAATACCATAACCGGAAGAGGGGCAGAGGAGTTAGGCCGGACGTGTGGCAAGTATAGCCAGTAAAACAGGACGGATGTGGGGCGAAAATGATTAACAATGTAAGACGAGCATGGGACAATAATAGTATGATAAATGGCATGGGCCAGGGGGCCGTAAAATACAGAATACACAACTAGCATAATAATATCTGATGTAGGGAATGTAAAAAATGGGGGCACATTACTATGAAAGTATACTATGAAAATAAACGTATCTAGTGATTATCAGTGGACCCACTGTAAGTCCAATGTGAAATGATAGTGAGCAAGATTTTTACATATATAGTATAAGGTGCCTACCTATAAAAAGTGAGCAAGGTTTTTACATGTATATTATAATATAATAATATAAAGTGCATACCTATAAAAAGTGACCATACATATATATAAAATAGGTGGGATCATTACATACCTTACCTAAAAAGTGTAAAAAAAACAAAAAAAAAACAAAAAAAAAAACATATATAACAAAAATATATAAAAAAGGGTGCACCCTTTGGGGGCGTCGACCTCGACGCCCCCTAACAATGTTAACGTATCTTACATACAACTGCTTATATATAAAGATTTGTAAGTCAAAAGAAAATATCACACAATATGTTGACTGCTGTATGTTGATGATATTGAGAGTCAAATAACGGCGTATAAATCTTCCAGTCATAATCCACTGGCAAGGGAGGAGAAAAAATAAATAAATAAAAATTAACAAAAATAAAAAGAGAAAAAACAAAAAAAAAATTTTTCCATATATTTTTTAACTTTTTCACTTACTTTATATATTTTTTGCTTGTGGTATTTGCACGTGTTTAATCGCCCATTTTGTTTTTTCTCTTTTTTATTTTTGTTAATTTTTTTATTTTTTTTCTCCTCCCTTGCCAGTGGATTATGACTGGAAGATTTATACGCCGTTATAAGCAGTTGTATGTAAGATACGTTAACATTGTTAGGGGGCGTCGAGGTCGACGCCTCGAAAGGGTGCACCCTTTTTTATATATTTTTGTTATATATGTTTTTTTTTATTTATTTTTTTAACACTTTTTAGGTAAGGTATGTAATGATCCCACCTATTTTATATATATGTATGCTCACTTTTTATAGGTATGCACTTTATATTATTATATTATAATATACATGTAAAAACCTTGTTCACTTTTTATAGGTAGGCACCTTATACTATATATGTAAAAATCTTGCTCACTATCATTTCACATTGGACTTACAGTGGGTCCACTGATAATCACTAGATACGTTTATTTTCATAGTATACTTTCATAGTAATGTGCCCCCATTTTTTACATTCCCTACATCAGATATTATTATGCTAGTTGTGTATTCTGTATTTTACGGCCCCCTGGCCCATGCCATTTATCATACTATTATTGTCCCATGCTCGTCTTACATTGTTAATCATTTTCACCCCACATCCGTCCTGTTTTACTGGCTATACTTGCCACACGTCCGGCCTAACTCCTCTGCCCCTCTTCCGGTTATGGTATTCCCTATGTATTTTCTTATTATTGCCCCACTTCCGGTTCATTCCCCATGCATTTTCTTATTATTGCCCCACTTCCGATCCATACTGCTAGTTTGTCTTGCTACACATCCGGCCTCCACATTCGGCCCACTGTCCTTGCCCCATTTTCGGCGATGCTATTAGACTATACTGCCCCACTTCCGGTTACACTTAGACGCACTGCCACGTAGAGATACCGCGAAAGGAGAGGTGCGGTCACGGGGGTATTACATCACGTGATCCAGGCACGTGACACACGGAGGGGGTCGAGCTCCTAGCGTCTGAACAGATCTCAGCATCGTGGGACGCTAGTGTAGACAAGACTTAGGAGCCATTTTGTATATCCCTTTGTCACACTCTGACACCTGTATACACTGATGATTATCATCATGACAACACCTCTGATAGGTTTGGCCATTAGAGCATGCATATATATATATGGCTATAGTGAGCAACACTGATCACTCCTGAGGAAGCCCGCAGATAGCGGCAGAACGCGTGGAGCTGCTGTGGTCCCCTGTCCTGGTGAGGTATCCCTGGGTCACACATTTATATTTGTGATCAGTGGTATTTTTCTTTTTCCCTTGTTTCGTACTATTGGGCTCTTGTGTATTCTCAGTTCATTTTCGGATATATTGTTAATCTTTTTACTGCCCATACGGATACAGGTTTCCATCTCCCTGTGTGTTGGGACACCCATCAGGGACCATTGTTGGTCTGGCAGGGGGCCTTAGGTGTTTTTGTAGGGCTACAGCCCTCCACCTGATTTCTGTATGTGTTTTTAAGTGGTTTTAAATTTTGGTGTTGCTGCCTTTTGTATCAGTATCAATAAAGATGTGTATATTTTCCGTATGATTTCTGGTGTGCGTCTTCTATAGTGGTTACTTCTTCCTCCTTTCAGTATAGTCTCTGCTTAACCACTGACTTCACCCGCCTATGATTGTGGTGCCCATCCTGTAATTTTGTTTGTGTTAAATATTCTAGGTTCTAGCCACCTTTTGCTTTGATTACTGCTTTGCACACTCTTGGCATTCTCTTGATGAGCTTCAAGAGGTAGTCACCTGAAATGGTCTTCCAACAGTCTTGAAGGAGTTCCCAGAGATACTTAGCACTTGTTGGCCCTTTTTGCCTTCACTCTGCTGTCCAGCTCACCCCAAACCATCTCAATTGGGTTCAGGTCCGGTGACTGTGGAGGCCAGGTCATCTGGCGCAGCACCCCATCACTCTCCTTCTTGGTCAAATAGCCCTTACACAGCCTGGAGGTGTGTTTGGAGTCATTGTCCTGTTGAAAAATAAATGATGGTCCATCTAAACGCAAACCGGATGGAATAGCATGCCGCTGCAAGATGCTGTGGTAGCCATGCTGGTTCAGTATGCCTTCAATTTTGAATAAATCCCCAACAGTGTCACCAACAAAGCACCCCCACACCATCACACCTCCTCCTCCACACCAGCAAACCTGTGAAGTGAAAACCATTTCAGGTGACTACCTCTTCAATCTCAACATGAGAATGCCAAGAGTGTGCAAAGCAGTAATCAAAGCAAAAGGTGGCTACTTTGAAGAACCTAGAATATGACATATTTTCAGTTGTTTCACACTTTTGTGCTATGTATATAATTCCACATGTGTTAATTCATAGTTTTAATGCCTTCAGTGTGAATCTACAATTTTCATAGTCATGAAAATAAAGAAAACTCTGAATGAGAAGGTGTGTCCAAACTTTTGGTCTGAACTGTATGTCAAAAACAAACATAGGATAGGTCATTTAACCCTTACTCACCCCCATTTGCCAGGGACAGGGTTTTTGTTTAAAGTTCCATACAAGTCAATGGGAAATATATGTTACTGCATAACTTCCAAACGGCTGGAGATATTTCGATAATACTTGGTCACATGTTACTTATATGTCCACTTAAAATATAGGATAGTTAATTCAACCCTTAACTACCCCCATTTGTGAGGCTCAGGATTTTTGTTTAAAGTCCCAGGCAACTCAATGGGAAATGTATGTTCTCACATAACTTCTGTACGGCTGGAGATATTTCAATATCTGGTACACATATTACAGGTCGGGATATGAGGACGGGATGGGAGGTCGGGATAGGAGGTCGAGATAGGAGGTCAAGATAGGAGGACGGGATAGTCGGGATAGGAGATTCGGATAGGAGGTCGAGTTAGGAGGTCGGGATAGGAGGACCGGATATGAGGACGGGATATGAGGATGGGATAGGAGGTCGAGATAGGAAGATGGGATAGGAGGTCGAGATAGGAAGGTGGGATAGGAGGTCGAGATAGGAGGTCAGGATAGGAGGTCAAGATAAGAGGACGGGATAGGAGGTCGGGATAGGAGGTCGAGATAGGAGGTCGGGATAGGAGGTCAAGATAGGAGGTCAAGATAGGAGGTCAAGATAGGAGGACAGGATATGAGGACGGGATAGGAGGTCGGGATAGGAGGTCGGGATAGAAGGTCGAGATAGGAGGTCAAGATAGGAGGACGGGATAGTCAGGATAGGAGGTTGGGATAGGAGGTCGAGTTAGGAGGTCGGGATAGGAGGACAGGATATGAGGACGGGATATGAGGATGGGATAGGAGGTCGAGATAGGAAGATGGGATAGGAGGTCGAGATAGGAGGTCAGGATAGGAGGTCAAGATAAGAGGACGGGATAGGAGGTCGGGATAGGAGGTCGAGATAGGAGGTCAAGACAGGAGGTCGGGATAGGAGGTTTAGATAGGAGGTCAAGATAGGAGGTCAAGATAGGAGGACGGGATATGAGGACGGGATAGGAGGTCGAGATAGGAGGACGGGATAGGAGGTCAAGATAAGAGGTCCGGATAGGAGGTCGCGATAAGAGGACGGGATAGGAGGTCGAGATAGGAGGTCGGGATAGGAGGTCAGAATAGGAGGTCGGGATAGGAGGTCGGAATAGGAGGTCAGAATAGGAGGCCGGGATAGGAGGTCGAGATAGGAGGTCGAGGTAGGAGGTTGAGATAGGAGGACGGGATATGAGGACGGGATAGGAGGTCGGGATAGGAGGTTGAGATAGGAAGACAGGATATGAGGATGGGATAGGAGGTCGAGATAGGAGGACGGGATAGGAGGTCGAGATAGGAGGTCGGCATAGGAGGTCGAGATAGGAGGACGGGATAGGAGGATGGGATAGGAGGACGTGATAGGAGGACGGGATATTAGGATGGGATAGGAGGTCAGGATAGGAGAATGGGATAGGAGGACGGGATAGGAGGATGGCATAGGAGAATGGGATAGGAGGTCGGGATATGACAACAATATATGGGGATGGGATATGAAGTCAAAAGCTTCCTCCTTTGTTGATTTTCCTCCCCAACCAGGATGAGGAAGGAAAACCAGGCAACGCCAGGTACTCAGCTCGTCTATATATATAAAACTAAATGTGTGTATGTGTGTATGTATGTGTGTGTATGTTCCAGCATTACGTCCAAACGGCTGAATATTTTAACATGAAACTTGGCACACATGTAACTTATATGTCAGCAACAAACATAGAATAGGTCATTTAACCCTTACTCACCCCCATTTGCCAGGGTCGGGGTTTTTGTTTAAAGTCCCATATAAGTCTATGGGAAATGTATGCTCCCGCATAACTTCCATACTGCTGGAGATATTTCAATAATACCTGGTCACATGTTACTTATATGTCAAAAATATATGAGGAGTTAAATTAACCCTTACCTACACCCTTTTATAAAATATGGGTTTCTATTTCAAGTCCCATGCAAGTATATGGGACTTCCAGTACCTTACTCCACAAGCTCTGCTCTGCATCTCTTGGTGAATGTGTCAGTCTGGCTCGGAAGCCACACCCCATCTCACAAAGACACGCTCACTGTTTAAGCCCCACCCCTTTTATTATCCACCCTTTTTGTGCATCGGTCTGGCTTGCAAATCATGCCAAGTCATGCCAAGAGCATAGAGACCGAGGAGGAGGACGGATGAACAGTAGGTGAGTGATGGGCTGGGATTCGTGATGCGAAAAAACGGGGCCATGCCCTCATGGCCAGCGTGTGCGGCCAGAGCACATATCATAACAGTCTCCCCCTCCTTTTACGGTTCAGAAACTTCCTGAGAAGGTCATGGTCCAGGATATTCTCCTCTGGCTCCCAAGATCTCTCCTCAGGACCGTAACCCTCCCAGTCAACCAAAAAAAAATTGTTTACCTCTCATGGTTTTTGTGGCAAGAATCTCTTTAACCTTGTAGACATCAGAAGAGACAGGCATGGGGACAAGATTCTTTTGAGAAAAACGTTTTATGACAAGAGGCTTGAGGAGAGAGACGTGGAGGGAATTGAGAATACGTAACGTAGCAGGCAGACGGAGTTTGTATGAGACAGGATTAATTTTTTGCAGAACCTGAAAGGGACTAAGGTAGCGAGGACCAAGCTTGTAACAGGGGATCTTGGATCGAATGTATTTGGAGGAAAGCCACACCATAGGAGGTCAGAGGACAGAGGAGGTCTTCTACTCTTGTCAACCTGCGCCTTCATACGTGAGGAAGCCTGAGATAATGACTGTCAGGTTTGTTCCCAGATGGTGGAGAAGTCACGGACCAGCTCATCAACAGCAGGCACACCGGAGGAAACTGGGAATGGAAGAGGAGAACGGAGATGGAGTCCGTAGACATGAAAGAAGGGAGACGACCTCGTGATTATATGAGAATTCAGCCCAGGGGAGAAGGTCGACCCAATCATCTTGGCGAGCTGGAACAAAATGCTTTAGATAAGTCTCAAAAATTTGATTCACCCTCTCCACCTGACTGTTGGACTGAGGGTGGTAGGCTGAGGAGAAGTCCAGATTGATGTCCAGACAGGAACAAAGGGCTCGCCAGAACTTAGAGACAAACTGCACTCCAAGATCCCAAACGATATGCTGAGGAAGACCATGTAAACGAAAGATGTGCAGCAAGAAGTACTTCACCAGCTGTGGGGCAGAAGGAAGACAAGGTAGGGGAATTAAATGAGCCAACTTGGAAAATCGATCTACAACTACCAAAATGACCGTATTATTACGAGATGGTGGCATATCGGTGATAAAATCCATAGCGATATGGGACCAGGGAGTCTCCGGAATGGGTAAAGGCTGTAAGAGTCCTGCAGGTCTCTGCCGAGGAGTTTTGTCATGGGCACAAGGTTCAGAGGAACAGACAAAATTAGAAACATCACGTTGAAGCTGGGGCCACCAGTAGTGCCGAGAGATTAAAAGTAGAGTCTTACGTATTCCAGGATGACCTGCAGTCAAGGAAGAATTACCCCATTTCAGTACCCTGCGTCTCAGTCTGGTGGGCACAAAGGTTTTTCCTGGAGGAACTTGCTGAATTTCAGCAGGAGCGTCAGGAATCAAAAGGTCAGGAGGAATAATATGCCTAGGTGTGGAATTCAAACATATGACGTCAGAGGTGAATGAAGAAGTTGAACCTAGAAAAGATCAGTGACCACCTTGCCTGGCGGGGGTTCAAATGCTGAGCAGACTGAAGGTATAGAAGATTCTTATGGTCGGAGTAGATGCTAACTGGATGAGGAGATCCTTCCAATAAATGTCGCCATTTCTCCAAAGCAAGCTTGATAGCGAGAAGTTCACAATCTCCAATGGAGTAATTCCTCTCAGCAGGAGAGAAGGTCTTGAAGAAGAACCCACAAGTAACAGTCTTACCCTTGGTGTTTTTTGTAGTAAGAATGGCACTGGCACCAACTGGTGAGGCATCAACTTCCAAAGCAAAGGGCCTCTCCGGATCAGGTCTTGTAAGCACGGGAGCCGAGGCAAATGCAGACTTTAAATGAGAGAAGGCCAATTCAGCCTCATGAGGCCAATACTTAGGGTTAGAAGTCTTTTTCGTAAGAGCCACAATTGGAGCAACCAAGGAAGAAAAATATGGGATAAATTGACGATAATAGTTAGAGAATCCCAGAAATCATTGCATATCACGTAAGCTAGAAGGAAGAGGCCAATCCAATACCGCAGACACTTTATCTGGATCCATCTCCAGGCCTTGATGAGAGACAATGTAGCCAAGAAACGGAAGACTAGATTTCTCGAAAAAGCATTTCTCCAGTTTGGTGTAGAGATGATTCTTCTGTAGACGAGACGCTGAAGAACCAGACGAACGTGAGTTCGATGCTCCTGTAAGTTGGAAGAGAAGATGAGGATGTCATCTAGGTATATGACAACACAGGTGTAGAGTAGATCATGGAAGATATAATTGACAAAATCTTGAAAAATGGCAGGAGCATTGCAGAGTCCGAAAGGCATTACGAGATACTCAAAATGTCCATCACAAGTATTGGAGGCTGTTTTCCATTCATCTCTCTTGCGAATACGAATGAGGTTATATGCTCCTCGTAAGTCCAACTTGGAAAAGACCTTGGCACCACAAAGATGGTCAAAAAGTTCCGAGATAAGAGGTAGTGGGTAACGATTCTTGACCGTGATTTTGTTAAGTCCCCTGTAGTCAATGCATGGACGGAGTGAGACATCCTTCTTTCCCACAAAGAAGAAACCTGCTCCTGCAGGAGAATAGGACTTACGGATAAACCCCATTTTGGAGATTCTCCTGGATATACTCAGCCATGGCTTTGGTCTCCGGAACCGAAAAAGGGTAACTCCTTCCACTAGGAGGAGTGGTACCAGGCAGAAGTTCTATAGGGCAGTTGTAAGGACGATGTGGAGGCAGAGATTCAGCCTGCTTCTTGCAGAAAACGTCAGAAAAATCTTGGTAAGGTAGCCGAAGGCCAGGTAAAGGAGGAGGATGAGAAACAACTTTAGGCTGAACTGGTTGGAGACAATGATTTTGACAGAATTGCCCCCAGCAAATAATTTCTCCAGTTCTTTAATACAGATGCGGAGAATGGCATTGAAGCCAGGGAAGGCCAAGAAGAAGCTCAGAAGTACAGTGTGGCAGTAGATAGAATTCAATCACTTCTTTATTCAACACTCCCACCTGCATGAGGAGAGATTCTGTACGGAAGTGCACCCTACAGTCCAGATTTTGTCCATTAACTGAGATGAACAAAGGCTTGGCAAGCCGAGTAACAGGAAGATGATATTTGTGGACCAAAGAAGCATCAATAAAGTCACCTGCGGATCCAGAATCCAGAAATGCTGTAGCGCAGAAGGAAGACTTGGTAGAAGTGAAGACTTGTACAGTAATGGTTAAGCGAGGAGAGGAAGTATTCACACCTAGAGACATCACTCCCACGTAACCTAGGTGCAAGCGTTTCCTGGCTGTTGTGGACGAACAGTACAGTCCTTGAGGAAGTGCTTTGGGCTAGCACAATACAGGCACAAATTCTCACTGCGACATGGAGATCTCTCTAGTGGTGTCAAGCGAGATCGATCCACTTGCATAGCCTCTTCAGCAGGAGGCGCATGAGATTGTAGAGATGAACATTGGAACACAGGAGCCAAGCGAGGAAATCGCCGGGTATGAGCAGGTTCCCTCTCCAAGCGTAGCTCTTCCTGCCTTGGATTAAATCACACAAGGAAGACGGAGGATCACGGGCAGTGAGGGTGTCTTTAATTCTGCTAAACAACCCTTTTTTTAAAGTGGCACACAAAGCCTTATCATTCTATGCCAATTCGGAGGCCAGAGTGCGGAATTGAACCGCATAGTCACCAACAGAGGAGTTCCCCTGGCTGAGATTCAGCAGAGCCGTCACAGCAGAAGAAGCACATGCGGGTTCCTCAAAGACACTGTGAAATTTGGCCAGAAACGCTGTCAAGTTGGAGGTAACCAGATCCTCACAGTCCCAAAGAGGAGTAGCCCAGGCCAAGGCTTTTCTGGATAGAAGACTGACCACAAAGTCCCCCTTAGCTTGTTCTATAGGAAATTGATCCAACATGAGCTCCAGATGCATGGAGCATTATGTAACAAAATCTCTACACAGCTTTGGATCTCCATCATATTTGTAGGGTAGAGGTAAACGTAGCTTGGAGCCAGAAGACGCAGCTGGAACAGGTGGAGATGCTGGAGCAAGTTGCTGCTGCTGCTGTTGTTGCTGCAAAGCTAGAAGTTGCTGCATCATTGCAGACAATTGAGTGAGCTGCTGCGCTTGTCGGGCCAACTGCTGCGACTATAGCACCACAACGGAGGGGAGATCCGCAACTTCAGGCAGGGGTACCTCAGCGGGATCCATGGCCGGATCTTACTGTAACACTCACATTTCAGTAGACATTAACACCGATGATAGTGGATCCGCCGGACCTGTGTGGCTGATGACACGGACTGTACCAGTGAGCGGAGTCTAAGGTGCCACTGGTTTTCACCAGAGCCCGCCGCATAGCGGGACGGACTTGCTGCGGCAGGCGGCACCCAGGTTGCTACCACTGGCATGGCTCGACCACACAGGCGGGTGAAGAAATTCGAGGCACAGGTTGGATAAGGCAACATAGTCAAGATAGCATGAGGTCACAGCAAGTCAACACTCAGGAACGCTTTCTCTCAGGCACTAGGGCAGGGAGGTGGAGGAATTTATTAACTGGCCACAGGTGTTAATGGGTGCACTGGCCCTTTAAATCTCAGAGCTCCAACGCCTGCGATCTAGGGGAAGGGGACACGCGTGCCGGAGCATAGAGACTGAGGAGGAGGCAGGAGGAACAGTAGGTGCGATGCGAATCCCAGCCCCGCCGGCAGCAGAGGAATACGGGGCCATGCGCTCATGGCTGGCGTGTGCGGCCAGAGCGCATATCATAACAGTGCGAACTCAAGACATCAGGCCGGTGACCTTACAACCCAACACAGAGACTTTGCTTTGGTGCCGTGCATGTCCTGGTGTGGGAAACAAGGACTATCAAGCCTTGCTGGAGACTATACAATTAAAACATTATCCTCTCGTTCGAGCGACGAGAAGTCTTGTCACCATTACCAATGGGAGAGTTCCAGTCTGAATGATCAAGTCAATGGGGTCATTAATGTCACCAAGAGGTACCTAGAAGCTTTCAGTAAATATCCAACAGACTTTGGACGGACATCCATGATCCAGCACCGGATTCTGACAGGCAACCATCCACCTTTTAAAGAAAGACACTGCTCGGTTGCGCCAGGCATATACCAAATTGTTAAGAAGATGCTGGTCGACATGAAGGACGCGGATGTCATTCAAGAAAGTCAGAGCCCCTGGGAGGCAACCCTCGTCCTAGTCAAAAAGAAGGATGGGACCATTAATTTCTGTATTGACTACAGGAAACTGAACAATGTCACACATAAGGACGTTTCTCCCCTTCCAAGAATCGAGGAATCACTCACCACCCTTGGGTCGGCTGCCTACTTCTCCCCTTAGGACTTAACCAGTGGGTATTGGCAAGTGCCTATGGCTGTGGAAGGCCAAGGAAAGACCACCTTCTTGACCCCCATGGGATTGTTTGAGTTCAAGAGTATGCCGTTTCGGCTGTGCAATGCCCCTGCTACTTTCCAGCGGCTGATGGACGATGCCTGGGCCATCTAAACTTCCAGAGTGTCCTGCTGTACCTCGATGATGTCATCATATACTCCAAGTCGTACCAGCAGCACCTTGGTCATCTGTCGGATGTCTTCCAAGTGTTAATCAAACATGGATTGAAGATTAAACTGTCCAAGTGCCATCTGCTTAAACCTTAGGTACACTACCTAGGTCATGTTGTCAGCACCGAGGGAGTTAAGCCTAATCCCGACAAGGTGGAGATTGTTAAGAACTGGCCTACAACGCGCACAGTGAAAGATGTCCGGAGCTTCCTGGAATTTGCCGGCTACTACCGCCGCTTCATTTCTCACTTCGCCCTTATTGCAGAACCCCTCACAGCTCTTTTACGGGGTACGGCAAAAGAGAACTACAGTGGAAAACCACCTGTGGAGTGGGCCAAGGAGCAACACACAGCATTCCAAGCCCTGAAGCACCTGTTGACACAACCTCCCATCCTGGCGTATCCAGACTACACTCAACTATTCGAACAGTATACTGATACCAGCTTTGAGGGTCTGGGAGCTGTCCTGCCCAAGTCCAAGGAGGGCAAAAGCGAGTAATAGCCTATGCCAACCTTAATCTACGAGCAGCAGAGAAGAATGATGCCAACTACAGTTCCTTCAAGCTGGAACTCCTTGACCTCGTATAGGTCGTGACTGAAAAGTTTAAGGACTACCTGTCCGCCACACCTTTCACTGTCTACACGGACAATAACCCATTGGCTCACCTGAACACTGCCAAACTGGGTGCCATTGAGCACCATTGGGTCTCAAGTCCAATTTCAACACGGATGTACTATCCCACATGACCCCCCGGCGAAGAACCACCTTTTGAAGACGAGTGGGAAGACGTGGAGATGCCCCAGAGATTTGTAAATCAGAATACTGTTAACACCTTTGAAGAGGGTGGATCTAGGTCCGAGAAGGTCCAGGAAGACCTATATACCTGGAAGACTCTGCAGGAGGAAAGTCAATTCATGGGGGATCTGTTGGACTATCTTCTGTTAAAAAAGGTACCAATCCGTCTACGCCAGGCCCAGAGCAACTAAGAGTTGAAGCATCTGTGGCAACAGAGGAAGCAGCTGATTGTACACAAGGGACTGTTGTACCGAAACTCTTTGGATCCAGTTTCAGGTGAATGACTTCATCAGATCCTGGTACCCCGAAGAGACACGGCGATGATCCTCAACGCCTACCATGATTAGTCGGGACACTTTGGAGTCCACAAGACAGAAGCTTCTGTCAGGCGAAGATTCTACTGCATTGGGATGCGAAGCGACATTGAGAAATCATGCAGTGAATGTGCCGTCTGCAACGTCACCAAGAATGGGCGCAAGGATGCCAGAGCACCTCTCCATTCCATCCAGAGTGAAAGGCCTTACCAGTTGGTCGCGCTAGACCATGCCAAGTTGTCTCCTACCCGGTCCAGGTACACTTATGCTCTCACCATGGTGGATCACTACTCCAAGTGGGTTTTCTTAGTCCTAGTTAAACACTAGTGTTGAGCGGCATAGGCCATATTCGAATTCACGATATATTCGTGTTTTATTTTCGCATATGCAAAAATTCGCAAATACGAAAATTCGCATATGTGTAAATTAGCATACACAAAAATTTGCATATGTGCAAATTAGCATTTGCAAAAATTTGCATATGCAAATTTTCACATATGTGAAAATTCGCACGCCAGTTTCACACAGTAGTATTCGAGCCTTCTTTACACTACACAAGCTGGAAGCAGAGAGGGATGATCACTGTGATGTGTGCTGTGAAAAAAAAACAACAAAAAAAACCCGAATATTCGTAATTGCGAATTATAGTGCTATATTCACGAATATGCGATATTCGCGACTAAAATTCGCACTGCGAATATTCGCGAGCAACACTATTAAAGACCTCACAGCCAAAACCACGGCCCAGATACTCTACTCCCACTGGGTGCAAATTCTGGGGTGTCCGGAGTCTGTCCTAACGGCCTGAGGAATGGCCTTCGAGGCCCAATTCTTCCAGGAGCTGTGTCAATTCCATGCCTGCAAGAAACTCCGGACGGCTGTTTATCACCCTCAAGGGATACAGGCTTTGTGAGCACATTAATCAAGTCTTCATCCACATCCTGCGAGCAGCGTCTGTGTCCAAACACGTAGAGTGGCCCCGGTTGTTGCCCGAGTTGTTAGAAATCTGTAATAACACAGTCCACTGTTCTACTGGATACACTCCATTCTACCTGATGATGGATTGACACGGCCAGCTGCCAAAAGACCCGAACGTTTGGACTCCAAGCTCCTTTCAACAACTCTTCACAAGCTTGCATGAAGTGGGTCTCCGACCACCAAAAAAGGATCCAGGAAGCATAAGAGATTGTCAACAAAAAGATGGGCGAGACTCAACAATGGCAACAGCAAGACTACAATCCAAGTCCTGCCAGTCCAGACTTACTGCCTACATCAGCCACCGCAGAGGGAGAGCCTGTTGCAAGTCCAATTGAATCAAGAGCTCCCAAAGAAATAGGCATTCCTGAGTCCCAAGAGATGGTGCTGCGTAGGTCCCAACGGTCCACGCAAGGTCTAATACCAGCCAGATAAAAAGATTAAGCATCAAGTACAGTAAACAGTAAAGTCGTGTACTACATATAGTCATCAGTACACATAAAGTCATGTACACCAAAAGTCATGTACAGTAGGACTGTAACACTCACAACCACACAGCCCACACAAATGTCATGTTTCAAATGTCAAATGTGATATCTCTTGTGTCCTTGTGCTCAGGATACTTTACTGGCCAGAAGGTATTCCTGATACTTACAGAAGCATGTAATAAAGTCAAAGGTAACAGAATGTCAAATGTTGTCTACAAAATGTCTAGCATAAGAAAAATGTCTAGCATAAAAATAACTAGTGTTCTGGGGAGAAGTGTGTAATGCCAAGGGACCCCAGTAGCCAAGGCATTGGGCATAGAGCCTCCAGCAACCCAATCCGCCAAATGTCTAGTCTTGTATAAAGTATTGTTATGCATAGTCAACTGTCATTGTATATATAGTCAATTGTCATTGTATATATAGTCATAGTCCATAAGTTGTGTTATATCATAGTTATAGGTGTATTGTTATTCTCTGTTAGATGCAAGTTTACCAGAGCATGTATGGACATTGATACAAAGACTATATTGCATTGTCAGTTTTCATTAAACAACAGCCTGGAAATGGATGTTGGGTTACAATGCCCCAGGACTGCATTCGGCCCAAAGGTCGCATCGATCCTCAAGCCTTACAGGACCATTGGTCGAGGACTGCTTCTTTTAAGTAGTTTGTGATGTCCCAGTACAGGATATTGTCCTGTACAGTGCTTAGGCCCTGTCAGGTTGAGTCCCTCTGTGTCCTAGGGGCTCTCCTGCAGTGTCTCACCCATAGTAATATGTATTATGTATAGTGTTATGTGTGTTATGGATAAAGGACCTTTAAGGACCTTTGAGTTAGTTACATGATAATGTGTCCACATGATGTGTTTGCTACCCAGAGAGCACCAGCTAACCAGGTGACCTGCAGCTTGACCTATGGGCTTCTGGCTCAGCCCCCCTTTATAAGAGGGGCAGCCATTACAATCTCTCTCTTGAACCTGAGGCACAGTAAAAACCAGATGTCTCAGAGCTAGTGTCCAGCACATCTGGAGGCCTCAAGCCTACCTGCAGCCACATGCCAATAAGACAAGTCTATTATAGTCAGTGTGGCTGTCCTAAAGTCTGTCAAAGTCACTACAAGTCCCAGCAAGCTGCAAAGTCCTTCTGTGTTACTGGCCACCTCTCTGGGATCCTGGCCTAGCTGTAAAGACTATTTCCATCTGTCTACCTCAGTAAAGCTACCATTAACCCTAACCTGGTCTTGGACTATTATTGCCCTGCCTAACCTTGGGATAGCGGTACTACCGTTCAGGTGGTTACCGGGAAAATCACGCCCTGGTGTCATGAACATATAGGGGTTAATAACATCTGCCCCTGGGCTACAACATCTACCCCATACACCTCACCTTCGCACCCCGAGACACCACAATAGTATGAGCAGTACCCCTTGATTACCATCTGACATCATGCAGGTTGTCTGTGATGTTAAATTTAAAAAAAGTTAATGTTCTTCCTCATCTCTCTTATGTAATTTGGTTTTAATGCATACCAATAAAATTCTTTGTTTTTAACATTATACAAGTGACTCCAGTTTTGTATTGTTGGCTTTGCAGTTAGTTGGGAGTTCACCTTATACTATAGGCATTATAACTACTTATTTATGGGGTATTACAGAAGCTTTTTACGTACTACATACCTTCACGATACTTTTGTCTCTTCTTTTTGCTCAGAGTGCAGTGCACTAAAAAACTGCACTGCACTCTACCATAATCTAATAAACCCGAATCTGAATACTGTGAATCTGCCCTAAAAATGTAAAGATATTTCCATATACTGACCATACAGAGGTAGATACCAGCAAGCTCTCTGAAAACCATATAAGTGATTACAGTTACATTTAGTGTCTCACAGGCGACGTCTTCTCCGATCAGATTTGTTCACTTTTCTTTTTCTTACTATTCAGTCTGGGCCATCCATCATGAAGACATCTCCTTGCCAAGACTCGTTTTCACAGAACCTGCCAGAGCAGTCAGACAAACATTTTAGGCTTCTTTATTCAACACAATGCACACCTCTTTACAAAATCTCTGTGTATTTCTCTACACAGTAATAGTACCAACTTTGTTCCCCTGTATATATTTATAGACCCCTCCATGCCCCCATATATATATTTGTAGACCCCCCTGTGCCACCATATATATTTATAGACCCTGTGTGCCCCATATATATTTGTAGACCCCCCTCTGTGCCCCATATATATTTGTAGACCCCCTATGTGCCCCCAAATATATTTGTAGACCCCCCTATGTGTCCCCAAATAAATGTATACACCCTTTGTGCCCCATATATATTTATAGGCCCCATATATATTTGTACACCCTTTGTGCCCTATATATATTTGTAACTCTCCCCCTACCCCATATATATTTAAATACCCCCTCTTGTTGCCCCCATATATTGTTAAAGACCCCTTTTTGTCTCTTGTTCCCCTGATATACATTTGTAGACCCCCCCTTCCTCTCTGTCCCATATACTGCTGTAGCCCCACTACAGACATTCTGCCTCCAGCCATATACAGTATGTGGCTGTATGGCTGGAGCCAGTATGCCTGTGTACTGCCCTGTTTCCGTGCTCAGATCACTGTTCCTCCGGCCTGAGGTCATTTTCTACTGCTATGGCCTATGGGTCATAGTAGTAGATTCCCAGCACGGAGAAGCAGTGATCAGAGCACCAAAGCTAAACAGGTGCCATTACTTCACAATCCCAGCTGGCCGGTGCGTCCTCCTCTTCACTGCTCTGCTGGCTGCTCATTCAATCAGGGCACATGGCATGTCCATGATGTGCCTGTGCGCCTTCTGGCAGCCTGTGCAGATTTAAAGTGAAATTATAACTGAGAGATCCCTGTGTCCCAAAGAGATTTTTTGGGGACAGAGGGATATACCGATTTAACACCGGTCCCAAATCCTTCTGGCAGCCGTTAAGCAACGTCTGTCGCAGGGTCGGGCCGCCATAGGAGCCAGGGATCCGTACTGGGATACTGTCTGTACCCCCTGTCAGTGTTTGAATAGGGGATAAGATGTCTGGGGGTGGAGTACCGCTTCAAGTGACTTAGCTGCAATCAATCTGAAAATTGGCAATTCAGTCTGGTTAGGTTTTCGGTGGACATTGCCTGCATCGTGGCAGCAAGGTGTGAATGCAGCTTAAGAAAAGAGTATATTGTATTTTTATCAGCACGTATATATTTTTCACTTGATGTTTATTATATATATATATTTTTTTGCAGACAAACATATGTTATGGTGACAATCTGATAAAACTGTTTAATTTCCCTTTTCAAAACAGTACATGATATAAAAAGAGGAAATTACACCAACAGGACACATTCATAAGATCAATCTTGTCCAATAACTTTTTTTTAGATTTTTTAGATATCTTAAAGGAAAACTGTCTGCCTGTTCACACTAAACCCAATACACTGGATTATAGTGTGGGTAAACAGGAGTCCAACAAGGGGTCACTTACTTAAATATGTCCAGTAGGTCCCGAGATATGTCCCCCAGAAGATCCTCTGCTAAATTCAATGAATTGCACAATGGGGGACTCAATTTACATATTAATTGTCTGTGACTCCACTTCACTAGGATGTGGAGTCACAGACAATGAATATGTAAATTGACCCAGCGAAACCCGCCCCATGTGCATGATTCACAAATTTCAGCAGATGATGTTCTTGGAGACACATCTCAGGACCTACTGGACATATTTATGTAAGTAACCCCTCGTTGGACTCCTGATCACCCACATTATAACCCAGTGTATTGGTAGTGTGAACAAGCTGCCGTTAACAAAAAGTTTTCATATAATGTAGATAATACTATTAAATGTATATTTGTAATATACATTGATTTAAAAATTGGTGTATTTTTGGGTGAAAAAATGCTGTCGCTGCAACTATTACCTGTGTGTCTCTGTCAGGAGTCCAAATACAGGAAGTGAGGGCAGGACAAGCAGGGCTCTGTGCAGGCTCCTGGCTTGTCATCTTGCTGTGTGAGCGCATAGCATGTCACAGAGCCTCACTGCACAGAGCCCTGCTTGTCCTCAGTGTACAGAGCCCCGCTTGTCCTCAGTGTACAGAGCCCCGCTTGTCCTCAGTGTACAGAGCCCTGCTTATCCTCAGTGTACAGAGCCCTGCTTGTCCTCAGTGTACAGAGCCCTGCTTGTCCTCACTGAACAGAGCCCCGCTTCTCCTCAGTGCACAGAACCCTGCTTGTCCTCAGTGCACAGAGCCCTGCTTGTCCTCAGTGCACAGAGCCCTACTTGTCCTCAGTGTACAAAGCACTGCTTGTCCTCAGTGCACAGAGCCCTGCTTGTCCTCAGTGTACAGAGCCCTGCTTGTCCTCAGTGTACAAATAACTGCTTGTCCTCAGTGTACAGAGCCCTGCTTGTCCTCACTGCACAGAGCCCTGCTTGTCCTCAGTATATAGAGCCCTGCTTGTCCTCAGTGTACAGAGCCCTACTTGTCCTCAGTGTACAGAACCCTGCTTGTCCTCAGTGCACAGAGCCCTGCTTGTCCTCAGTGTACAGAGCCCTGCTTGTCCTCAGTGTACAGAGCCCTGCTTGTCCTCAGTGTACAGAGCCCTGCTTGTCCTCACTGTACAGAGCCCTGCTTGTCCTCACTGTACAGAGCCCTGCTTGTCCTCACTGTACAGAGCCCTGCTTGTCCTCACTGTACAGAGCCCTGCTTGTCCTCAGTGTACAGAGCCCTGCTTGTCCTGCCCTCACTTCCTGTATTTGGACTCCTCACAGAGAAACACAGACAATAGCTGCAGGCACAAAAATATACACATTTTTTAACCAATGTATATTAATAATATGCATATAATGGTATTATCTACATTATATTAAAAGTTTTTGTTAACAACAGGTACACTTTAATACACTTGATATGTCATGTGAAAAAATAAAGACTGGCTGCTGAAAGGTCAGGAAAATTGTACTCAGAAGTGGTATCAGCTGTATTGGTGCCAAGCAAGGAGGTTGTAATATATTATGCACCAACCACGTTCTATGGTCATGCTAAAATTTATTTACCAAACCCTAGTGTTGTTATTTATACATGGAAACACTGATTGAAAAAATAATTCAAAGGCGGAATGTTATAACTTCATCCCATTTTACCACTAGCCTTTTCCTGTACCTTGATGTGTGTCCAATGCTACCAACTGGTTGCTTGGTAATAGATGTTATGATATAACTAATTTCATTGGACATCAGAGCTTTTACTATTAGAAGAGTAGGTAAAAAGAGTGCTACTACGGCACTGCGATATACAAGTGTAGAGCCGGTCCACAGGCTAGGATACATTTTGCAAAACCGATGTTGGTGGTGCTCAGGTATTATAAAGTAGCAGCAAGTATTCACATGAAGAAAGGAAACAACCGGCCACTCACCATATTCATTTTCTTGCTTTATTGCATGGTAGAATACTCATATGGATATAAAGGGAGAGGGAAGGAGCGGGGGGTACACAGGCAACAAGCTCCGTTTAGCACTGAACACAGTGCTTCTTCCGGTGAATACTATTAGAAGAGTATTTTCTTTTGTAATATTTAAGTTGTGTTTGTTTCACCTGTTGAATGTCATTGGGCAGAAATGCAAGCTGCACTACTACAGGAATGAAATCGACCAATTGCCACCTTAATGATGTTTAAAGTGATGATGTTATACAAAGGGTAAGTGGACTGACATACAGTATTGCATTTACATCCCAACAAAAGAATGAGAACCAGCTCTGTTCTGGGACTTATAGTCCTATAAAGGGTGCTCTGCTCCACAAGGTCCGACCAATGCCTTGATGCATGCACAAGTACAACAAATGCTCTATTCTATAAGGTATATCCTTAGTGACATCATTTAAATTGTGCATTAGAGGTCAATACATCATCGACATATATATATATATATATATATATATATATATATATATATATTATTAAGTATATATATATTTATACATATTTATGTACAGTGTGTGTGAAATATGTATTGAAATATGCATTTCTCTCAATTATTATATTTCCAAATGTGCTATTGACACAAAATATTCACCAGATGTTGGTAACAACCCAAGTAATCCCTACAGCTAAAGAAACCAAAACAAATAAGATTAGAAATTAGATTTCCTTGGCTGTGGGTTTGGGATCATTTTCTTGCTAAAATGTCCACCCTCCTTTCATCTTCATCACCCTAGTAAATGGCAGCAGATTTTTGCCAAGACTGTCTCAGTAAATTTGCCTACTCATCCTTCCTTCAATGATGTGGTTTGCAGTACCATTTGCTGAGAATCAGCCCCACCATGATGTTCCCACCTCCAAACTTCACTGTTGGTATGGTGTTTTTAGGGTGATGTCCATTACGACATCCATACAGTTCCATTGTGCTCTCATCTGACCACACTATATTCTCCCAGCATTTCACTGGCTTTTCCAAATGTTGTGCAGCTTTAATTCTTCCAATACTTATCAGCTGCTGTATGCTACAGAGGAAGTTCTTTTCTTTTTGAATTTCTTTTCTGTCTGACCACAGTGCTCTCTGCTGACACCTCTGTCCATGTCAGGAACTGTCCAGAGCAGGAGCAAATCCCCATAGCAAACCTCTCCTGCCCTGGACAGTTCCTGACATGGACAAAGGTGTCAGCAGAGAGCACTGTGGTTAGACAGAAAATAAAAGAAAAAAGAAAAGAAAAAAGAAAAGAACTTCCTGTGGAGCATAGAGCAGCTGATAAGTACTGGAAGGATTAAGATTTTTAAATAGAAGTCATTTACAAATCTGGTCAACTTTCTGGCACCAGTTGATTTAAAAGAATTGTTTTCCAATGGAGTACCCCTTTAATATGTTTTTATTCAGCAATGACGTCTTGCGTTGTTGAGCGTGCATACAGGCCATAGCACATTACTTAATGTTTCTTTGAGACAACAGTACCTAATAATTCCAGGTCATTTTAAATGGGTACTCCACTGGCCAGCGTTCGGAACATTTAGTTTCGAACTCTGTGTGAGCATTTCAGGGGTTGGCCACGCCCCCTCGCGATGTCAGGCCATGCCCCTCAATGCAAGTCTTTGCAAGGGGGCGTGACAGACTCCTCACCCCGTACCATAGAATTGCATTGAGGGGCGTGGCCTATCATCATGAGGGGCGTGGCAGACCCTCGCAGCACGCACAGATCGTTCGGAACTAAACGTTACGAATGCTGGACAGTGGAGTACCCCTTTAAAGCCCTCCACAAGTGTCCTTGGCTCTTGGACAACTCTTCTACAGATCTTTTGTACATAATTAGTTGGGACTGAACCATCTGAACCATCTGTGTGTTTAATATTTTTTCCCTGTATCATTTCACATTATTACACATAACTTAATTTCTGAGCTTATTTTTTTTTTTTTGCATGTATTTTCTTTACCTAGGTTGTTACGAACATCTGGTCAAATTCATGTCAATAGCATCTTTGGAAATATATTTAATGAAAAAAATGATGTTGTTACGCCTAGCGCTCCGGGTCCCCGCTCCTCCCCGGAGCGCTCACGGCGTCTCTCTTCCCGCAGCGCCCCGGTCAGTCCCGCTGACCGGGAGCGCTGCACTGTCATGGCCGTCGGGGATGCGATTCGCACAGCGGGACGCGCCCGCTCGCGAATCGCATCCCAGGTCACTTACCCGTCCCGGTCCCCTGCTGTCATGTGCTGGCGCGCGCGGCTCCGCTCTCTAGGGCGCGCGTGCGCCAGCTCTCTGAGACTTAAAGGGCCAGTGCACCAATGATTGGTGCCTGGCCCAATTAGCTTAATTGGCTCCCACCTGCTCCCAGACTATATCTGCTCACTGCCCCTGCACTCCCTTGCCGGATCTTGTTGCCTTGTGCCAGTGAAAGCGTTTAGTGTGTCCAAAGCCTGTGTTACCTGAACTTCTGCTATCCATCTTGACTACGAACCTTGCCGCCTGCCCCGACCTTCTGCTACGTCTGACCTTGCCTCTGCCTAGTCCTTCTGTCCCACGCCTTCTCAGCAGTCAGCGAGGTTGAGCCGTTGCTAGTGGATACGACCTGGTTGCTACTGCCGCAGCAAGACCATCCCGCTTTGCGGCGGGCTCTGGTGAACACCAGTAGCCTCTTAGAACCGGTCCACTAGCACGGTCCACGCCATTCCCTCGCTGACACAGAGGATCCACTACCTGGAAGCCGAATCGTGACAGATGTTGTGTTCAAAACTAATTTCACCTATTGTTCATAATATATAAATAAGGATATAGGTGCAAGACAGCTCCCCCCCAGATAGGTGCACGGACCGAACGTGGACTTCGCCCCACACGTATGCAGAAAGGAAAAGTATGTCCAGCGCCAGACTCGTGAATAGAACCTTTATTAAGTTACCATAGGAAACATCAAACAGACTCTGTTAGCTTGACACATTTCGAGCTCAGGAAGGCCTTAGTCATACACTTATTACACACACTTGTTACACACACAGTTACACACACACACAAGTGACGTAAATGGGTGACACCCAATCCACGTCACTGCACACCCCCACACATAATTACATACACTCTATAAAAATGTTTGTAATATACAAAATATCATGAAAAAACACTTATTAAAACCGTGTAAATGTAATAAAAACATTTATGTGATGTGGATTGGGTGTCACACATTTACGTCACTTCCCTCTTCCATAGAGAGGTCTATGTGTGTGTGAGTCTTTTTGATGTTTCCTATGGCAACTTAATAAAGGTTCTATTCACAAGTCAATATATAAATACCTTATTTATCGGCGTATAACACGCACTTTTAAAACTTAAATTTGAGGCAAAAACCCTACCTGCGTGTTATATGCCGATAAATGTCCTGGTCACTGATTTAAAGCAGCCGCAGTTCCAGCTGCTTGTTAAAGATCAGCAGCCCGGCTGAGGCCACTTTAAGTCAGTGACCAGTGGCTGCTGCTGCCGTGGGCTGCAGTGCGCATTGGAATTCCACTATGTTAAACCCCTAACATTAGTGTGAATGGGTCTTCTGTGGACCCGTTCACACTGTGGAATTTCAGTGGCTATTCCACCTCTGAAATTGATCCACGCAAAGAAAGAACAGGTTCATTCTTTGCGCGGAAGTCCGCGAGTCCTACATTGCCATGGTGATTGTGCAGGGCCGCGCAGTCCTGCCACCAAAGTATATCGGCAGCGGCCGCCAGACCCTAACATGTAAAAATTTATCTAATGTGTGCACCCACTTATGATCCCTAATGACACCTGCCGCCATCTTAACTAACAAGATCGCACCTGTGCATTGATGGATCTGTCTAAGGAAGCCGTACAGTCTATAAGTATATACAGAACTCTAATGGTTACAAAAAGTGACAGGACTTATTAACCCTACTGTGACATAACCCAATATAAATAAAATATTGGGTACTATAACTTAAAAAATAAATACATAAGTAATACATAAAATAAATAATGTATAGATAATAAAATACATAATACATGAGTTGCCTTCTATAGGTAAAAAAAATACATATAATGACCAATTATTATACACATCACAGATGGGTCCATATATTACATTCATAGGCAACATCACATGTCCATGAAGTGAGTGACTTCTTAAAGGAAATCTGTCAGTAGTATCACCCGCACTAAACCAGTTACACAGACTTGTAGTGTGGGTGATGCTGATTAAAACGGTACTCACATTGTGTAATTTGCCCAGCCGTTCCGCCACAAATTGTGTTTTTCTATATATGCTAATGAGGGTTTTGGGGCAATCTGAGCTTCGGGCACCCTGATGTCATCTTTGCTGGGAAGCCGCTGCGCCCGCCTCATCAATATTCATAAACCCCTTCCTTGCTCCTTCAGTCGTGTTATAGTACTGGGCATGCGCCGCGCAGTACTATAACATGGCGGAAGTAGCACGGAGGGGGCTTATGAATATTGATGAGGCAGGCGCATCGGCAGTCTGGCAAAGATGACGTGAGGGGGCCCGAAGCTCGGATTGGAGCTCCGCCCATGCCCAAGGTTAGCTTCATTAGCATATATATATAGAAAAACGAAATTTTTGGCGAAACGGCTGGGTGAATCTACACAATATGAGTACTGTTTTAATCAGCATCACCCGCACTACAAGTCTGTGTAACAGGTTTAGTGCGGGTGATACTAATAACAGATTTCCTTTAACCTCTTAAGGACCAATGACGTCCTGGGACGTCATGGCACCCTGGGCCTTAAGGACCAATGACGTCCCACGACGTCATGGCCTTTTCCGGTCCCTGCCACTCGCCGGGCAGAGATCGGGACTGGATGCCTGCTGAAATGCTTCAGCAGGCATCTAGGGCAAACGCCGAGGGGGGCCATGTAGGCCCCCCATGTCGGCGATCGCCGCAAATCGCAAGGGAAATCGCCCTTGCGATCTGCGGCGATACCGGGCTGATCGGGTCTCTGGGACCCGACCGCCCGGTAATTTCGCATGATCCCGGCTGTCACAGACAGCCAGGACCATGCTAAAGCACAGGAGCGAGGTGGCAAGCCTGCCACCTCCTCTGATCCCCTGCGATCCGTCGGTTAGTTAACCGACCAATCGCAGGGGGGGGGGGGGGCGGTTACTTCCTCCCACCCTGCCCGGCCCCTGAAAGTCCGGAGAGGACGGGAGGAAGACCGGAGGACGCAGCGGGGGACGGGGGAGTGCTGGGGACCGGCCCCGGTACTTACCTCGTCCCTGAAGACCCGGATCCCGGCGAGGAAGACGGCGGCGGCGGCGACAGGTGAGTGGATCTTCAGCCGCGGTCGGGCCCTTTACAGCAATGCACGTCGCCGTAAAGCGATATGCATTGCTGTATTGGGACCCTGTATACTACAACTCCCAGCATGCCCAGACAGCCCTTGGCGTCTGGGCATGCTTGGAGTTGTAGTTTTGCAACATCTGGAGGTCCACAGTTTGGAGACCACTGTGCCCTTCCAGATGTTGCAAAACTACACATCCTCAGCATGCCCTTACTGTCCAGGCATGCTGGGAGTTGTAGTTCTGTAACATCTGGCCCTTCAGATGTTGCAGAACCACAACTCCCAGCATGCCTGGACAGTTTGGGCATACTGGGAGTTGTAGTTTTGCAACATCTGGAAGGGCACAGATTGGGAACCACTGTATTAGTGGTCTACAAACTGTAGTCCTCCAGATCTTGCAAAACTACAACTTCAAACATGCTGGGAGTTGTAGTTTGGCAACATCTGGCTCTAAAGATGTTGCCGTACTACTTCCAGCATGCCTGAGAATGCTGGGAGTTGTAGTTTTGCAACAACAGGAGGCACACTGGTTGGGAAACATTGTCTGTTTCCTAACTCAGTGTTTCCCAACCCGTGTGCCTCCAGCTGTTGCAAAACTATAACTACCAGCATGCACTGAGACTGTGCATGCTGGGAGTTGTAGTTTTGCAACAGCTGGAGGTTCCCCCCCCTGTGAATGTACAGGATACATTCACATGGGCAGGAGCTTACAGTGAGTATCAGGCTGCAAGTTTGCAATGCAGCAAATTTTGCGCGGCAGCTCAAACTTGCAGCGGGAAACTTGCTGTAACCCCCCCTGCCCGTGTGACTGTACCCTAAAAACACTACACTACACTAACACAAAATAAAAAGTAAAAAACACTACATATACACATACCCCTACACAGCCCCTCCCCAATAAAAATGAAAAACGTCTGGTACGCCACTGTTTTCAAAATGGAGCCTCCAGCTGTTGCAAAACAACAACTCCCAGTATTGCCGGACAGCCGTTGACTGTCCAAGCATGCTGGGAGTTTTGCAACAGCTGGAGGCACCCTGTTTGGGAATCACTGGCGTAGAATACCCCTATGCAAATCCCTAATTTAGGCCTCAAATGCGCATGGCGCTATCACTTTGGAGCCCTGTCGTATTTCAAGGCAACAGCTTAGGGTCACATATGGGGTATCGCCGTACTCGGGAGAAATTGCCTAACAAATTTTGGGGGGCTTTTTCTCCTTTCACCCCTTATGAAAAGGTGAAGTTGGAGTCTACACCAGCATGTTAGTGTAAAAAAATAAAATTTTTACACTAACATGCTGGTGTTGCCCCATACTTTTCATTTTGACAAGAGGTAAAAGGGAAAAAACTTGTAATGCAATTTCTCCCGACTACGGAGATACCCCATATGTGGGCGCAAAGTGCTCTGGGGGCGCACAACAAGGCCCAAAGGGAGAGTGCGCCATGTACATTTGAGGTGATTTGCACAGGGGTGGCTGATTGTTACAGCGGTTTTGACAAACGCAAAAAAAAAAAACCCCACATGTGACCCCATTTCGGAAACTAGACCCCTCACGGAATGTAATGAGGGGTGCAGTGAGCATTTACACCCCACTGGTGTCTGACAGATCTTTGGAACAGTGGGCTGTGCAAATTAAAAATTTTGTACAGCCCACTGTTCCAAAGATCTGACAGACACCAGTGGGGGGTAAATGCTCACTGTACCCCTTGTTACATTCCTCAAGGGGTCTAGTTTCCAAAATGGTAAGCCATGTGGGGGTTATTTTGCTGTCCTGGCACCATAGGGGCTTCCTAAATGTGACATGCCCCCCGAGCAAAATTTGCTCTCAAAAAGCCAAATATGACTCCTTCTCTTCTGAGCATTGTAGTTCGCCCATAGTGCACTTCAGGTCAACTTATGGGGTACCTCCATACTCAAAAGAGATGGGGTTACAAATTTTGAGGGGTATTTTCTGCTATTAAGCCTTGCATAAATGTGAAATTTGGGTGGAAACACACATTTTAGTGAAATTTTTTAAATTTTTTTTTACATATACAAAAGTCGTGAAACACCTGTTGGGTATTAAGGCTCACTTTATTCCTTGTAACGTTCCTCAAGGGGTCTAGTTTCCAAAATGGCATGCCATGTGGGTATTTTTGCTGTCCTGGCACCATAGGGGCTTCCTAAATGCGACATGCCCCCGAGCAAAATTTGCTCTCAAAAAGCCAAATATGACTCCTTCTCTTCTGAGCATTGTAGTTCGCCCATAGTGCACTTCAGGTCAACTTATGGGGTACCTCCATACTCAGAAGAGATGGGGTTACACATTTTGGGGGGTATTATCTGCCATTAACCCTTGTATAAATGTGAAATTTGGGGAGAAACACACATTTTAGTGAAATTTTTTTAATTTTTTTTTTACATATGCAAAAGTCGTGAAACACCTGTCGGGTATTAAGGCTCACTTTATTCCTTGTTACGTTCCTCAAGGGGTCTAGTTTTCAAAATGGTATGCCATGTGTTTTTTTCACTGTTCTGGCACCATAGGGGCTTCCTAAATGCAACATGCCCCCCAAAAACCATTTCAGAAAAACGTACTCTCCAAAATCCCCTTGTCGCTCCTTCCCTTCTGAGCCCTCTACTGCGCCCGCCGAACACTTTACATAGACATATGAGGTATGTCCTTACTCGAGACACATTGGGCTACAAATATAAATGTTCTCCTTTTACCCCTTGTAAAAATAAAAAAATTGGGTCTACAAGAACATGCGAGTGTAAAAAATGAAGATTGTGAATTTTCTCCTTCACTTTGCTGCTATTCCTGTGAAACACCTAAAGGGTTAAAATGCTGACTGAATGTCATTTTGAATACTTTGGGGGCTGCAGTTTTTATAATGGGGTCATTTGTGGGGTATTTCTAATATGAAGACCCTTCAAATCCACTTCAAACCTGAACTGGTCCCTGAAAAATTGTGATTTTGGAAATTTTGTGAAAAATTGGAAAATTGCTGCTGATCTTTGAAGCCCTCTGGTGTCTTCCAAAAGTAAAAAATCGTAAATTTTATGATGCAAACATAAAGTAGACATATTGTATATGTGAATTAAAAAAAATGATTTGGAATATCCATTTTCCTTACAAGCAGAGAGCTTCAAAGTTAGAAAAATGCAAAATTTTCAATTTTTTCATCAAATTTTGGAATTTTTCACTAAGAAACGATGCAAGTATCGACAAAATTTTACCAATAACATAAGGTAGAATATGTCACGAAAAAACTATCTCGGAATCAGAATGATAGGTAAAAGCATCCCAGAGTTATTAATGTTTAAAGTGACAGTGGTCAGATGTGCAAAAAACGCTCTGGTCCTAAGGTGTAAAATGGCCTGGTCCTTAAGGGGTTAATGCCTATTGCTTTTATTTTGGGCAGACTAGATGTTCTTATCTGCAGACACATTCTGGGCCTTGTTTACTCATTTACTAAGGCATTTCTGAGTAGATTTTTGTAGGGTTTTTTGTGTCGCATGTCTTGTGGACCAGAATTTCCATTAAAAAAAATCCCAAAAACCCTATTGACTCTCCACATTACTTAGAAAATCCTACAAAGGGGTGTGTCCATCAGGGAAAAGGGGCGTGTTAAAAAAAAAAAAACTACATTTAAAAAAAAAAAAACTACAAATTTACTAATGTTTCCACATAAAATGCCGAAAGCTCAGAGCTTGTGGAAAAAAAGGCAAAACAAAGGTAAAAGTGCAAAATGTAGAGAAAATTAGTTAGTAATGTGGTAGCCCTTGGGGGGTGTATGGTAGTTGGGTTGTTGTTTCGGTAAATGAGGGGTTAATGTTAACCCTATAGTTCGTGACGCCAGGCTGAGGGCTAGTATGCTGAGGTAATTCTCCGGCCTATCGCCACCCTTCCCAGTAACGATAGGTGCATATACAGAATGGCTGAAGGTCCACAAGGTACTTGAACTTGAACAAACTTTACTGAAAGGCATGCGGTACATCCAATGCACAATAACAGTCTCAGGAATACAGTCTCTATAGGGTGCAATGACTGACAGTTGTTGCGGACCTCGACTTTTAGATACAGTCTCTGAAATGAGGTTAATATTTGCAGATCCGTCCGGATTTAAGGGATAGATAAGGTCCGGTGATCATGCAGAGTGCTTAGGGATTGATACACTCTCAATTTAGAATCGATCAGCCGTTGCCGCAAGGCTTGGGCCTAACTCACTGTGGGAGATAGATGTACAGGTCCTTCCTCGTCAGGAGCGCAGGAGCAAAGAGCGAGAGCAATGGCCGCCGCTCCCTTATATGGGCAGGGGCAGGGCCATTTTGGATTGGTCCCAGTAAATGTCACTCACCGTTACAAGGAGTGATGGGTAGAATACGTCACAGGGACCTCCAAAGGTCCTAAAGCAAAAACCATAGAGTTTACCTGATTACGTGACCCGCAGGTCCTGCTACGCTGTGTACAGGTAATTAACTATTTATAGACATTTATACAATCATATTTACATGCATCCTAAATAAACCATTAGCTAAATAACTATCTAGATGAGAGGTGACCAGGGGTGAACTAGACAATGGGGTCCCTGAAGTCCTAGGGACTCTGGCTAAGGGGACACACATACGCAGGTACCGGATAGGATACGGTACCGGGACACCACAAACCCCCTTACTTAAGATAAGTCGACCTCGACGCCTGTCCCCTAAGACAGAGGGACTAGGACTAGGACAGGATGATCTATAAATTTGCTATACATCCTAAGTAAACATTGAATACATTTACATTCTCTGATACTTTTACTAGTATCTGGACTAGACAATAGAAATCTATCTAGACATTGGTGCTATCTAGACATGAACGCTATCTAGACATTAACGAAGCTATCTATCCTTTAGTTTCTAGCTTCTTAGACATTTTCATTAAGCTTACTATACATTCTAAGCTTACTAGACAATTAGGCAGCTATCTGACATGTAGTTTCTAGCTCCTAAGACATTTTAGTAGCTCTCTACACATTCTTGGAGGCTAAACTGAACATTAGTATAACTCTCTATACATGAGACTATCTGGACATTAGTTCAGCTCTATATACCTTTAGCGTCAAGCTGACTAGACAATTTTATTATCTCACACACTTTATTTCTTTGTCAACAATAAGTTACCTGTAAGTACACATAAGGTTATACTGGCTAGCCGGAAGCTAGGTCACAGTAAAGGTGGCTGCTAGGGTCTATCGGCTACACGCTACTTACCCCTAGAGCACTTTCAAAGCAACCTAACTAGGTTATTCTTAGAATTATGTGTTTAATTCTATATTCGCAAGAGCACCTACTGGCCAGGCAGAGTATCTCACACACGCAATGAAAGAGAAGAAGAAGTGTACCTAACAGTGGCAGGAATTGTGTATCAATATGCTACAATTCCTAAGTTTTTTCTTAAGTGAGATATTTATTTTGATGTATGTACTAGAGAAACTTGAGGTAGTACATTTAAGTTAGTAATCTAGGGTACTATGTGTGCAAGTACTATTGTAAGGGGCAATGTTCCATATTGTTTTTATTGAGACTGGTGCTAGCGATGGGCGACAGCAATAATACTAGCCAGCACAACAACCTAATACACAGGTGCCCGCTACTGTGGCAAATACAAAATGTACAAAAAAGAAAGTTGAAACAGCACTCTAGGTAAAAAAATGGAACCTCTTAACGCACTTTTTGATAAAAATGTGTCCCCCCCCATCCACCACGTGGAGGTGGCCTCATATCGGATGGGACCCTAACATGATAACTCACCTCTGCTGTGCATATAGCCTCTGACTGTGTGACATGTTGGATCAGCCATTAACTAAACCACCTCCAGTCTGAGAGGGGTGGGGTGCATGGCTAAAGAGGGTGCCAAAGTTTTTACTTTGTAAGTTGAGGGGTGTGGCACCCTCTTTAGCCGTGCACCCCACCCCTCTCAGACTGGAGGTGGTTTAGTCAATGGCTGATCCAGCATGTCACACAGTCAGAGGCTATATGAGCAGCAGAGGTGAGTTATCATGTTAGGGTCCAATCTGATATGAGGCCACCTCCGCGTGGTGGATGGGGGGACACATTTTGATCAAAAAGTGTGCTAAGAGCCTCCATTTTTTGACCTAGAGTGCTGTTGCAACTTTCTTTTTTGCACATTTTGTATTTGCCACAGCAGCGGGCACCTGTATATTAGGTTGTTGTGCTGGCTATTTTTCCTTTTGTTTTTACTTTGTAAGTTGGGAGGTGTGGCACCCTCTTTAGCCGTGCACTCCACCCCTCTCAGACTGGAGGTGGTTTAGTCAATGGCTGATCCAACATGTCACACAGTCAGAGGCTATATGCACAGCAGAAGTGAGTTATCATGTTAGGGTCCCATCCGATATGAGGCCACCTCCGCGTGGTGGATGGGGGGACACATTTTGATCAAAAAGTGCGCTAAGAGCCTCCATTTTTTGACCTAGAGTGCTGTTGCAACTTTCTTTTTTGAGCAATAATACTACCCTCGGAGGAGCCGAGGTGTCCCCTGTTGAGTTACCTACTAAACACCTTTAGCATTTTATACATTTATATGTACAAGAATTATTTATGTTTTTAGCGTTGAGTGTACACGTGCAGTACATCGATATTTTCTGTGTACAGGTCTGACTTATTTTTTTTTATGTACAACCTTTACTTACTATTTATGTACACAGACACGAGGATACCTTCCTGTGTACGGAACCATATACATATTTACTATACAGATTTACACAATTATCAACACTCCAACATGGTTCAGGCGCATTCACCTGATAAGTGCAACATTTAGCATAAGAGTTCTTATGAAGCTGCTGGGATATACATAAAATAGACGTGCAAGGATCAGCAGTCCACCTACACTAGGAGTCCAAAGAAAATATACAAATTGGCGTGTAAGGATCAGCAGTCCACCTACACTAGGAGTTCATGGAAGGGAAAGGTAAACATGGCCTTAATCACAACTCAGCCGGGTACAGTCCTTGATGAATCTCCTACAGGCTAGGAGTCTCTTGACTTAATAATCAGGCACAAGCTTAGTGTTTACGTTGCTGAACTTTGATCTGGAACAATCTTAGCACAGTCCTGCTAGGCACAATTCTTGAACTTGGTTGCTGAAAGACAAAATTGGTTAGACAGAAAAACAATAGGGCTTGAGTACCATCTCCAAACTAGGATGGACCCACGACTCTTTCGTCGGTACCTCAGGAACAGGCAAACTCTCATTGCTCCGAGAGGGCCTAGGTACATATGTTGGTACCCCAGGGTTAGACAAACTGTCATTGCTCCGAGAGGGTCTAGGTACTGACTTGGGTGGCCGCAACTTTGGCCTACTTTCTTCACTATGTGCAGAACTTGACTCTCGACGGTATGAAGAAGATGAAGAACTTGACTCTTTCCTGTACATAGAAGATGATGAACTTGACTCTTTGCTGTACATAGAAGATGATGAACTTGACTGTTGAGGCTCCTCCTCCTTGGGTACGCCGGTGGAGGCTTTAGGAGGAGACCTTTTCGGCCTCAAGTTGAAGGGATCAGACTCCCAATCCGTTGACGGGAAATATTTGAAAGGAAGCTGTATTGGGGCTGTTGGTCTGGTGACCGCTGCAGCCCATTCTCCACGAAGGATCTGGACGGGGTTGTACTCCACAATTTCACCCACCTCCAAGGTGTAGAACTTCTTATGGAGATATGGCCTTTGTACTGCTCGCCGATTTACGAGGATGGTCTGCCCAGTGTGGCAGTCAAGGAGTGTCCCATAACCTCTGACCTTGTCGAACTTGGCCACAGTTGCTCTTCTTCTTTCTAATGGCTCCTCTCCTTCTCGGGGGTGATCACATGTCTAGCCATTTGCGGGGACAGATCTAACATTACACTCTTCTCTATGTTTATCTTGTATTCCGAAGCGACCCCAAAGTCCAACAGGAGATCCACCACTGTGCCCACATCTCTATAGTCAGTTCAGCCAAGAACAGCAGCAAGTCATCTGCAAATAACGCGTGCGAGACTACCTGGGTCCCTACACGTATGCCCCAAAACGTGGGTGAGGAAGAGGAGGAGAGCAAGGAAAGGACACGAGACAGGGGCTCAATTGCAATATTAAACAACAACGGAGACAAGGGACACCCCTGCCTCGTGCCCTTCTGTGGAGCAAAGGGGCTGGATAGAAACCCCGTCGTGGCAATGTGCGCCATTGGGGAAGCATACAAAGCTGTCACATATTCCATGAAGGCCCCCTCAAATCCCATTGCCCGTGACACCCTCCACAGCCACCCCCACCAGACGTTATCAAAAGCTTTTTCAGCATCAACCGAGAGCATGGCTGGGGAGGGGTGGACATCCGGGCGCAGAGAAATCTCGTCCAGGACTGTGATGACCCTACATAAATTAGCTGTCGCCGATCTACCTTTCACGAAACCCACCTGCAAGGGCGTGATAAGTCGTGAGAGAATTTTAGCCAACCTATCCGCCATAATCTTCGACATTAGTTTGAGGTCTACATTTATGAGAGATATAGGCCGGGACCCATTAGGAGTCGAAAGATCCTTACCCGGTTTGGGTAGCACTTTGATATGAGCAGTGTTCATAGTTGACGCAATAGGGCCTCCCCGTAGGTAGGATTCATATAGCGACAGCAGAGTAGGAGAGAGCTCCCCACGCAACACCTTATAAAAAAAACCAGAAAAGCCATCAGGGCCTGGGGCCTTACTCGGGTCTAACCTAGTAATTGCGTCCGACAACTCTTCCTCTGAGACCTGCGCATTAAGAGCAGACCTTTCCTCCTGGGTAAGCGAGGGGAGGTGTGCCGAGGCAATCCAATCCCTGGAAGGGGGCAGACCAGTTCCCGACTCCGTATATAAATCCTTATAATAAGATTTAAGGATGTCATTAATGTCTTTAGGATCCCGACTCTCCCTCCCATACTGTCCTTCAGGACCGAGATGTGTGTCGAGGGATTAAGTCCCTTCGCGAATCCAGGAAGCAAACGATCAGGCCGGTTGTCATGACGAAACAACGTGGCCTCAAATTGAGATCTCGCCAAATTATCTCTTCTCTCCACCCAGGACTCATAATCCACCTTGGCAACCGACCACGCCCTCCTCGTCTCCCCCGAAGGTGATGTAACAAAGGCAGTATAAGCCCTCCGCAGCGTCTCGCCTAGCGTGGACACTTGGTTAGCTATCTTCCTCTTCAGTGAGGCTGTATAGCCCATAATTCTACCTCTAAGTACCGCTTTGACCGTTTCCCACAGCAGCTGGGGGTTGGACGTATGTTCCGAGTTATCGAGTAGGAATTCCTGCCACCAGCCTTTCACTAGCTGCTGGAAGTTTTCATCTCTCGCCAGCCCCTGCGGGAAACGCCAAATGAAGTCAGTCCCTCTAGGGACGAGATCAGACAATTGCAGCAATACAGGCACGTGGTCAGAGATCACTAAATCCTCCAGGGAGACATGGTGCACTCTAGGCAGCAAGGATGAATTGATAAATCCATAGTCTATTCTGGACCATGACGATCTAGCGTGGGAAAAGTGATTAAATTCCCTCGCTTCCGGGTGGTGCGTCCGCCAAGTATCCACCAAATCGACCGAGGATGCCCACATAGCCAGCCGTGTGTCCTGTCTCCTAGGGGTAAGGCCACTCCCCCTTGCCCCCTACGATCCTCCTCTGTATTCATCCCCGCATTAAAGTCCCCCATCACCACTCTATTCCCACCCGGGCATGATTGGATCTCCACCCCCAAGCCTGTCAAAAAGGAACCATCATCCACGTTCAGGCTATACACATTAAATATAAACAATTCCTCAGAAGCCGTTTTTAAATGCACCCTACACCACCTCCCCGCCGCATCTGAAGCCACCGATAGGATATCACATACAAACGCTTTATGAAATAATATCAGGACACCCGTTTTTCTATCTACCGAGGAGGATCCCTCCACCCTTCCCCCCCACCATTTACGCATGGGCATAAAATCATCCCTCTCCAGATGCATTTCCTGCAAGAGAGCAATGTCCGGGGACATACGTTTAAGGTGTCTGAGGACCATGTTACGCTTCTCAGGGGACCTGAGTCCCTTAACGTTCCATGATATTAATCTCATGGTTGGGGTAATTCCCTCATAAAGAACACAGTAAGATAAAAGGACAAAACCTCCCTGGCCGGGAGAGCGTAAATGGCAAATAAAATAGCCCAACAACAACAAACCCCCCCTCCACCCTACCCAAACCGCCCCCACCCCCCTTCACCCCCTTTAAAGACGGTGGAAACCCTTGGCAAAATTCCTCAGCCTGGGAACCAACTTCCATCAGGACTTCCACATCTGCCATGCTAGAAACCCCCACAGAATCCGCAGCTCTCCTAGCCCCAAAGGTAAGAAGGGAGAAACCCAGTGCAAAGGTATAAGATCAAACATCTCCCGGTCCCAAGGCCCATCCACTCCCGCAGCCTCAAAGAGGTAATCCAGACCCCCGTGACCAACACTATAAGAAACACTAATAGAACCCCCCCATGGGACAAAGAGGGAGAGGCAAAACAGTTAACTAAATGAAATAACAAGGGTCAGAAAGATCAGAACAGAACCAAAAAAACTTTTTTTTCCGTTTGTTATTTTTTCTATTCGTTTTCTATTTGTTTTTTGTCCCCCCCCTTGCCAGATATATGAAACACCATAGGTATAATGGGCACCTAACCCCCCTTCCATAAACCCCCCCCTTGAAAATACCGTGCACCTCCCCACTCCAAGGTCCCCCCACCAAAACCCCCCTCTAGTACCCTGTGCCAGGTGTTCCTCCAAGGCTCCTCCACCCCGCCATAGAAAACCCCCGCCACAAGGAAGAGGAACAAACAACCGCCCCTTAGTCCCCAGGACCCCACACAATAATCACATCATACCCCCATAAAGCAAACTAGGGCCCCCACCCCCCGAACACAACTGCCAACCCCTGAACCTTAAACTTCAGTGACGATCACGAGAAGTCCAGTGTCAACGTTCCAGCCACTCCAGTCTCAGCAACCGTAGCCCCGACAAGTTAACTTGCAAAAAAACTGACACCGGGTGGATCCCTGGACCCCAGCGCCAACCTCCGACACAGCATGCTGCAGCCTCAACGAATTCTCTGTTCCCGGGGCGAAGAAACCGGTGATAAGGGCAAGGGTCCTCCAGATGGGGGCAGTAGCGGGGATCCCATCCGTTCACACTGTCGGTCAGATGTTGGTCCCACACCATCCGTGGTAGAAGACAGGTAAGGTCGTGTGGCCTCCACAGCGGATTCCACTGTCAGGTATGTACCGATAGTCCCATCAGGATAAAATATGCGTAACAGTGCAGGATACAGTAAGGCAAAGCGAATCCCCTTCTGATGCAGTTGAGTACGTAGGGGGCGAACAGCTTGCGTTTCCTAGAGACCTCGGCTGAGAAGTCCCCAAAAAGAAGAAGCCTGTGGCCCTCATAGCGGAGATCCTCTCTTCTGACCCTAAAGGTTCTCAAGAGTGCCACTTTGTCAGTAAAGTCCGGGTATTTCACTATGACTTGCCTGGGCCTATTCCGGTGTTCTAAACCATGGGGCGCATTATTGTCACGGGCCCCACTCCTAAGGTCCGGACCAAGGCGATGCGCCCTCTCCACTTTACAAGGGTGCAGTAAGCCCAGAGCCCTGGGTAGAAGAACTTTGCAAAAGTGAGGCACTGACTTCGGTAGCCCCACTATGCGGAGGTTGCTCCTCCGGGACCGGTTTTCTAGGTCCTCCCCTTTTTCTCCTAACCGTTTACATTCCGCTTCCAGGGAGGCAAACCGGGGAGCCGACATGTCAATGGTAGATTCCGCTGCACCCACCCGAGTCTCCAATTCAGTCAGGCGTGTATCATGCCGCGCCACGGAGTGTTGCAGCGTCTGCCACGTGTCCTGTATAGCCGACACCACCGCTGCTTGCACCTTCGGGGTGATATACTTGGCCACTTCCGCGGCCAGGATTGCATTGTCCACATCGCCATGGCCTCTCACCTCCAAATCCCCAGTGGAGCTGCAGTCTGACAGAGCCGGAGATGGTGCGCGGCTGGAAGCAGGAGAGTCCGCCATCTTGGCCCTCCTATCTGTGCACGTGGAGTTTCTCCCCCTCGGTTTAATGTCAGATTTCCGGACGGTCCGGAGCAAATACCGCTCCATGCAAGTGTCCCCAGCCTCTCCCCTTCGACACCGGGGAACAGAGCTTCACAATGCGGGTAGAGTTAGCCGCGAAGCCGATACAGGGCAGGAGCTCCGCACATCACGTCCTCATCGCATGGCGCCGGAACCGGAAGTCCAGCTCGGCACGACTAAGAGCCAGATTAGGCTCGAAACGCGTCTGTTTCTTCTCCTTTGTGTGTCGTATGTCCATGGATATCCTATGTTTTTAACCTGATGGATTAAAAGTCAAGTTTTACGTATTTTTCACCTCTCAAGTGGAGCAGCTGGAGGTCCGTGCTTTTTTGCCCATACCTTGTCTATTCTATTCCGGGACCCGGCCCGCTGTTTGCCTGCCCTGCTCTCCGCACCGTACAGGACTTCTGATCTTCCAGCATCGCAGAGTGGTGAGCTGAAATAGTTTTTTTCCCTTTTCTCCACACCATTGTATTGCTTGAAATTGTAGGTTCGAAATGTTTTTTTAATACTGATGGGTGAATACATTTCACAACTTTACTGGAGTTCAACAGGATTTACAACTCAGGAGTGCGTAGGCACAAGTTGTCCGCCACCTCAGATTTTGCCTATTAAACAGGTAGGTAGAACATCTAGAAACCTATGCAGCATTCCTCTGGTAGTGAAAAATAGTGGCAATGCTTGAAAAAGGTTCTATGGAGGAACTGAAGTGTTGTATGTGAATATAAAGATTCATTGTATTGGAGGCATTTTACTATATATAATACTGTTTAAGTATCAATAGTATATAAGGAAGAAGAGAACTATTATCCCCATACTGTTACTGACCAAATCTTGCATACTTAGACCAATATCCCTCCATATTACTTAGGTAGGTAGGCAGGTTTTTCCCTACCCTCTCCCTCCATATTAGATTGGTAAATGTCTCCTCCCCTTATATTAGGTAGGTAGGCAGGCTTCTTCCCTACAGATTTGATTGGTAGATCCCCCCCCCCCCCATTATATTGGGTAGGTAGGTAGACAGGCTTCACCCTCCCTTCCCATATTAACCCGATCCCGCAAAATCAGCTACATGTACATGGTGATGAGGGCTGACTTCCTGCATCCCCAGGTACATGTACCTGATAAAACTGTCACAGCGCCGCAGGACAGTTTACTGAGCTCGGCTGTGCTGCACAGTCGAGCGTCCTTGAGGCCGGCCAGGGACCAATCGCAGCGGTCCCCAGGCGGTGATCGCTGCTATTGGTCCGTCAGTACAGATGGCCCAATAGCAGGGATATTGCGGGGGTCTCCTCCTTCCCCCTCTCCTCTGTTGCTTTACACAGTGAAGTGATCGGAGGAGAGGGGGGCCCCGTCAGAGGATCCTGAGTTAACCCTATAGACGCTGCAGTCACTGTGACCGCAGTGTCTATTAGGGTTGCAGAGGGCCTCCGTTGTCATGGCAACAGAAGCTGATCAGCCTCTACCTAAGGTAGAGTCTGAGCAGCTATCCTATGCCTGCCAGTGTAAAACTGACAGGCAGGCATAATTCAGTGAAGTATAGATGTGTACTCCACTGAATTATGTGGAGGATAATTAAAAAAAAAAAAAAAAAATGAAAGTGTTAAAAAAGTGAAAAAAACTAGAAAAAACTAATTGTCAATAAAAAAATAAATTATATATATATATATATATATATATATATATATATATATATATATATATTTACCAAAATAGTTTTTATGCTATAAATATACAAAAATATAAAAAAGGGGATACATTTGGTTTCTATAAGCGTATAATCGTATCAACCTGCAGAGTAAAGTTAACTTGTCATTTAGACCGCATGACGAACGACCTAAAAAGAACAACTGCAGAATAGATTTTTTTTTTATTTATACCACCTCATAACATTTTGTATTAAAAAAACATTACATTGTGTTACATGTAGCCCCAAATGGCATCAATGAAAGCATCAAATTGTCTCCCAAAAATATTTTTGTACCCCAAGGCCTCTGCAACTTTATATTATGCCAACAAAATATCTTAAACTAAAAGGAGGCCCCTTCATGTCTGAGGCCTGTGTGGGAGACGCGTAGCGCAGAAAGGCCACATATGGGATATTTCTAAATACGTCAGAATTTGGGGAATAAATTTTAAGTTGCATTTATCTGTCAACACCTTCTGTGTTACAGGAAAAAATGGATCAAAATGGAAAATCTGCAAAAAAAAGAAATTTTTAAATTCCACCTCCACTTTGCTTTCATTTCTGTGAAACACCTAAAGGATTATTACACTTCTTTAATGTCATTCTGACTACTTTAAGGGGTGCAGTTTTTAAAATGGGGTGATTTATTGGGGTATCTAACATACAGGCCATTCAATTTCACTTCAAAATGTAACTGGTCCCTGAAAAATCAGATTTTGAAATGTTCTTGAAAATCTGGAAATTGCTGCTAAGCTTATAAACCGTCTAACATTCTAAAAAAGTTAAAGAATGTTTATCAAATGATGGGAACATAGAGAAGACATATGGTAGATGTGAATTAATTATTAATTTGGTGCAGCATGACTATTTGTCGTATGAGTAGAAAATGTCAAATCTAGAAAAATGCAAATTTTAATATTTTTTTCCCACAATTTGGGAGTTTTTCACAAAAAACGCTGAATATATTAATTAAAATGTACCATTAATGTAAAGTAAAATGTGTCACGAAAAAACTATCTCAGAATTGCTTTCATAAGTAAAAGTGAATTAAGTGGACACATGTCAGATTTTGAAAATTTGCCTTGATCATTAACCCCTTGCCGCAGAACGCTGTTTATAAACGGCGCAGCAGCACGGCAAGGGTATGAAGCGAGCTCAGGAGCAGTGCTCGCATCATACCCGCAGGGTCATGACACGTGGCTAATGCTGGACATCGCCGTTCAGGCCGATGTCCGGCATTAACTCTTTAGACGCCGTGATCAAAGTTGAAAAAGTGCCGAAATCTGTTCCCAACAGCTCAGTGGAGCTGATCAGGACCATTGTGGGGAAATCACAATGTCCCGATCAGCTATACGGACAGAGGGAAACCTCTTACCTCCTTCCCTGCCATTTGATCAGTGCTCCTATGCTGCAGCCAGCAATTGCAGGCTGGAGCAATGGAGCACTGATAACACTGTTCAATGCTATGCCATGGCATAGCATTGAACAGTGTATGCAATCCAAGGATTGCATATAATAGCCCGCTATGGGGACTAAAAAATAGTGTAAAAAAAAAGTGAAAAATATAAATTTTATAAATGTGAATTAACCCCTTCCCTAATAAAAGTTTGAATCACCCCCCTTTTCCTATTTTTAAAATAAAATTATGTAAAAAAAAAACAAAAAAATATATAAATATATGGGGTATCGCCGCATGCGTAAATGCCCGAACTATTAAAATATAATATTAATTTAACTGCATGGTCAATGGCATAAACGGAAAAAAATACCAAATTCAAGAATTGTATATTTGGGGTCTCCTCTAATACCAGAAAAAAATGAATAAAAAGCAATCAAAAAGTCCTATCAAAACAAAAATACTGTCAGTGAAAACTTGAGACGATGGCGCACAAAAATTAGCTCTCATACGTCCCCATATATGGAAAATTAAAGAAGTTATAGGGGTCCGAAGAGGTCAATTTTAACCATACACATTTTTATACAAAAATGTATAATTTTTTAAAAGTTGGCAAATAAAACAAAACCAATATAAGTGTGGTATCGTTCTAATTGCATCGACCTAGAAAATAGACATAACATCTCATTTGTACCGAAAAGTGCACTGCGTAGAAACAAAAGTTGTTAAATTGCTTATTTTTTTCAATTTCTTCCACACTTTTTTTTTTATTTTGCTGTAAATTTGGTGGAAAAATGAGTGATGTCACTACAAAGTACAGTTGGTGGCGCAAAAAAGCCATTATATGGGTCTGTAACTGGAAAATTGAAAGCGTTATTGCGTATGTACAGGCTAATGAGTAAAAGGGTTAAACAGGCAACTCCCCCCCCCCAACTTTAACTGTGTTAGCAGAGTGGGTGTCCCCCTTTTTGCAGCAATATATTTTATAAAAAAATAACTTACCTTTCTACCGCGCCAACTCAGAGCAGTTCTGTCTGGTCTAATGTCATATCATCATGTTGCCCATGCCATGATAAACATGTCCTATGTGGCCTCCCTGCAGGTACTAGAGTGTGTGGCGGGGCTCAGATTTTATAGCTCTTATAGTTCCGCAGCACACAAGGTCCTGATACTAATGTCAGGACCTTGTGTGCTAGTGCAGGTGGGCGGCATGGGCGGTGCCTCCTTCTTACAATGAGACTGTGTCAGGTGGCCAGGAACAGGCCGGTGTAATGAAGAAAACTGTGCCACTGCTAGTCAAATGAGCAGACGGCCTACCAGGATTTTTCCCAGTAAGCCAGTCCAGCTCTGATCATGCTCACAGGTTAGGACTATGTTAGCATAATGTCTAGGAAGGAATTCTAAGGTTGAACAGGAAATCCCCAAAACATGTCTTAGACAAAATTTTCAGCAGGATTTAGTATCGTCCCAGGCTGTTCTCGGCTACTTTCTTCTAACAACTTCTTACATGGTCAGAGGCTGGACTAAGGTTATATCCTTTCTTTTATCTTTTTTAAGAAGGTAAATCTATATGTTTGTTTGCTTTTGAGACAGTAACAGACAGATTATCCAATTGCCAGGTTGGCTTCAATTATTTGTTATTAAAAATAAAACAACCAACCTTGTCCTGCCCTGGTTCCATCTCTCCATTTGTTCACAATGGTTTCCCTATGCCATGTAACACTTCAAAGATTGCTCAACCTTTAAAGGTTGATATGGCTTCAAATCCAATATTGTGTCAATGAAAACAACATCAGTTTTGTTTATATGTACATTTGCTTTTCCAAATAGACATATTAATATTGGCGCCAGCCACAATCCAGTGCCAGTCACCTTTGTAAATGGCACAATTACTGTTAATTATTAATGCCTTTTTTTGTATAGCAAATATGTTTGAAACATCATTGTGAACAAAAGCAGAAATGTACCATGTATTGTGTAACCTAATAGGATGAGGACACTAATGAAACAAAATACTTCTCTTATTTTAATGCAGAAACGAACATACTGTATTTTATTTGGACTCAGTTGCCTCATTTAAGAGGAACCATGTTCAGAGAACAGTGAGAGGTAAGTGCTGAGCCCTTATACTTGTTGACTTAGTAAAAATCTGACCCTAAATTATAAACCTGGAGAGTATTTAATATGTATTTAATTTTATGTAGTACTTTTAATGACATTAAAGGGGTTATCCATAAGGTGATTTTAGTACGTACCTGGCAGACAGTAATGGACATGCTTAGGAAGGATCTGTGCTTGTCTTGGGGCTAAATGGCTATGTTGTGAGATTACCATAATACTGTGGCTAGCTTTTTGTGAACTGGTATTTCCTGTTTGAGTTTTCTTCTTTTGCCTACAAATCCCAGAATTCCATTTTCCTCCCTCCCACACATCAGCCAAAAGACCTGTGGTTTTCAATCAGGGTACCTACAGCTGTTGCATTAGTTGCAGATCGTTCTCTCTCCCACCAAGCGATCCCTCCACCCATTGAAGCAGACAGGCTCCCTGTCATCAGCTGACTAGTGAGTCAGGTCTCGGCCACATTGCAACCTGGGAAAAATCTGAGACAACAGTCATTTTGTATGCTGGGGTAAATATTCACATAAGAATTCACATAAGAATTATGAGAAAACCGTCACACACAGGTACAAACACTATATTATGAACTACACTAACTTTACAGCCCCTGTAGCATAGTCAAATAAAAAAAAATCCTGGAATACCCCTTTAATGGTCCTTTATAATTTTATATAATATTAATACAGTGGTCCCTCAAGTTCAATATGAATTGGTTCTAAGATAACCATTGTAAGTTAAAACCATTGTATGTTAAAGGATTTATCCAGGAAAAAAACTTTTTTATTTTTTTATTTTAATAAATCAACTGGCAAGTAAAACAGATTTGTAAATGATTTCTATTAAAAAATCTTAATCCTTTCAGTATTTATGAGCTTCCGAGGTTGAGTTGTTCTTTTCTGTCTTTTTTTTTTTTTTATAACTGTTTATTTATAAGTTTTAACAATTTCGGTAACAGAAGAAAGTAAAAATAAAAAGAAAGGTAGGAAGAAAACTCCACATAAAAGGAAGAATATATAGGAGTTTAACCATAGTATGCTAGTACGGTCATAATGTAGTAGTCCATGATCCCTCAGGTATGGCAAGTTCGAACTTGACAGCAGAAGTCATGTTAATAATGTCCAGAAAGTTCCAGATATACAATTTGAATCTATAAACCGCTTCCCTTGGAGCAAGTAACAATCATGGAATGCATGAACATACATAAAGGTAAGTTTTACAAGCATAACATTGTGATAAACATTTCCCATAAAGAAGTAAATAAAAAAGAAGAGAGAAAAAAAAAGAGAGAATTTTTTTTGTAGTTCCTGAAGAGGAAGGAGAGGTATATTAAAAGAAGAATTTAGAGACTAAAGATAAAAAGGAGGAATATAAAGAAAAAGGGGTTGCATGGTTCTCTCACAACTCGTACATAGGGGTCTCAAATGCCCTCTACACATCATAGGTTTCCCAGTCTTGCCAAATTTTGTTGTGTCTAGGAAGGGAATTCTCATATAACCCTGAAAAGATTTCCATCTTCTTAATTTCCCTAATTCTATCTAATAGCATATTGGTTGGTGGTGGTGTCTCCTCTTTCCACCAACTCGCAATCATACACTTTGCCGCCGTCCGTATGTGTAGTAGAAGCCTCGGCTGTGGTTTAATTAAACCGCTAGGGAATAAATTGATTAAAAAGATAGCGGGATCTAGAGGAAGCATCAGTCCCATGACTCGTCTAATAAGTTCTCTAGTTGTTTTCCAATAGTCTGAGAGAGCAGGACAATCCCAGAAAATATGCGGGAGTGTGCCTACGGATGATTGACATCTCCAGCATAGCGGAGATACTTGGGGGAATAAACGATTTAGTAAGTCAGGTGTATGATACCAATAGTTAAGAATCTTATATTGGTTCTCTTTGTACGTTATGCACGTGGACGATTTAGCCGCGTTGGACCAAATAGAACGCCATTGGTTAGTAGACATTGATCGTCCCAAATATGATTCCCATTTAGTCATGTATGGGTGTCGCATCTCAGAGATATCCCCAGGTACGAGTAATAGGGAGTATATATTGGAAATAAGCCCTCTGGTTGAGGTGTAATGTTTACAGATGGTTTCGAAAGGTGTTAAGGGTTCAAAGGTCGACCTTGAGGGTACTTTAGCCATAATAGCACATATATCCATATATAGTGGAAAGGCGGAGGCTGAAAGGTGAATGGAATCAAAGTTCTCATCAGGGGATCTACTATGTCAGTTAGGTGAAATAGATTGGCTTCCAACCAAGGTTTGGTCACCTACTCTCTAAAGCTCGATGGGAAAGATGGGTTGGAGATCAGAGGTGTCAGTAAAGGTGTCTGTGAAGTTAAGCCATATATTGTCTTAGTGGTTTCCCAACTTTTGAGTGTCACCAGTTTGGCTCTAAGTAATTTCTTGGGTTGTCTGAGGTCTTGCCAAGGCCAGATCAAGGAGTCCAGACGGGCAGGCAAAGCCCATTCCATTTCGATCTCCGACCATCTATGGCTCGGTCGGACAGCAGACAATGCTGACATCCTTCTCAAATGTGTTGCTACATAATATATATATAAGTCCGGGAAGGACAATCCCCCTAAAGTTTTAGGCATGGTTAGAACTGATATAGGTATTCTATGTCTACCCTCCTTCCAGACAAATTTGAGCAGTATAGATTGTAGTTTAAGAAGGGCTCCCTTGGGTATTTGAATAGGGAGTGTTTCCAGTAAATAGAGTATCTTGGGTAAAACCGTCATTTTAACGGCTGCAATTCTCCCAAGTAAGTTCTTTTCTGTCTAAGTGCTCTCTGATGACACCTGTCTCGGGAACTGTCCAGAGTAGAATCAAATCCCCATAGCAAACCTCCTCTACTCTGTGCAGTTCCTGAGACAAGCAGAGATGTCAGCAGAGAGCACTGTTGCCAGACAGAAAAGAACAACTCAACTTCAGCAGCTGATAATTATTGGAAGGATTAAGATTTTTTAATAGAAGCAATTTACAAATCTACGAACAAGGTAGAAACACTATCCGGCACTGCTGTACAGGGAGTGAACATAAGTGTGGATATAGTCCTAGGGGTGGTGCTTAATCTTGCAGAAAGAAAGAATTCTTACAACATGGCAATGTGGAAGAAATGATGGCACTCACCCGAAAACGGACTTGCAAGGATGACTTTTATTTTGTGCTTGTCCACCAAAGTGCATGTGCATGGCAGCATACAGCCTTCAGGCAGGTGAAGCGAGCAAGGACGCCGGGGGAACCAGCGTGCAGATGGTTACAGCTGTCTCGCACTTCCGTGCTTCGTGAGACCATGAAGCACGGAAGTGCGAGACAGCTGTAACCATCTGCACGCTGGTTCCCCCGGCGTCCTTGCCCGCTTCACCTGCCTGAATGCTGTACGCTGCCATGCACATGCACTTCGTTTGACAAGCCCGAAATAAAAGTCATCCTTGCAAGTCCGTTTTCAGTTGAGTGCCATCATTTCTTCCACATTGCCTAATTTACAAATCTGTTTAACTTTCTGGAGCCAGTTGATATATAAAAAAAATATTTTTTCCTGGAATATCCCTTTAAGACCAAATCTGTATGAAAACCTAGTTATTAATTCATAAGCCCCAAAATGTCATTTAAAAATAGGAAAAGTGAAGATTAAATACCTATTTTACATTGTAAGGCTGGGTTCACACTACGATTTTCAAATACGGTAACCGTATATGGTTTTCCGCTAAAAAACGTATGCCAAAAACCATATGCAACCGTATACAACCGTATGACTCCAAATACGGTTTTTCCCCGTATACGGTTCGAGAACGTATGCACGGTTCTATCTGTTTGTATCCGTTTTTGCCAACGGTTTTGCTATTTTGTTGGAAATAGTTTTCAAGCAATTTAATAAAGTTACTATTGTTCTATTGAAATTTCTTCTGCGCATGTGTCAACTCCAAAAACGGATTAGAAAAACCGTGTGCAACCGTATTCTGAAATTCTGCGTACGGTTCTCATAGACAACAATGTTAAAAGAACCGCATACGGTTCGCATATGGTTTTCCAACCGGAGGCAAAAACGAGGTCGACAGCGTTTTTGCCTAAGGTTGAAAAATCGGCAAAACCATATCCGAGGCAAAACGGATGCAACCGTACACAACATTTGGAATACGGTTTACAATGCATTCTCTATGCATACGGTTTTGGATATGGTCGTATACGTTTTTTGCGGAAAACCGTATACGGTTACCGTACTTGAAAATGGTAGTGTGAACCCAGCCTAAGAAAGAGCTGCTGGAGCTGTAAATCCCTGTCTATGTAGAGGACAGGAGCTTCTTCAGGGTCCTGTAAAGTACACAATGGCCCTGATTTACTATTGTAAACCCGACATGTTTTGTCGGGTTGTGCACCAGAATGTGCGCCAGAATTGAAAAAACCGGACCAACTCTCCATTTCACTGAGAAAACACGAAAAGGGGCATGGCCGTCGGGGAAAGGGGACGTGACTACAAAAAATGGCTGTGTCCCCGGCATTTTCACAAAAACCCAACATATTTACTAAGTTTTCCACATAAAATGTGGTGGATTTGAGCTGAGGAAAACCCCACAGATCTGAGCATGTGTAAAAAAGCAAAATGTAGGGAAACCTTAGTAAATACCATGTGGAAAAAATTGTAGGATATTAAAACCCACAAAGAAAACTCCACTCCACTCTTAGTAAATCATGGCCACTGTGTCCTAATAAAGTAAAATGGAGCCACCCTCACCTGATGTAACCTTGGCATAAGAACAGAGAGTAAGAGTAGTACAGAACATGTAGTACCTCCCTGTACTATAGGGGACGCTACCAGACCGCCAGTCAGTGCATGCACTCCAGTAATACAGGGTTTTTTTTACCAGTAAAATGCCCATTCTAATTGGTCAGTTCTTCCAGCCATTGACACGTTTCTCAAATCTGGACTGTCTGTAGCATTGTATGTTACGTTTGGTTTTCAGTTACAATGATCCAGAAAAGACCATTGTATGTTGAAAATTTTGTAGCCTGAGGCCAATGTTATTGGAGGTATCACTGTATTGTACATAATAGAAAATCAGACTATTGGAGTGCATACCCATAAATATGTTAATGATACATACACACTTACTGTGTTTGCTGCGGATTTGATGCTGCGGATATGATGCTGTGTTTGATCATTTCGTTTTACTGATTTATACAGCATCAAATCCGCAGCCTCATATGTGCAGCATTAAATTCACAGCATTAAATTCACACCAAACACAGTCATGTGAATTTACGCTTACAAGTGAAGGACCTGCACGTTTGGGCTTTCAGGTGCATAGCTATTTCTCCATTTAAGGAGGTGGGACCAGCGCTGGGCTATTTACCAGTAATACATAGGAACTTCCTCCCTCAATTCTCTGGCCAATTATAGCACAACACAGGGTCTACTCCTCTCTGCTATGCCATGAAATAGTGCTGATAAAAGTGCACTGAACAGAGACTGTCACTGTTCTGGGGGATGATTTACACAGTACAGTACTATAAATGGCATGTGAAGAGAGAAGGGGTTACAGATGCATTGGTTTTGCAATTTGCTGTGTGAACGAACATGAAAGAATCAGCACAGCAAGGAAGGGGTTACACTATCCAATGAACTGCTGCTGATGACAAACCTGTAGACTAAATGGAGGGGAGATTAGATATAGAAGGCATCATGCAGCTCCAGCTCACTCACGGGCACTTTGGCCAGATGTTAGCTGGAAGTGAATAAGGACACATGAAATGCCATATCCAAATGGTGTTTTTTTTTTTTTGGCAATTATTTTGAACCTTAGTGCAGTTTTTAGCTTTAGTAATATTTTTTTCCAAATCGCAGCAAACTCTGGATATGGCGTCATCTTTCAAGTAATTATGTTGTTTTCCCTCCCGTAGACTTCTACAGGTAAAAAAGGTCTCAGTTTACTCCACCAGATATCTTCTGCTTTTTATTCTGAAAATTTGCAGTGGTATGCTGTATTGTCTGTCACCAAGCTAGATCATTAATAATAATTCAGCATATTAAAGGAAAACGGTCATTCTGTTCACCCACACTAAACCCAATACACTTTGTTATAGTGTGGGTGAACAGGAGACCGATAAGGGGTCACTGACTCCTATATGTACCTTCACTCCGGAGATATGTATTTCCAAAGATGCGCTTCCTTCTTCTGTAAATTTTGCACTGGAGGCGAGACCGCCGCCTCAATTTGAACATTCATTGTCGCTGGTCACGTGAGCGCTGCGCTGACTGAGCACTCATATGACCAGCGACAATGAATATTCAAATTGAGCCAGTGGGCCCGCCTTCAGCGCGCAATTCACAGAAGAAGAAAGCGGATCTTCAGAGGGACAGATCTCTGGAATGAAGCTACATATTAGGAGTCAGTGACCCCTCATTGGTCTCCTGTTCATCCAAACTATAACCAAGTGTATTGTGTTTTGTCTGGGTGAACAGGACGACTGTTTTACTTTAAATACAGCTGATCATTTTAGCAGCAAAGTCTCAGAGACAGAGAAGTAATAAAGTATAAGAATTAAATGAACTGATCTTCTGAACTAATGTTTTGAATGAAGTAGATAACAGCGAACTAATCTCTAAAATGAACTAGATTTCCCATCACTAGTCAGGACCTCTGGAATGTTGCTGATCATCATATTGAAGAGGGGGCCAAGCACAGACAGCTCTGCAGACGGCCTCCTGGCCCTCATGTGCTGTTTCAGCTCTGCAGGCTGCTGAGCTGTGAGAATCCTGCCCCGGCCCGACAGTAGCAGGAAGCTCAATGGATGCTGCACCATAGATACCATGCACCCATCCTGTCACCTGCAAGATCCGAGATCCCTGCTGCCGGATTTTAACCTACCACTGCCTCAACCACCTCTGTCAAACAAGGGGGAAGACAAGAATGAGCACAGACAATTTCAGCCTCTTCAGCTGCTCACTGCTAACACCTTCCATACTATGTCAAACTTTGTTTGTTTATTTTAGTACTGTATATTCATTTTCATAGGAATATATAGGTGTTGACCATATTTAGACAATGAGATATTTTAGGTGAACATCTATTTATTCAGATCATAACCATTGTTTTTTGGGCTAAGAACAAAGATTTCACAATAAAACTTTTAGAATTAATAGGCCACTCTTCCATCTTAAGTTATTGAAATACCAGAAGGGAACAGCCAGAGGAGGGCATACATTAAGAACCCTATCAGTAGTGCATAGTCAGTGTGAACCACAAAAGAGCAATATAATAGACATAACAAGCCAACAATACACTGTCTCATCAAAAAATGAGTAAAGGAAGGGTGAAAAGATGTCACCACATCCCGATAACAAAGTAAGTGTCTCAATAGGACACAGAAAGGTAAAAGAGGGAAAAGAGATAGGAAGAAGATAGGAGAAAAATAGAAAAAAAGGTAGAGAGTGGGGACATAGAAGGGGTTGAGGCGGAATGGAGGAGAAAGGAGGGAGGGGGCCAGACTCCAAAGTAAATAACAAGGGTGTCCCAGAGCTCTTCCCCATTTAAGATGCCTAGCAATGAAACAACTGGAGTAGGTGGCATTAGGACTTCAGTGTAGTAGTAAAGGTGCTAAATTATACTGGTGGACAGGGGCAGATTGGCCTACCAAGGGATCACCCCTAGCTCTGATTCAATAATGAGTCTCCATTAGTCAATCCCATTTGCAGCTGACTTTGGACTCAACTACTTGCCACTATAGTCTATTTCTTATTGAAGGGTTCAAGAATAACCTATAAGACTTTACTGATGAAATGTTCAGTGTGTATAATGAAAGCAGCAAATATTACATGGATATGTTCTGGAAATATTGAGGGGGCTTCAATTCATCTTCTCTGGTGGGACCAAAGAACAGGCGGACACTTTTTGTGCAATATTTATAGTTGGACAAATTTATTTATCAGGGGAAACTAACTGTGGAGAGTTCAAACCCTCCATTCAGTCCTCCTGTGATGGAGACGGGATCAATCTACTTAATTCTCCTCTTCCATAACAACATAGATGTATAATAGATACTAAGCAAATCTTTCTATAAACTTGAAATAAGGACCATGGTCCCTTAAACTTCCTATAAGTGAATATGAAATAATGGATCATTGGAGACTTGGGACATGAGAGAATCAAGGAACTGTCTAATATTTCTATGAAAAAGTCTTGTGAATTTTATAAGAAATAAGTTGCCTCAATTCAAAAATCAATGGGTCTAGAATCTGAACTCCTACCAGTTTGTTGCTCTCTCTTTCCCCCATCATGGTTTATTAAATGAAGTTTGAATATGTTTAATACGTAATGTCACATTTCATTGTACAATGTCAAATATTAATGCAGTAATCCTTGCTGTGATGTGACAACCTATCCTTCATTTTAATTACTGGTATAATCTGAATGAATTGTATGAATGTCAAATGTCAGAGTAGTTATAGTTAGTGCTTTACGAATAATTCAGGGTAACATCTTTTCATAGAGCTCGCATCTTCACTTTATTTTCTGTGTTTGTGTTAGATTCCCCCCCTTATGCTATGAAAATACCACAGCATCATGTACATGAATGAGGGTGGTATATCTAGGGGGGTTTTGTGTGCTGGAGATATTTACTCACTACAAGTAATAGTTGTGTAGAACTCTAATACAACTTTGTATTATAATAATCTCTTGGATTTTGGCCATAGTCTTTATATGCATTTAATAGATTTATACTGTGATACCTTTTGAGTAAGTCTTCATGTTCATGCACACTGCTCATTCCAGTTTGAGCTACACAGACCTTTAATACAATGTTGTACGATTATATAATTTTTCTTTCTAAATTCCTAAAGAATCAGTAAAAAAATTGTGACATGGTTTAGCAAAGGCTGTATAACTGAGCTTAGGGTACAATACACTGCTTCATGTATGCACCTAAGGTGGCATGTGGAGTACCTATAGGTCTACAATATGGACTTACAGAACCATGCATACAGAGTTTTGTGAGTATCAGGGTATCACTAGTACCAGGCGACTGAGGCGAGTGACCACTACTTGCTGTATACTATTGCTGAATACTAAGGGGCAACAATTCTGAGTGATTGGTTTCCCCTATTACCATTAGGGGAAACCAAAACTGAGAGAGGAAAATAAGGTAAAATACTGAGTCTGATACTATGAGGCACCTATACTGTGTGAAGACACTTAGGGTTCATTCACAAGGTGGAATTGGCAAGGAATTCTGCGTGGATTCCACCTTTCATTAGACTCCCATTGACTGCATATGGTTTTCCTCTGTTGTGTTAATACAGCGAGGATTCGGATTCTGGTGAGAGAATAAACATGTTCAATCCTCCACTGGAATCTGGTAGTAGTATTAGGGGCACCAATACTGAATGAGGGCATTAAAGCGGCAGTTCTATTGTTGGGGGCACTGAAAAGTCAACATTAGCGAGTAGAGGGACTAAGGGGGCGCTATTTCCATATGGTACAGCAAACTACGTAGATTTGAGTTGTATCTTAGAGAAATTGTCCTGGCTGTCTGTGCTGGACACAGAAGGAAATAGAAAGTGAATGACTCTGATCAGAGAAGAGGTCACCAGTAGTGACTGGATGTTAAGCTCTTAATAATCAATAATCAAAAAACGGAACAAAAATGGATATAATAAATTGAAGTCTATGGTAAACAGACAGCCTTTAATGCCATCTGTTTTCTTATGGTTTTTTTTTTATCCATTTTTGATCTGTTTTGCAGCAAAGTCCCGCCTCGGCCGGCGATAGGCTGAGCGGCAGTATGACGGGCAATTTTCCCATCCCGGAGTACTCCTTTAACTGAACAATAATGCTGGCAGAAAAAAAATAAAGAGGTACATACCTTCCGTCGCTCCCCCGGTGCCTCTGGTAACCGGGTCTGGCCTCCGCCGCTATCTTCTGCCTGGTTGCCGGTGGTCGGCGAGTCATATTGTACTGTACTGGCCAATCACCGGCCGCAGCGTAGTCCCACCTCGGCCTGTGAAAGGTTGAGCGGCAGTATGACGGGCAATTTTCCCATCCCGGAGTACTCCTTAACTGAACAATAATGGATGCAAACGGTTAACATCCGTTTGCATCTGAGTACTTCAGTTTGTTTGTCTGTTAAATGGAAAGTTAAACCTCAATAGCAGGAGAATAGCGGGATGGAAGACAATGGCTGTGTGAACCGAGCCTTATAGATATGTTCTCTTCACTACATTTTTTTTTGGGGGGGGGGGGGGTAAGGGGGCAAAGTATGATCATTTTAGTTCCTAGAAATGTCTCTGCTGTATAATGTTATAGAGCATAAAGAAAACGAAAGAGCTGACAACCAAAGTGAATGCCCACCAACACCTCTATATATGCCAATAAATGAACTTGATTTTTATTGAAAAGCAAAAAAGGGGAGTACAAACACCATTAAAAACACTTAAAAACATGTAAGAATGCATAGAGCCTAGGAATGTAATCCTACCTCTATCTCCTGACTCAAAATAAATAGTAGACTAGGTGAAGAAAAAAATCATGTACACCTATAAATCCATATATCTAAGCCAGATCCTGATATAACAAATCAATCAGCAGAAAAACCTGATCTCCAACCTGAGCAAAACCTGAGCAAGTTGGTACCCTGACTCTGGGTGAAATTGTCCTAATGTCTTATTGCTTACCCTATTGGTTGTTATTCTTTAAAGGACAACTGTAGTGCAAGACTTTTATATATTGCAGTGCCCGGGCTGCAAAAATAAACAAAATAAACTTTAACATACCTTCCTACGTTCCCCCGTCGGTCCGGTACCGACCTCACGGTCCAGCGGTGAAAACCTCATTCAACTTCCTGGGGACGGAGACGTCACAGAGAAATCGCCGTATCACCGGCCACAGCGATGTCCCGCCCCGGCCGGTGATAGGCTGAGCGCACTGTCATGTAAGAAGCCGGCCAGAGCTCCTTACATGACAGTGCACTCAGCCTATCACCAGCCGGGGCGGGACACCACCGCGGCCGGTGATACGCCGACGGCTTGATGTGATGTCTCCGTCCCCAGGAAGTTGAATGAGCTCAGCACCGCTGGACCGTGAGGCCTGTACCGGACTGACGGAGGAACGTAGGAAGGTATGTTAAAGTTTATTTTGTTTATTTTTGCAGCCCGGGCACAGCAATAGATAAAAGTCTTGCACTACAGTTGTTCTTTAAGCCAGAACGTATCTTATAATGTAATTTGAGGTCGTGATTTTGGGGGTTGTTTTATATCCTTAAGTGCAGTACATATATCTGTTTTGTGTATTTGTTCATTCTATTTTTGCTTTTCACATTCACACTTTGTTTATATTAGCACTATTTGACTGGCACATGGCTACATGGTATCAGACTGGTTGCACTAGGCACTTTATATGGAGATCAGGTTTTTCTGCTGATTGATTTGTTATATCAGGATCTGGCTTAGATATATGGATTTATAGGTGTACATGATTTTTTTCTTCACCCAGTCTACTATTTAGTCAGGGGATAGAGGTAGGATTACATTCCTAGGCTCAATGCATTCTTACATGTTTTTAATGGTGTTTGTACTCCCCTTTTTTGCTTTTCAATAAAAATCAAGTTCATTTATTGGCATATATAGAGGTGTTGGTGTGCATTCACTTTGGTTGTTTTTCTTTGTACTATCCATGTTTTGGCAACCACGTTTGCACCCACAGTGAATATATTAGTGGTGCCCATCACTCTTTGCTCTGTTTACATAGTAATGTTATAGAGCAAGCATTACAGTAATAATTGGTGTTGAATGAATATTACGTAAAAATACTCAATGACTACAAAGGGCTTCACTAAGAGATTAACATTTCAACCATGTGTCAGTTTCAGAGATCACAGCATCCTGTTCGTAACAGTGTCCTTCTCCTGTTAGCTTTGTGCAAGCAGTGCTCCTCCTCCACCTCTTAGACATACAGAGCAACAACACTACACAACATGGGGCAGTAAGAGCGAACAATTTTCACTGACTAGGGATGAGAAGGAACTGGAATGGTCAGATCGCTGCTGCCAGGTATGTGAATTGTTATGATTTTGTCTTCAAAAACCTAATTTATTGATATTTATGTTATATGTGGGGGTTTGCTAGTCTGGTATCTCTTCTTGACTAGACATGAATGTCTATGTAATGAACTTCCTATATGATCAAATCTGCCTTACTTGTGTTAGATCAGTGACTGCAAACCTGCGACACTTTAGTTAATGTAAATTTATAACTCTAATGGCTAAGTTTCTATAATAATCCAGAACCGTCTGCCAGTTTATAAAATGTTGGTGTCTGCTTTGGTGGTTGTTAATTACTATTATAATGTAATTTATGCAGCAAATAATCTTTATTTATGTACATAGTAGTATTCTACCTGTGGTGGTGAGACTATAACTCCCAACATGTCTTGATGCCACTGGTTAAGGCTAAGTTTCTACTTTTTTTTTTTTCTGGCAGTTTTTGGAAAACTACCACTGCAGTTTTTGAGCCAAAGTCAGAAGTTTATTCAAAAGGAATAGGACATATAAAGGAAGGACTTACACTTCTCATCCCTTATGGATCCACTTCTGACTTTGGCTCAAAAACTGTAGTGGTAGTTTTCCAAAAACTGCCAGAAAAAAAAAATAAAGTAGAAACTTAGCCTTAACCAGTGGCATCAAGACATGTTGGGAGTTATAGTCTCACCACCACAGGTAGAATACTACTATGTACATAAATAAAGATTATTTGCTGCATAAATTACATTATAATAGTAATTAACAACCACCAAAGCAGACACCAACATTTTATAAACAGGCAGACGGTTCTGGATTATTATAGACGTGCCCTACACATTTCCCGCTTTACATTGTCCTACATAGGTTCCGCTCCACAGCATGCAGTACTATTTTGCCCAGTAAAATGCCAGACATGTCGGAAACTAGTACATACCCCATGATAGTCTATAATGGGGTTTGTATAAAACCAATGAAAATGTTAACCCAGATGTGAACGAGCACTGTAATGATGTAGCAAGATTATCTCAGTAAAAAGTCAATAAAAGTGTAAGAATGTAAGCCATGATGGTTCCATCTGCTATGTTGGATTTGCTAGCGGTCAGAAGTTCTTGAGATCAAACTCATTGTGGTGGATTAAGGAAATGAAGGGAGGGGATAACCATTTGCATCTAAAATTTTTTGTGCACGTTTTGCTATCAACTGTACATGTGCTTTGCTGACTTTGTTGAACTGCTTGTTTGTCCCTCAATCTCTGCTGCAAGAGTGTAAGATTTATAGTGTCGTGACTTACTAAAAAAAAAATAGGCTTTTTAGTTTTTCAGATTTTTTTTCCAATGTTTTTCTGAAATTTCTAGTCTTTCTAATTTTTTTTTCCGAATGTTTATTCTTTCTAATGTTCCCCCTAGAGTATTAGCCCTTTTTACAAAGCACTACCTGTGTGGAATTCTGCGGAGTTTACTAGACACCCTATATCACTGCACTTCTCTTTTATGGTTCAACCGTTCCCCACCTTGGCTGGTAGTTGGACTTTTATATGAAAGGTGGCCACACAGATTAGATCAGTGGTCTAAAACTGTGGCCCTCCAGATGTTGCAAAACTTAAACTCCCAGCATGCCCGGACAGCCGTTGGCTGTCCGGGCATGCTGGGCGTTGAAGTTTTGCAACATTTTTAGGGGATACAGTTTGAGACCACTGCATTAGATAGAAATAGGTTGATGGAGCTATAAACATCCTTGTCCATATTGACCGTTAATGGGAAATTAACAGCTGGGTGGACCACACTAAACCCAATACACAGTGCGAGTGAATCGGATTAAATTTATGTATTACTCACCAGGATCGGTGCTGCCGTTCCGCAGATATACAATGTTTAAAAGAAGCAATCTGATTGGTTGCTATGGGCAACTAGTCAATCTTTTCTGCTGAGGTTTTGTTCAATATCCCCCTATAATCCTGTGTATTGGGCTTAGTGTGAAGCAAAAGTTTCCCTTTAACCCCTTAACGACGAGTGCCGTAAATGTACGTCCTGGTGAGGTGGTACTTAACGCACCAGGACGTACATTTACGTCCTAAGCATAACCGCGAGCATCGGAGCGTCATGCACAGCAGATCCCGGCTGCTGATCGCAGCCAGGGACCTGCCCGTAATGGCGGACACCCGCGATCCCGCGGATGTCCGGCATTAACCCCTCAGATGCCGTGATCAATACAGATCACGGCATCTGCAGCATCGCGGTCACTAAAATAGATGATCGGATCGCCCTCAGCGCTGCCGCGGCGATCCGATCATCCAGCACGGCAGACGGAGGTCCCCTCACCTGGCTCCCCTGCCTTCCCGGCGTCTTCTGCTCTGATCTGCCTTCCCACAGACCAGAGCAGAAGATGACCGATAATGCTGATCAGGGCTGTGTCCTATACATAGCACTGAACAGTATTAGCAATCGAGTGATTGCTATAAATAGCTATAAATCGCCTATGGAGACTATTAAAGTGTAAAAATAAAAGTTAAAAAAAAAGTTAAAAAAATTTAAATTGTCCCATTTTCCCTATTTCACCCTATACATTTTTTATATACATATTTGGTATCGCCGCGTGCGTAAATATCTGAGCTATTAAAATAAAATGCTAATGATACCGTATGGTGAACGGCGTGAACGTAAAAAAAAAAAGTCCAAAATAGATGCTTTTTTATAACATTTTATTCCCAAAAAGTTTATAAAAAGTGGATTCAAAGTTCTATATAAGCAAATATGGTATCAATAAAAAGTACAGATCACGGCGCAAAAAATGAGACCTCATACTGCTGCTTATACGGAAAAATTAAAAAGTTATAGGTCATCAAAATAGGGGGATTTAAACATACTAATTTGGTTAAAAAGTTTGCGATTTTTTTTAAGCGCAACAGTAATAGAAAACTATATTATCATGGGTATCATTTTAATCGTATTGACTGAAAGAATAAAGAACACATCATTTTTACTGGAAATTGTACAGCGTGAAAACAAAACCTTCCAAAATTTGCAAAATTGCGTTTTTTTTTTACATTTCACCACACAAATAGTATTTTCTTGGTTGTGCCATACATTTAATGGTAAAGTGAGTGATGGCACTACAACGGATAACTGGTTGCACAAAAAACAAGACCTCATACTAGTCTGTAGATGAAAATATAAAAGAGTTATGATTTTTTGAAGGCGAGGAGGAAAAAACGAAAACGTAAAAATTAAATTGTTTGCGTCCTTAAGGGGTTAAAGGGGTACGCCCCTGGAAAACATTTTTTTTTAAATCAACTGGTGCAAGAAAGTTATAGAGATTTGTAAATTACTTCTATTTAAAAATCTTAATCCTTCCATTACTTATCAGCTGCTATATGCTCCACAGGAAGTTCTTATCTTTTTTAATTTCCTTTCTGTCTGACCACAGTGTTCTCTGCTGACACATCTGTCCATTTTAGGAACTGTCCAGAGCAGGAAAGGTTTGCTATGGGGATTTGCTCCTACTCCGGACAGTTCCTAAAATGGACAAAAGTGTCAGCAGAGCACTGTGGTCAGACAGAATTTTTTTTTTAAAAAAGAAGAGAAATTCCTCTGGAACAAACAGCAGCTGATAAGTACTAGAAGGATTAAGATTTTTAAATAGAAGTCATTTACAAATCTGTTTAAATTTCTGACACCGATTGATTTAAAAAAAAATATTTTCCAATGGAGTACCCCTTTAAGACTGGCCATACATGATCAATGAAGCCAGGCAAAGTATGATTGATCTTTCTGGGAATATTCTGAGAACATTCAGAGAATATTCTTTCATCAACGTTTTTTCGTCAGACCAATATTCACTTAATACTGTACATACAGGTGTGTTACCTGCCATGATGGTTTTGTATACGTTTTGTACTAAGGTTTTGTTTTAAGGGTGACTGCTTGTCCAGTGCTCAAATTCATCACCTAACTTCTTTCTTCATTGCTGTGCTGGCTGGAAGAAGCTAATAATTCTGCTAGTGGAATTGGAAAAGAATAGGTGGTTAAGAGAAACACAATGCAGATGTATTATGCCGAATAGAGACGCTGAAGAGGGTAAAGTTTGTGTAAAGAGAAATTCTAAGCAATAATAGTTGTAGCTATATCCAATTATATGTATTCTCTTCCTGAATATTAATTTATCATTAAACCTGTATCTATAGATATGTCAGCCCTGCTCCCAAATAATGTACATATATATGACAGCATATATCTGCTTAATATAGTCTTGCACTTACTAAGAGTACTATACAAGGGCCAAACAACCCCTCCACACCATGACCACATATACAGTATCTACTGCAAATACCAATATAACTTATATTCTCCCCATACAGGGACCATAGATACTAGTAAGACATAGGCTCCGCATCCCGTAGCAGTGATTACATTTACCTCCGGTCACTCACAGGTGACGTCTTCTTTGATTTGACTTGTTCTCTTTCCCATCCGTGCCACCTTCTAATAATTTCCCCACTGTAATCATCATTCACAAATAATGCCCCAACAGGACACCAACTTATTAATTCAGTAATGTGTAATGCTCCCACTGTGCCCCTATGCAGTAGGGGGAAGACATGACAGATACTTTTTAAATTCACTCTGTGATAGAGTTAATCACAGTATACTGCAGTGCCTTTGGTAACAGGGCGTTCCCTGGACATAAAAATTACAGTTGATACATACTCTATCACAGCATTGGTTTTTATATGTTTTTCAGGGTGTGTTTAATATTTTAATAAACAGAATAAAGGTTATATGTCGAAAAAATGAAGATAAAGCACTCACCGCAACCGGAGTTGCAACAGCAAAATGTAGATTTATTCCAGTGCTTGGATACATATAGCAGGACGGACAGACACACAGGGAGCAATGGATGGAACAGGTGAGGTGGGGGCGGAACAAAGAGGCGGCACCGGTTTCACGCACTGAGGCGCTCCCTCTGGCCAGAGAAAGCGCCTCAGTGCGTGAAACCAGTTGCCGCCCCTTTGTTCCGTGCCCCCGCCTCACCTGTTCCATCCATTGCTCCCTGTGTGTCTGTCCGTCCTGCTTTATGTATCCAAGCCCTGGAATAAATCTACATTTTGCTGTTGCAACTCCGGCTGCGGTGAGTGCTTTATCTTCATTTTTTTCCACATATGATGAATGTGCTGCATTTCTGGACTTTCTTTGATAAGAGCACCCCCGTTACCCACAGCAACCACTGCCCGGACAGACACATTTACTAGGTGTGTTTTATTTTTCACATCTATGCTCTCATATACCCATTTACATTAGTGGTGCCAGACTTCTACTGCTCTTGTGTAAAGAATAAAGGTTATATTTTAGGGGAGGCTTAATATGGGTGTTTTTTACCCCAGAGTTTTTTTTTACCTACGGCCCTGAGGTTTGGTGGTTGCCAATGCAGTAATAATACTCTCTGTGCCCCCATGTAATAATGCCACCCCTCTGATCTCATATAAAAATACTGCCCCCTGTACCCCCCTAAATTATTAATGTCTCCTGTGCCCCATAGAATAATAGGGTCCCCTGTGGTCCTTATGTAGAAATAATGCTCCCTGTGCCCCCCATACAGTAATGGGGCCCCTTGTGCCCCATCCCACAATAATGCCCCCTGTGCTCCATACCACAATAATGTCCCTATGCCATAATGTAATAATGCCCCACAACTCCCATACAGCATTAGTGCCCCCTGTGCCCCATACAGTACCCCATATTATTTTCCCCATGTAGTAACAATGCCTCCTGCACCCAATCCTTGGTAGATATGTGTCAGCACTGTGGTGGCATGAAATACTTGGCTGCTGTTTCTATTCCTACATTGTCCTCAGCCTCTTGCCAGATCTTAGAAGTGGAAATTACCCAGGACAAGGTACTCCAGCCACTGCCAGAGCCAACCGGAAATCACTAGCCCTGAGCTGATCCCTGTAAAATTGTACAAGAGGTATCAGGATCAGTTATGTCCAGGACTGACTGAAGCATATACTGAAGCTCTGGAAGATTGCCTCCTTCATTCTACGTAGCCACAATTGGAGTACTCCTCAAGCTTGGTAAGCCCTTTCCGGAACATAAGTCCTTTAGACCAGTTATAAAAAGTGGGCCCAGGACAACATGTCAGAAGTTTTCATTTGACAGCAGCGCGGTAGGTCGGCCTTTTGGTGACTTGCAGAGGAGCACTCAACAAGGATGCCCTCTTTTGCAAATGTTATTCACACTGGCAATTGAGCCCTCGGCCCTACACCTCAGACAAGATGATCTTTCAGACATACAGATTGGTAACAGATTTGATAAACTGGGCCTGTGTGCTGATTTAATACTTTATCTGTCCCATATGACTGCTTAACTCCAAGAGCCACTGGTCTAATCAATGCCTTATTCAGGGTTAAAAATCAACTGGGCCAAATCTGTTTTGATGCCTCTCTGGATACCAGTCAGGTTCATGGCCTTACAGTGGTTGATTTAGTATTTGGGTATCATTATCACTAGGAAACCCAAAAAAGCCTATATCTCTAATATTACCCCACTAATTGTCCTTTTTACTGATAAGTTTAAAACATGGAGTACCCTTAGCTTATTAATTGCTGGCAGAATTCATCTTCTTAAGACCATAATCCTCCTCAAATGCCTCTACTTAATATAACATTCCTTCACTCCAGTAACAAAAGCATTTAGCCAAAAACTATGTGCACTTTGTTTAATTGGGGTACTTCTAGGGCCAAACTTGCCCATTATAAATTAGAGTGGCCACGTTGTTAGGCTGGATATGCACTGCCTGATCTTTTCTTGTATTATTTTGAGGGACCCCTTAATGACAATGGACGTAAATGTACGTCATGGTGCACCATGAAGTGCATTTACGCTCCGCCATGACCACTCTGTCATGAGCGGCAGGTCTCGGCTGCTATCAGCGATCTCGGCATCTTCGGCAGTGTGGTACTTTAAATGGATGATCCGATCGCCCGCAGCACTTGCGCGGGTATCCGATCATCCATAAATGGTGGACAAAGGTCCCCTCACCTGCCTCCGCCCGGTTCCCGGGGTCTTCTGCTCTGGTCTGAGATCAGTATTATCAATCAAGTGAATTCTATAAATAGTCCCCTATGGGGACTATTAAAGTGTAAAAAAAAAAAAAGTAAAATGTATAAAAAAAAGTTACAAATTTTTAAAAATCCCCTCCCCCCATTTTACCCCCCAAAAATCATAAAAAAAAAAAAAATACATAAACATATTTGGTATTGCTACGTGCTTAAAAGTCTGAACTATCAAAATATATTGTTAATTATCCCGTACGGTGAACGGCATAAACGTTTAAAAAAAAGTCCAAAATTGCTGCTTTTTTTGTCACATTTTATTCCAAAAAAGTAAAATATAAGCAAAAGTGGTACTGATAAAAACTACAGATCACGGCGCAAAAAATTTGCCGCATACCTCCCTGTATACTGAAAAATGATGAAGTTATAGGTGGTCAAAATAGGGCAATTTCAAACATACTAATTTTGTTAAATTAGTTTGAGATTTTTTTTAAAGCGGTACAATTATAAAAAGCATATAAAATGGGTATCATTTTAATTGTATTGACCCACAGAATAAAGAAAACATGTCATTTTTACCGTAAAGTGTACAGCGTGAAAACAAAACCTTTCAAATTTGCTAAACTGCGGTTTTCTTTTACATTTTCCAACATAAATAATATTTTTTTTGTTTCGCTGTACATTTTATGGTAAAATAAATGATGCCATTACAACGTAAAATTGGTGACACAAAAAACAAGCCCTCATATGGGTTTGTGGATGAAAATATAAAAGAGTTATGATTTTTAGAAGGCGAGGAGGAAAAAACAAAAATGCAAAAATAAAATCAAATAAAGGCCAAAATGGGCCTGGTCCTTAAGGGGTTAAAGAGTACCTGTCACCAAATAAACTGTTCTCAACTAACTCAGGCTATGTTTCCTAACTACTTCTAACACCCCTCCCATCCTATGATACCCTGTGTATAATACATTTATTCTTGCTCACAAAGTGCAATTTTCCAACAGGAATGACATCACTGAAGCCTGCTGGGGGACCACTTCCGCCCACACATGGTTGCAGCACTGTGATGAATAGAAGACCTCAGACTCTGTTCATGTTTCAGTCTATCTTGCTATCAATGAGGCTCTCCTGCTGCTTTCAGTCTGTGCAGCTTTCTGTGAGAATCTGTGGAGCTTTCACTTTCTATGCAGCTGTCAATCAAGCTCAGTGCAGATAAACACTTCCTGAGTTTGGACTCCTGCCACACACCGGGAGGAGACCAAACTCACTGTATTAATTATGGCAGGGAACAGAACAGAGCCACCTAGTGGCCGTTTTTCTATTACATTTTAAACATATTTATGTTGATAAATTTAAAAGCAAGTGGATTGGAAAGTGTCTGCTAATTACACAAGGAACACAATATTAAAAGTCTTATTTGGTGACAGGTACTCTTTAAACCTAAAGCAAATGCTGAAGCCCATTTTACCTTACCTCAGTGTCATGAATACTTGGAATAATGGAATGGTTCCTATAAGACATTTTTCTACATCGAGTGGCTATACAGGTTTCGAATGCATGTAGATGACTGGCTACTCATCCTGACATCATTGGAGACTTTAATGTATGGGATAATCGTTTCCAGATCCTGAGTTTGGGATATGGAAAAGAACAATTGAGTGTTACCGCTATGGCTTATTTATTTCATATCAAATGAAAAAGAGATATGTAGTGCCCCATATGTCAAGTATAGTTCAGAAAAATCCAGCTCGCTCCACCAATGCGCCCCCGACACGGATCCGCACCCAGCCCGGTGCACATGGATTCAAACAAGAAGAGGAGATGATCCAGCGTGGGTCAATAGAAATCCAGACTTTATTAGAACTCACAGTAAAAGCAGTAAAAGCAACCAGCAGATCAGACGCGTTTTAGGCGCATGCGCCCTTCGTCACTGACGAAGGGCGCATGCGCCTGAAACGCGTCTGATCTGCTGGTTGCTTTTACTGCTTTTACTGTGAGTTCTAATAAAGTCTGGATTTCTATTGACCCACGCTGGATCATCTCCTCTTCTTGTTTGAGTGCCCCATATGTCTCTTTACTAATATTTTCACCTACAACATGCAGTGGAATGCCAATGTCCTCAGCCTAGAAAACGTATCTCACAGTACACTTTGATTGGGGTCTTTAAGACACAGGGTCCTGCTGGGTTAATCTTGACCCTCTATACACACCTCATTAGCAATAAGATCTATAATCAATTACTTATGAAAAGTAAAGGGTAAGAGCTGATCCCTACTGTCATAGACGAAGAGTTGACAGAGGTAGTTAAATCACATATGCATCTTTCTCCTGCTGCAAATAACAGGCTTATACAGCTGTGCATTATACATCAGAGTTATCTTATCCCGGTCAGACTTTACAGGATGATTTCTGTCATAGATGCCACTCATCTTGTTCTGACTTGTTCTCATTTAACCCCTTGAGGACCAGGCCATTTTTCATTTTTAAAAACTAGAAACTGCAGCTCACAGCTATACTGTCCGAGGTGACTAAGGTTGTTCGCCAATACCCTATGGCAGAAAAGGATATACATTAAGACTATGAATTATACAATACAATTGTATAAAATGATCCAGACCATAAGGACGTAACCAGACCTAAGATATCTGGTACACAATGAACCCAGTAATGAATATATGATAAGGAAACTGTGCTTCGAATATAGATGATTTTATTTAAACATTAAAATATGAATAATACTATCTCAACACAGGGCCCTTGTGAGGAGAATGGTTAGAATTAAATACATATAAAACACCTAGAATATACCCTGTACTGCTATTAGAAGAGAATGATATATACATATAGCTCCATATACATTTAGATATAATTATAGACAAAATAAATACAATAAAATAAATAAATTGTATGATTTGTTTGATAAACATGTAAATGGGAGTTCAAAAATTGCTCCTAAGCATAGATCCCGGCAGATTTAAACAATAAAACTGTTTAAGATGTAGATCTGATTGTCCAGAATCTGATAGTCCGGTATGAGTGTGTAAACACTGGACTTCCGTCTTATTACTGTGCCAAATGCCCCAAAAAATTTTCGTAACCAGTTCTTGATGGGTTCATCATGTACCAGATATTTTAGGTCTGGTTACATTCTTGAGGTCTGGATCATTTTATATAATTGTATTGTATTATTCATAGTCTTATTGTACATTTTTCATGTTTGCAGTTTAGTTGTTTCCTCCATCCCTTCTAAAATCATAGCACTCATACCAAATAACAAGCTCTTATTTTGGACCCAAATAAGAGCTTGTTTTTTGGGACACAAACTGTAATTTGTAATGAGATCAATAATTTCCTAACAAAATCTACGACAAAAAAAAAATTATTTGTGGGGTGAAATTGAAAAAAAAATTGCCATGTTGTAACTTTTGGGGCCTTCCATTTCTATGCAGTGCCCTTTTCAGTAAAAATGACACTTTATCTTTATTCTGTAGGTTCATACAATTACAATGATACCCAATTTATATAGATGATATTGTATTTTACTACTTTAAAAAATTATAACCACATGCACCAAAATTATTATGCTTAAAATTGTTCTTTTCTGACTCTATAACTTTTTTTATTTTCTGCATACGGGGCTATATGAGCGCTTATGTGTTTTTTTTTTTTGCACCGTGATCTGTAGTTTTTATTGTTACCACTTTTTGTTTTGATGGGCAGAAGTGACAAAAAATTTGCAATTTTGGACTTTGGTATTTTTTTACGTGTATGCCATCAACCATGCAATTTCCTTTACATTATATTTTAATAGTCCGGACATTTACGCATGCAGCGGTACCACATATGTTTACTTTTGTTGATTCCAACTTTTATTAGGGAGGGGTTAATCCACTTTTATTAACACTTTTTTCTTACACTTTTTAGTCCCCATAGGGAGCTATAACATGCAATCTTGCAATTGAGCTTTGGGTCAGCATTGATCAGTGTTATCGGCTCTCTGCTTTTCTAGTCTGCTGAGGCTTCCTGGAGCATCAGAGCACAGGTCGGACAACAAGGAGGCAGGATAGGGTCCTGCAGGAGCTGGGCCAGAGCGTACAGTTATGCCTTTGGCAGGGGCGTAGGAAGACCCAACATCTGGGGGGGATAGCATTGTAACTGGGTGTGGCCTTGAAAAAAGGTGAAGCCATAAAGGGGGAGGTATTTAAAGGGGCGGGGTCACTAAATTTTGCATGACAATACAGGCTCCTCCTCACAGGTACCTTCAGGGAGCAGTGAATTCAAAGGATAGGGATCTGTCAAGACTGTGGGAGGTAGGCTGTGTGTGAGAGGTCAGGATGAGGGGTTAGTGTAGGCACCATTGATACCTTGGCAAAACAGGGTGTACATGTATGCCGTGGTAGCAGTCTGGGTGTATGAAATGTGCTTACAAGCTGAGCGCTCTTCATTTATTGGTAATGCAGGACATCAGTGATCACGTCCCTCCCCTAATAAAGGAGTAAACAAAAATAAACATATTTGGTATCGCCGCTGGTGGAAATGACAGAACTATTAAAATATAAAATTTATGAAACTGCATGGTAAATGGTGTAAACATAAAAAAAATACCTACCGTATTTATCGGCGTATAACACGCATTTTTTAGGCAAAATTTTTTAGCCTAAAGTCTATCTGCGTGTTATACGCCGATAAGCCGCTGCAGTTCAATGATTTAAAGCGGGCGCTTTAAATCAATGAACTGCCGTGGCTTTTGCAGGTGCAGAGGCCTTCCGTCACTGCCGGCTTCTCTGCCTGTCCTGGGGTCCAGAGACTGCCGGCGCCGCTGCCCCGTTGCCTCCCCCATCCCCGGTTGTATAATTACCTGTTGCCGGGGTCGGGTCCGCGCCGCTTCTGGCCTCCGGTGTGGCGTCCCCTGCGTCATTGCTATGCGCTGCACGGCAGAATGACGAGTGACGTCACATTGAAGACGCAGCACATAGCAACGACGCAGGGGATGCCACACCGGAGGCCAGAAGCAGCGCAGACCCGACCCCAGCAACAGGTAATTATACAACCGGGGAGGCAACGGGGCAGAGGCGCTGGCTATCGGCGCCGCTGCCCCATCGCCGATAGCCAGGGGGAGAGAAGCGGCGGCAGCAGGGCTCTAGACCCCAGGAAAGGCAGGGGGAGAGAAGCGGGCAGCGACGGCCTCTCTCCCCCTGCCTTTCCTGGGGGCTTCTGCGGGGTCAGAGACAGTGCATCGGGGTATACACATGCACACACACGCACCCTCATTTTACCAAGGATATTTGGGTAAAAAACTTTTTTTACCCAAATATCCTTGGTAAAATGAGGGTGCGTGTTATAGGCCGGTGCGTGGTATACCCCGATAAATACGGTAAGTCCATAATTGCTGATTTCTGGTCTCTTCATATACCAGAAAAGAATTTATTACAAGTGATCAAAAAGTCCCATCAAAACAAAAATGATACCGTTAAAAACTACAGACCACAGAGCAAAAAACAAGTCCCATAACTAAAAGTCTTATAGAAGAGGACAATTTTATGCATTTAAACCAGTATACAAGGAGGAATAAAATCACCATACATATTACCACCATATTATTACTGACCAAATGTATTGGACGGGTGGGAAGTGTATTGGACGGGGGGGGGGGGGGAGTGTATTGGACGAGGTGGGGGGGGAAGTGTTTTGGACGAGGTGGGGGGGAAGTGTATTGGAGGTGATGGGGAAGTGTATCGGAGGTGGGGGGAAGTGAATTGGAGGTGGGGGGGAGTGTATTGGGGGGGAAGATTATTGGAGGTGGGGGGGAAGTGTATTGGGGGGGAAGTGTATTGGGGGGGAAGTGTATTGGACGAGGTGGGGGGGGAAGTGTTTTGGACGAGGTGGGGGGGAAGTGTATTGGAGGAGGGGGGAGTGTATTGGAGGAGGGGGGGAGTGTATTGGGGGGGAAGTGTTTTGGACGAGGTGGGGGGGGGAAGTGTATTGGAGGGGGGGGTAAGTGTATTGGAGGGGGGAGTGTATTGGGGGGGAAGTGTATTGGAGGGGGGGGTAAGTGTATTGGAGGGGGGTAAGTGTATTGGAGGGGGGGTAAGTGTATTGGAGGGGGAGGTGTATTGGAGGGGGGGAAGTGTATTGGACGGGAGGGAAGTGCATTGAAGGGGGGGAAGTGTATTGGACGGGGGGAAGTGTATTGGATGAGGGGGGAAGTGTATTGGACAAGGGGGGAAGTGTATTGGACGAGGGGGGAAGTGTATTGGACGAGGTGGGGGGGAAGTGTTTTGGACGAGGTGGGGAGGAAGTGCATTGGAGGGGGGAAAGTGTATTGGACGGGGGGAAGTGCATTGGAGGGGGGGAAGGGTATTGGACGGGGGGGAGTGTATTGGACGAGGTGGGGGGAAGTGTATTGGATGAGGTGGGGGGGAAGTGTATTGGACGAGGTGGGGGGGAAGTGTTTTGGACGAGGTGGGGGGAAGTGTATTGGACGAGGTGGGGGGGGAAGTGTATTGGACGGGGGGGAAGTGTATTGGACGGGGGGGAGTGTATTGGATGAGGGGGGGTGAATTGTATTATTATGAGGTGGGGGGAAGTGTATTGGAGGGGGGGGAAGTGTATTGGACGGAGCACAAGGCATTAAGATGGAGGGGGAGAGGAATAATGGCGGCGGGGGTGGGGGAAGTAATAAAGCACAAGGCATTACATTTTAATGCCTTGTGCTTTATTTCTCCCTCATCCCCCCTCCACCATTATCCCTCTCCCCCTTCATCTTAATGCCTGGTGCTTTATCCCTCTCCCCCCTCCATCTTAATGCCTTGTGCTTTATTACTCCCCATCCCCACTCCGCCATTATCCCTCTCCCCTTCCATCTTAATCCCCTTGCGCCATTCCCCCTTCCTATGATCCCCTTTTGCCATATCGGATAATAATGGCACAAGGGGATTAAGATGGAGGGGGGAAAATGACACAAGGGGATAAAGATGGAGGGGGAATAATGGTGCAAGGGGATAAAGATGGAGGAGGAATAATAACACAAGGGGATAAAGATGGAGGGGGAATAATAACACAAGGGGATAAAGATGGAGGAGGAATAATAACACAAGAGGATAAATATGGAGGAGGAATAATAACACAAGGAGATAAAGATGAAGGGGGAATAATAACACAAGGGGATAAAGATGGAGGAGGAATAATAACACAAGGGGATTAAGATGGAGGGGGAATAATGGCACAAGGGGATAAAGATGGAGGGGGAATAATGGCGCAAGGGGATAAAGATGGAGGAGGAATAATAACACAAGGGGATAAAGATGGAGGAGGAATAATAGCACAAGGGGATAAAGATGGAGGAGGAATAATAACACAAGGGGATAAAGATGGAGGGAGAATAATAACACAAGGGGATAAAGATGGAGGAGGAATAATAACACAAGGGGATAAAGATGGAGGGGGAATAATAACACAAGGGGATAAAGATGGAGGAGGAATAATAACACAAGGTGATAAAGATGGAGGGGGAATAATAACACAAGGGGATAAAGATGGAGGGGGAATAATAACACAAGGGGATAAAGATGGAGGAGGAATAATAACACAAGGGGATAAAGATGGAGGGGGAATAATAACACAAGGGGATAAAGATGGAGGAGGAATAATAACACAAGGGGATAAAGATGGAGGGGGAATAATAACACAAGGGGATAAAGATGGAGGGGGAATAATAACACAAGGGGATAAAGATGGATGAGGAATAATAACACAAGGGGATAAAGATGGAGGGGGAATAATAACACAAGGGGATAAAGATGGAGGAGGAATAATAACACAAGGGGATTAATATCTTTATCCCCTTGTGTTATTATTCCTCCTCCATCTTTATCCCCTTGTGTTATTATTCCCCCTCCATCTTTATCCCCTTGTGTTATTATTCCTCCTCCATCTTTATCCCCTTGTGTTATTATTCCTCCTCCATCTTTATCCCCTTGTGTTATTATTCCCCCTCCATCTTTATCCCCTTGTGTTATTATTCCTCCTCCATCTTTATCCCCTTGTGTTATTATCCCTCCTTCATCTTTATCCCCTTGTGTTATTATTCCTCCTCCATCTTTATCCCCTTGTGTTATTATTCCTCCTCCATCTTTATCCCCTTGTGTTATTATTCCTCCTCCATCTTTATCCCCTTGAGCCATTATTCCTCCTCCATCTTTATCCCCTTGTCCCATTATTCCCCCCTCCATCTGATCCCCTTTTGCCATATTGGATGATAATGGCACAAGGGGATTAAGATGGAGGGGGGAATAATAACACAAGGGGATAAAGATGGAGGAGGAATAATAACACAAGGGGATAAAGATGGAGGAGGAATAACACAAGGGGATAAAGATGGAGGAGGAATAATAATACAAGGGGATAAAGATGGAGGGGGAAATTTAACACAAGGGGATAAAGATGGAGGAGGAATAATAACACAAGGGGATAAAGATGGAGGAGGAATAATGGCACAAGTGGATAAAGATGGAGGAGGAATAATAACACAAGGGGATAAAGATGGAGGAGGAATAATAACACAAGGGGATAAAGATGGAGGAGGAATAATAACACAAGGGAATAAAGATGGAGGGGGAATAATAACACAAGGGGATAAAGATGGAGGGGGGAATAATAACAAAAGGGGATAAAGATGGAGGAGGAATAATAACACAAGGGGATAAAGATGGAGGAGGAATAATAACACAAGGGGATAAAGATGGAGGAGGAATAATAACACAAGGGGATAAAGATGGAGGGGGAATAATAACACAAGGGGATAAAGATGGAGGGGGAATAATAACACAAGGGGATAAAGATGGAGGAGGAATAATAACACAAGGGGATAAAGATGGAGGAGGAATAATAACACAAGGGGATAAAGATGGAGGGGGAATAATGACACAAGGGGATAAAGATGGAGGAGGAATAATAACACAAGGGGATAAAGATGGAGGAGGAATAATAACACAAGGGGATAAAGATGAGGAGGAATAATGACACGGGATAAAGATGGAGGAGGAATAATGACACAAGGGGATAAAGATGGACGAGGAATAATGACACAAGGGGATAAAGATGGAGGAGGAATAATGACACAAGGGGATAAAGATGGAAGAGGGAATAATAACACAAGGGGATCAGAGGGAGGGGGAATAATAGCACAAGGGGATTAATATGGAGGAGGAATAATAACACAAGGGGATAAAGATGGAGGGGAGATGCATTAGTATAAAGGTAAGAACACGCCTTTTGTCCTCGGGTACCCCTTGCGCGCAAGTTCCGTGCGAGAGGGTACCCGCGGACATACTTTCAGCCTTTGGGGGTACAGTCGCCAAGAAGGTTGAGAACCACTGCATCATCAGGAACACACTTTATATCACACAGTGACTGACTAATGTTACTTAATAAAACCACTGTATACAGACCTGTATCTCCCTGTACAGTGGCCATAAAGAAGTAGATACCAGCTGTACACAGAATCTGTATACAGAAAAGCAGTAGAAGACGGCACTGGATAAATCCATTGTCCCCGTAGTCATCCAGATAGTACCGAAAATAAATTATACCTCTTTTGTACATATCCGGAGTTTTCCATTTCTAGTGTTGTGGTCTTGGACTTTGTTGCATGTTTGGTAAACGTATACCAAACATGCAACAAAATCCAAGATCACAGCACCATAAATGGAAAACTCCAGATATGTGCAAAAGAGCTATCATTTATCTGTAACTCAAAAAAAGCTTTTGGGGAACCAGTAAACTACTGCTCTTTTGCACATGTCCAGAGTTTTCAATTTTTGGTGCTGTGGTCTTGGACTTTGTTGCAGGACCTGTATACCATATAAATGATTGTGTATGGGACCATATAAAGGTAGATACCAACTGTACACAGGATCTGTATACCATATACTGTAAGTGATTATCGTTACATCTAGGGACTCTGTCCTCTCTCCTTTTCTTCTGCATCTGGATCAGACTGACGTGTCAACTTCTTCCAGCCAAAAACCATCTCTTATGGATCAAACCATTATTGGTCCCCAACCCACAATTCCTGGGGAGGGGGGAGTTCCTTCCCCAGCCCCCCCCCCCCCCCCCCCCCCGGTTCTTACCCCCCTGGCCTTTGGTCCTTAAGAGGTTAGTCTGGGATTGCCTATTTCTGCCACAATTCTTGACTGGGGTGCTGGATCTGGATCTATTATCCACACTCATGACTTGCCTTGGGAGCTGTAAACCTGAAATCTGCTTGTTTGGTGTTCTGCACAAGGAATAATGGTCACACCAAAATTAAAAATCTTCCTACGGGAGACACTTTTGATAAGACATATAGCTATTGCTAAAAAGCCCCCAAGAATGTCCAAAAGGCAAAAAAAATTGTCAGTACATTAATCTATATATATAAAACTCAATGTGTGTGTGTGTGTGTGTTTGTATGTATGTATATATGTATGTATGTTCCACAAAAACTTTCAAACGGCTAAAGATATTGTGAACAAAGAAGTCATCCAGCTCCCAAGATGCAATTAAAAGAAGTATTCTTTATTGATCCATCAGATAGGATTCACACACAGAGGTAGAAGCGTCTGACGCGTTTCGCACGTAACGTGTTCACATTCCGTGTTTGGCCGAGGGCGGGACCGGTACGTCCGTGCTCAGCTGATGCATTTTCCCTAATAGGTGGTGAGCGGAACCGGTATCTTGTACAAACAGGCTAAAGATATTAACATGAAACTTGGCACACATGTTACTTATATGTCAACAACAAACATAGGATAGGTGATTTAACCCTTACTCACCCCCATTTGCCAGGGGCGGGGCTTATGTTTAAAGTCCCATACAAGTCAATGGGAAATATATGTTACTGTATAACTTCCAAATGTCTGGAGATATTTTCATAATACTTGGTCACATGTTACTTATATGTCCACTTAAAATATAGGATAGTTAATTTAACCCTTAACTACCCCCATTTGTGAGGGTCAGGTTTTTTATTATTTTTTTTTAAGTCTCATGCAAATCAATGGGAAATGTATGTTCCCATATAATTTCCGTACAGCTGGAGATATTTAATTACCTGGTACACATATTACGAGTCGGGATATGAGGACGGGATGGGAGGTCGGGATAGGAGGACGGGATATGAGGACGGGATATGAGGACGAGATATGAGGTCGGGATAGGAGGTCGGGATAGGAGGTCAGGATAGGAGGTCGAGATAAGAGGATGGGATAGGAGGTCGAGATAGGAGGTCGAGATATGAGGACAGGAAAGGAGGTCGGGATAGGAGGTTGAGATAGGAGGACGGGATAGGAGGTCAGGATAGGAGGTTGGGATAGGAGGTCAGGATAGGAGGTCGGGATTGGAGGACGGGATAGGAGGACTGGATAGGAGGACGGGATAGGAGGATGGGATAGGAGGACGGAATAGGAGGACAGGATAGGAGGTTGAGATAGGAGGACGGGATAGGAGGACGGGATAGGAGGTCGGGATAGGAGGTCGGGATAGGAGGTCGGGATAGGAGGACGGGATAGGAGGACGGTATAGGAGGTCGAGATGTGGGGTTGGGATATGACAACAATATATGAGGACTGCATATGAAGTCAAAAGCTTCCTCCTTTGTTTATTTTCCTCCCCAAAAAGGATTAGGAAGGAAAAACCGGGCAACGCCGGGTACTCAGCTAGTCTATATATATAAAACTCAACGTGTGTGTGTTTGTGTGTGTGTTTGTATGTTCCACAAAAACTTCCAAACGGCTACAGATATTAACATGAAACTTGGCACACATGTTACTTATATGTCAACAACAAACATAGGTTAGGTGATTTAACCCTTACTCACCCCCATTTGCCAGGGGCGGCTTTATGTTTAAAGTCCAATACAAGTCAATGGGATATATATGTTACTGCATAACTTCCAAACCGCTGGAGATATTTCAATAATACTTGGTCACATGTTACTTATATGTCCACTTAAAATATAGGATAGTTAATTTAACCCTTAACTACCCCCATTTGTGAGTGTCAGGGTTTTTGATTAAAGTCCCATGCAAATCAATGGGAAATGTATGTTTCCACATAACTTCTGTACGGCTAGAGATATTTCAATACCTGGTACATATATTACGGGTTAGGATAGGAGGTCGGGATAGGAGGTCGGGATAGGAGGACGGGATAGTAGGACGGGATAGGAGGTCGGGATAGGAGGACGGGATAGGAGGTCGTGATAGGAGGTCAGGATAGGAGGTCGGGATAGGAGATCGGGATTGGAGGACGGGATAGGAGGACGGGATAGGAGGACGGGATAGGAGATCGGGATAGGATGACGGGATAGGAAGACGGGATAGGAGGATGGGATAGGAGGTCGTGATAGGAGGTCGGGATAGGAGGTCGGGATAGGAGGACGGCATAGGAGGACGGGATAGGAGGTCGGGATAGGAGGACGGGATAGGAGGATGGGATAGGAGGACGGGATAGGAGGATGGGATAGGAGGTCGTGATAGGAGGTCGGGATAGAAGGTCGGGATAGGAGGTTGGGATAGGAGGACGGGATAGGAGGATGGGATAGGAGGACGAGATAGGAGGTCGGGATAGGAGGTTGGGATAGATGGACGGGATAGGAGGCCGGGATAGGAGGTCGAGATAGGAGGTCGAGATAGGAGGACGGGATAGGAGGTCGTGATAGGAGGTGATAGGAGGACGGGATAGGAGGTTGGGATAGGAGGTCGGGATAGGAGGTCGAGACAGGAGGTCGAGATAGGAGGACGGGATAGGAGGTCGGGATAAGAGGACGGGATATGAGGTTGAGATGTGATGTTGGGATAGGAGGTCAGGATATGAGGACGGGATATGGGGTTCGGATATGACAACAATATATGAGGACGTGATATGAAGTCAAAAGCTTCCTCCTTTATTTATTTTCCTCCCCAACAAGGATTAGGAAGGAACAACCGGGCAACGCCGGGTATTAAGCTAGTTTCTAAATAAAATGAGGTCTGAGGTGTAAGACAGGTGGTTTGACTGTCCTCTGATGCATTATATGGTGCCTTCTCTACATAATGCTTTGTCCTGATTTCAGACTCTCGCTAGAGACAGACACGATAATTCCTGGATGTATGTAACGCTTCTAGTTGGCAATCACCAACATACCATGTGTCCTGATTACCAGCGTTGGGTGACATTCTCTGTGCCATGTGTCTGCTGTATTTCCTGGTCTTCCTGCTCTGGTATGTCTTTTGCTGCAGTTTCCACTCTGTCCACTAGGGGATGTGCGAGAACTGGCTGAGTTTTATAGAGTCAGCGTGCACTCCTTAATGAATCATTCTCCAATTCCAGCCAGGCACTGCATATATCTGTCACGATGCCGGCTGGCAGGTAGTGGATCCTCTGTGCCAGAGAGGGATTGGCGTGGACCGTGCTAGTGGACCGGTTCTAAGCCACTACTGGTTTTCACCAGAGCCCGCCGCAAAGCGGGATGGTCTTGCTGCGGCGGTAGTGACCAGGTCGTATCCACTAGCAACGGCTCACCTCTCTGGCTGCTGAAGATAGGCGCGGTACAAGGGAGTAGGCAGAAGCAAGGTCGGACGTAGCAGAAGGTCGGGGCAGGCAGCAAGGATCGTAGTCAGGGGCAACGGCAGAAGGTCTGGAAACACAGGCAAGGAACACACAAGGAACGCTTTCACTGGCACTAAGGCAACAAGATCCGGCAAGGGAGTGCAAGGGAAGTGAGGTAATATAGGGAAGTGCACAGGTGATTACCCTAATTGGAACCACTGCGCCAATCAGCGGCGCAGTGGCCCTTTAAATCGCAGAGACCCGGCGCGCGCGCGCCCTAGGGAGCGGGGCCGCGCGCGCCGGGACAGAACAGATGGGGAGCGAGTCAGGTAGGGGAGCCGGGGTGCGCATCGCGAGCGGGCGCTACCCGCATCGCGAATCGCATCCCGGCTGGCAGCGGGATCGCAGCGCCCCGGGTCAGAGGACGTGACCGGAGCGCTGCAGCGGAGAGAGTGAAGCGAGCGCTCCGGGGAGGAGCGGGGACCCGGAGCGCTCGGCGTAACAGTACCCCCCCCCTTGGGTCTCCCCCTCTTCTTGGAGCCTGAGAACCTGAGGAGCAGACTTTTGTCAAGGATGTTGTCCTCAGGTTCCCAGGATCTCTCTTCAGGACCACAACCCTCCCAGTCTACTAAAAAAAAATTTTTCCCTCTGACCTTTTTGGCAGCCAAAATTTCCTTGACCGAGAAGACGTCCGAGGAGCCGGAAACAGGAGTGGGAGGAACAGATTTGGGAGAAAAACGGTTGAGGATGAGTGGTTTGAGAAGAGAGACGTGAAAGGCATTAGGGATACGAAGAGAAGGAGGAAGAAGAAGTTTATAAGAGACAGGATTAATTTGACACAAAATTTTGAAAGGACCAAGATAGCGTGGTCCCAACTTGTAGCTAGGGACACGGAAGCGGACATATTTAGCGGAGAGCCATACCTTGTCTCCAGGGGAAAAAACGGGGGGAGCTCTTCTTTTCTTATCCGCGAACCTCTTCATGCGTGAAGAAGCCTGTAAGAGAGAATTTTGGGTCTCTCTCCATATAATGGAAAGGTCACAAGAAATTTCATCCACAGCGGGCAGACCAGAGGGCAAGGGGGTAGGGAGGGGGGGAAGAGGGTGACGGCCGTACACCACGAAAAATGGGGATTTGGAGGAAGATTCAGAGACCCTGAAGTTATACGAGAATTCGGCCCATGGAAGGAGATCTGCCCAGTCATCCTGGCGGGAGGAAACAAAATGTCGCAAATAATCACCCAAGATCTGGTTAATTCTTTCTACTTGTCCATTGGACTGGGGATGATATGCAGAGGAAAAATTTAATTTAATCTTGAGTTGTTTACAGAGAGCCCTCCAGAATTTAGACACGAATTGGACACCTCTATCCGAGACAATCTGCGTAGGCAACCCGTGAAGACGAAAAATGTGTACAAAAAATTGTTTAGCCAACTGAGGCGCAGAAGGAAGACCAGGAAGAGGGATGAAATGTGCCATTTTGGAGAATCGATCAACGACCACCCAAATAACAGTGTTGCCACGGGAAGGGGGTAAATCAGTAATAAAATCCATACCAATCAGAGACCAAGGCTGTTCGGGGACAGGCAGAGGATGAAGAAAACCAGCGGGCTTCTGGCGAGGAGTCTTATCCCGGGCACAGATAGTGCAGGCTCGCACAAAGTCCCCAACATCCGTCTCCAGAGTCGGCCACCAATAGAAGCGGGAGATGAGTTGCACAGATTTCTTGATGCCCGCATGACCTGCGAGATGGGAGGAGTGACCCCATTTGAGGATTCCGAGGCGTTGGCGTGGAGAAACAAAGGTCTTCCCTGGAGGAGTCTGCCTGATGGAGGCAGGAGAAGTGGAGATCAGGCAGTCAGGTGGAATGATGTGTTGCGGAGGGAGATCAACTTCTGAGGCATCCGAGGAACGAGAGAGAGCATCGGCCCTAATGTTCTTATCGGCAGGACGAAAGTGAATCTCAAAATTAAATCGAGCAAAGAACAGAGACCACCGGGCCTGGCGAGGATTCAGCCGTTGGGCAGACTGGAGGTAGGAGAGGTTCTTGTGGTCGGTGTAGATAATAACAGGAGAACTTGATCCCTCCAGCAGATGCCTCCATTCCTCAAGTGCTAATTTAATGGCTAGAAGCTCTCGATCCCCGATGGAGTAGTTCCTCTCCGCTGGAGAGAAGGTCCTAGAGAAAAAACCACAAGTGACAGCATGCCCGGAAGAATTTTTTTGTAGAAGAACAGCTCCAGCTCCCACTGAGGAGGCATCAACCTCCAATAGGAAGGGTTTGGAAGGGTCAGGTCTGGAGAGGACGGGAGCCGAAGAAAAGGCAGACTTGAGTCGTTTAAAGGCGTCTTCTGCTTGAGGAGGCCAGGACTTGGGATCAGCACTTTTTTTGGTTAAAGCCACGATAGGAGCCACAATGGTAGAAAAATGTGGAATAAATTGCCTGTAATAATTGGCGAACCCCAAAAAGCGTTGGATAGCACGGAGTCCGGAGGGGCGTGGCCAATCTAAGACGGCAGAGAGTTTGTCTGGATCCATCTGTAGTCCCTGGCCAGAGACCAAATATCCTAGAAAAGGAAGAGATTGGCATTCAAACAGACATTTCTCAATTTTGGCATAGAGTTGGTTGTCACGAAGTCTCTGAAGAACCATACGGACATGCTGGCGGTGTTCTTCTAGATTGGCAGAAAAAATTAGGATATCGTCCAGATATACAACAACACAGGAGTATAACAGATCACGAAAAATTTCATTGACAAAGTCTTGGAAGACGGCAGGGGCGTTGCACAGTCCAAAGGGCATGACCAGATACTCAAAGTGTCCATCTCTGGTGTTAAATGCCGTTTTCCACTCGTCCCCCTCTCTGATGCGGATGAGGTTATAGGCGCCTCTTAAGTCCAATTTAGTGAAGATGTGGGCACCTTGGAGGCGATCAAAGAGTTCAGAGATGAGGGGTAAGGGGTAGCGGTTCTTAACCGTGATTTTATTAAGACCGCGGTAGTCAATGCAAGGACGTAGGGAGCCATCTTTTTTGGACACAAAGAAAAATCCGGCTCCGGCAGGAGAGGAGGATTTACGGATAAAGCCCTTCTTTAGATTCTCCTGGACGTATTCGGACATGGCAAGAGTCTCTGGGGCAGAGAGAGGATAAATTCTGCCCCGGGGTGGAGTAGTACCCGGGAGGAGGTCGATAGGGCAATCATAAGGCCTGTGAGGAGGTAGTGTCTCAGCTTGTTTTTTGCAGAAAACATCCGCGAAGTCCATATAGGCCTTAGGGAGACCGGTTACTGGAGGAACCACAGAGTTACGGCAAGGGTTACTGGGAACCGGTTTTAGACAGTTCTTGGAACAAGAGGACCCCCAACTCTTGATCTCCCCAGTGGACCAATCCAGGGTAGGGGAATGAAGTTGAAGCCAGGGAAGTCCAAGGAGAATTTCCGAGGTGCAATTGGGGAGGACCAAAAGTTCAATCCTCTCATGATGAGATCCGATGCTCATAAGAAGGGGCTCCGTGCGGAAACGTATGGTACAGTCCAATCTTTCATTATTTACACAATTGATGTAGAGGGGTCTGGCGAGACTGGTCACCGGGATGTTGAACCTGTTGACGAGAGAGGCCAAAATAAAATTTCCTGCAGATCCAGAGTCCAAGAAGGCCACAGCAGGGAAGGAGAAGGCAGAGGCAGACATCCGCACAGGCACAGTAAGACGTGGAGAAGCAGAGTAGACATCAAGGACTGTCTCACCTTTGTGCGGAGTCAGCGTACGTCTTTCCAGGCGGGGAGGACGGATAGGACAATCCCTCAGGAAGTGTTCGGTACTAGCACAGTACAGGCAGAGGTTCTCCATACGGCGTCGTGTCCTCTCTTGAGGTGTCAGGCGAGACCGGTCGACCTGCATAGCCTCCACGGCGGGAGGCACAGGAACAGATTGCAGGGGACCAGAGGAGAGAGGAGCCGAGGAGACGAAACGCCTCGTGCGAACAGAGTCCATATCTTGGCGGAGTTCCTGGCGCCTTTCAGAAAAACGCATGTCAATGCGAGTGGCTAGGTGAATGAGTTCATGTAGATTAGCAGGGATTTCTCGTGCGGCCAGAACATCTTTAATGTTGCTGGATAGGCCTTTTTTGAAGGTCGCGCAGAGGGCCTCATTATTCCAGGACAATTCTGAAGCAAGTGTACGGAATTGTACGGCATACTCGCCAACGGAAGAATTACCCTGGACCAGGTTCAACAGGGCAGTCTCAGCAGAAGAGGCTCGGGCAGGTTCCTCAAAGACACTTCGGATTTCCGAGAAGAAGGAGTGTACAGAGGCAGTGACGGGGTCATTGCGGTCCCAGAGCGGTGTGGCCCATGACAGGGCTTTTCCGGACAGAAGACTGACTACGAAAGCCACCTTAGACCTTTCAGTGGGAAACAGGTCCGACATCATCTCCAGATGCAGGGAACATTGGGAAAGAAAGCCACGGCAAAACTTAGAGTCCCCATCAAATTTATCCGGCAAGGATAAGCGTATCCCAGGAGCGGCCACTCGCTGCGGAGGAGGTGCAGGAGCTGGCGGAGGAGATGACTGCTGAAGCTGTGGTAGTAACTGTTGTAGCATAACGGTCAGTTGAGACAGCTGTTGGCCTTGTTGCGCTATCTGTTGTGACTGCTGGGCGACCACCGTGGTGAGGTCAGCGACAACTGGCAGAGGAACTTCAGCGGGATCCATGGCCGGATCTACTGTCACGATGCCGGCTGGCAGGTAGTGGATCCTCTGTGCCAGAGAGGGATTGGCGTGGACCGTGCTAGTGGACCGGTTCTAAGCCACTACTGGTTTTCACCAGAGCCCGCCGCAAAGCGGGATGGTCTTGCTGCGGCGGTAGTGACCAGGTCGTATCCACTAGCAACGGCTCACCTCTCTGGCTGCTGAAGATAGGCGCGGTACAAGGGAGTAGGCAGAAGCAAGGTCGGACGTAGCAGAAGGTCGGGGCAGGCAGCAAGGATCGTAGTCAGGGGCAACGGCAGAAGGTCTGGAAACACAGGCAAGGAACACACAAGGAACGCTTTCACTGGCACTAAGGCAACAAGATCCGGCAAGGGAGTGCAAGGGAAGTGAGGTAATATAGGGAAGTGCACAGGTGATTACCCTAATTGGAACCACTGCGCCAATCAGCGGCGCAGTGGCCCTTTAAATCGCAGAGACCCGGCGCGCGCGCGCCCTAGGGAGCGGGGCCGCGCGCGCCGGGACAGAACAGACGGGGAGCGAGTCAGGTAGGGGAGCCGGGGTGCGCATCGCGAGCGGGCGCTACCCGCATCGCGAATCGCATCCCGGCTGGCAGCGGGATCGCAGCGCCCCGGGTCAGAGGACGTGACCGGAGCGCTGCAGCGGAGAGAGTGAAGCGAGCGCTCCGGGGAGGAGCGGGGACCCGGAGCGCTCGGCGTAACAATATCTCTAATAAGTCTAATACACCTGCTGTTCCAGGCCTCAGCAAGATTGTGTATTCAGTACTGCTAAGGTCTCTATCTGTCTGCTGATCCTGTGTTCTTGATCTTGCCTGTCTACTGGACTTTGCCTCTGCCTAATCCCCTGGAACCTGACCTGTCTTTCCTGTTAATGAACTTGGACTGTCTTCCATGATTTCTGTCTGCTTGCAGCTTTTTTCAGCCAGCCTGCATGTGTAGCCATCTTGGCTAGCTGTTGCCACAGTACCTGCTTTGCTAATAAACACCCATTCAGTTTTGCTGCGTCTGACACTTTCTAAAGTGTCAGTCTGCCCCATTCTGCCTGGCCAGCTGCCACTTGTGGCACAGTGGGTTCACATACATGGGGCACTACAATGTATCTGTAGTGCATCTACCTCCCCTCCATGCTAGCTGTGGCCCCTCTTTCCTTCTCCCCGCCGTCCTATATACATAGTGTATTTGGACTATGTGATTCAAAGAGACATGTGAACACTTGTTCCATTCATTGCTGAATTTTCTTATGCTTTGTTTTGTACGGTTTACAAAAGTTTTTCTACTGGTACATTGCTGTTTTGTATGACATTGTATAATGATTTACTGCGTCATTACCCTGTATTTTTTCATTATACAAGAGTTTTTCTTCAATAAAACAAAAATCTGCATTTGTAGCGGTGAGACTGAAAGTTGAATAGGCCCTTTATGCCAAGTATTTTCTTGGTTTAACTAAATATAGATCATTTCTAGCTGGGTTCAACAAAAAACAGCATTTCTATCGGTGATAATTAAAAAATTTACTGACAGTTTCTCCACCGCTTGACTAGTTGGTGAGTGACAAATAACCCCCCCCCCCCCAAAAAAAAAAAAAAAAAAAAAAATGACATCAAAATCTTTTTCAATTAAAGAAAAATGTCTAGTATAGAAATGGTACAGGGACAGGGTACAGGAAAAAGCACCCTGTCATGTCCTCTGAGAGTAAGCATGTTGGACAGTACCAGAACTGTGGGTACATTACAGGCCCATTACAGCTAGCAGCAGAAGCCAGGTGCCCGGTGGTGGTAGTAGTAGCAGTAGCATCATCATCATCATCAAGTAAGAGTTATCAATGTCTTTCTGGGGTTGTTCTCTACTTTTGTTCTTTTGGAGAATAATACGGCCATTGTGGACTGGTTGGCTCATTCTCGGTCATCTTAGGAAGAAGAAGAGTCAGATTGCATGACATTGAGCCATTGTGTCAGTGGATTCCTCATTGCCTACCGGTACATGGCAAGGTGGAAATGTCCTTCCTAGATGGTCTGTTCATGGTCTGTTCCTTTATCTTGTTCTATGCTTCTCCCTTATAGTGCTAAGTAGAAGGATAGCATTCGCCAGAGGAGGAGTTTTGTGAGGACAGTCCGCCTTTGGAATGTGTTCCAGAAATGGTGGATGTGAAAGCAGTGGCCTAGCTAGCACTAGTGGGACTGTTGGTGATAGTCATGGTAGTAAGATTGAAAGGCATTAATGTGGATATGCTGAGAGGGAGCAAAGAGCCTATGATCAGACATCAAGTTCATACTGAGAGGAGTGGTGGAGATGATGAGGAGGAGTTTGATCATGAGTATGTCAATGATGAAGAAATGGAGCTGAGGTGGGCAAGAACATCTGCCAAACTTACCAGACAATAGCCTGCTGGTATGATCACCTCAGGAGCAGATGACAACAACGCTACTGCATCTGTAGGTCTGAGAAAATCTTTCTAGAGGAGTGGCATAGTAGGTTGGATATCTTTACAGTAGTCGGCTGTGCGGAAATTATTTCTATCTATCAGTGTATGTCGGTTTTTGTGTTTTTGCATTTTTCTGTTTTAGGCCCTGTTCAGACTTTGTTTTTATGTATTAGCTGTTTTCCATGCAAATTCTTTCTTGGGTTGGAAGAGTTAATGCTCTCAGCCAATGACAGCTTGAGTATGGTTTTAAAACCTGAGCTCTGCTGAACTCTGGGCTGGTTATTATTTTTACCTTTGCTATGTCTGTTGATTAGTTCTTATTCTGACTATGAGTTTGTTAGTTTGTGTCACGATGCCGGCTGGCAGGAGGTGGATCCTCTGTGCCAGAGAGGGATAGCGAGGACCGTGCTAGTGGACCGGTTCTAAGACACTACAGGTTTTCACCAGAGCCCGCCGCAAAGCGGGATGGTCTTGCTGCGGCGGTAGTGACCAGGTCGTATCCACTAGCAACGGCTCACCTCTCTGGCTGCTGAAGATAGGCGAGGTACAAGGGAGTAGGCAGAAGCAAAGTCGGACGTAGCAGAAGGTCGGGGGCAGGCGGCAAGGTTCGTAGTCAGGGGAGATAGCAAAGTTCTGGTACACAGGGTATAAACACACAAAAACGCTTTCACTAGGCTCTAGGGCAACAAGATCCGGCAAGGAAGTGCAAGGGAGGAGACTAGATATAGCCAGGAAACAGATGGGAACCAATTAAGCTAATTGGGCCAGGCACCAATCATTGGTGCACTGGCCCTTTAAGTCTCAGGGAGCTGGCGCGCGCGCGCCCTAGAGAGCGGAGCCGCGCGCGCCAGCACATGACCGCAGGAGACGGGAACGGGTAAGTGACCTGGGATGCGATTCGCGAGCGGGCGCGTCCCGCTGTGCGAATCGCATCCCCAACGGCCATGACAGGGCAGCGCTCCCGGTCAGCGCTGACCGGGGAGCTGCAGGGAGAAAGGCGCCGTGAGCGCTCCGGGGAGGAGCGGGGACCCGGAGCGCTAGGCGTAACAGTACCCCCCCCCTTAGGTCTCCCCTTCTCTTTATCGGGTAACTGCCTCCCCTGGGATGAGGACACCGGGAAAGGAAGGAGGGATTCCTCAACGGCAGGCAGAACCGCAGGAGTAGGAATGGGGAGAGAGGGCAGAGGGCGAGACCTGGCACGGGGCAGTGTGACACCAGGACGGGGGCCATGGGGTGGCACAGAGGCTTGCCTGACGGGACTGGGAGGGGGGGAGGGGCATTTCCTGTGGCAGGCAGAGTCCTTAATGACCTTAGGGGGACCGGAAACAGGAGGAACCACAGGGTCACGGCAGGGAGTACTGGGAACCGGTTTTAGACAGTTCTTGGAACAAGAGGACCCCCAACTCCTGATCTCCCCAGTGGACCAATCCAGGGTAGGGGAATGAAGTTGAAGCCAGGGAAGTCCAAGGAGAATTTCCGAGGTGCAATTGGGGAGGACCAAAAGTTCAATCCTCTCATGATGAGATCCGATGCTCATAAGAAGGGGCTCCGTGCGGAAACGTATGGTGCAATCCAACTTGGCTCCGTTGACCGCGGAAACGTGGAGTGGCTTGACAAGACGGGTCACCGGAATGCGAAATTTATTCACTAGGGACTCTCGAATAAAATTTCCAGAAGCTCCAGAGTCCAGGCAGGCCACGGCTGAGAGAGAAGAGCTGGCTGAAGCAGAAATCCGCACGGGTACCGTGAGACGTGGAGGAGCAGACTTGGAACCAAGAGACGCCACACCCACGTGAGCTGGGTGCGTGCGTGCGTTTCCCAGGCGTGGAGGACGGATAGGGCAATCCACCAAGAAATGCTCGGTACTGGCACAGTACAGACAAAGATTCTCTTCCTTACGGCGATTCCTCTCTTCCTGGGTCAGGCGAGACTTATCCACTTGCATGGCCTCCTCGGCGGGAGGCCCAGGCGTAGATTGCAACGGATACTGTGGGAGAGGTGCCCAGAGATCTAAGTCTTTTTCCTGGCGGAGCTCTTGGTGTCGCTCAGAAAAACGCATGTCAATGCGGGTAGCTAGATGGATGAGTTCTTGCAGATTGGCAGGAATCTCTCGTGCGGCCAGCACATCCTTGATGCGACTGGATAGGCCTTTTTTGAAGGTCGCGCAGAGTGCCTCATTATTCCAGGATAATTCTGAAGCAAGGGTACGGAACTGTACGGCATACTCGCCAACGGAAGAATTACCCTGGACCAGGTTCAACAGGGCAGTCTCAGCAGAAGAGGCTCGGGCAGGTTCCTCAAAGACACTTCGGATTTCCGAGAAGAAGGAGTGTACGGAGGCAGTGACGGGGTCATTGCGGTCCCAGAGCGGTGTGGCCCAAGACAGAGCTTTTCCAGACAGAAGGCTGACTACGAAAGCCACCTTAGACCTTTCAGTGGGAAACAGGTCCGACATCATCTCCAGGTGCAATGAACATTGCGAAAGAAAGCCACGGCAAAACTTAGAGTCCCCATTAAATTTGTCCGGCAAGGACAGGTGGAGGCTAGGAGTGGCCACTCGCAGCGGAGGAGGTGCAGGAGCTGGCGAAGGAGATGATTGCTGAAGAAGTTGCGAATGTTGGCGCACAATGGTGGACACTTCCGACAGCTGGTGGGTTAGATGGGCGATCTGTCGGGCGATATCAGAGACAACTGGCAGGGGAACCTCAGCGGGATCCATGGCCGGATCTACTGTCACGATGCCGGCTGGCAGGAGGTGGATCCTCTGTGCCAGAGAGGGATAGCGAGGACCGTGCTAGTGGACCGGTTCTAAGACACTACAGGTTTTCACCAGAGCCCGCCGCAAAGCGGGATGGTCTTGCTGCGGCGGTAGTGACCAGGTCGTATCCACTAGCAACGGCTCACCTCTCTGGCTGCTGAAGATAGGCGAGGTACAAGGGAGTAGGCAGAAGCAAAGTCGGACGTAGCAGAAGGTCGGGGGCAGGCGGCAAGGTTCGTAGTCAGGGGAGATAGCAAAGTTCTGGTACACAGGGTATAAACACACAAAAACGCTTTCACTAGGCTCTAGGGCAACAAGATCCGGCAAGGAAGTGCAAGGGAGGAGACTAGATATAGCCAGGAAACAGATGGGAACCAATTAAGCTAATTGGGCCAGGCACCAATCATTGGTGCACTGGCCCTTTAAGTCTCAGGGAGCTGGCGCGCGCGCGCCCTAGAGAGCGGAGCCGCGCGCGCCAGCACATGACCGCAGGAGACGGGAACGGGTAAGTGACCTGGGATGCGATTCGCGAGCGGGCGCGTCCCGCTGTGCGAATCGCATCCCCAACGGCCATGACAGGGCAGCGCTCCCGGTCAGCGCTGACCGGGGAGCTGCAGGGAGAAAGGCGCCGTGAGCGCTCCGGGGAGGAGCGGGGACCCGGAGCGCTAGGCGTAACAGTTTGTCTGTTTGTCTGAGTTTTGACCATGGTTGATTCCTGGTATAATAGCGATTTTAGTCTGCTTGGTTTTAAGTACATCTTTCGGCTTTTAGTACCTTGTTTTATCTTAGCCTGTGTTCACACTGTGAGTCTTGCTTGTACCATACTCTGTATTTAGTATCTTGACCCGTATTCCTCCATATTATGGAGTTTGGTTTTATAATATTCCTGTTTGGTATCCTGACCTGTGTTCCTCCATGTTTTGGAGTTTGGCTTTTGTTGAGTCTGTTCAGACTCATCTGGTTCTCAGTTTAGTTTTCCATGTATTATATTTCTGTTTCCTTCTAGGCCAGTATCCTGATCACATGGTAGAGTGTGCCCGCTGGCTAGAAGTCTATTTGGTGTTTGTATTGATGTCCCTCCAAGTTTGGAGTGGGGGGTCTAGTTTTTTCTTTGTTCAGTGTCCCGTGTGAACATTGTTCTAGGTTTCCTGACCTATTTAATGTTTTACATTCAGTTAATCTGTTCATCCCCTGCATCTCCTGGTTTCTGCTGTATACTTATTCCATATCTAGTCTTCATTTATTCATATCTGTCATTTATCTTGATTCCGGTTTCTGAACTGAACTGAAATGTTAGTACGCTATATCTTGCCCTGTTTTTATATTTATATCCTGTCTGGTTCATCTGGTTGTTTGGTTTTTTTTCCGTTATATTTCTGACCTGTGCCTGTGTATAGCATTATTTGTGTACCTTTACTCCCATTGCACTTTAGCACAGGGAGGGATTGGCTCTGAGTTGTTGATCCATCATTTAGGGTGGATGGGCAAATAGGCAGGGAGAGTGTTTCTAGGGACAGCTTAGGGCTCTCTCTCCCTATCCACCCCCGTTCATGAAGATCAGATGTAGAAAACCAGGCACAGTACCGCCTCTGCAAAAAGAAAGTAAGGCATAGCCAGGGTCTGAATTAGGAATTACACTCTATGTAAGCACATGCAGCGACATCACAAGGCCAGAGAACAGGTATTACTGGTCCATCACTGCCTGCTGCCGACTAGCAATTAGTCCACCACCCCTGCTGTCTGCTGACTACTATATCTACCACTAGTTCACCACTTCCTGGTACTAATCCACCATCCCTGCTGCAGCTATCTTTATATACCTTCTTTAAAAATAGAGGATAGAGATATTAAGAATATGAGGAACATCATAACACATATGTTTCATACACTGTAATTTTGACTAACACTAAAAATGGAGAATACCTCAGCAGTCATTTTATGCTGCTGAACAAATTTCCATCTCAGCAACCAAATCCTAAATCCCTGAGAAAATGTGAGAAGACATCCTTAAGGCTTCAATGCATCCTTTTCTCATGATCTTCACACATTACTTTGTAGTGTTGATGATCTGCTTTGCACACTGGCATAGAAACATCTGTTTCCCTCTTTTACGCAGGATTGATTGGTGACATGACAATTTACAGTAGCTATGCCTCTACGTTTGATTTGTGTGTTTGCCAATACTGTTATCTAGATTTGTTTCCACAATATGCTGTCTGCTTGAGCAAACAGCTCACTCAACTTTATCTTCCATCATATATATATGTCTACAAAACCTTTTATCCTAGCATTGAATGGGCTTGATTGGGGCAATACAAGGATGTAGCACTGCTGTTATTGCTTAATGGGCAAGAGTTTGCTTTAACGCAACTATTAAAAATTAGTTATATGCTATTATTCTCCTTGACTCTGGACATAATGCAACTCAAATTCATATAAACTATGGTAACCTTTACTGGAACTAAGTTTAAAGAGCTTACAACATTATCTGCAATCCTTAAACCTCAGTATCTAGAATATAGTAGCTTATGTTGCACAGAGTGTGATGAGGGGCAGGTGGAAAAAATTGAGGTGTGCACAAGAGTGGACTCTATCATTAGTATTACCATTAGAATTGTTGCTGTACATAAAGATGGCCTAGGCTATAAGAAGATTGGCAAGATCCTAAAAACTAAGCTCCAGCAAGGTGGGCAAGACCATATAGTAGTTTCACAGGATAAGTTCCACTCAGAACAGCCCTGCCATGGTCGACCAAAGAAGTTGAGTGCACGTGCTCAATGTCATATGCAGAAGTTGTCTTTGGGAAATAGATGTATGAGTGCTGCCAGCATTGCTGGAGGGGTTGAAGTGGTGGGGGAGCCTGTCAGTGCTTAGACCATATGCCGCACACTGCAGCAAATTGGTATGCATGGCTGTCATCATGGAAGAAATTTTTGCTGAAGAAAAGCAGACTAAGGACACGAATTTCTGGAACCATGTCCTGTGATCCAATGAAACCAAGCCAAATTTATTTGGTTCAGTTGGTGTCAAGCGTGTGTGGTGGCTGCCAGGTGAGAAGTATAAAGACAAGTGTGTCTTGCCTACAGTCAAGCATGGTGGTGGGAGGGTCTGGGGTGCATGAGTGCTGCTGGTACTGGGGACAGTTCATTCACAAAACTATAAATGCCAAGATCTACTGTGACATCTTGAAGTAGAGCATGATTCCCTCCCTTCTAGACCACAGGGCAGCATTCCAACATGATAATGAACCCAATGACACCTCCAAGACAACCACTGCCTGGCTAAATAAGCTGTGGTTAACACCTTACGGACAAAGGGTGTAAATGTACGCCCTGCGCCCAATCCCATTCTGTGACGCGTGATCAGCTATCAGCAGCCATGACCTGTGGCTAATGCCAGATATCATTGAACCGGGTGATGTCCGGCATTAACTCTTTAGACAACAAGTTCACTGCGGTATAAAATGAAAAAAAAAAATTATACCGGCTGTTCAGCGGACGTGTAAAGTCACGGGGTCGTAATCAGTGACAGTGGGAGGGCCCTCACCTGCCTCCTTGTCGTCCGAACGGTGCTCCTATGCTCCAAGGTAGCCTCAACAGCCATGAGAAATGGAACACTGATAACACTGATCAATGCTATGCTATGGCACAGCATTGTCCAGTGTAAACAGTCTAAAGGCTGCATGTTAACATATGTGAATTAACCCCTTCCCTAATAAAAGTTTGAATCACCCACTTTTTCCTATTTTTAAAATAAAATTATGCAAACAAAAATAAACATATGCGGTGTCGCCATGTGCGTAAATATCCGAACTATTGAAATACAATGTTAATTAAACAGCATGGTCAATGGTGTACACATAAAAAAAATACCAAAGTCCAGAATTGCATAATTTTGGTACTTTGTGTATTCAAGATCGCAGTAGAAAAAAGAGCCCAGATACATCCCTGTGTACAGAAAAATAAAAAAGATATAGAGGTCAGAAGAGGACAATTGTAAGCATACTAATTTTTGTACAAAAAGTTATAATTTGTAAAAAATATAAAAACTTGTATTAATCAGTTATTGTTATAATCATCTGTTTCACTTTTGTCCAAAAGTAAAAAAAAAAAAAATCAATTTCTGCCTGCAAATAGGTTTTTCTTTGGTTTTGCTGTAGATTTTGTGGTAAAATCAAAGTGGTGGTGCAGAAAACAAGCCCTAATATGGGTCTGCAGGTAGGAAATTGAAAGTGTTATGTTTATTAGAAGATGAGGCGGAAAAAAATACAGTGCAAAAATGGAAAAACTCTTGAGTCGTGGATAACACCCACCAGCTCTGTGATGTGGTCATGGAGCAGTGGAAAAGGACTACAGTGACAACCTGTGAAGCTGGTAAACTCCATGCCCAAGAGCCCTAAAGCAATACCGGAAAATAATGGTAGCCACACAAAATATTGACACTTTGGGCCCAATTTGGACATTTGCACTTAGGGGTGTACTCACTTTTATTGCCAAGGTTTAGACATTAACGTCTTTTTGAATTCGGGTAGAAAACAGACATGGTGCACATCTACAATCTTGTATAATGATCTGATTGCTTCTCAGCATAATATAAAAAACTAACAGGTTGTTAGTATGAATTTTTGATCAAAAAGTACAAGCCCACTCGCCACGTCAAGGCCACCTATTTAGAGTGGGTCCCTAACGTCCCTAGCATAAAATGGCGTAGCACTGGGCGGCGACCACCACCGCCGCGACACCAGTGCCCACGGGGGGGAAACGACCCACTGGCAGAGCGGCCCCAATGCCACTCAAACCAGTCTATAGGTCGCACCTCCCCGCAGACACCACGCCACGGCAGCAACGGACGCCGCACAGCACCACACCAGTGTGAACAAGGTGTAATAGCTCACTTACCATGCTCTCACGGTCAGACTGGGAGGCTGCTAGGAAAGAAATGGCCCTTGTGTAGCTAACTACTACTTATATAGGGTTGGGCTGAGGGGGTGGGGAAGAGTGCATCACATGTTCAAAAAAAATAAAATAAAAATAAAATAAAAAAAGGAAGGAAGGGATAGAAAACACAGTGTGAATTCGGGTAGAAAACAGACATGGTGCACATCTACAATCTTGTATAATGATCTGATTGCTTCTCAGCATAATATCAAAAACTAACAGGTTGTTAGTATACATATTTGATCAAAAAAGTACAAGCCCACTCGCCACATCAAGGCCACCTATTTAGAGTGGGTCCGTAACGTCCCTAGCATAAAATGTCGTAGCACTGGGCGGCGACCACCACCGCCGCGACACCAGTGCCCACGGGGGGAAAACGACCCACTGGCAGAGCGGCCCCAATGCCACTCAAACCAGTCTATGGGTCGCACCTCCCCGCAGACACAGCGCCACGGCAGCAACGGACGCCGCACAGCACCACACCAGTGTGAACAAGGTGTAATAGCTCACTTACCATGCTCTCCCAGTATAGGGACGTTAGGGACCCACTCTAAATAGGTGGCCTTGACGTGGCGAGTGGGCTTCTACTTTTGTATCAAAAATGTATACTAACAACCTGTTAGTTTTTGATATTGTGCTGAATAGCAATCAGATCATTATACAAGATTGTAGATGTGCACCATGTCTGTTTTCTACCCGAATTCACACTGTGTTTTCTATCCCCTCCTTTTTTTTTGTTTGAACATGTGCTGCACTCTTCCCCACCCCCTCAGATCCAACCCTAAATAAGTAGTAGTTAGCTACACAAGGGCCATTTCTTTCCTAGCAGCCTCCCAGTCTGACTGGGAGAGCATGGTAAGTGAGCTATTACACCTTGTTCACACTGGTGTGGTGCTGTGCGGCGTCCGTTGCTGCCGTGGCGCCGTGTCTGCGGGGAGGTGCGACCCATAGACTGGTTTGAGTGGCATTGGGGCCGCTCTGCCAGTGGGTCGTTTCCCCCCCGTGGGCACTGGTGTCGCGGCGGTGGTGGTCGCCGCCCGGTGCTACGCCATTTTATGCTAGGGACGTTAGGGACCCACTCTAAATAGGTGGCCTTGACGTGGCGAGTGGGCTTGTACTTTTTGATCAAAAATGTATACTAACAACCTGTTAGTTTTTGATATTATGCTGAGAAGCAATCAGATCATTATACAAGATTGTAGATGTGCACAAAGTCTGTTTTCTACCCGAATTAACGTCTTTTTGTTGAGTTATTTTGAGGGAACACAACATTAATCACTGTTATACAGGCTGTGCACTCACTACATTGTAGCACAGGGTCATTTCTACAGTGTTGTCACATGAATAGATATAGTATAATATTTACAAAAATGTAAAAGACTCCCTTATGGAAGATACTGTATGTTAAAGTTTTCATTGTTTGGAACCTATTACATCAATTTTATCTTTTCTGACCGGAACAATGGCAATTAGAGTATCAGCAATAATAAAAGCCACTTCCTGGATTATTATTATTTATTTTTTTATGGGGGGGGGGGGGGGGGGGGGGTTATTCTTATGCAGTGCACATTATGGTAAAACTGACATGGTCTCTATTCTGTGAGCCACTACTCTGAAAGGATATATAGCTTTTCTATTAATATTGGTAGAGGATAAATGCAGCGCACCATAGCAGGATAAAGCAAAAACAGTGGCTTATTCCAACATTTTAGTAGCCTTACACTATAATTTTCAGCATAAACCCCCAGGCGAAGGTCTCCAGGCCGAAATGTGTGTTGAGGCGGCGGCATCCTGGGACCTCAGCACCATCACAACATCTTTTGTTGTTAAACCGCACAGTCAATGGCGTATACATAAAAAACTGCGGATTTTTGGTTATTTTGTATACCCTAAAAAAAATGTATAGAAAGCAATCAAAAAGTCCCATCAAAACAAATAAGGTACCGATAAAAACTACAGATGATGGCGCAAAAAAATTATCTCTCATATAGTATAGCCCCGTATGCGGAAAATAAAAAAGTTATAGGGGTCAGAAGATGACAATTTTAAACATACTAATTTTGGTGCATGTAGTTATAATTTTTTTAAAGCAGTAAAATAAGATAAAACCTACATATATTGGGTGTCCTTGTAACTGTATGGAACTACAGATTAAAGATGAGGTGTCATTTTTACAGAAAAGTGCACTGCGGAGAAACGGAAGCCGTTAAAAACTACATTTTTTTTTTGTTTCGCTGTAGATTTTGTGGTGAAATGACTGATGTCATTACAAAGTAAAATTGGTAGCACATAAAACAAGCCATCATATAGGTCTGTAGGGGGAAAACTAAAAGTGTTATGATTTTTAGAAAGTAAGGTGAAAAAAAGGAAAGTGCAAAAACAAAAAAACCCTGAGTTCTTAAAGGAGTACTCCGGTGCACACTTTTTTCATTTTATCCCGTCCGGGCTGCAAAATACAAGAAAACACACTTTCTCTTACCTGCCAACGAGCTCCCGGAGCTCCGGTACACTTCGGTACAGGTGTTCGGTCCCCGGGCTGTATTCTTCTTACTTCCTGTTAGCCCGGCACGTCACACGAACCTTCAGCCTTTCACCGGCCGCAGCGATGTCCCGCCTCGGCCGGTGATAGGCTGAAGCTCCGTGTGACGTGCCGGGCTAACAGGAAGTAAGAAGAATACAGCCCGGGGACCGAACACCTGTACCGAAGTGTACCGGAGCTCCGGGAGCTCGTTGGCAGGTAAGATAAAGTGTGTTTTCTTTTATTTTGCAGCCCAGACGGGGTAAAATTTAAAAAGTGTGCACCGGAGTACTCCTTTAAAGGGTTATGGGTTTCTTTCTCCAATATATTGGTTCTAGGCCTATTAATATTTATGGTTTTTTTTTTGGTTGTTTCCCCCCATTACATGTTTGATAGGTTTGTGCTTTTTTAGCATGAGGCTACTGAAACGTTGTCTCTGCACTAATGAAATAATTTGCCATTTTTTCTTTATCCTTCTATGCTGTGCTGCATTTATCCTTTACTGTTATGATGGACCCTATACCTGCAAGCACCCACCGCTTTTTGTTCTGTTCTTCTTTCATGTGCTGCTGCTATCATTGGAATATTTTTTATTACTATGCTACTTAAAAAAAAAAAAAAAAAAAAAAAAAGTTAAACTTTTTTTTTAACAAAAATAAGTATGCTTAAAATTCTCCTATTTTGATCCCTATATCTTTTATTATCTTTCCGTATACATGGCTGAATGAGTATCATGTATCATATCACTTTGTGCGTTGTGATCTCTATCTGTAGTTTATAATTTTTATTGTGATGGGACTTTTTGATGACTTTTTCTTAATTTATGATGTGACCAAAAATCTGCAATTCTGGCATTTTTTTCCCCCCCATCAAATTTACGGTCCCATTTACTGTATGGGACTATCAATGTTATATTAGCAAGGACAATTCCGCATGTGGGCATGCCAAATATGTTTATTAATTTATTTTAAAAAAATTTATTTGTAAAATGGGAAAATGGGGTGATTAAAATGTTATTATGGGAATAGAATATATATATATATATATATATATATATATATATATATATACAGCCATGGCCGTAAATGTTGGCACCCCTGAAAGTTTTCAAGAAAATGAAGTATTATAAAAAAAAAAAAAAAGGAGGAAAAAAATGCAAATTGGACATAATGTCACACCAAACTCCAAAAATGGGCTGGACAAAATTATTGGCACCATTAACAATATTTGGTTGCACACCCTTTGGAACAAATAACTGAAATAAGTCGCATCCTATAACCATCAATAAGCTTCTTACACCTCTCAGCCGTAATGTTGAACCACTCTTCCTTTGCAAAGTGCTCCAGGTCTCTCCAGGTTGCCACTTCAGAACTCTCCAGCACTTTGTTGCCATCCATTTCTGGATGCTTTTTGATGTATGTTTGGGGTCATTGTCCTGATGGAAGACCCAAGATCTCAGATGCAAACCCAGCTTTCTGACACTGCTGTACAGTGCGACCCACAATCCGTTGGTAATCCTCAGATTTCATGATGTCTTGTACACATTCAAGGCACCCAGTGCAAGAGGCAGCAAATCAGCCCGAAAACATTATGGAACCTCCACCATATTTCACTGTAGGTATTGTGTTCTTTTCCTTTTAGGCCTCATTTCATTTTCGGTAAACAGTAGAATGATGCACTTTACCAAAAATCTCTATCTTGGTCTCATCTGTCCACAAGATGTTTTCCCAGTATATTGGCTTACTCAAGTTCCTTTTGGCAAAATAGCGTTTCCTTTTGACAGATAGTTTGCGCTGACACTGATGCTCCCTGAGCCTGCAGGAGAGCTTGAATATCTTTGGAACTTGTTTGGGGCTGCTTATCCACCATCTGGACTGTCCTGCATTGACACCTTTCATCAATTTTTCTCTTCTGTCCACACCCAGGGAGATTTGCTACAGTGCCATGGGTTGCAAACCTCTTGATAATGTTGCGCACTGTGGACAAAGGCATATCTAGATCTCTGGAGATGACTTGCAACCTTGAGATTGTTGATATTTTTCCACAATTTTGGTTCTCAAGTCCTCAGACAGTTCTCTTCTCCTCTTTCTGTTGTCCATACTTAGTGTGGCACACACAGACACACAATGTAAAGACTAAGTGAACTTCTCTCCTTTTTATCTGCTTTGAGGTGTTTTTTTTATATTGTCCACACTTGTTACTTGCTCCAGGTGAGTTTAAAGGAGCATCACATGCTTGAAACAATGTTATTTTTCCACAATTTTGAAAGGGTGCCAATAATTTTGTCCAGCCCATTTTTGGAGTCTGGGGTGACATTATGTCCAATTTGCTTTTTTTCCTCCCTTTTTTGGTTTAGTTCCAATACACACAAAGGGAACAAAAATGTGTATATCAAAACATGTGTTACTGCAATCCTTTTCTGTGAGAAATACAGGGGTGGCCAACATTTACGGCCATGACTGTATATAATTTATTTTACACTTTTTAAGTCCCCATAGGGAACTATTATAAGCAATAATTTGATTGCCTTCATTGTACAATGAAAGACAGGCTGTATCAGAAAAGTGAAGTCATGTAAAGGGGGGGGGGGGGGAGCAGGAAGAAGTGAGCCCTAAAGTTGTCTCTGCCTACTTGGCCATCTGCCCTAAACGATGGATTGAAAACTTGGAGCCAGCCCCTTCCTTGCGCTAAAGTGCATGGGCATCGAAGTCAGCAAAACAAGCAAAACTGTACAAAGTCGGGGAACAAGTCAGGAACATTACGGGAATACAATAACCAACAAACAGATATAAATACAAACAAGGCAGGAAGTAGCAGGTCAAGAAATCAAGAGCACTGTTCACACTGGACTCAGAACAAGGAACACACTTGACACCCCACTCCAAGCATGGAGGGACAGCAATACCAAAGCCAAATAGGCTCGTAGCTAGTGGGCACTCTCCACCAAGTTAACAGGATGCTAGCCTAGGAGGAAACAAAAATACTAAATACAACCAAACACAAGTACAGACACAAGACTAACTCACTCATAGATAGACGGATTAGCACAAAGCTCGGAACAGGATTCCATCAGGAGATCCAAGATCCAACAAGGTCAAAACAGGACTTGCAAATGCACAGTGTGAATACTAGGGATGTAAGAAAAAATCGATTCTCGCAATAATCGCGATTTTTTCATTTGCCGATACTGAATCGATTCAAAATATTTTTGAATCGATTCTTTTAGGGATGTGGAATTTTTATCTCCTGACGCCCGGAACAGCATGTCCTGTCCTGGGCATCAGGAGATAAAAGTTCCACATTTGTGGAGCCGGGCAGGCCGGATCTGACACGGCGTCGCTCTGGGTGTATGGAGCGGGCTCCGACTCGTGCCCGCTCCGTACTATGCGACCCCCGGCTGATTTCAGTAGCCGGGGGCCGCCGCTAATAGCCAGCATGCAGCGATCGCCGCGGCTGGCTATTAAAGGAGTACTCCGGTGCCCACTTTTCTCATGTTATCCCGTCCGGGCTGCAAAATAAAAGAAAACGCACTTTATCTTACCTGCCAACGAGCCCCCGGAGCTCCGGTACAGGTGTTCGGTCCCCGGGCTGTATTCTTCTTACTTCCTGTTAGCCCGGCACGTCACACGGAGCTTCAGCCTATCACTGGCCGCAGCGATGGCCCGCCTCTGCTGGTGATAGGCTGAAGCTCCATGTGATGTGCCGGGCTAACAGGAAGTAAGAAGAATACAGCCCGGGGACCGAACACCTGTACCGGAGTGTACCGGAGCTCCGGGGGCTCATTGGCAGGTAAGAGAAAGTGCGTTTTCTTTTATTTTGCAGCCCGGACGGGATAAAATGAGAAAAGTGAGCACCAGAGTACTAGATCGCCGCTGTCAAAGCTGACAGCGGCTTCTATTGGGATCTATGAATGCTCCCAGGTGGGCGATGTATCGGGATATATCGCGATGTATCGTCACCTAGACGGTATCGCGATATATCGGGATATATCGAATCGCCACACTGGTATCGCGATTCGAATCGAATCGCCAAATTCTTGCCGATTCACACCCCTAGTGAATACAGACTAGGGAACACAAAGCTGAACGAACAAGAGAAGAATACTAAAACCCGACAAAGGTACTAAAACAAAGCAAGCTAAAATCTAGATATCAAACGGGAAAGATAACCAAGGTTAAAACTCAGGACATGTGCTCAGACAGACAAAAGCTAAGGTGCATCAGAAACAAGACATGATCAGAGTACAGGTCTTATACCAGTCAAGAACAGCACCTGAAGAGACCTTATATATCATCCCAGTTCTGGAGTCAGGAAGGTTAACTCTTCCCATCCCAGTGAGAAAAAACACAGAAACTGTTCAGACACAAACCTAATGTCTGAACAAGACCCAAGGCAGAAAATACAAAATACAGATAAACAGACATTACAAGTGATTTAAATTCTCTTTTTTTACACCACCCATGCTTTATTATTAGGGTATTGCTAATATCCTAGCGCTGCTACCACCAAGACAATTTATAAATGGTGTCCCTAAGTTCCCCAAATAATCTTACTTAAAAAAAAAAACTAAAAAATATGATTTAACAACACATATATGTGATTTCTACTGACTAACCAAATGGTCTAGTCAGGGAACGTCTTTACCAGACAGAAGCAGAAATTAATAAAGGAACATACATATGTTATGAACAAACAATAGTCACAGTGTATACAAAAAATAACAGATGACCAACAAATTTCTCCACCAAACGGAAAATCTGCTACTCACTTGGGCGACCACATTTAATAGCGGCATTTTATAATACAAGAATGAAATATACACCTTGGTGTGAGATCCGTCATTAGTGGTGGATCCTGACTGCTGAAAGCTGCCATCACTCACCATCTTTGAACACAGTGGAGTTCCTGCAGGACGTAAATGTACTAGATGGCCATTGCGTACATTTATGTCCATTGTCCTCTATGGGTCAACTCTGTGCCAGGTAAAGAGCTGCAGACACAGGTAGATAAATTATAGGGTGCATAGTTATAAAAGTAGGTTTCACTTAGAAGCTAAAGTGCTACAGAGGCAGCGCCAAAACACACTGGCCCAGATTTATTAAAGAATGTCTACGGTAGAGCTTTTTTCCCACGTTTATTTGGGTGGTGGGTTTGACTAGCGTGCATCTTATTTATGAAGAAGGTGCAGCAGGATGATGAATTTTGTGCAGGTCTGTTGTGGTGGGAAAAGCTCTACCACATACACTTTTTTTAGATGCTTGTGAGGGAGGGAAGTAGACACTTTCCCGGGTCCTGCATTTGGCAGGTTAGGTGTTTTTATTTACTTTCAAAGAGCTGCCGGGACATTTTTACTTGCATTTTAGACGCTACAATTAAATTTGTTAGCGGTGTCTAAGGGGTTAAAGCCTGGCATCACTGTGATCAGTGATTTCTGGCATTAGAGATGGGTCACAGTGGCAGATAGCCACCAGGACCACCCAGCTATGACCAGTGCTCAGCTCCTGAGTGCGTCATAGAAGGGGAGTGGGACGCTGTCGACCACAAGAGGTTAAAGGTTGAATTGCGGAAGGTAGAAGGGATTCTTACGCCTACTGGTAGGTGGTGTAGCTTTGTGCCTAAAAAAGTACCTTTGCGCACAAAATAGCGACTTTTGACAAAAGTCATAAATACGTGACCACTGCATGGTCAAAAAGAAAAAGTTCTACAGGTAGGCAAAAAGAGTACAACTGTATATATTCAAAGACGCATAAAAGTCGCTAAATATGCTGCTTGCACCTAAACTGCGCCAAAACACAGTAAAAAAAAATGCAAAATCTCCCCCACTGTGCTTACCTTCTCCCTCACCCATCCCTTCCTGCCTTTACTGATTGACATACAGGGATTGGCTTATAGCAAGCATGTCAAACTCAAAGGCGAACATGGGACAAAAAAACAAGGTTTAAGTTTATGTGGGCCGCATAAAAAAAAAACATGCACCACACCCCATGTCCCCTTTGCACAACATCTCATGCCCCCCTTCATAAGACCCCATGCCCCTTTGCACAAGACCCCATGCCCACCCTACACAAGACCCCATGCCCCCCTGCACAACACCTCATGACCCCCTTCACAAGACCCCATGCCTCTTTTGTACAACACTCCATGCCCCCTTTGTACAAGACCCCATGCCCCCCTGCACAAGACCCTGCCCCAGCACAAGACTGTGCAATACAGTTCCCCCACATTAGGTGCAGTATAGTTCACCACATTAGGTGCAGTATAGTTCCCCCACATTAGGTGCAGTATAGTTCCCCACATTAGGTAAAGTATAGTTTCCCACATTAGGTGCAGTATAGTTCCCCCACATTAGGTGCAGTATAGTTCCCCCACATTAGGTGTGGTATAGTTCCCCACATTCGGTGCAGTATAGTTCCCCACATTAGGTGCAGTATAGTTCCCCCACATTAGGTGCAGTATAGTTCCCCCACATTAGGTGCAGTACAGTCCCCCCCACATTAGGTAAAGTATAGTTCCCCACATTAGGTGCAGTATAGTTCCCCACATTAGGTGCAGTATAGTTCCCCCACATTTGGTGCAGTATAGTTCCCTACATTAGGTGCAGTATAGTTCCCCCACCTTAGGTGCAGTATGGTTCCCCACATTAGGTAAAGTATAGTTCCCCACATTAGGTGCAGTATAGTTCCCCATATTAGGTGCAGTATAGTTCCCCCACATTAGGTGCAGTATAGTTCCCCCGCATTAGGTGAAGTATAGTTCCCCACATTAGGTGCAGTATAGTTCCCCACATTAGGTGCAGTATAGTTCCCCCACATTAGGTGCAGTATAGTTCCCCACATTAGGTGCAGTATAGTTCCCCCACCTTAGGTGCAGTATAGTTCCCCACATTAGGTAAAGTTTAGTCCCCACATTAGGTGCAGTATAGTTCCCCCGCATTAGGTGCAGTATAGTTCCCCACATTAGCTGCAGTATAGTTCCCCACATTAGGTGCAGTATAGTTCCCCCACATTAGATGCAGTATAGATCCCCCACATTAGGTGCAGTACAGATCCCCCCACATTAGATAAAGTATAGTTCCCCACATTAGGTGCAGTATAGTTCCCCACATTAGGTGCAGTATAGTTCCCCCACATTAGGTGCAGTATAGTTACCCACATTAGGTGCAGTATAGTTCCCCCACCTTAGGTGCAGTATAGTTCCCCACATTAGGTAAAGTATAGTTCCCCACATTAGGTGCAGTATAGTTCCCCACATTAGGTGCAGTATAGTTCCCCCACATTAGGTGCAGTATAGTTCCCCCGCATTAGGTGCAGTATAGTTCCCCACATTAGGTGCAGTATAGTTCCCCACATTAGGTGCAGTATAGTTCCCCCACATTAGGTGGAGTATAGTTCCCCACATTAGGTGCAGTATAGTTCCCCCACCTTAGGTGCAGTATAGTTCCCCACATTAGGTAAAGTATAGTTCCCCACATTAGGTGCAGTATAGTTCCCCACATTAGGTGCAGTATAGTTCCCCCACATTAGGTGCAGTATAGTTCCCCCGCATTAGGTGCAGTATAGTTCCCCACATTAGGTGCAGTATAGTTCCCCACATTAGGTGCTGTACAGTTCCCTCACAGACATACAGCCTTCAGCCATATACAGTGTATGGCTGGAGGCTGTATGCCTGTTTACTGCCCCACTTCAGTGTTCCGACCACCACTCCACCGCTCCGGGGTCACAATATGCTACTATGGCCTATGGCACAGATTCCCTTTTACACAAATACAAAACATAGTAGAGCATACACATTTCTTTTTTACTGCTTCACATGCATTTTTTTAATGTGTCTAGATTCTGTGTTTGGCTCACAAATCCCTCTGTTCTGCTGCTCACTTATTCTAAAATCCACTGCTCAGAAATGGGCATGTCCGATGCATGCACGGTGCCTGCCTTTCTCTCTCTCTATATTCATGCTGCAGTCTGATAGACAGGTGTGAGCAATGAGGAGTGCTAGTCCTGCTCTCACTTCCTGGACTTTGTCCTAGCCTGAGCTTAAGCTGGAACAAAGATGATACTGCAGACATAATTATTTTCTGGTTGGTGTGGGGACCCCTAGTGGTCTTTTCTGTAAGCTGTGATTTCTATAAAAAGGAGATATTTTTATGACGTATATTAGAAAGGTTAATCTATTTGCCAACATGTACAACATTATTTTTTTTTTTTATTCTGACAGTGGCCATTTAAGTTTTAACCTCAGTAAAAACTGTTTTCCTTGAAGACCATACAATGCGGACATTAGAGAGATAAATAGAGTGATATAAAGCATGATTTTCTAATTGTCTAGGCTGATAGTGACCTTTACAATTTATTTCCACCGGGTTAGTCTGCCGAGTCACAGGTTACCACAGTTAATCAAGAAAGGGTCAGGATCTTAATGTTAGATACATCTGGCTGCCTAGATACTCTTCCTGGAGCTATAGAGTTGGTTTCTTGGTGATGAATGTGCCTCATACCTCACGTCTCAAAAGGGATCTATGATAGGAACATCTAATAGACTTTCCCCAGCAATACATGGAACACAATGAAATGCCTCAGCAGTCCGTTTTGCAAAGCAGGTAAAAGAAGATAATTATGAATAAATGCACAAGGACCAGTTGGGACTGGCAGATGCCCTCATTACAAAAAGCTACATTTGGTGTAAACTCTGAGTCGCTATGTTGCTAATAACCTATTATGCTTTTATTTGCAGGAGACAATGAGACATGGTTGTGTTGTAAACGGTATTTTTTGTAATGCTTAAGTGATTAGGATTATAACAAATATACCATTGTGTGTATATTAGACATTAACATCGTTATCGGTATAAATTATTTTATAGATAAAGATTCCTATCTGCTTTGTTTTGTAGATCTGTATTTATCATCTTTCTACTATGAACACCACCAATGACTCCAGTAGGATAATTCAAACAGTAAAAGCGTCCTTCTTCCTACTGGATTTCCTCATTTGCTGTATATTCACCATCTTGATAACACAAACTGTGTGGAGAGACAGTGTACTGAAGAAAGAAGTGCGATACTTCTTCTTGTGTCACCACTTGGTGTGCTTGACATTATTCTTTGGTCTTGGAACCATATTTAGCTACCTACGATCTTTCCAGGTCAATGCCCCAGCCCTTGTCTGCTGGATCATTTTTGCGGTACAGATAACAATTGGAAGGGCAGTGCTATTGACTCTTGTCTTAATGGCTTTGAACACTTGCATCGCTGTTTGCTGGCCTCTTAAATACTTACAATTTGCTCATTCTGTGAAGTCTAAACTAATGGTGTGTTTATGGATTATTGCCTTGTTGGACCCTGTGGTGTCACTCATCCTTGAAGGCATACACAAGGGCCACCATTTCATTATTCAAATGGATCCAAGTTGCCCAACTACTCTATCAAGCACGTTATCAAGAATACTTGGAATCATTTTCATCATCATATTGGTCCTTGTCATCTTGATATCGTATATTATTATGTTTAGAGAAGGAAAACGTGCTGGGCATTTTACAAAGTCCAACCAACAAGCAAGAAGAACCATCTTGATACATGGACTACAGACTGCTCTACATATTTTTCCTACATTGATAAACATTTGGATAGGTGGCAAAGAAGAGCATATTATTTTGGATTTGATAAATTTTCTCATTTTCTCTTTAGCTCAGTGTCTCAGCCCAGTTGTATATGGACTGAGATGCAGTGAACTGAGACACAAATTTATTGAGAAACAATATTGCTGTGGAGTACTTGAAAGATACAGTGTTGAAAGTTTTCAAAATGGAGAAAGGATATAGAACTGACTAAAGGAAAGATCAAGGCTTTGTATTTCATAGTGGAATATTAGTGGTAAGACAGATCTGGAAACTCTTCTCGGCACTGATGTCAGCTGGTCTGATCATGTCATCAGTCTAGTCCACTATGTAGTTCTGCACTGAGAGTTGTGTCTTTCTAACATGCCAGTGTTACCTTACCCTAACATCAGTTGCTTTATAGGGCTACTCCGGGGAAAAAGAACTTAAAGGAAAACGGTCATCCTGTTCACCCACACTAAACCCAATACACCGGGTTATAGTGTGGGTGAACAGGAGACCGAATAAGAGACATACCTTCAGTTCTCTGAAGGTCCGCTTCTACTTCTATCTTTGCTGAACGGCATGCTGGACGCGGGTCAACTGGGTAAATTTGAATATTTGTGGTCGCTGGTCACCTGAGCGCTTGCGTCTACTGAGCGCTCACATAACCAGCGACTATGAATATACAAATCCACCCAGCTCAAGTGCACAATTCAGCGAAGATAGAAGTGGACCTTCAGAGGGACACCGTGCCGAACTGACGGTAGGTATCTTAGTCAGAGACCCCGATTCGGTCTTGTGTTCACCTACACTATAAGCCAGTGTAGTGTGAACAGGATGACTGTTTTCCTTTAAATCAACTGGTGCCAGGAAGTTATACATATTTGTAAAACATATTAGTAAAAGACAGAGGTGTCAGCAGAAAGCACTGTGGTCAGACTGAAAAGAACTATATAACTTCCTCTGGAGCATACAGCAGCTGATAAGTACTTGGAGGATTAAGATTTTTAAACAGAAGTAATTTACAAATCTGTTTAACTTTATGCCACCAATTGATTAAAACATTTTTTTTCCCACAAAGTACTTCTTTAGGGTAGGATCACACGTAAAGGATCCGCAGCGTATTTTATGTTGCGGATCTGCAGATGACTGACCCTAGAGTGAGCAGCCTGCCTGTGCCCGTGTGCTCCAATCCATTACACTGCTTAATCCTGACACTGAGAAAAGCCGCCCCTCAGCCAATAGCTGGATATAGTGGTGTCCAGTCTCAGTCAGTGATTGGCTGAGAGTGGCCAGTTCCTGCTAAAACAGCTTGTCTCGGAGCCAGGACCAAGCAGTGACGAGCGGGGACTGGGAGACAATGGAATGGCAGTTGTGGTGGAGTATGACCCTTTTTTTTAGGTATAGCACACTCCCAATCATGTATATAAAACTTTATGTCCCTGGACAACCCCTTAAAGTAGCGGCAGCCAGGAAAATGTTTTACAAAAAATGTTTATGAGGCTGGACCTTAGCTGATCAGCAGGTTGGCTTTGATATAAAAAGTGGTTTTCATCGATGAGACAACCTTTTTATTAGCTTTAATTTATTTATGTTCAAATTTGTCTTATTATTGACAAGAATTATGTAAGTTTTGTATCTGTAATTGCATCAGAGTATGCTTCGACTTGGAAGGCATATTGTAGTTAAGACCATATCATAGTGTTTTTATCAAGGCAGAAATCAAGTTGCATTGTACAGGTAGTATTCTGCAGAGCCACCTGTCCAGCTTTTTTTCACTGAAACCACCAGTCATACAATTTTGTATTGCTAGCTTTGGATAAAAAAAATCTTCCACCTGTTAAAAAAAAAAATCTCGTGTTTTTCTTTATTAAATAAAGGGTCCAGTCCAGTGCAACCATAGAAGAAAATCAATTCTTCTTTTAATAAGAGATAAGGCAGTGTCAAATCTTGTTTCCAATACCGTTAAATATTCTTCCAGGTGGCTGCAGGTCAAACAAATAACACGTACTGTCCTTGTGTTTTACAGGTAGTTGTTAATCTATATTGAGCGGAGACCGTTCCTAGGTAAAAGATGTCAGATTGGCTACCATATAACAAACACTTGTCAAATTGGATAACATATAGGACACTTGTACCCAGACACAGTGATAGATATCAGTTTGAAGCATTTAAAACATTTAGAATTCTCTGTAGGTGACATTTTAGGTTTTTCAACCTTTATAAAGTAATACATGTTGACTTATTTTGGTACAGCCCTGACCTCACTCACAGCCTCTATTCCTGCATACTTGACGATCTACCCTAAGGGACAGACCTTCAACTGGATGACGGTCCTTATACTAAATGAGTGCAGGGCATAGTGATGTCAAAACAATAAAGTAAAATACAGCACAGAGATCAGGGAACAAGTTAGAACACAACACTGTTTTACAGGTAAAAAGTTGCAAGCATGAAAACAGCGGTTCTTTCACAATTTTAGGGAGCTGAAAACGAAAATAACATTAAAAAATGTATATTGGCTCTAGTTTCCATGATATAAGCAACCAACTAATGAAGTAAGGTTTATATAATGCATGATGCAGCTTACACCATAGATTACATAGTCAGTATTGGTGACCAATAAAAACCCGCCAAACCGTACCAAGATGATGCAATATTAGCTAATATTATGCCTCCAAATTCTATAAAAGTCACAGCAGTATCTGTTGCTTGGTGAGTTTAGGGTGGGTTCACACTGCGTTTACTAACTACTGGAACCGGATCCGGCTGGGGGGAGTAAAAACTGGGTGCTCCCATATCCCAGCCTGGCCCATATCTCATTTCATTTGAATGAGCTGACGGGAGTCCCATAAGTAAATTTCATTAAGAAATGCACATCTCATTTCTGAAACTTAAAAAAACTGAAAATTTGTAGAACAGTGCAATCAAAAGAAATCAATGGAGATAAAAAGGAGATCACAGACATCAAGCCAGAGACAACTAGAAACCAGGATTGCAGATGAGGAGCTCAGGCCAGAATGAGTTTAAGTAGCTCACAGCAGCAAGCCGTGGATGGTGAGGCCGATTACAATTTGACATCCTGATAGGTCGGGGCATCATCTCGGTAATGAGAAAAAGCTGCAGTCGAGTGACGTCTGTGTGCTCCTGAAGCTCCGCCAGTGCAACAAGCATGCCACCCAAATGAGGAAGATAACGGGACTATGGAATGGGCTAGTGGGATAACGGATAGGGGATAGGTAAGTATCGTTATCATTAGTTTCACCCGCACTGCACACTTATACCAACAGGTGATAGTTTCCCTTAAAGCTAGGTTTTACGCTGAAAGGTCAATATTGTGCCTTATATTTATTTATTGTGAAAAAAACTTCAACAAAAAGGGATGTGTTGTACAAATAGCCTTTAATTTGATTGTCCAAAGGTTGACCTCATGAACCCTCTTGTTAGGGCCTGATAACAAACAGAAAATGTATCTGATCTGCTTAATTTGTATTGGTTTTTTTTTTAGCATCGTTGCTGCATTGTGTCTATTTTACATAACCATGACTGTGATGACCTTCCTTTGTCTGCTACTGGGATGGTTTTTAGTGATTTATTAGTTCTGTCTGATTTACAGGAACTGCAGAGCCATACGGGTATTGATACTGTACCGACATTTAGAAGATCTAATCCCCATCCTATAGCATCCCGCACCCCATCCTTGGACATGTTCCAGGATGCGGTAGAGCGTGAACTGAATTTATTATCTCAATCAGCCAATAAGATGAAAAATAAGGATAATCTAGGTAGAAAACAAAGGGAGGCAATGTCTCAACTAGAAAAATGGGAGGGTTTAACTATCCGCCAGGCGGATAAGGGGGGGGAGGTGTTGTTCTCCTCGACAGTGTTCTGCATTGTAAAATAAATACAGCATTATTATTAGATGATACTACATACAGGCCGCTGCCGGGGAATCCAACACTTCCTTTCAAAAGTGAATTGACTGATTTGGTTAATTTGGGGGCAAGGAGTGGAATTTTTTCACAAAAAATGACTGATTATTTAATTCCTGAACATCCAGTGGTGGCTATATTCCACTCCTTGCCCAAAGTGCACAAAAACTCCTTCCCTCCACAAATGAGACCCATAGTGGCAGGCATAGGGTCATTGAATGAAAGATTGTGCGCTTGGACCGATAGTATGTTACAACCCTACATCTCTCACATACCAGGGTTCATCAAGGACACCCAGCAAGTGCTGGCGGCCTTTGATGAATTTGTCTGGCAAGATTGTCACATGTGGATAACTGCAGATGTAACGGCCTTATATTCGGTCATCCCTCATAATTTCTTTCTGTCTTTACTTCCTATTCCGGTGGTCTGCAGGAGTCTCTAATTATGGTGGTTGAATTTTTACTTTCCCAGAATTTTTTCATGTTCAATGGTCAGTATTACCTGCAGATCACCGGAGCTTTGATGGGGGCGAAATTTTCTCCCTCTCTCGCCAACATTTATATGTGTTGGTGGGAGAGGGAGAATCTTTTCGCACCCCATAACCCCTATGCTAAATGCATCGCATGGTATGGCCGCTACATCAACGATCTGCTATTTATTTGGGGGTCCGATGTAGCGGCCATACAGGGGTTCACACATTTTCTCAACAATAATCACTTGGATCTAGTATTTACCATTTTTCATCATTACACAGATGTTTCATTTTTGGATTTACGACTAATTGGAGATTGTGAAACTAATAGTATAATCTCTAAAACCTATAGAAAAGATATGGCCGCTAATACAATCCTCCATGCTGATTCATGCCACCCCCATCATGTCATAAAAAATATCCCCTCATGCGAAATGATACGTGCAAGAAGAAACTGTAAATGTAAGATCTGCAAATGTTCTGAGGATGAGGTTATGTCCCCGTCATCCACGTTCACGTCCTGCACCAGCCATGATTCATTTTCTATTAAACAATACATAAATTGTATTGTATGTGGTCTATTTGTTCAAATGTGAGTCATGTCTGGTGCAGTACGTGGGATGTACTACCAACCCACTTAAGGTGCGGGTGAGGAAACATCTTTCCGATATCCCGCACTTTAATAATAGAAATACATCTATGATCACCAAACATATAGCAGAATATCATGGAGGAGATTGGTCATGTGTAAAGGCCCAAGGGATAGAGAGAGTATCCTCACCATGGAGGAGACCACAGAAAAAACTTATGGATAGAGAGATATATTGGATTCTTCGCCTTGACACTAGATATCCTAGAGGTCTAAAAAAAAGATTAGACGTTATTCTTCATTATTAGATGTTTATTATCTTCTTTTGGTCATATTCAATCATTAGGTCGGTATTATTTTCCAATTATTCTCATAAGGTATTTAGTATCAGGTCATCTTCGCTATGCATGTGTTTCTTTACAGACTTTTCATCCTCTTTCTCATGGATTTATGCATATTTCTTTCTGTTTTCATAATTGATATGTACTGGAGATATATCCTACTATTAATGATATACCACAAATATTATATGGCTTAATTTTGCCATATGGATGCATCTCTCTCTACATATCATGTTTTATAGTGTACTATTTTTTAATAGGATAAATGACTTCGATCTTGAATGCACATATGGCATGGCTATTTCATTTTGACCCCACAAAGCAATATGATATATATATATATATATATATATATATATAATTCTTTTTTTTATAATGCAGTCATTCTTTGTAGTTCCTTTATACAGAAGTAAAATAGTCTAGGCGAGTAATAATATTTATTAATTAATTTTCTGTATATTTATAAATTATTTTTCTTCTGTGGAAGGTATTTACAATATCACTTTGTTTAACCACCTACTTGTTGCACGGCAGCATGACGGCATATGCTATAGATTTTTTCATAGTTATGAAGACATTTTTTTTTTGCATTTATATATATGCTGACATGTGAATGTCCAACAACTTGTTTGTGTTTTTTTTTGTCACATTTATAATTGTTTATAATTTTTTTTATAAATAAAGATTATTATCCTATGTTATTATTTTATCTATATGTTCACATTTGTATATAAAAAAAACGCAGTAGTTCTTTTGTGAATGGAGTAGGTAGGAGAGGTGTAGCAGGAGTTAATCCATCACTCTCACCTGTTGTTGCATCTCGTTACCTCCCACTTCATATATAAGTATCCTTGGAACTTGTAATTATTGTATGACTAAGGCCAGCACCTGGCCGAAACGTGTCATTTCCGACTTGTACCTGTTGCCTTTGGCGTAATGTGAAATAAAGCTGCACTTGTTCGATCTGCATCGGAGCTGGATTCTTCTCTATTGTGTGAACATTGTTTTAGGTGGAGAACCCATTTCGAAGACATGCTAAGATAAGAAGCACCAAAAACCTACTTATAAACCATATTGCCGGATTCAGAGATCTTCTGTGGGTAATCTCAAAAGCTTGCCATTATCTCTAGGGCTGATATTGCCCTGTTATTAGGCCCTAAGATCAGTCAACAAATAAGGAAATACTAGTCTGTTGGCTGATAGCATCTGTTAAGCTGGTTACTAAACCAACTTTCATTAGCTGCATATCTCCTTGTGTAAAGAGCAGAATAAACAATAAAGTAATCGGTGTGAAGCCTGCATGTACGAAAGACGGGTCGTACAAATTGCCTATAGGCGAGTATACACAGTATATCTGAATATATACAGACACTTTATTTCTGTAATCCTATAATAAAGAGCATCAGGGAAAGTAGGCACTCTATAATAATACAGTCTAGTTAGACAATACATTGTAGTAATCACACCTGTAGACTTGCATTATTTCCATATCAGGGATGTGGAATTCCTATCGCCCGACGCCGTGACATGCAGTTCCGGGCGCCGGGCAGGTGGATTTTTGTGGCCCTTAGCCCGGCTTCGGGCAAGCATTGCCAGACCTGACAAGCGCTGCGGCGCTCTGCAGTCTGCATGGAGCGGGCTCCCGACTCGTGCCCGCTCTGTACTCTGCAGCCCCCGACTGTGGAAACTTGCGTCCTCTGAAAGCAGAGCAGGGGGAGGGGAGATGAGAAGCTGTGTACATCATCTCTCCCCTGCTCTGCCTTCATTCTCCCCGTGCAGACCTGCATCCTCTGTCTTCGCTCCCCCCAGCTCTAGCTTCGGAAACCTTTGGAGAGCTGAGGGGAGGCACGGACGCAAGTCTGCACGGGGCGAAAGTTTCCACCTCACACCGCCGCTAATAGCCAGCATGCGGCACTCAGCAGTCTGTATGGAGCGGGCTCCGGACTCCTGCCCGCTCCATACTCTGCAGCTCCCATCTGTTTTCAGTAGCCGGGGGCCGCTAATAGCCAGCATGCGGCGAACGCCTAAAGGGACATGTGTATGCTCCCTGGTGGGCTAGTGGGGTGGATCGCCTCCCCGTAGAGTGATCGCAGGGCGGTGATCCACTATAGAGGTAGCCGGAGGGCTTACCTCTGTTCCCTGCTATCCCGTGGCTCTGTCATTGATAGACCCTGGCTGAACCAGGCTCTATCAATGGATCGCAGAGCACACAGATCAATTGAGTTCAATAGAACTCTATTCATCTGTATGAGGAATCTAATGATTCCTCCTAAAAGTCTAATAAAGTGTAAAAAAAAAAAAAGTTTTAATAAAAGTTTAAAAGACACAACATTAACCCCTTTTATGTTAAAAGTTCAAATCACCCCCTTTTCCTATATAAAAACATGTAAACATAATAAAAATAAACATATTTGTTATCGCTTCGTGCATAAATGTACGACCTATTAAAATATAACATTATGTATCCCGTACGGTAAATGTAAAAAAAAATACCAAACCACAGAATTGCAATTTTTATAATATCCCCAGAAAAAAAAGTTAAAAAGCAATAAAAAAGTCAGATCAATACCAAAATGGTACCAATACAAAAAACAGATTATGGTGCAAAAAATGAGCCCTCATACAGCCTGGTATGTGGAAAAATATAAAATAAGCTACAGGGGTCAAAAATGGCAATAAAAAAAATTAAAAAAGTTCTGAATTTTTTTTTAAATTTGTAAAACATGACGTAAACTATAGAAATCTGGTATCGCTGTAATCAGGCGCCTAAAGTATAAAACTAACATGTTAGCTCAACCACAAGGTAAATGGTGTAGAAAAGAAAACCACCAAATCTGCAAAATTATCTTTTACTATTTCAATTTCACTTCACCTAAAAAAAAAAATATATATATATATATAATGTATAATATATATTTTTTGGTCCAGGAATATGTTATTGAAAAATTAAAAAGGTATCATTATAGTAGGTAGTTATGAGAGCGTAAAAGCAAAAATTGGCCCGGACAAGTGGATCATGAGGGACAAGTAGATTTTGCTCCATTTTAGTCCCGTGGACAAGTAGTTTTTTATAAAATTTCCACACTCCTGCATATAGAGATTGACTGGCAATAAGTAAACCAATGAACCTTGGTTAGAATATAAATAAATAAAACTTATTTTGGACACATTGTTCACTTCATTAGACTGCACTAAAGGAACTCATTGTTTTTGCCAATAGCTGAAGAGTGTCAGTAACTAGGATCCTGGTCCTCTTCAGTTTGCTCAAGGAACAGTCCTGTCCTTTGTCATTTCCTACTGCATGCCAGACACATCCAAGTGCTGGCATCAAACTTTCCTGAAAGTAAGAGCTTTGGCAGGTTTTCCATATTTGACAAAAAAAATACATAATTGAGAAGACAGTATATTATGCATATATCCTTGATATGAGTTCCGTTCTTGTCCTCACTCATTAAAGAAGAATATTATAAAGAGTTGGGAGACACATGTCACTACAGGTCTGAGTAAAATAAATATTACAGGGAGCAGGCAGAGAAGTTGTTTGTCACATACAGTGGCTGTGAAAGAGAAGATTGCTTAAAGGAAAACTGTCACATGTTTTGTCCCGCACTATCCACAGGTACCTGTGGATAGTGCGGGAGACGCTGAACAATTTGAGTCCTACCTTGCCCGGATCCGCTGCGCCGTTTGCCCGTTACAGGTCTTTTTCTGTGTATTAAAATTAGCACTTAACTGGCAAAGGCGGGGTTACTGCCTTCAACTGCCACTGTGTTGTAACCGTCGCCCTGCCCGCAGCACCCCCCGGCTAATGAATATTCATATATTGCCTTACGATGTTGTCTCATATCGGCCGAGTCCCGGATGCTACTGATCATGTGCGGGATTTCTCACTACACCCGGAAGCGGTCTTCAGCGCTGCTTCATTCATCCGGAGCAGCGCTGAAGTAAGGGTGTAGGCAGTTTGAGACTCGGACGAAATGAGACAACATAGTAAGGCAATATATGAATATTCATTAGCCGGGGGGTGCTGCGGGCAGGGCGACGGTTACAACACAGTGGCAGTTGAAGGCAGTAACCCTGCCTTTGCCAGTTAAGTGCTAATTTTAATACACAGAAAAAGACCTGTAACGGGCAAACGGCGCAGCGGATCCGGGCAAGGTAGGACTCAAATTGTTCAGCGTCTCCCGCACTATCCACAGGTACCTGTGGATAGTGCGGGACAAAACATGTGACAGTTTTCCATTAACTCCTTAAGGACGCAGGACGTAAATGTACGTCCTGGTGCGGTGGTACTTAACGCACCAGGACGTACATTTACGTCCTAAGCATAACCGCGGGCATCGGAGCGATGCCCGTGTCATGCGCGGCTGATCCCGGCTGCTGATCGCAGTCAGGGACCCGCCGCCATTAACCCCTCAGGTGCCGGGATCAATATAGATCCCGGCATCTGCGGCAGTTCGCGATTTAAATGAATGATCGGATCGCCCGCAGCGCTGCTGCGGGGATCCGATCATTCATAACGCCGCACGGAGGTCCCCTCTCCTTCCTCCGTGCGGCTCCCGGCATCTCCTGCTCTGGTCTGTGATCGAGCAGACCAGAACAGAAGATGACCGATAATACTGATCTGTTCTATGTCCTATACATAGAACAGATCAGTATTAGCAATCATGGTATTGCTATGAATAGTCCCCTATGGGGACTATTCAAGTGTAAAAAAAAATGTAAAAAAATGTAAAAGTAAAAGTAAAAAAAAAGTGAAAAATCCCCTCCCCCAATAAAAAAGTTAAACGTCAGTTTTTTCCTATTTTACCCCCAAAAAGCGTAAAAAAATTTTTTATAGACATATTTGGTATCACCGCGTGGGTAAAGTTCCGAACTATTAAAATAAAATGTTAATGATCCCGTACGGTTAACGGCGTGAACGAAAAAAAATTAAAAAAGTCCAAAATTCCTACTTTTTTAATACATTTTATTAAAAAAAAATTATAAAAAATGTATTAAAAGTTTTTTATATGCAAATGTGGTATCAAAAAAAAGTACAGATCATGGCGCAAAAAATGAGCCCCCATACCGCCGCTTATACGGAAAAATAAAAAAGTTATAGGTCATCAAAATAAAGGGATTATAAACGTACTAATTTGGTTAAAAAGTTTGTGATTTTTTTTAAGCGCAACAATAATATAAAAGTATATAATAATGGGTATCATTTTAATCGTATTGACCCTCAGAATAAAGAACACATGTCATTTTTACCATAAATTGTACGGCGTGAAAAGGAAACCTTCCAAAATTAGCAAAATTGCGTTTTTCGTTTTAATTTCCCCACAAAAATAGTGTTTTTTGGTTGCGCCATACATTTTATGATATAATGAGTGATGTCATTACAAAGGACAACTGGTCGCGCAAAAAACAAGCCCTCATACTAGTCTGTGGATGAAAATATAAAAGTTATGATTTTTAGAAGGCGAGGAGGAAAAAATTAAAACGTAAAAATTAAATTGTCTGAGTCCTTAAGGCCAAAATGGGCTGAGTCCTTAAGGGGTTAAAGAGTAGCTATCATAAACTAATCTGTCCCTAAAACCCTCCAGCATATGTCCCTGGCTAACCTTGACACTAATCCTGCCTTTTATTTTGTTCAAACCCCCCCCCCCCCCCTTTGTACCTCTTTTCCAGGCTTATTAGCCTGCACATTCATCGGTGGTTCAGTGAGGGAGGAAGTGGGCGTGGCCCGGCAGGCTAGACGTCATGTGAGGCTTCACAGGGCTGGCTTCCGCCCTTCTTCCTGTATGCTGCTCTCACTCTCGGGAGCGCGCATACAGGCTAAGTACAAGGCAGGGACGGCAGCTTCTGTGTCTCCTCCTCCTTGCACGTGCCCTACATAGTGGAGGAATGTCGGAGTACAGAGCTGCCGTGCCCTGCATGAAGAAAGTAAAAACATAATACTGTATACATTTATAGTTTGGATGGAATAAATTCTCTATTTTCATCATTATCTATACTGTATTGCTGCAGTTTTACCTAGTAAGCTTATGTAGAAGGTAAAACTGCAGCCTTACAGTATAGATGGTGATGATAACAGTGAATTTGTTTCATCCAAAAATATGCATAATAATTATAACCTGTTAATGAGCGTGCATACCATGCTGGCTCATTACATGTATTGAGACAGCATGCTATGCACACTCAATATCATGTAAATTGAGCAAGCATGGTATGCACATTTATTTTCATGTATTGAGCGTGCATAGCATGCTGGCCCAATACATGATATTGAGCGTGCATAGCATGCTGGCCCATTACATGTATTGAGCCAGCGTGCTATGCATGCTCAATATCTGGTATTGAGCCAGCATGGTATGCACGCTCAATTTCATGTAATTAGCCAGCATGGTATGCACGCTCATTATCAGGTATTGAACCAGCATACTATGCATGCTCACTCATACTTTTTTGGACTTTAGCAATCCAAAAAAGTGATGGAGATACCTTTTTTATAAAAATTTCGTAGGGTACCATACAAAAAAATAATAAAAAAGATACAGTAGTGATGGAAAAAATTGTATCTAACGAAATTAATCTTTTTTATTACGAAATGTTTATTCATTTTTAAACAGGGATCAATTTATGTGGGCGGGTAAAGCACTAAAAAGAGCCGACAATAATAAAAATGTAGTGTGTGTGTGTTTTTCCCCTTTTTATTTTTAAATTTTTTAGGTAGTACTACTACTCCCAGCATAGAACACACTAATTGACAGATCGCCCTTTGCGATCCTTCTGTATAATTTATAGATGCAGCAACCGTTCTTCTGCATTAATAGACAGATCGCATCATGTGTCAGAAATTACACTCGCTGCGATCTCTCTATTAATGCAGGTAGTACAGCTCCCAGCATGGAGCAGAGTGTGCTTCATGTTGGGAGTAGTAGTACCTGCAGGTAAGGACAGATCACAGCGGGTATCACTACTGACACCCGCTGCGATCGTCCTATCTATAGCAGAGATGGAGCGACTGTATACAGCACTCGCATCCCTGCTCTGTACTCCGGCCGGCCACTCATTCATTCATATTTTCCTCAGAGCTGTGATTGGCTGCAACCATCCGGCCAATCACACCTCTGGGCGGAAAATATGAATGATGTTCTATTCACATCACTGGCCGGAGTATAGTGCAGAGATGTGAGCGCTGTATAGAGACGCTCCATCTCTGCTATATAATGGACGATCGCATCGGGTGTGTTCCATGCTGGGAGTAGTAGTACTACATAAAAATGTAAAAAAAATATAAGAGAAAAAAAAGTTAAACACACAGAGGCCTTGCCTTGCCGGAGCGTCGGGGACACCTCGGGGACACGGCGACAGCGATGGACGGCGACATCCTGGGCAGCGGTGACGGTCCGGTGCGGCGGGGCAGGTGAGTACAACTTTCTCTAACAGTGGTCTACAACCTGCGGAACCCCAGATGTTGCAAAACTACAACACCCAGCATGCGCTGTCCGGGCATGCTGGGTGTTGTAGTTTTGCAACATCTGGAGGTCCGCAGGTTGTAGACCACTGTCCTATACTTTACATTGCACGGATCCCTCAACATACGATGGTTTCAACAAACGATGGTCTTCGTATTACCATCGTATGTTGAGGGACCACTGTATATAGATTCAATACATATGCACATTTATCTCTTTTAGCCACAACCTATCTACCTCTACTTGTTCCTGCTCATAGCTACACATGAGGATATTCATTTAATGTCATGCAGGTAGGCTAAGATTGACACTTGTGGTCATCATATACAATAATACAAATAAAACACACTCATATTTAAGTCCCTTTCAGCGCTCACTATTATTTTATATATTTTTTTACTTCCATATCTGGTACGTAAATACAGGGGAACGTACATATAGTGAAGCTGCGGATAGTGCGTACTGTTGTACATCCAGCGCTGGTGATACTAATATATATATCTCTATATATATATATATATATATATATATATATATATATATATATACATATATATATATATATATATATATATACAGGGGTCAAGTCCTGGGAAAAAAGTATGGGAGCTCATCCAAGATTTCCACTTAAAGTGGTACTAGAAATCTGCCGCTGGGGACCCCCGCATTCTCCCTGCTGCACCCAGCGTTTCACCTAGAGCATTGGGTGCAGCACCGGAGGCTCCTGCTAATGGGAACTGCGTTCCTGCTGTGGAAAAAGTGCAGGAACTCCGTTCCCATGAGTTCATGCAGGACTTTAGCCCTGTATATATATATATATATATATATATATATATATATATATATATATATATATATACATATATTTATTTATTTTATTTATTTTAAAATTGCTTAAAGTTTTATTTAGGAAAAAATGTAAAATAAAATTTTTTTTATTTAGTGCAGTGAGACCATAGCCTGTAAGATTCAAGTTAGACATCTTTAAGGGGTTAAAAAGCAATGTGCCATGAAACTAGCAACTTAAATATACAACATTTTGCCTTCTATTTTACATAGTTTTGTGCCAACTTCCTTAGGCAGAGTGTCTTGTTCTCACCTCACAATGCTGCAGTGTCTTCACCTGAATTTTGCTAGAAGCTCTTTAGAAATGCAGGAGGGTTCAATCAGAGAAAACTCCACCTAAGCATTGTACATATGAATAAAGATTTATTTTTAGGATTGTAAACAGTTGCAGGCCAAGCGGGAAGAATGCAAATATGGAAAGAAAAGAAAACTAAGACAAAATTAATACAGCTCTTAGTAGAATTAACAGGCCCGGCTGGGGAAACAATATATGAAAGCCCCCCCCCCTTTTCCTTGGTTTTATAACTTAAAGAGGTTATCAGACAATGAAACCTTTTTTCATCTGTTTAAAAAAAATCTACATATATTTGTAAGTAAAGTTACTTTAATACATTTCTGTGGTCTTCCACGGTTTCCTTCTGCTTCTGATGCAAACTGTCTGCTCTGTTGTCTTCATTAGCCCGACTTCCTGTCTGGTCAGGACACTTAAAGGGGTACTCCACCCCTATACATCTTATCCCCTATCCAAAGGATAGGGGATACGATGTCTGATCGCGGGGGTCCCGTATCTGGGGACCCCCACAATATAGCATGCAGCTCCCACCTGTATCTGCTTCCGGCAGCGACCATGGGAACGGAAGATCGTGACGTCTCGACTCCGCCCCCATGTGACATCTTGCCCAGCCCCCTCAATGCAAGTATATGGAAGGGGGCGTGACAGCCATCACGCCCCCTCCCATAGACTTGCATTGAGGGGGCGGGGTGTGACGTCACACGGGGGCAGAGTTGTGACATCACAATCTTCCGTTCCCATGGTCGGAAGCCAGAACCTCCAGCGCTGCCGGAAGCAGATACAGGTGGGTGCTGCATGCTATATTGCGGCGGGACCCCTGTGATCAGACATCTTATCCCCTATCCTTTGGATAGGGGATAAGATGTCTAGGGGTGGAGTACCCCTTTAAGCAGGACATTTAGACATCTCCCTGCCACTACATCTTATTGACTATAACCTGTACCACATAGTGGGAGGGAGATAGAGTTGTCTGAACCCCTGGCTAAAGTGCTCACAGGTTTAGAAAGTGCAGACAGGTTGCATCAAAAGCAGAATACGCAGGGCTATAGTGCGGGTGAACCAGATTACAATGAAATATCACTTGCCCGGTTGCAGAGATACCCGTTGTATTATCCTCCATTGCTAATCTGGTAAAAGTTGGCTATGTGCAATGAAGGCGGGACACGACATACCCAGCTTTCCTCCCCAATGCACTAATATTCCTGCCCACATCATGAATAATCATGGGGCCCCGTCGCCCATGTGAACATGAGGTTGGTGTGCAGAGGAAAAGAAAGGCAGGAAAGCTGGGTATGCAAGGTCCCGCCTCCATTGCGCAAAGCTGGCTAATACAGGGTATCTCAGGAACCAGCCTGCAAAATGCGGGTAGGTGATACCTCATTGTAATCCGATTTGTGCGCACTATAACCCAGTGTATTGGGTTTAGTGCAAGTGAACTCGCTGTCAGTTTTCCTTTAAACTTAATTTCAACTGTCTAAAAAATGAATATATATTTGTAAATAAAGTTATTTTAATACATTTCATACTTTATTTCTGCTTTTGATGCAAGCTTTTAATTGAACAACCCCTTTAAGCTGGGGTTTAAGAAAGGTTTGTATAACATTTTGTAGTTCACACTTACAATTGTGAACCCCAGTAGATAAGTATTGCACACTGAATTTGTGGAAGTAGTTTTTTTTTATTTTACATGCCTTCCAATATCACAAAATGCATAGTTTTAAATTGTTTAGCAATACCCTTAATACAGTACAACTGTAGAGGCCCTGTTTCTACAGATGTCAGCCATGTTTCCATGAGCCCTTAGTCTACTTTAGTTGTATTAGAACTCTGACTCACTTTGTATTGGTAAAATTGCAAGCAATATTTACTGACATTTTACTGTAGCAAACCATGTGTTACACCAGAATCTATTTCAACTATTTTGATTCGTAGAACCAAAAATATTGGGAGAGGGAATCCTCTTCTGGGGTGGTTCATGGTAATGTAGTCAAGCTGACAAGGCAGAGCAGGGGGTGCGATGGAGTGATATAAAAAAATACAGCAATTTAAAGGTTTTCTATAGATTCAAAAATAAATGTGCATTTGCCAAATCTCTCCATAGGAGGGCACTAATAGTTCAATGTTACAGTCCATCAGCTCAAAAGACCTCACTGACACATTGGCAAAACTGCAATAGCCCCTCTAAAATGGTGACTATCTTGAACTATCTGCAGTCTACAATAATGTATAATCCTAGATGTATGTTCACACTGGGTAATTTGATTGGAATTTCCTCTTCCTGAATTGCGCAACAGAAATTTGCGCTGTGAAAATTCCCATTTGTGTGAATGCTTCATACCAGTCCGGGCGTGGATGCTGGCTGAAGGGGTGAGCTGAAGCTTTGTGTTTCTCTTTGCATTTGTGTGAATAGGTCTTCTGTGGACCCCTTCACACTGCGGAATTTCAGCAGTGGAGAATTCTGCTGCTGAAACTGGTCCGCTCAAAGAATTAACCTGTTCATTATTTGTGTGGAAGTCTACTATGCCGGTGCACGGCCACATGGTCCTGCCGCCAAAGTATTTAGTCGGCGGCCGCCAGATGGAATCTCTTCTTGCGGAATTCTTAATGTGAACATACCCTAAAGAGATAGTTTCCAAACTGTGAGTGTCATGGATGGGAAGTATATTTTGTTAAAAAGGTCACCAAACTATAGGTCCTGTTTTCTTTATCACTATAAGCAGTATTTTTTTTTTTTTTTTTTACTTCATTGACATTGGCTAATAAAAGTTATAGTTTGTGTTTTTTGAGATTAGGTCCTATGGGAGCACTGTAGATGCCAGGATCTTTAATGCTGTCATTATAGGTTACTAACTTCTGTTGTGTTTCATTGTTATATACCTAGAAGTAGAGACTGTGGACAGATGTGGTACTTGTGAGGAGAATAGAGTGATAATCAAGCTAGCTGGCTAGCTGGGAGTAGTAGTCCCTTGGCAGTAGTAATGCATAATGTAATGTGGCAAGGTTGTCTGGCTTACCTGATGATTCCCTGTGATGCCAACCACCTCTTTTGTCAATGAGGTTCTTGCACTGTATATAAAGTGTTTAGATTGGGGTGTGGCTAGGCATGGCAAAGTGAAGACGTTCTTCTGCGGAGCTTCATGCCGGCCTGCGATATAGTGACTAGTTTCCCTGCCTAACACTTTCTCCTGGGGAATGTCAGGACATCACAGAGTGACAGGAACACACTAGGCCATCCGGTTACCTGCTTTGTTGCCTACTGGAATTGCTGTTTTTTTTTTCAACTGTAAATTTTTTTATTAAAGTTTTTCAATACAGAAATAAAGCAATGTAGAAAATGTTCTAATACAAAACAAGGGTCAAAAACAGGCACCAGGAGAAAGCCAAGCAGTAAATAGGATGACTGAGCAAGTAACTTGGCAAGTACCTCTCATACAATTCTCAGTTATCAATCAGTGCTTATACTTTAATAAAGTCTCCTGGGTAGGACCAGGAAGGCCCGTTGACAGGTCTTCAAAATAGAAGAGAACAATTCTTCACAAGACAAGACAGACAAAGATGAAAACAGGACATCACAAGTAAGATGAGGAAGAAAGGGAGAGAGGGAGGAAAGTAACTGGGAGGAGGAGGGCAGTACCGGAGAAAGTAAGAGAATTAAGGATGTTGTCTTTCTGAGAACCGATCCCAGGGCTCCCAAACAGACAGGAAGAGAGGTAAGCATTTATTAAGGGAGGCAGTAAGAGATTCAAGAGAACGTATCTCCTGGATTCTCGCTACTAGATCCATCTCAGATGGAGGGAGAGGTTGCTTCCAGCATTTTGCAATAAGGGTTTTAGCCGCTAAAACAATGTGCATGAACAACTTGAAAGGTCATTTGGGTAAGGCCCTACTGGAGAGGTACAACAAGTAGACCAGGGAGTCTAAGGGAACCAGAACGCCAAGCATTTCGCCAACCAACTGTTTCACCATATCCCAATAGGTAACAATCATAGGGCAGGACCAGAATATGTGATAGACTGTGCCTAGCCCCACACCACAACGCCAACATTGAGGGGGAATATTTTGGTTCAATTTATTAAGCAGTGCAGGAGTATGATATCAGCCCATTAGCATCTTAAATTGCGTTTCTTTGTAGGCTGTACAACTGGAGTCCTTGGAGTCCCGTTGCCAAATAATCCACCATTGGGGCAGTGTGATAGTGGTGTTCAAAAGCTCTTCCCAACGACTCATGTAACAATGAGATGGGGCAAACCCATCAGGAGGAGTGTTAATAATGGAGTAAATGTCCGAGAGAAGACCCTTCGTCTGTGGCCCAGAGCGGCACAACCGCTCAAAGGCCGTAGGCAGGGAAACCACATGAGTTCCCAGCACAGACGACATAAAGTTACTAAGCTGGAGATAATTAAGTCATTTGGAGGAGGGAAGACCATGTCGGGAGACTAAGTTCTCAAAGGATGGCAGTGTGCGGGATAGAGGGTCCACTATATCAGCCTAACAGAATGGTTATATCAGCCCTTCCTGTATGGTTAGGGAATGGGGTGGTAGGGGGGCTACCACCCCATTCCCTAACCATACAGGAAGGGAGGCTCGGGGGTGGGGGAAGGCAGCATGGTAAAGGAAAGATTGCAGGGGGAGACAGGGGAAAAGAGTCAGAATTTCCTGGAGCAATACCCCCACACATATGGGGAGAAGGACATAGATCCTAGCAAGGGGCCAAGGGGAACTGCAAGGGGGAAGGGACTCCAGAGGAATGTATTTGGGTGGGTCAGTGCTAACCACAATTTCTCTAGCTCCATCCAGCGGCTATAAGCGTGATTTGTGGTCTAGGCAGCTAGATGGTGTAGATGAGCAGCCCAGTAGTACTTAGTGACATCTGGTACTGACAGGCCCCCCATAGGCCTACCTGCCACCATGACCGACATCGGGAGGCGATGCCTCTTACCATCCCAGATAAAACAAAAAATGGCTGATTGGAATGTTTACAGGGCAGACAATGGTACTCTGACGGGCAATGTTTTGAAAAAATAAAGCAACTTAGGAAGTATGGTCATTATAACCACCGCTATGTGCCCGAAAAAGGAGATATATTGGTACCGCCACTTATCCATGAGTGATCGAAGATGTCGGAACAGAAGACAGTAGTTAGTAGTGTAAAGAGAGGAGTAGCGAGAAGTGAGGTGAACACCAAGGTAGGTAATAGCAGAAGGGGACCATCGAAAAGAATTGGCGGCTCGCAGCTGAGTGGAAAGAGAAGACGGAAGGTTCAAAGGGAGGACCTCAGTTTTAGAAAGATACATTTTTTTGCCAGAGACAACACCATAAGAACATAGAACCCTATAGAGGTTAGGGAGAGAAGTCAAAGGCCTCATGAGGCTGAGAAGAACATTGTCTGCAAATAGGCACATTTTAAACTCTCTATCATGGAGAGCAATTTCAGAGATGTCCATGTCCCCCCGGACAGATAGAGGTTCAATACATAAAGCAAAAATCAGGGGAGACAACGGACACCCCTGTCTAGTTCCATTGGACAGAGGAAAAGGTGAGGAAGAGACATGAGGAAGCTTAAGAGAGGCCGTAGGGGAAGAGTAGAGACCCTGCAGTGCGGTAAGAAAATTACCTGTAATCATGAATTTCCGAAGGGTGGCAAAAAGAAAAGGCCAACCCAGCCTATCAAAGGCCTTTTCAGCGTCCAAACTAAGGACAACAGCCTGCTCAGACTGCCGGTTTACAGGATATCAGGATTGCTACCCCAGCCATCTTCCTACTTGAAGTGGCCGGGAAAGCAAGCGGGTAAAGATGGTGTAGAAATTGTAAAGAACCAGAGCAGTCGAAGTATGTTTCTTGAAGGAAAACTATATCAGGCCTCTGTGTAACCAACTCCCGTTGCAAGAGGAGCCATTTAGTGGGGGAGTTGAGGCCCTTAACATTCAAGGAAACACACAGCCGTGGTTGAGGAAAAAGGGGGAGGAGGAAGCTGAAAGAGAAAACGCACTCACCCAGGTACAAGAAAAGAATTCCTACAGCCAAGAGCCAGCCAAGAAAAGCTCACCCCACGAGGCCATGCCAAAGGCAGCAGGTATAAATGTCCGCCAATAAGGACATGAGATGCATTAGCAACAACGGTTGAATAAGTGCAAAACAATAATAACAAATAATGCATCCCATGGAAGAATCAAGAAATAGCTAAGTCCCACAGGCACAAGAGGATCACCAGCAGGCATCCAGGCCCCATCTCAAGTGGGTGCGGGGGGTGAGTTGGGTTCTCCATCTTCCACGGCGCCTCGCCATGCCCCCGGAATTGCTGTTTTTTTTCAGAGCAGCCTTCGTAGATGGCTGCCACTACATTCCCAGCGGCTACTTCAACCTCCTCTGCAAAGGCCATGCTGTTAGAAGACATAGTGATCCCCAGCTCAGCGACAAGGTATGCTTCCTCCATGGCGGCCTCTCTTGCTGTGTCCTCCACCTATGACTCCAATACTCCATTTGCATCAGCTTCCTCTTCACAGTGGGCAAGGGAGGTCCTCTTCACCGCGTAAGTACAGTCAGCCTATGAGCACTTGCTGCAGAAGCTGCTGCATTGAACACTGCAATGACTCTCAAGCCCCCCCCAGTGAACCCTCTATATGCACAGCATGGATCTTTAGGTCCTACTTAGATTGTGTTCTCAAACCGAGTACATGCAAACTACAGCCCAATATCGTTAGTGGACTCTTGGCATATATGCCACACCTCCAACAGGGATTATTACCTCTACTCACCAGCCCTGGTCTTAATTATTTAGACCTGAAGCTCCTGCATACCTCAGTGATTGATACTATTAGCTTTTCTGACAAATGCTTAGTTGTTTTCACTTAAAAGACTTAGAAAGTCTTAAAATACCAAGTAGTTACTGATAACCTTCATTCCACGTTTTCAGACTACTTTGTTACCAATGCAACAGGGAAGCTTTAAGCATGTGTTCTATGGGAGGCACAGAAGAATGTTGTACAAGGTGTCTTTATCAATCATGGTGCACATCTTAAGAGAGAGAGAGAGAGAGCGGGATTTTAAGCTTTCTCAGTTACTAGGAAGGCTTCGTAGCCTGGAAACCCAGCATAAATCTTCACCAAATGAAACTGTGGTATACCTCTCCACTGATATCATGGAAGTCTTTCATGATTTTTGCACACTTCTTAACCAATGGCAGCTGGTCCCAGATTATGGGAAAGGGTCAAGACTTACGACTTAGGCTCCGGTCTTCGGCGACTCAAGAAGGAGGATGTATTGGCCTTGGAGACACTTATTATAGCAGATGAGTTCTCCTTGGCACATTTTCACTTCTTAATGTTGACCTTAAACTTTTTTCTACAAAAATCTTGCATCCAGACTGTTTGGATTGATCGGGGTGTCATTTACTCAAACCAGGACAGATTTATGCCTTGAATATGCTCATGATAATATTGAATAATATATTGATAATATTGAATATTGATAATAATATATTATAATATAATAATAATAATATTGATAATAATATATTGAATATGCTCATGATAATATCATTAAGGTTGTTAAGCTGATCCATCTAACCAAAACCTCATACCTTTTGGCCTTGGTTTTATCTACTGATGCCAAAAAGGCATGGGGATAATTGGACCTTAAAGCTGTATTCCATGAAAACACATTTTTTTTCATATTAACTGGCTCCAGAAAGTTAAACAGATTTGTAAATTACTTCTATTAAAAAAAATCTTAATCATACCAGTACTTATCAGCTGCTGAAGTTGAGTTGATCTTTTCTGTCTGACAACAGTGCTCTCTGCTGACACCTCTGTCTGTATCAGGAACTGTCCAGAGCAGAAGAGGTTAGCTATGGGGATTTGCTCCTATCTGGACAGTCCCTGAGACAGACAGAGGTGTCAGCAGAGAGCACTGCTGTCAGACAGAAAAAAACAACTCAACTTCAGCAGCTAAGTACTGGTAGGATTAAGATTTTTTAATAGAAGTCTTTTACAAATCTGTTTAACTTTCTGGAGCCAGTTGATATGAAAAAAAATATGTTTTTTCACGGAATATCCCTTTAACTGGATCCTGGCTTTTAACTGCTCCCTGTTGGCTAAGATCAGAGTAAATGGCATCCTTTCCTTTGAATTCTCCATCCATAATGGCACAAGAAAGGGACGCCTGTTTTCCCCCCCTGGTTCTCATTCTCATGTTGAAACCTCTCCTCTGAGGAATCAGGGTGAATGTAGATATTGGAGGCTTACCAGTGGGAGAGACTATGTTTAACCCCTTAACGACAATGGACATAAATGTACGTCATGGTAGCGTGGTACTTAACACACCATGACGTACATTTACGCGTTGCCATGACCACGAGCACCGGACCGGTACTCGTGTCATGCTCGGCAGGTCCCGGCTGCTATCAGCAGCCAGGGACCCTCCGGTAATGGCGGACATCCGCGATTGCGCGGATGTCTGCCACTAACCCCTCAGATGCCGTGATCAATACAGATCACGGCATCTGTGGCAGTGCGGTTCTTTGAATGGATGTTCAGATCACCCGCAGCGCTGCTGCGGGGATCCGATCATCCAGCATGGCAGACGGAGGTTCCCTCACCTGCCTCCGACTCTCTCCCGGGGTCTTCTGGAGAAAGTTATAGGTGGTCAAAATAGGGCTAATTCAAACATACTAATTTTGTTAAAATAGTTTGAGATTTTTTTTTGAGCGGTACAATTATAGAAAAGCATATAACATGGGTATCATTTTAATCGTATGGACCCACAGAATAAAGAAAACATGTCATTCTTACCGTAAAGTGTACAGCGTGGAAACAAAACCTTCCAAAATTTGCTAAATTGCTGTTTCCTTTTTAATTTTCCAACATAAATAATATTTGTTTGATTGTGCTGTACATTTTATGGTAAAATAAGTGATGTAATTACAAATTGCAATTGTTGACGCAAAAAACAAGCCCTCATATGGGTCGGTGGATGGAAATGTAAGAGAGTTATGATTTTAGAAGGCGAGGAGGAAAAAATGAAAATGCAAAAATAAAATTGTTCTTGTCCTTAAGGCCAAAATGGGCCTGGTCCTTAACCCCTTAAGGACCAGGGGGTTTTCCGTTTTTGAACTTTCATTTTTTTCCTTCTTACCTTTAAAAAAATCATAACTCTTTCAATTTTGCACCTAAAAATCCATATGATGGCTTATTTTTTGCGCCACCAATTCTACTTTGTAATGACAATTTTACCCAAAAATTTACGGCAAAACGGAAAAACAAATTATTGAGACAAAATTGAAAAAAAAACTCGCCATTTTGTAACTTTTGGGGGCTTCTGTTTCTACGCAGTAAATTTATAAAAATCACACATTCTCTTTATTCTGTAGGTCCATACGATTAAAATGATCCCCTACTTATATAGGTTTGATTTTGTTGTACTTCTGAAAAAAATCATACCTACATGCAGTAAAATGTATATGTGTAAAATATGTTCTGACCCCTATAACTTTAACATTTTTCTGCATATGGGGCGGTATGAGGGCTCATTTTTTGCACCGTGATCTGAAGTTGTTAGCGGTACCATTTTTGTATTGATTGGACTTGTTGATCGCTTTCTATTCCTTTTTTCATGATGTAAAAAGTGACCAAAATGACACTATTTTGGACTTTGGAATTTTTTAGCGTGTACGCCATTGACTGTGCGGTTAAATTAACAATATATTTTTATAATTCGGACATTTCCGCACGCTACGATACCACATGTTTATTTTTATTTACACTTTTTAGTTGTTTTTTTTTTAAATGGGAAAAGGGTGGTGATTCAAACTTTTATTTGGGGAGGGGTTAAATGATCTTTATTCACTTTTTTTTTGCAATGTTATAGCTCCCATAGGGACCTATAACACTGCACACACTGACCTTTTACATTGATCACAGGTTTCTCATAGAAAACCAGTGATCAATGATTCTGCCGCTTGACTGCTCATGCCTGGATCTCATGCACTGAGCAGTCATTCGGCTATCGGACACCAGGAGGCAAGGTAGGAGACCCTCCTCGTGCCCCAGAGCTGTTCGGGATGCCTCGATTTCGCCGCAGACATCCCGAACAGCCCTCTGAGCTAACTGGCAGTGATTTACTTTCACTTTAGACGCGGCGTTCAACTGTGAACGCCGCGTCTAAAGGGTTAATAGCGCGGCACCGCGATCATTGCCACGTGCTATTAGTCACGGGTCCAGGGCCGGGCCCGACCCGCTATGACGCGGGGCCACGCCGCGTTATAGAAAGGGAAAGGACTTTTAGATTCCATGTGGAGCTTTGTCATGGGACACGTTCGCCTGGTTCATGAGATGTGAGATGTCAAGATGACAATCCTTCCACAATTTCTGTATCTCTTTTAGTGGCTTTGAGTTAGTATAATTAAAGGAGTACTCCGGTGGTTAATTTTTTTGACTATATGGCATCTTCTTTGTAAGTTTAGTTTTTTTGCAATATACATGTGTTATATGTTTTGGCAGCATGTATGTGTTTTTCTTACCTGTTTGTTGGGCAGGAAGTTCTGTAGTTCAGAGGGTTTTCTTTTACTGTTGTCCACAGTTCTGAGTCTGTTGTGGACAGGATGTCACAGTTTTTTTTTTCTCTGTCTGCATGAGAGGAATAAGCCACGCCCCCTCATCTCATCCAGCTGAGTACATAGCTCCTCACCTCCCCTCCCCCATCTCTGTGTTCTAAGGACGCAGGTCTGCACAGGAGAAAGAACACAGTTAAGATGAGTGTGTTATCTGAAGGGGAGGATGACAAGGTGCACGGGCTGGGGATGTATGGACTGCAGGGGAATAAATCTCATACTGGGAATGATCTCTATATGTGAAGGGGGGGGGAACTCCTGAATGACACATGCTGGGAGTTGTAGTCCCTGTTGTGTGTGTGTATGCTAATGGTTACAAACCAGTGTGCCTCCAGCTGTTGCAAAACTACAACTCCCAGCATGCCCTGACAGACTTTGGGCATGCTGGGAGTTGTAGATTTGCAACAGCTGGAGGCACACTGGTTGGGAAACACTGTTCTAGCCTATTCTGCATACACATCATGTTACACCAGTGTTTCCCAACCAGTGTGCCTCCACCTGTTGCAAAACTACAACTCCTAGCATGCCCAAAGGCTGTCAGGGCATGCTGGGAGTTGTAGTTTTGCAACACCTGGAGGCACCCTGGTTGGGAAACACTGGTGTATGCCCTACAGAGGTGTGGTGAACTACAACCCCCAGGAGACTACAGAGGCAGCATGCTGGTGTTATACCACAGACTGAAGACTCCTGAATGACACATGCTGGGAGTTGTAGTCCCTTTTGTGTGTGTATGCCAGTGTATCCCAACCAAGGCTGATTATATTAGTGTGCTGTGTATAAGGGGGCCGACCCGGCAAAATAGTAGGATGGGTAAAGGGCGGAACAAATAAACCAAAAAAAAAAAGAAGTCGCCCCAAACCAGCAAGGCATGTGGCATGCTGGGATTTGTAGTTTTCAGCACAGCAATAAACTGGAAATAGAAGCAAAGATAGGAAAACAAAGTGGGGGATAAAAAGACAACAAAGAACGGAAATAGAGTCGCCTAAACAACAAGAATAGAAATGAAACAAAACAAATAGGGTAAGTCACAAACGGAAAAAGACATTGACCACCGGAGTACCCCTTTAAGACTTTTTTCAGTCCCTAGTGTTCATTTTGGGGAGCAACCAATTTGTTTAAAGAGGGTCACAAATTTGGCTTACATAAGCAAAAACCAATAAATCACTTTTTAATACAATTTTTTAGCACACATAAGCAAAAACCAATAAATTACTTCAGAACACCAATTTGCAGCTTTGAAAAAAATGTGTGATATACATGTGTTTATTACACTTTTCTTCACCCCATTTTTCCCCTAAATGTACTAACTAATTAGTTTTTTCTTCTCATTTCAGATCCGTGTATCCTGCGGATTACTTAAGATTCAGAGGAGTACGGTGACCAGCGTTTTTTTGGTTTAATATTAATAAAATGGTTAACTAGGGCTTTTGGCGGAGTGCTTTTTTGGAATAAATTTTTTTTTTAAATCTGTTGTGTTTTTTTTTAATTTACTTGACAGGCTTAGGAAGCTGTCTTATAGACGGAGTCCATCACTAAGCCTGGGCTAAGCGTCAGCCACGAAAACAGCTAGCGCTAACCTCCAATTATTATCCTGGTACCCACTGCTACAGGGGTGGCAGGAAGAGCAGGTACCAACAGGCCTGGAGTGTCAAAAATGGCGCTTCTGGGCCTAGGCAGTAACAGGCTGGCATTATTTAGGTTGGGGAGGGCCAGTGACAATGGTCCTCACCCACCCTTGCAATGTCAGGCTGTTGCTGCTTGGTTGGTAATTGGCTGAGAATAAAAATAGGGGGAACCTTACACTTTTTTTTTTTGCACAATTAATTATTAAAAAAAAAAAAATGCATAGGGTTTCCCCTATTTTTATTTTCAGGCAAATACCAACCAAGCAGCAACAGTCTGACATTACCAGGGTAGGCGAGGACCATTGTTACTGGCCCTCCCCAGCCTAAATAACACCAGCCTGTTACCGCCTAGGCCCAGGAGCTCTTCCCGCCGGCGGATACCGGGGTAATAATTGGGGGTTAGCAATAGCTGTTTTGGGGCTAACGCTATGCCCCGGCTTAGTAATGGACTTCGTCTATTAGACAGTTTCCACTACTAAGCCTGTAAAGTAAATAAAAAAAACACAACATGTTTAAAAAAACAATTATTCCAAAAAACACACTCCCCCACAAGCCCTCATTAACCATTTTATTAACATTAAACAGATTTAATAAAAAAAACGCTGGTCATCGACGCAGTCCACCGAATCCGCAGTAGTCCACAGGATACACGGATCTGAAATGAGAAAAAAAGAAAAATAGGTTAATACATTTATTGTCACCCGCCCGCGCATCTCCTGTGCCGCATGACTATAACTCCCAACATGCCCTTACAGTAAGGAGATGCTGGGAGCTGTAGTCATGTGGTGCGGGAGATGTGTGGGCGAGTGTGTGCTTGTGCTTGTCACCTACCCCCTGCTTCACAACTACAACTCTCAGGATGCCCTTATGGTAAAGACATGCTGGGAGTTATAGTTGTGTGACAGGAGGCAGGTGGCAAGCTTGCCACCCACCCCACAACTCCCAGCATGCCCTTACTGTAAGGGCATGCTGGAAGTTGTAGTCGTGCAAGCCAGGGAAGTGAGCGGTAATGCGCTCCGCTCCCTGGCCATCAGTGATTAGAAAATCATAGTGACACAGGACCTGTCGGGAAATTTGAAATTACACTAAATTCTGCATTGCCGTGGTAAGGAGCCCGGGCTGACATAACACTGCAGCCGCCCCGGGAGTTGTGCAGGAGCCGGTCCCAGGCAGCTGCAGTGAAGCCAGCCCAGGATCCTTTTAACATATAACAGAGCTGTGGAGTTTTTAGTCCCTACTGTAAGATAAAATTTCCCGCCGCATCCCGTAATTGGCTGCTCGGTCCCGGCCAATCACGGGACCCAGCAGGAAATATGAAATTACAGTAGGGGATATAAAAAACTTTCCACCCCGGGGTATGTTAAAAGGAGCCTGGGCTGGCATCACTCTGCAGCCGCCGGGCCCCGTCTGATTCTAATCCTGCTACCCTAACATAATGATGGGGATGGGGACACTGCTTTACATCCTCTCCTTGTCTCCCACCCGCCCATGCCACACATCTCCTGCCCGCTACCTGCTACAAGACTACAACTCCCAGCATGCCCTCACTGTAAAGGCATGCTGGGAGTTGTAGTCTTGCAACAGGTAGCCGACAGATGGGAGATGTGCAGTGTGGGCGGGTGGGCGACAAGGAGGGGGGGATGTAAAGCAATGTCCCCATCCCCATCATTAAGTTAGGGTAGCAGGGTTAGAATCAGATGGAGCCGGGCGGCTGCAGAGTGATGCCAGCCCGGGCTCCTTTGTACAGTTGTAATATCATATTTCCCGCTGGAGTTGTGATCACAGCTGCCAGTGGGAAATATAAAAATCTGCTCTCCTAAGCGGTTTTGTTAGCTAGCTCCAGGCTGGCTTACATTTACGCTGTTTTGGAGGGCTTGCGACTTTTTGTGCAACATTCACACTTGAAAAATCCCTGACAATTGCAAAGTGAATTTACTTTCCTAGGCTCTTTTGTAGCTTTTTGCTTACAGCCAAGAGTCGCAGAAAATTTTGCTTAGGTGCTAATGCTTAGGTGCTAACTTTTGTAAGCAAAAAAAGAGCTCTAAATCCCTTGATAAATCTCCCCCAAAGAGTCTTGAATGTTAAAGATGCAGTATCACATAAAAGTGTAAGATAAGAGAGGCCTGTAATTTTCATCATAGGTATACCTCTATTATGAGAGACATAATGAGAAAAAAAGAATCCATAAAATCCCATTGTATGATTTTTAAAGAATTTATTTGCAAGTTATGGTGGAAAATAAGTATTTGGACACCTACAAACAAGGCTCTCACAGACCTGTAATTTCTTCTCTAACCTCTTAAGGACGCAGGGCGTACCTGTACGCCCTGCACCCCATCCTGGTATATAACGCGGGGTCACACCATAACAGCCAGGACCCTGGGCTAATAGCGTGCCGCGCGCTATTAACCCTTTAGGGTACATTCCCACACGGCGTATTTGCTGCGTATTTGCTGCTGCATATTTTATTTTCTCTGTTGAAGTCAATGGGTAGGAAAATACGCAGCACCAAATACGCAGCAAATACGCAGCAAAATACGCCGTGTGGGAACGTACCCTTAGACGCGGCGTTCAAAGTTGATCGCCTCGTCTAAAATTTAAGTAAATGCTTCCCGGCAGCTCAGTAGGGCTGATCGGGACCATTGCGGTGAAATCGCGATGTCCCGATCATCTAGAACGCAAGCGGAGGTCCCCTTACCTGCCTCCATCATGTCCGATCGGCGATTGATTGAAATCCAGGCTTGAGCAATCGACCGCCGATAACACTGATCTTTGCCATGTCAATGCACAGCAATGATCTGTGTATGAGATCGGTATGTTCAGTGTAATAGCCACTAGGGGGGGCTATTACACTGCAAAAAAATAAGAGTGAAAAAAAAGTTCATGAAGATCATTTAACCCCTTCCCTAATAAAAGTAAGAATCATCCCCCTTTTCTCATTAAAAAAAAACTGTGTTAATAAAAATAAACATATGTGGTATCGCCACGTGCGGAAATGTCCAAACTATAAAAATATATTGTTAATTAAACCACACGGTCAATGGCGTATCCGTAAAACAATTCCAAAGTCCAAAATAATAATATATCATTTTTGGTCACTTTTTATTTCATGAAAAAATGAATAAAAAGCGATTAAAAAGTCTGATCAATATAAAAATGGTACCGATAAAAACTTCAGATTACAGCGCAAATACCGGCCTGTAAGCGGAAAAATAAATGACACATTTAAAAGTATAAATTTTCCTGCATGTAGTCATGATTTGTTTTTTTAAACTAATACAAAATCAAACATATATTAGGTAGGGTATCATTTTAACTGTATGGACCTTCAGAATAAAGATAAGATGTAATTTTTACCGAAAAATGCACTGCATAGAAACGGAAGCCCCCAGATTTACAAAATGGCATTTTTCTTCACTTTTGTCGCACAATGAATTTTTTTTCCGCTTCGCCGTGGATATTTTGGTAAAATGACTAAGGTCACTGCAAAGTAGAATTGGTGGCGCAAAAAATAAGCCATAATATGGAATTTTAGGTGCAAAATTGAAAGCGTTATGATTTTTAGAAGGTGATGAGGAAAAATTGAAAATGCAAAAACGGAAAAACCTGAGTCCTTAAGGGGTTAAAAGTCTCCTCTGTTATCAGTATAAAAGACACCTTTCCACAACCTCAAACAGTCACACTCCAAACTCCACTATGGTCAAGACCAAAGAGCTGTCGAAGGACACCAGAAACAAAATTGCAGACCTGCACAAGGCTGGGAAGACTGAATCTGCAATAAACAAGCAGCTAGGTGTGAAGAAATTCACCGAGGGAGCAATTATTAGAAAATGGAAGACATACAAGACCACTGATAATCTCCCTCGATCTGGGGCGTGGAGCAAGATCTTACCCTGGAATATCAAATTGATCACATGAACGGTGAGCAAAAATCCCAGAACCACAAGGGGGGGACCTAGTGAATGACCTGCAGAGAGCTTTTACCAAAGTAACAAAGGCTACCATCAGTAACACACTATGCCGCCACAAATCATGCTGTAATAGAGCTGGATGTGGATCCTCTAACCTGTGTGGCAGATGACTTGGACCGTATAGGGGAGCAGAGTTTAAGGTGCCACTGGTCTTCACCAGAGCCCACCGCAAGGCAGGATGGACTTGCTGCGGCAGGCGACACCCAGGTCGCTACCCCCGACACGGCTCGACCACACAGGTAGCTGGGCAAGGCGAGGTACCAAAGGATAAGGCAGTAGCGTAGTCAAACGTAGCAGAAGGTCAAGGCAGGCAGCAAAGGTGCGAAGTCTAATAACGTAGCGGAAGGTCTGGATACACGGATAAGGCTAACAGGCTATAGGGACGCTTAATCTCAGGCTAGGGGCACTGAAGATCAGGGAAGTGTGGGAGGTGCATATACTTATAGGATGGTGTCAGGTGTACACAATAATTATGGGAGTACTGGCCCATAAAAATTTTTTGCTCCGGTGCGCGCGTGCTCTAAGGGACGAGGACGCGCACGCCGGAGCTGAGGCACAGCAGAGGCAGCAGGAAAGAGAGGTGAGTGACGGGCTGGGATTCGCATGCGGGCGCATCCCGCAATGCGACTCCCAGCACCGCCAACAGCCAGGGACAAAGGCATAATTCGCTCGCGGCCGGTGCAGGCGGCCGGAACGCGAGACATGACAGTACCCCCCCCCCCCTTTGGTCTCCCCCTCTTTTTTGAGGACAAGAACTTGTGGATAAGGTCACGGTCTAGAATGTTGTCTTGCGGCTCCCAAGATCTTTCCTCTGGGCCAAATCCTTCCCAATCTACGTTTTCCTCTGACCAACTTGCAATCTAAAATTTCTTTGACGACATCAACATCGGAGGTACCATAACTAAATAACAAATTGTGAAAAAAAGTGAAAGGGTCTGAGCATTTTCAGAATGCATTGTATTTCTAACCCATAGTTGTGGATTTTTTTAAATCCTATCTAGCTTTCTGCCATTTTAAATGCTGCTGCTTTTGTGCATGGAAAAAGAAATTACACAGCATTTATGTACTGTATGTACCTTTGCTATGTTAGCCCCAATCCTCAGTACCCCACCAGTGTGAACACCTGGTAAAGAGTAGTGTTGCTTGCGAATATTCGCACTTCGAATTTTATTTGCGAATATCGCATATTCGCGAATATTCACGAATATAGCACTATATATTCGAAATTACGAATATTCGCTTTTTTTTCCACGGTACACATCACAGTGATAATCCCTCTCTGCTTCCAGTTTGTGAGGTCTAAAGAAGGCTCTAATACTGCTGTGCGAGACCGCTGGGCGAATATTCGCATATGCGAATATTGATCCCTCCCTTCTGTTGCTTCTATCAAGTTACACTGGTATGCTTGCTATAAAGTTCATATATTTTCAGATATGCGAATTTTCGCATATGCGAATTTACGCATATGCGAAAAAACGTGAATATTACGAATATGCGAATTTAGCGAATATATGACGAATATTCGTCCATATATTCGCAAAATATGGCAAATTCGAATATGGCCTTCGCCGCTCAACACTAGTAGAGAGCACATGGTAGGTGTTCACACTGGTGTGGTGCTTTGTGGCGGCCATTGTTGCTGTGATGCTTTGTCTGTGGGGTGGTGTGGCCCGGAGCAGGGGGGCTTGGTCGGGCAGCAGTGGGGCTACCATGCCACTGGGTCGTTCCCCCTGTGGACTTGGTGTGGCGGAGGCAGTGGTCGCCTCAGGGCGCTATGCCAGTGTTAGGTTAGGGACCCACTCTGACTAGGTGGCCTTGACGTGGTTAGCGGACTTGTACTTTTTGATCAAAATGTATCCTAACAACCTGTTTTTGAAATTATGCTGAGAAGCAAGTAGAACAAAATACAAATTGTGGATGTGCGACTATGTTTCTGTTCCTCTAGTTTTATCTTTCAGCCAGTGGTTTGATGAAGATTAGGGAACTGTTGCCTCTCTACAAGATGTAGGTCTTGGGCATGTGTTTCGTACTTTTGTCTTCAGATTATTAAATCATCTTCATAGCTAAATTTAAGACAGATCAATGTGGTAAGGACACATGTTGGTGCGTAGAACATTTAGATCACCCTCTACTGTGCCCTTTTAAGTGTGCTAGTTGATATTTTGCAGTAAGGCACCAATCGGATGAAGCTATCACTCAGTTTCAGTTTATGGATGATTTTAGGAAATGGTTTGCAGATTTAGATGCATATTCATTATTCTTTACTCTCACGTCACTAGAATGTGAGCATGAAGAATAATAGATATGCATAAGATGGGCGGCATAGCGCGGCATACAGGAGGGAGGAAGGAAAGCCGGCTCGCTGCCTCCATTGCACACTAAACCAATGCAGGGACCAATTTCAGTAAGCCATACCTTATTTTACTCTTGTTCACCCACACTATAACCCAATGTATTGGGTTAAGTGCAGGTGAACAACCTGACAATTTCCCTTTAAATCAGTAAACAGTAACTGCTGGTACTTTTAATGAGAAACACCCTTACATTGTGTCCCAAGGAGTGGAGCAGGAAACATCAGGAGAACGTGAGCCTGTTGAACCTGGAGCGGGCATCTGACAATACCTGAACTACCACCTTCGTCAGTTTCAGTACTTTACTGCTCCTACCATCCGGGGACCTACTGCTATGGCCCAGTAGATCTCAACCTGTGACCAGATGAGCAGTGAAACACTGAAGAAGCGGGACAGTATGGCTGGGCCGCTGGGACAGTATGTTGGTGCCCCCTACCTACAACTATATATGGAGGCATAGAGGAGAGCAGGCCTACAACTGTATGGGGGCATAGAGGGGGGCCTATAACTACATATGGGACAGCATAGGGTCCTACAACTATATATGGGTCACAGAACAACCTGTTTCTCAAGAAAGAAAATATTATAATTTACTAAATTTTGGTTTCAGGTTTATTTATGTTTTTATAGGGAATGTATATATGTGACAATGTCTGTTTTTTTTCTTTAATAAACTATTTCCCAGGTCATTTCCACCATGACCCATGGATTTCTGCCATAGGAACACTGATTCCATCGTGTGCTCCTAATAACAGCTGCTTCTGCAGACCACAACATCTTATCATATATCCCATCCACTAACAAATTAAAATTATTTCCTTTCTTTACCTCTCAACGTTTTACCCAGAGGTGTTTCAACTGTACGCAACTGTGTTTCATACTGTGAGGCTGGCCATATTTATTAGATAGCATTTGGCTGACAGATATCTCTTCCAATACCCACATAGGGTTCACACGAGCAGATCCCCAGCGCGTATTACGCTGCGGAACTGCCACTGAAGGACCGCTGTATGCTGCCTTTACAGGTGCCTTCTCGCAGCAGCAATACGCCGCTACAAGCAGACACACTGTCACAGTCGCTGCGCATGCGTGGTGTACTCACACACATCGTGGGCGTTCCCCCTGAGCTAGGCCGAGAGCTGCCGTGGTGTGCGAGTATACAGCCCATGCACACGGCAACTCGCACATCGCAGCGTGTCTGTTCGTAGCGACGGATTGCCGCTCCGAGCAGGCACCTGTAAAGGCAGCATACAGCGGTCCTTCAGCAGCAGATCCGCTCGTGTGAACGTACCCTTACAGTGAATTAAAGTATTAAACACATCACCATTTCTCACTAATTATATTTCCAAAGGTGTTGACATAAAATTTCACCAAATGTAACAACCCATAAGTAATCCATACATACAAAGAAATGGTTGGTCTGTCCTTTAGTCAAGGAATATACAGCACAAAAGAAGTACCCTCACATAACAAACCCCAGCATGTCCCATAGAGAGGGAAACAAGTTGGGGAAAAAAAGCCTAAAGTGAAAACATCCATGAACAAAGTGGATAATATCATCAATATATTGCAAAGTCCAATCCAGGAGCATCCTTCATCACAGAAAATGTATAATGACATTTATACTTCACTCCAGTATACTATCACTCCATTTTCTCTCTCACACAGTTTGATAGATTTCCCCCTAACACTATGTTCACACTAGTGTCATGGCTTCCATATTTAACAAGAATTATGACAGATAGGTATGATCTGTTATGATTGATCTGATAGACTGGCCATCATACTTTTTTATAATTGCTGTTTATATATAAAGGGTCTTGGGTTTCACTAGATACAATACCACAGAAAGCTGGACTACTATGACTTCTGAAATAAAAGAAATAAATGAAAATGTGTCTCTTGTAGCTGATTTATGTTGAACTTTTAGAAATGAATGACACCCCCAATACTATGGATGTCAAAGCATAAAGGGGTTATCCAGGATTGGGAAAACAGAGCTGATTTCTTCAGCGCTTTTTCCAATAAGATTAAATAAAGTCTAGGCATACAGAGAGTTTACACTTTTTATTACCAAAGTTGCAACATATTTCGAATTCGGAAGGAGTTCTTTGTCAGCTAGTGTCTCCTAACCTCCAGTACTATGGGCCTCATTTATCAAAACTGTCAATAGTAAAACTATCTCTGTAACCCATAGCAAGAAGCAACCAATCAGAGCTCAGCTTGCATTTTTAAACTACTTTGGTAATTTAAAGGGTGAGCTCTGATTGGCTGCTATGGGCAACCAAGGCAATTTTACTGCTATATTTGCACACAGAGCTATGTGATCTCATCATAGGCATAGATTGCTTCCATCTATGCATTCACCACTAAAACATTTTGCAGGGCAGCTTCTGGCTTCAGACCCCCTGTTCTTAAAGCTGCCATGACTTGCAAACTTATTCAGGAGACACGACTCTGGGACTACTGCTGGGACTACTCTCAAAATGTAGTTCTTACATGAAATATTGCATCTAAACAACAGGTGTGAAGCAGATCACTAGCCCCTGCTGGCCTAATCTATAGAGGGAGCTGAGCTGTCTTATATTAGGAGTCTGCACTGTCTCTGAAGGTGGTTTCATACAACCACTTCTTTCTATGCCCCATAGGGGTTAGTGATTAAGTCTTAAGTTAATGGTAACAATAATTTCCAAGACTATTTTTTAGATTACAGCAACAAAGGGCATATAGATTATTATTGCTGAATTGCAGTGACAGTCTGCTTAGCCAATTACAAGACACTTATTCCCTATAGTAGGCATTTGGGATCCAAAAGGTTACGTAGGTTAGGCTCAAGCTATATTGTATATGGTATAGCCATTGGCAATTTTACCTAGGTCATCTTACAGCTCTACTGGGGTTTGGAAGAGTTGTCCATGGATTGTTATTTTATTTTGTAATGGGTGCAGGCAGCTGGTGAACATTAAAAAAAAAACTCAACTTACCTTCCGCCCTACATCTCCCCCCTCCCCAGCCGCTGATACATAGCACTTATGGTATCAGGGTTGGCAGGAGATACTGTCTGCTCAATGTCCCACCTCAGCCACTGATTGGCACAATTTCCCTTTTACACTGGTCAATTATTGGGAACGAGTATTCCTAGGAATGATCATTCACTCAATTATTGGTCCGTGTAAAAGAGCATTTCGCTAAAGTCATTGCTCACATTCCTGCCTTAATGGAGCTAAGGTACAAAGCAATCAACAAAAAGAACAAGAGATAGTAAGTATCCCCTCTAGGCAGAGCCATATCTGCAATTAGGCGAGATGAGTATCTCGCCTCAGGTGGCAGGTTGCAGAGTCCCTGAGGCACAGCGTGTTGCATGGAGTACCATAGATCATACCGCCTAGTACCTTCTGTTACACACCACTCCCCTCATTTCTCTCATAGCACTGTTGGCTCCACTGACTCCATGACCTGCAAACAGCAGCTGGACACAGATGTGGAATGCAAGGAAGTCAGGAATTGGAATGCAGTAAATATTTAGTAACTGTATGACTATTATATAGTGGTATACAGTACACTTCACTGTTATACGCTGCAGTTTTTCTGCCTGCAAAAGTTCATTATGATTATTAATGTTCAGTTTTATTTTTTAACAAGCAAAAAAGTTAGAATTGGCCTTGCCTCCGGGTATTAATGTACATACATGTTATGTGCTCATGAATAGACCACCTTTTTTTTTTTTTTTTTACATAAAATAAAATTGAGTCTATGAGCTCAGTTTATTCCATAGGGACATGTGCTGAATATAAAGCAGTATCTACAGTGTTGAATACAAAGCGTTATGTTGTACTCTGCTGTCACCCAGCAGGCTCCATGTCCCCTTCTTATAAAGGAGTCATGACGTCTGACAGCCAATCAGTCAGGAGGAATACGCTACTTTGCATACACAGTGGCCCTCATTTACTTAGAAAATCGGGTTGTAAGTCTATGTTGCTTTCTAACCCGACTGCTTTTTTCCCCTGGTATTTATTATTATGTCGCATCTTGTTTGTCGCACGTGCGTTTTGTTGGTTTTGGTTTCCAACTCCTTTGAGCTGTCGGGAAAAAATCCACAACAATACAACAAATTCGGATTGGAAACCTTTATAAATACGTGGGAAAGCTCAGAAATGTCGGGTTACGCCCCTTTTTCGGGTTTGGGAGAATCCACATCGGGTCCGTCGGGAAAAAATGTTGCATCGTGTCGCAGACTGGCGCACCATGCCTGCGACATGGCGCAGACAAAGATGCGACAAAAAAACCTGACAAAAGAAGTCGGGTTTAGAATAGTAAATGAGGGCCAGTGTCTTACTTTTCAGCATCACTCCCCCTCTGAAGACTTTGAGTAGGTTGCTACTGTACCCACTAAGTATTATTATGGTCACTAAGGTTTGTATGGGTGAAAGATCCACTTGACTTTAAACCGTACAGCATTTCTGTTTACACTGATATTTCGCCATTTATCATGTTGCAAGGGAAGTTGTTATGGATTGCTAGTTGAAAGGCTTGAGGAACTATATTATTACTGAAAAGTAACAGACATAGGGGGAGATTTATCAAAACCTGTGGAGAGGAAGAGTGGTGCAGTTGCCCATAGCAACCAGATTGCTTCTTTCATTTTCCACAGGCCTCTAAAGAGGCCTGTGGAAAATGAAAGAAGCAATCTGATTGGTTGCTATGGGCAACTGCTCCACTCTTCCTCAGGTTTTGATAAATCTCCCCCATACAGTATTACCCTGCCTGTTTCTTCTAAAACACAGCGAGTGGTATCAACTAAAAACACCTTTACCGTCAACCCTGTTAAAATGAAAGCAGGGTAGTATTATCCACTGTAGAACGCCCTGAAAGAACCTATTCTCTTGTTTCTACTGTCACATAAGCTCACGGTCACAGTGCAGTAAAATATGCAGAGCAGGCAGCCAGACGGTTAATACAGCCACCAGTCAGTAGGTGCGTACAGTTTAGTATGTGTTTGGCTATGACTTGTTTGCATTATGTGGGTCAGAGTACTTGGATTATGCAAGCGAGAGAAAAAAAACTGCAATGGATTACTCAATGTTTGAGCAGAATCCAGTTCTGGAGGAATCGCTTTTTTATCACAAGAGGAAATAACAATTCTTTAGTACGTATTTTCCTGTGCGACTGAGCAGCTGTAATGCTGATATATTTAGCACTTGCTGAGCCTGTGGTAAGTAGGGTGTTGCCTAAATACAATTAGCCGGTCAGATGACTGGAGCTCTGTGGCTTGCAAACTGTGGAAAGGAGATTGCTTTTAATAAAACTTAAACTGCAGCTTTCCAAACAAAAAAAAGGGAGCAAATGATTCCGAATGCAGGGCGGTGTTGTGAATCCTGCCTGAAGAGGACATCACTCCTTCCCGAAGAACATGTTCAAGCAGTAGGCTTTATTTTGCAGCTAGAAGAAGGATGTCATACATAAGATGTGTGCATCCTGCATCAGCCCCGGAATGGTCATACGCACGGCAGTACAAGGCGACGATGCTGGTATCTTTCAGAAGCCTGTCACATAACATCTGGGGAACGGCCAGCTGAGTAAAAGGTTGTTGTTCTTTTTTTTATCATTATTATTATTTTTTTTTGCATTTCTTCCTTCCCGTTCCTCCATCCGGAGTTCCTGATGGCTTGTCGATCATCCACATTAATATCATACTGCGTTTAAGGTGAGCTGGCTCTATCCTTCCTCCTTCATAAGCGATGCTGCAGAATGCATCTCTTGCAAGGCTGAAATGGCAGCGAGGATTAATGCCTTCTCTTCTGCATGCTGTGCTCCGAATCCATTATACACTGTTGTCAGTATGTAAATACTCTGTCTGACATAACATACTGCACCTCCTGTCTCTCACTTTCATATCTAAACATTGCATCGTCATTTTACAGCCCGCATCATCTCATGCAAAATACCAGCTTAAGGGGAAAAAAAAAAAAGAATAATAACCATAGACTGTGAAAGGCTGCGTGATCATATCATTCTTGCTTTTAATCCTGTCCTGTGTTCACCAGGCTAAATAATTTATGCTGTATTGTTAATTAATGTGAATATCAAATTAAAGCGATTGGAAACTAATATGCTTGCAATGCAGGTAGGAGGAATGGAAAAAATCTATTTTTAACTCCTGCATAGCACTGTAGTGTGCCTCTTGTATGCGGAAGTTATGGGTAAACGGTTGGTTCTCCAGGGGAACAGAGAAGTGGCCCTTTGCAGTGGTCAGTCCTGCCGTTATTTATACAAAGCTGCGGATCAATGGGACACAGCATGAGGAAAACCCGGAGGTGGATTATCATTGCTTCCAGGATCCGTTCCCCGATGGAAAATCCACTTCTCACGAATGTCAGCCGTCCGAGCTGCTCTACAGCTGATTTTACCAACGACAGCTCTTCATACCCATGAAGCGTGGACCGAATAAAAAAAAAGGGGGTTTATTTTTTAATTCTTTCATAACTGTGCGACACGCAGGAAGACTGAAAGTATTTTATGTGTTAACAGTCCCTTAAATGGTTTACAGAGGTAGGTCGAAAAAGTGCATGTTGTTGTCGTTGCCGTTCACAAACAGCGCCAACTCTGAATATGTCTAATTTTGATAGGAACTCCGATCACCAGACACAAGTAGATTGCTAGACGTTATGACACATCCACGAATAGCAGGCAGTCACAAAGTAGGCGATAAGACTTGACTGTATGATTCACCTGTACTGGGTGATGATATAACCAGAAGCCATCTGCCTTTAAGAAATGGATTTTATGTAAATGACCCCTAGGCACCTCATCTCTCTTGCATAAAATGAATTTCTGTGTGAATGGTGTATGCCACAGTATGGCGGATGGCTTCTTGTACATGTTAACTGTTCACTGCTTTCCGGTGACTTCTCGTATTGCCTACTGTTCGGACAAAATTAAAAAGAATACTGAATGACAACGTAAAATGCAATAAAAAAACTAAACAAAAAGCTAGTGCAGGAAATTCTGAGGAGCTGTGTTCTGTAAACCGAAACAGATCTCAGCCGTTCCCTTCTATTATTAAAACAGTCAAGTAAAAAAAGATCAAGTGAGGCCTTTATGTGACAGTAACCCCTTGCTTGCTCTTCGCTATACACAGCCATCCGCACCAAATCGGTAATGTCGTGACATTTTTCTACATTTCAAGGATATTGACACCTCTATACTCGTGTTAAAAAAAAGTTAGATTTAAAAAAAAAAAAAAAAAAAAAAGGAAAAAGAAAAATGTATTTTACATTTTTTTTTATTTTGCTGATGAAGAAAGGACGTGGCTGTTTCTGGTCTTGCCATGTTGCTCTATGCACACCACTGACAGGGTTAGTTGAATGACATTTGAGGCCTAGAAAGGCCGCTGTGGTGGCTGAAGGGTTAATAGCTAGACTGACGCAGGATGGTTTGATGTCGTGAATCCAATTCTGGACAGAACGGGGTGTTTTTCTTTTTTTTTTTTTTTTCCCACATTCCTTGTCTTGCTGTGTGTGCGTGTTTGCTGCAAAGCTCCTTTAAGACTGAGATTCTGCATTTCTGATGATCTCTGTAGACTGGGCCCTTGCCTTGTTACTGTGGCAACGGGAAATTTTTCGCTAAATGGTTTTAACACTGCGGAAGATAATGTTATTTCTAGAAATATTTCCACCAGGCAAGTAGCAAATGCTTTCCACAGAAGGCATATTCTTTTTTTTTCCTTGCTTTTTTCTTGTTGTTTTCTCTTCTGGGAAATGATTTATTGTTTTCATCCGTGTGCAGACAAAGCTGCGTGCTATGCATTCTCAAGCTTGTCGTAGCCGATGATTCTTAATATATGCATAATACGTTCTCACACAAATGTATTAACAATACAGCAAAAAAAAAAAAAAAGGTTTGTCGTTCACAGGCTGCATTTAACACTATTTCTGCCAGACGTTTGCTAGCAACAAACGGCGTATAAATGTACAAGGCTGCATAGAACTATTGAGGCGGACAGAAACTGATTGACTCTGATAAGGCTTTTATTCTAAATACATGTCACTTTCTAATATACGAAACATCTGCATTCTATAAAATCTGTATACATTGCGCTGCAGTCATTTATTCTGTCCTTGTTGTTTAACATGGACAAAGAAAAACAGATCTGCAGCGACGGCCATTTTGAGTCAACTTGCACAACTCAAAATGGCTACCAGGAACTATATAAAAAAAAAAATGGCGCCTTTGGTAAATAACACTAGCGTCTTTTAAACTACAAAACCTGTCTTCAAATCTATAAAAATTCTTGTAAAGCATTAGACATGATCTTGCATTTGCATGGGCCGCTTATTTAGAGTTGCTATACATATATATATATATATATATATATATATATACATATATGTAAATGCACACCTGAAGGCACGCCACAGCCTTGTCACAAAACGGTTGTTGGGCATAAATCTGTGATATTAAGTTCCTGGTTCTGATTATGATGTCAGGACAGATACATAAGGCTCTGTTCCTCACCAGCTTTTTTTTTGTTTATTTCTCTGCAGCAGCCATTTTAAGCTACTGCTGCAAAATGGCTGCAGCTTCAACCTGCTGACACATCTAACATGATGCAGCAGTCTATCTTTGTTTCGCTGCTTTGCAAGTGTTATTACATACAACGTGTTAATAAACCAAGGTCGCTAAGTGCGAGCGACTTAACCCTTTAACTCTCAGGGGACATCAGTTGCTTAGGAATCCTGTAGCGCTTTTCTTTTTCATAGCACTTATTAAAACACTGCATAAAAGAAGAATAAATAATTCATGCATCAATAGGAGCCATGTATGATTTGCTATTACTATTACTGTCGCCTTAATACGTTAAGTTGTAGGAGAATCTGTTTAATAGTAGTGTGCTTTTTGGGGGATAGCCGGGTATCAGTGTAACAGCTTGATATTGCGTGTCTAAATATTTAGGCAGAATATGTCTAAACTGTAATAATAATATATTTGTGTGTGTAATATGATAACAGAAATGTAATATCACATTATAAGGCTGCTGCTCTACCACGACACAGGGGAATCCATGGGCCCTCTAAGTAAAGGGAACATAATGCAGTTTTCTTTCTTTTGCCACCTGTAATACTGCACTGCATCTATCTATCTATCCAGGCAAAGATGATTCAGCAGCGTTTTAATTCCCCATGTACAGATACAACGTTTCGGCAGTATCTCACTGCCTTTGTCAAGCATGTTTCAGAAAGGCAGTGAGATACTGCCGAAACGCTGTATCTGTACATGGGGGATTAAAACCACTTTTGCTTGAAATCTTCTGGTGTGCTGCTGAATCACCTTGCGGCTGGGACTGTTCATCATCAGCCTGCACCCGCTTACTGCACATTGCTTTGGTTGTGCTGCCTCAACACCATTTTGTTGTATTCATCTATCTAAATATATACAGTTAATTTTTCCCAAAATGACCACCTATTTTGGAAGACCACAACCTTATCCACAGCAGATTTCATGGTTTAGATTTTCAGTCTACCATACATAAAGAATAGTGGTCATGCTATTAAAATGAAACCACCCCAATAGAAGACTACTTTTCAATGGGTGGGTGGTCTTCTAAATGAGGTTTTACTGTATTATCATGTCCATATGGTTATATGTATCCCAAGTTTATACATATGCACTTATTTTTTAAACTATATGTGGTGACACAGGGGTGCAAGATATACTTGTCAGGTCGTGATGCCAAGGCACCTATAGCCTATAAGGTCCGAGGTTGAGACAGCTTCTCCTGGGGCAGGCACAGGGCAACAAGCACGCCGATGTCAGGTTACGGATAACTGTCCTTTTTACTGAGGCCAGAGAAGATGGTACAATACTCGCAGTACAGAGCAGAGTAGAAGGCATGCAGTGTAACCCGGGGTCAGCCTATGGCCTTGCTAGGACTTCAGGTGCTTTTCACCCACTTGAATTGATCTGCTATTACATATGACAGACTTGAGACTTGGAAATCCCCCACACTGGCTAGGGTTCTGCTAAGGTCCAATTTCACTGACACCGCTAGGATATGAACTCACCAACTGTACGGGTTCTAACTATAAAAATATTACGTTAACTAAACCGCACAGTCAATGGCGTATACTTTAAAAAAAAGTCCAAAATTGCGTATTTTTGGTCATTTTGTATACCCTAAAATTTTTTATAAAAAGTGATCAAATAGTCCCATCAAAACAAAAACGGTACCAATAAAAACTACAGACCACGGCGCAGAAAATGAGCCAACATACATCCCTGTATACGGAAAAATAAAAAAGTTATAGGGGTCAGAAGATGACAAATTTAAACATACTCATTTTTGTGCATAAAGTTATCATTTTTTAAAGTAGTATAATAAAAATAAAACCTACATAAATTGGGTATCCTTGTAACTGTATGGACGTACAAAATAAATATAAGGTATCATTTTTACCAAAAAGCGGGGGGTTTCGCCATAGATTTTGTGGTGAAATGACTGATGTAATTACAAAGTAAAATTGGTAGCGCATAAAACAAGCCCACATATAGGTCTGTTGGTGGAAAACTGAACGCGTTATGATTTTTAGAAGGTAAGGAGGAAAAAAGGAAAGTGCAAAAACGGAAAAAAGCTGAGTCCTGAAAGGGTTAAAAGTAAATAAACACAAAACTACAGTTTAAAATCAAGAGAAGTCTGACCCACTTAGATTTATTGCTATTGCTTGATTTATTTGGCATACACAATTTTATGGCACATACATGTTAGTAACATAAAATGTGTCAGCAGATAAGAACCATTCGGCCCATCTAGTCTAGCCAATATCCTGAATACTATGAATAGGCCTGGGCTCTCTTATAAAAAGGATAGACTTACGCCTATTTATATCTTATATGAAGGATAGCCTTATGCCTATCTCTATCTTATATGAAGGATAGCCTTATGCCTATCTCTATCTTATATGAAGGATAGCCTCATCCCTATCTCTATCTTATATGAAGGATAGCCTTATGCCTATCTCTATCTTATATGAAGGATAGCCTTTTGCCTATCTCTATCTTATATGAAGGATAGCCTTATACCTATCTCTATCTTCATGAAGGATAGCCTTATGCCTATCTCTATCTTATATGAAGGATAGCCTTTCACCTATCTCTATCTTATATGAAGGATAGCCTTATACCTATCTCTATCTTACATGAAGGATAGCCTTATGCCTATCTCTATCTTATATGAAGAATAGCCTTATACTTATCTTTATCTTGTATGAAGGATAGCCTTATGCCTATCCCATGCATGCTTAAACTTATTCACTGTATTTGCAGCTACCACTTCTGCAGGAAGACTATTCTATGTATCCACTACTCTCTCAGTAAAGTAATATTTCCTGATATTACTGCATAAGGGTACGTTCAGACTGCGGAATTGTCGTGCATACCCTAAACCTTTGCCATCTAATATAGAACTATGTCCTCTTGTGGTAGGTTGTCTTCTTTTAAAGTAAATGGCACAGACAAAAGTAAAATAGACAGGTAATATCAGTGAATGGTACAGGTAGATGACAGGCTCCTGATAGCATCCTCTTTGCACAACATGTGGATGTCTATCTAATGGGTTATAGATGTTTCTTGACGAACCATGTGACATGAAGAATATGCTTTGTTGACAAGTCGAAATTTGCGATAATCACCATTTCCTGAAATGAAAATTATACTGACAATGTTGATCCGTCTCAGTTAATTGTACATACACAAATTTTCATGGTGCCTTTTTGTCCCCATTATTGCTAATTCAACATGCTCTCACTGTGTCCATTCCTTTTGGCCTGAGTGCATAGACAAATAAAAATGAGAAGTTGTATCAGTGTGACCTAAGTTATACAGTAGAATCTCCCAATAGCGGACACTCACTGGGAATAAAAAAGTGTCCGCTATTGAGAGATGTCCCCTATTGGAGAAAAAGGCTAAAAAATGACAGAATATTGTACTATACTCACTCCAGAGTGTAATAATACCCTGGGCCTCTTACTGGGGTATTGTCTGTACCCCATGATGATGGCCCTGTGTACAAGGTAGGGCCAGCTCATATGCCTGGTTGTTCCCTATTGGGAGTGTTTTGTCCCCTAATAGGAGTGTTCTGTCCCCTAATGGGAATGTTTGAATCACTTTTGTCCCCTATTGAGTGTGTCCGCGTCTGCTATTGGGAATGTCCCCTATTCGGAGGGTGCAAATATATTAAGTCTTATTGGACTCTGACAGGGAATTAAAAACTGTCCACTATTGGGAATGTCCCCTATTCGGAGGGTGAAAATACATTAAGTCTTATTGGACTCTGACAGGGAATTAAAAACTGTCCGCTATTGGGAGGTGTCCCCTATTGGGAGGTGTCCTCTAAGGGAGATTTTACTGTATAACCATGTAAGGTGAGCATCTTGTATTTCGAAGTTACACTATTCATATGTGTTCCCATGAAAGTATTGTTTTCTGATTTTCAAAACATTATGGAATGTTAAGATGCCATGTAGCCTTAGTTCAATAATATTTACCAAAATTCTTGTCTTTATTAGAACTGCAATTTTTTTAAATCTAGTTCACATTATTTCTGCTAATTATTAAACAACTTTTGATATGTCCTATAGAAATGTCAAAGGTTTTGATAAGTCGGAGTCTGAGTGTTCACAGGACAATCACTAGAATGAGCTGAGAGAGAAGCACATGACTGTGTGCACTTCTGCCGCCTCCAGCGATCAGTCAAAACTTTTGATATCTGTTTATAACATTTCAAAAAAAAAAATTTTATGACAATGTCCCTGATTTACTATTGTAAACCCAACATATTTTGTCATGTTCTGCGCCAGAAATTCTGTCTGCGCCAGAATTTGCATCAAAATTGAAAAATACCCGACCAACTCTCCATTTTACTGAGAAAATCTGAAAAATGTGGATGGCCGGAGGGGAAAGGGGTTGTGGTCAACAAAAAGGGGGCGTGTCCCCGACATTTAAAAAAGAATCCCAACATATTTACTAAGGTTTCCACAGAAAATGTGGTGGATTTCAGCTCTAGAAAACCCCACAGCTCGGAGCATGTGTAAAAAAAGCAAAACATAGGGAAAAGTGCAAAATGTAGGGAAACATTAGTAAAATATTTTGTTGGGAAAAAACCCACAAAGAAAACTACACTCCACTCTTAGCAAATCATGGCCAATATCTGTATATTTAATGATAATAGAGTGATGTGTGAGGTAAAAAATAGCGTAAATCTTAGGTGCGAGTCTGAAAAGCCAGTCTGTGAGATCAACGTAAATTCCCTACATGTAGTAAGTTTTCCTACAGTGGAAAAATTCATAGACAGCTATTTGTGTTCATACAGTCTGATGCGTAACTATACAACTAGGTTTAGCAATGAACTTAAAAAAAAAATAATAATATATATATATATAGTAGCAAAAAAAAAAAAATATATATATATATTAGGGATCGACCGATATCGTTTTTTTAGGGCCGATACCGATAATCGGTGGAGGTTAGGCCGATAGCCGATAACTTATACTGATATTCCGGTATAAGTTATCGGCTATTTATCCCCCCGTGACACCGCTGCAGATCATTGATTTAAAGCGGGCGCTTTAAATCAATGCACTGCAGTGGCTTTTGCAGTGCCATAGGCCGCCGCCGCCACCACCACCCGCTTCTCTCCCCCTACCTGTCAGGGTGGTCCAGGCCATCCTTCCTTCCTGTAGTGTCCGGCGGCGTCTATGCAGCGTACTAGGCCGGAGCCTGCCCAGAGTGGAGAAGATGACCCCTGGAGAAGGACAGCCCGGACCGGTTCACCCTCCACCCGGAATGCCGCCGGACACTACAGGAAGGATAGATGGCCCGGACCACCCCCATTACGGGTAAGTTTAATTTTTTTTATTGACTCGGAGGGTGGGGGAGGGGCCCGACCGGTATAGCGGTATGGGCAAAAATCCATACCGGTATACCGCCCAGGACTACGGTGGGGGGTGCAACGCGGTGTGGTGGGTCGGGGGGGTGGTTGCGGTGCGGTGGGTCGGGGGGGGGGGGAGCGGTGTGGTGGGGGCGGGGCGGGGCATTATCGGCTTATCGGCAAGGTAATTGCCGATACCGATAATGCCCAAAATCGTGATTATCGGCCGATAATATCGGCCATACCGATAATCGGTCGATCCCTAATATATATATATATATATATATATATATATATATAAGGATGTACTTTTTGTGCCCAGACGCAATAGAATAAAGTTGGCTTAACCTGTTGCCTTCGGCAGGTTTGGTAGACTTTGTAGTGTGGCCTTCACCCAATGGTAGATGTTGGGCAAGAGAAGGGTGGAGCGTGTTTCTCATGCTGATTTTTTTGTTCTGAGGGAGATAAACCACTGCCTGAAGAATCTGAAGGTGTCTTTCTCACCTATTCAGGATATATTCAATGGCCCAGATTTATCAAACTGTGTGAGAATATAAATGGAGAGATTTTTCCACAGCAACCAATCACAGCTCAGGTTTCACTTAACCAGAGCTCGTTAGCTGAGCTGTGATTGGCTGCTGTGGGAAAATCACTCAATTTTTTTCCCTCACACAGTTTGATAAATCTGGGCTAAAGGTTTGAGCGTGTATGTGTATGAAGGGATTGGTAAAGATATCTGTCGGTCATTGAAGCATTTAGCTGACAGCCCCCTGAAATGTATGGCCAGATTCAATATGATGATCTACTACAGAACCAAAGACAGGTGCTTCACATTTTGTGTTGTTATTATTATTATTTAATAGTGTTATTAGTTATTTTTTATCCTTGCTCCACAGCTATGCCTTTTGATAGTCTATCTTGTTGCTCTTTCTGGGCTGATTGTAAAGGTTGCTCTAAAGGATAAGCACCTTATACTAGTACTGCCTTACAAATCCCTATAGTATATTTCAATGAGAAATAAACTAGAGAAGGCTGGTGCCAGGCCCTCCGACACAAAGCTAAGAAAAGGCATCTTGTGCAGAAGATGGTGGCCCAACATTGATGTTTATATGGATACTCTGACCCTAGGCATCTTATCCCTTATCCAAAGGATATGGGATAAGATGTCTGATCATGGGGGGCCCGCCACTGGAAGCCCCCGCGATCTCCCTGCAGCACCCAGAATTCGTTTAGAATGCCGGCTGCTGCACTGGAAGCCCGTAACCTCACAGCCACGCCCCCTCTTGACATGATGACCACGTTAGCAGCACATCGCTAGTCATCAGGCACGGAGCAAAGTTTGCTCCGTGCACCTGATGACTGCGGTGCCACAGCAGAGATCGTGGGGGGGGGGGGCTGCAATCAGACAACTCACCCACGATCCTTCGGATAGGGGATAAGATGTTTTGGGGCAGAGTACCCCTTTAAAAGGGTACTCCGCCCCTAGACATATTATCCCCTATCCAAAGGACCCCCACAATCTCCGTGCAGCACCCTATTAATGCAAGTCTATGGGAAGGGGCTTGGCGGTCACCTTGTCCGCTCCCATAGACTTGCATTGAGGGGGCATGGTGTGACATCATGAGGGGCGTGGTCGTGACACCACAACTCCCCGCCGCCCGTTTCAAGCATTCAGAATAAAATGTTCCGAACAATGGGGCAACGGAGTGCCCCTTTAAGGTTTTTACTCTGAGGTCTACCCACTGGTATGATAATTATGACTATAGAAAAACTTTCAACCTTTTGTACACAGCAGTTTAAAGCCCATTCTACGGTGACTCTTGTGTTGCCCTATTCAATGCCCTGTAGTTTTGTACACAGCAGTTTAAAGCCCATTCTATGGTGACTCTTGTGTTGCCCTATTCAATGCCCTGTTCAATGGTAAATCCTTTGTGTCAGTGACAACCCTTTTTAAAATGCAGCAGCTGATGGCCCCAGGTAGCGTTTTCAGAAGCCTGGTATGATTCTGCTAGGGAAACACTGCTTCTCTCCAACACAACCCCATAGAGTTATATTATTAGGCTGTCTTGGTCATGTGGCACAGAGCAGGGAGACAGAATGTGCTTACTACGGTCTTCTTCCAGAGAGTTTTAGTGATCATTCGGGGGTCTAAACACTCAGACCCTGACTGATCCATACTTTTTACTTGTCCCAAGGACATGTCAAAAATTTTAGAAAACTCGTGACCCTATAAAGTTTTGTAAGGTACTGAGAGTGCTGTATCTTTACATCTTTAGTGTTCACAGACACTGTGCTCTACTTTTAGTGCAAACACCACAATTTACACAATTTCACATCAACATTCAGTGCACAGATATACACAATAAATTTAAATATACTATTTACTGATTGTTACATGTCACAAAGACCGGTATGGTATTCTACAGCTGATTGTATCTGACCCTTTGATAACTGAAGAAAACAACCAGGGCTAAATGAAATACATTCTATAGACACAAGACAGCTTGTTCTGAGAAGACAGGAAGTGGGTCAGTCATATTTTGCAAGGCTGATCTCAGCAATCTGGGCAGATGCCAAATTCACAGATTCACTTACTGCGGCCTGTCTCGGCTGATCTCAGGCCTGTAATTCTAAATTCTAACTATAAGTCACTGCTTTATCTCGGTTTAGCAGGTATATAGGGGGGGTATAGTGGGGGTATATAGATGGGGAGATTAGGTACAAGGTACCCCTAAAGATCAATATCATTAATAACAATTGGAAATCGGATATAACAATTGCTTTATTATAGCTGTACAATCTGTACTCTTTCCTGGTATTGCTTTCCGTTCATTTCCCTGTAGCAGATATTTTTTTAGTGCCCACAAACCGCAATGAATTGATTCATTTTTTCCATTAATTACATTTTTTTTTTTTTAAAAGGCATCATAAATGCATTGGTAATGTGAAAAACCTTTATAATATTCTCTAAACTAAGATATAATTGCAGAAGCAAACCCAGAGGCTGCAGTACTGACATATTTTAATATTTAGCCTTATTTGTGCCAGTTACAGAGTAGTCATAGACACTGTATTATAATAATATAGCATAGTAGTACCAGTATATTATTGATAATGGTACTACCGTATATACTCGAGTATAAGCTGAGTTTTTCAGAACAATTTTTCGTGCTGAAAACGCCCCCCTCGGCTTATACTTGAGTGAACAAAAAAACGCTTCTGGCTTAGCTGTGAGGGGATGGGCCAGGCCATCCATCTTCGGCCATCTATGCTGCAGGGACTGTCTGGTGGGGTGGGTTAGTCGTTCTGGGCTGTCCATCTTCACAAGGAGGCCCTCTTCTCAGCCTCGGGCCGGCCCCGAACTAGTGACGCTGCATTGACACCACTGCGCAGGGACTTTCATGTGCAGGGATGTCACGGACGTCTGCTGCACGCGGAAGTCCCTGCGTGTCGTCCTCAACGCAACGTCACTAGTCTGTGGCCGGCACGGAGCAGAGAAGAGGGCCTAACGGTGAAGATGGACAGCCCGGAACGACTAACCCTCCCCACCGGACAGTCACTGGCCAAAGATAGACAGCCCAGACCAGCTCACCCTTCCACAACTGGGGAGGTGAGTAGAAAACAAAAGGGGGGTCTGGATGATGACGAAGGGATTGACAGGCGGTGATGATGAAGGGAGGGGATGATGACGAGGGGAGGGGGATGATGAAAGGGTGATAATGACGGAGTGATGATGATGAGGGTGATAATGACAGGGAGTGATGATGACGGGGGTGTTAATGACGGGGGTCTGGATGATGACAGGGGGGATGATGACATGGGGGGATGATGTATTTCCCACCCTAGGCTTATAGTCGAGTCAATAACTTTTCCTAGATTTTTGGGGTGAAATTAGGGGCCTCGGATTATATTCGGAACGGCTAATACTCGAGCATATACAGTAATTTGGATGCTTCGCTAGATTCTTTACATACATAGATGTATAGATTTTTAAATGAAGGTATATTGTTTTCAGACATGGAAAAACATTTCCACTATTACAAATATTATTCTTGTCAAATTTCCCTACCTATGTCACTTCTTAGAAATTTTTATGGTATCATATAAATATATCACATAATGCTGCTTCCACCAAGGACTGTATGTATGACTGTACTGAAATGGAGATTGTTAGTGAAAACTTTTTCATCTATGGTAAATGGTTAATGATTGCAGGTTCTAATGTCTTTGCAACAATTTGCAATCTGTCTAATACTTCTTAGCCACAAATAGTTCTTTCTAATCTGACCAAGTGACTGCTGCTGCCACCTCAGTCCAAATCTGGAAGGGGTTTGCAGTGAGGGGTTGCTCCTGCTCTGGACAGTTCCTGACATGGACAGAGGTAGCAGCAGAGAGCACTGTGTTGGACTGAAATTTTCAAGTCTGGGGAAAAAAGTGTGGAAACTCCCCCAAGATTTGCTGTGAAAAAAGTGCAGGAACTCAGTTCCCACATGTGCCTGCAGGACTTGAGCCCTGTTTACAAAACTACATAACTTTCTGGCACCAGTTGATTTAAAGACCTTTTTTTCCTGGAATGCCCCTTTAAAGAATAGCTTTCCATTTGTAATTTGCATTTGTGGAATCATATCATGTGCCGTATGACCAAATTGTTAGCCAAATAGAAGCAAACAGGTTTGTGGCTCAGTTTGGCACTGGATGACTTATGTAATTTTTATTCTGGAGAGAGATATGGGAGTGTTGTTTTTACCCAGAGAGTAATATTTACTTGTGACCTATGATCTGCCATGTGATTTATCGCACCCTGCAGGCTCCTCCTCACTTTGGCTCATTTTGCTCAGTATATGTATATGGCAGGTATCCACTAGTTATATTTTTCTCACTGGAGGTTAAGTTATCCGTATACTCATTCTGCCATGCTGGACATCCCAGCAATGGTGCATGGGGCCCACATAACAAGTCGCAAATATTACTATTATAGAACATGGTAGAAAGGGGGAGGAGGGTCTGTTATGGATTTTAACACTGATTCTAATACAGATTCCATGTGAAATCGACATCCTAGTTTTGGTAACAGATGCAGTGATTCATATAGTTTAGATATTTTCAAACACAGATTTGAAATATATAACTTCTAAACATAAATGTCATGCAGAAACCATGTTGGTGTTACACCTTGCGCTCTGGCCACTTCCCCTGGCCGTGAGCACACTGTCCCCCCTCTCCCCTGCTGCCGATGGGGCTGGGATTCGCATCGCGGGATACGCCCGCATGTGAATCCCAGCTCGTCACTTACCACGCTCCTCTATTGCTTCTTCCTCTGCCTCTCAGCTCTGGCACATGCATCCCCGTCTCCTAGGGCGTGCGCATGTCGGAGCTCTGAAATTTAAAGGGCCAGTACGCCCATAATCATGTGAAACACCTGACACTATTCTATAAGTCCCTGCACCTCCCACTCTTCCCTTCCGGATCTTCAGTACCATTTGCCTGAGATTAAGCGTTCCATACATTCCGCTACGTTATTTGACTACGCACCTTTGCCGCCTGCCTTGACCTTCTGCTAAGTCCGACTAGGCCCCTGTTTCATCCTACTGTACTTCGCCTCGCCCAGCAACCTGTGTGGTTGAGTCGTATCGGGGGTAGCGACCTGGGTTTTGCCTGCCGCAGCAAATCCATCCTGCCTTGCGGCGGGCTCTGGTGAAGTCCAGCGGCACCTTAGACTCCGCTCCCCAATACGGCCCGTGTCATCAGCCACCCAGGTCAGTGGATCTACATCCAGCATCGTTACAGCAAGACCTGGCCATGGATCCCGCTGGGGAACCTCTGCCCGAGAATCCGGATCTCACCACCATAGTGGCTCTTCAGTTGCAGCAGTTGACCCAGCAGGCGCAGCAGTTAAACCAGTTGTCCGCCATGATGCAGTAGCTGCTTACTGCCCAGCAACAACCGCAGCAGCCACAGCCTCCTCCTGCTCCGGTAATGCCTCCCGGTCCAGCAGTCACCACGGGATCCAAGCTCCATTTGTCTCTTCCCAAGAAGTATGAAGGGTATCCCAAGTCCTGCCGTGGTTTTGTGACTCAGTGCTCCATGCACATAGAGCTTATGGTGGGACAGTTCCCTACGGAACGAGCGAAGGTGGCCTTTGTCGTCAGTTTGTTAACTGGAAGGGCTCTGGCCTGGGCAACTCCGTTCTGGGAACGCAGTGACCTACTCACAGCCAGTCTTCAGGCTTTCCTGACAGAATTCCGAAGTGTTTTCGAAGAACCTGCACGAGCATCTTCCGCTGAAACGGCCTTGCTGAGCCTTTCTCAGGGTAACTCCTCTGTAGGCGAATATGCCATCCGATTCCGTACCCTGGCTTCAGAGTTATCCTGGAATAATGAAGTTCTTTGTGCCACTTTCAAAAGAGGACTCTCTAGCCATATTAAAGATGTCCTTGCTGCCCGGGAATTGCCATCTACCTTAAATGATCTTATACAGCTGGCCTCCTGGATTGATTCCCGTTTTTCTGAGTGACGTGAGGAACAACGTCAAGAAAGGGAGTCTGCACGACCTCAGCGCTTTCCTCGCCTGGCACCAGTCTTCCAGCAACCACCGCAACCTTCTATGTTGCCTCCCGCAGTGGAGGCTATGCAGGTGGATTGGTCTCGCCTGACTCTGCAGGAAAGAACTCGTGGACGAGCTGAGAATCTATGTCAGTGCAGATCATTTCCTCAAAGATTGTCCTGTACGTCCACAGTCACAGGGAAATGCCCGCACCTAGGGTTTGTGAGAGAGGCCTCCCTAGGTGTGAACACCACCTCTCCACGCTTGAATTTGTCGGTCCAGCTTTCTCTACCCTCCAAAGAGATTATTTCCATTCTTGCCTTCGTGGATTCTGGTTCCACAGGAAATTTTATTGATGCCTCCATAGTACATAGGTATCATCTGCCGGTGTCTTGCCTTTTGAAGCCCTTGGACATCTCTACGATTAACGGAGAAAATCTGGACTGTACCGTGCTATACCGCACAGAACCGATATCAATGCAGGTCAGAGTCCTGTATAAGGAGAACTTGTCCTTCCATGTACTTCCTCACTGTACCTCTCCCCTCCTGCTTGGCCTTCCTTGGTTGCAACTCCATACCCCGCAGCTGGATTGGAAAACTGGAGTTCTCCGTTGGGGACTTTATTGAAACAGTCACTGCATTCAAACTCATCTGTCTAAGTGGGTGCCTCCTTCTACTCCTCTGCCCGGTTTGCCTTCGTTTCTTCAGGACTATGTTGACGTCTTCAGTGAGAAACAAGCTGAAGTATTGCCACCTCATCATCCCTATGATTGTCCTATAGACTTATTGCCCGGGACCACTGTTCCTCTGGGAAGTATTTACCCTCTGTCTATTCCTGAAACTCAGGCCATGTCTAAATATATTCAAGAAAATCTTAAAAAAGAATTTATCAGGAAGTCATCTTCCCCTGCCGGAGCCGGATCCTTCTTTGTAGAGAAAAAAGACGGTTCTCTGCGACCCTGCATTGACTATCGCGGACTGAACGAAATAACCGTCAAAAACCGCTACCCTCTTCCCTTGATCTCCAAACTAGACCTTCGAGGTGCCTATAACCTGATTCACATAAGAGAAGGTGACGAATGGAAGACTGCATTTAATACTCGGGATGGACATTTTGAGTATCTGGTGATGCCGTTCGGACTATGTAATGCTCCAGCAATCTTCCAGGAGTTTGTTAATGATATCTTTCGTGACCTCTTATATACCTGTGTGGTGGTCTATTTGGACAATATACTCATCTACTCGCCCAATTTTAAGACTCATCATTCCCACATCCGCCAGGTCTTACAACATCTTCATGACAACCATCTTTATGCTAAACTTAAGTAGTGTGTTTTCGAAAAGTCCAGTCTTCCTTTTCTCGGTTACATTGTTACTAGTCAAGGTTTACAGATGGATCCTAACAAGTTGTCAGCTGTACTGGACTGGACCTGACCTACCGGCTTAAAAGCTATTCAGCGTTTTCTTGGTTTTGCCAATTACTATTGGCAATTTATTCCGCATTACTCCACCTTGGTAGCGCCCATTGTCTCTCTCACCAAGAAGACCTCCAATCCCAAAGTCTGGACTCCAGAGGCTGAAGATGCTTATAAACAGTTAAAGTCTGCCTTCGCTTCGGCTCCGGTCCTGTCTAGACCCGACTCTGGCAAGCCTTTTCTTTTGGAGGTGGATGCATCTTTGGTTGGAGCAGGAGCTGTCTTAACACAAAAGTCCTCTAAGGGAATAATTGTACCCTTTTTCTCTAAAACCTTCTCTCCCGCGGAGAAAAAATATTCTATAGGAGACTGAACTCTTGGATATAAAGCTGGCCTTGGAAGAATGGCGTCATCTCTTGGAAGGTTCAGTACTTCCTGTTACTATATATTCTGACCACAAGAACTTGCTTTATCTTCAGACAGCTCATCGTCTTAACTCACGGCAGGCTTAATGGTCTCTGTCCTTCTCTAGATTTGACTTTTACATCGCTTCCGTCCTGCAGAGAAGAATCTTCGAGCTGATGCTCTTTCCAGGTCTTCTGATGTGCAAGACCAAGAATCTCCTCCTCAGCATATTATTCCTCCTGAGCGTCTCATCCCCGCAGCGCCAGCAAATCTTCAGCACCTGCCTCCTGGAAAGACTTGCCTGTCTTCCTGTTTAAGACTCTGAGTCTTGAAATGGGGCCATTCCTCTCTTCTGGCTGGTCATTCAGGAACTCTTAAGTCCTTACAGCTCATCTCCAGACAATATTGGTGGCATAGTTTAAGACGGGATGTCATTGATTTTGTTCGTTCCTGTTTGGTCTGTGCCCGGGATAAGATCCCTTATTTAAACCTGCAGGTCTTCTACAGCCTTTGCCTGTTCCAGAACTTCCCTGGACCGATATTGCTATGGACTTCCTTACTGACCTTCTGTATTCCGGAGTAAATACTGTCATTTGGGTGGTAGTGGACCGTTTTTTCTAAAATGGCTCATTTTGGGCCGCTGCCTGGACTTCCATCTGCACCGCAGCTTGCTAAACTGTTTCTTTGCCACATCTTCCGTTTGCATGGTTTGCCCTCACAATTGTATCTGACCGTGGTGTCCAGTTCGTCTCTAAGTTCTGGCGGGCCCTCTGCTCACGTCTCCAAGTCAAGCTGGACTTTTCCTCAGCCTACCACCCTCAATCCAATGGACAGGTTGAGAAGGTGAATCAGGTCTTAGGAGACTATCTTCGCCATTTCATTTCTGCTTGTCAAGACGACTGGGTTGATTTACTTCCTTGGGCAGAGTTCTCATACAATCATAAGAATTCTGAATCTACTGGAACTTTGCCTTTCTTTGTAGATTATGGACTTCATCCTCATCCTCCTCTTCCTTTATCCTCTTCTTCCGGAGTTCCTGCGGTTGATGAGCAAGTACGGAACTTTTCCACCATCTGGCAGAAGACCCGTTCTTCTCTTTTGCATGCTACGTGTCTAATGAAGTCTCAAGCCGACAAGAAAACACGTTCCCCTCCCGAGCTCTCTCCTGGTGACAAAGTCTGGTTGTCTGCCTGCTAAGTATATCCGCTTCAGAGTACCCAGTTATAAACTATCTTGGTCCCTATAAAATCAAGACACGTTTAAATCCTGTGGCCTAATCTCTCCATCTGCCGTCCTCTCTCTGGATCCCAAATTCCTTCCATGTCTCCCTCTTGAAACCTGTCATTCACTACCGCTTCTCTAAAAAAGACCTTTCAACTACTCCCATCTCTGGTACCTCTGATGTTTATGTTGTAAAACAGATTTTGGACTCCAAGTTTACCAGAGGAAAACGCTTTTATATTGTGGATTGGGAAGGATTGGGTCCGGAGGAGAGCTCTTGGGAGCCTGAAGAAAATATCCTGGACCGTGACCTACTCAGTAAATTTCTGAACCTCAAAAGGAGGGGGGAGTCCAAAGGGGGCGTACTGTTACACCTTGCGCTCCGGCCACTTCCCCTGGCCTGTCCCCCTCTCCTCTGCTGCCGGTGGGGCTGGGATTCGCATCGCGGGGCGTGTCTGCATGCGAATCCCAGCCCGTCACTTACCACGCTCCTCTGCCTCTCAGCTCCGGCACGCACGTCCGCGTCTACTAGGGCGCGCGTGCCGGAGCTCTGAAATTTAAAGGGCCAGTACGTCCATAATTATGTGAAACATCTGACACTATTCTATAAGTCCCTGTACCTCCCACTCTTCCCTGCCGGATCTTCAGTACCATTTGCCTGAGATTAAGCGTTCCATACTGTCTGTTTGCCTTGCCCGTGTTCTGACCCTTATTTGACTACGCACCTTTGCCACCTGCCATGACCTTCTGCTAAGTCTGACTACGCATCTGCATACTGTACTTCGCCTTATCCAGCTACCTGTGTGGGCGAGTCGTATCGGGGGTAGCGACCTGGGTGTTGCCTGCCACAGCAAATCCATCCTGTTTTGCAGCATGCTTTGGTGAAGACCAGCGGCACCTTAGACTCCGCTCCCCGATACGGCCCCTGTCATCAGCCAATCAGGTCAGTGGATCCACATCCAGCATCATTACAGTTGGGTAGCCAGACACCGATTAGCCCTACAAAATGAAGCTTACCCACAGCACAGTCTTAGGTTTCTTCTGCAATTCTTGTTTTAATGCTTTTTATTAAAGGTAATCTGTCATCAGCATCACCCGCACTAACCTATTGGTATAGACTTGTAGTGCCTATTCCCGTTTTCTTATTATGCAAACTAAGTGTTCTCAAGCCCCGAGTGCACAGAGACGTACGGCCTGGATCTTCAGAGTAAACTCCCTCCTCCCCTGTAGAACTTTCTCTTTATACTGACTGCCAGCAATCATTGCGCATGTGCAGTCACAGCCACAGGCGATATATGAAGTAAAATCTCTTTGCTTGTAAAAATATTTCCAGGGGAGGAAGATAAGCACAGAGGAGAATATTAACTTTAAAGATCTAGGCTGGACATCACAGTGCACTCGGGGCTTGGGAAACTTAGGGGAACATTTATCAATGTTGGTGTAGGTAGAAGTTTTTTGTAGATCGTTCTGGTTGGTCTAAATTTGGATCAATTGCACCAAATTTACCATACTTGTGCAAAGCACATAATAAATTTTGTGCAAAGTTCTATATCTCCACACAGTTCTAATTGTACACCTGAGCTGCACCTCAAAGCAAAAGTGGACACAGGGATTTTGTTCTATTGCTTTGAGGCCAGGATTCCATTGAGTTTTTTTGTCCACCAGCAAAAACGCCAGAAAAACTGTCACAGCTTTTTCCTGCATTTTGGCAGTTTTTTGATGGTGTGTGGAAACACATTTTTGTACCCTGTGGCAACTTTTTCACGGCCTTCAGGGTACCACTCCATGGGTCGGATGCAGAGGGAAGGAGTGATGTATAGCATATAAATATAAAGGGTGAAGAGCATCACTACTTACCTCCGCTGGCTGTATAGTATACAGGGGTGCATAGTAGGGATCGACCGATATTGTTTTTTTAGGGCCGATACCGATACCGATAATCGGTATAAATTATCGGCTATTTATCCCCCTCGACACCGCTGCAGAGCATTGATTTAAAGCGGGCGCTTTAAATCAATGCACTGCGGTGGCTTTTGCGGTGCCATAGGCCGCCGCCACCACCCGCTTCTCTCCCCCTACCTATCAGGGTGGTCCGGCCCATCCATCCTCCCTTCCTGTAGTGTCCGGCGGCATTGCGGGTGGAGGGTGAACCGGTCCGGGCTGTCCTTCTTCTCCGGGGGTCCTCTTCTCCACTCCGGGCAGGCTCCGGCCTAGTATGCTGCATAGACGCCGCTGCGCAGTGACGCCCGTGTGCAGCGACGCACCTGACGTCACGGCGTAGCGGCGTCTATGCAGCGTACTAGGCCGGAGCCTGCCCGGAGTGGAGAAGATGACAGCCGGAGAAGAAGGACAGCCCGGACCGGTTCACCCTTCACCCGGAACGCCCCCAGACACTACAGGAAGGATGGATGGCCCGGACCATGCCCATTACGGGTAAGTTTATTTTTTTTTTATTGACTCGGAGGGTGGGGGAGGGGCCCGACCTGTATAGCGGTATGGGCAAAAATCCATACCGGTATACCGCCCAGCACTACAGGGGGCGGTTGCGGTGCGGTCCGGGGTGGCGGATCGGGGGGGGGGCGTTCGCGGTGCGGTGGGGGTGGTGCGGGGGGCGGGGCATTATCGGCTTATCGGCAAGGTCATTGCCGATACCGATAATGCCCAAAATCGTGATTATCGGCCGATAATATCGGCCATACCGATAATCGGTCGATCCCTAGTGCATAGTGTACCCATGTATACTATACAGGAGCTCAGCAAGGAAAGTGTTAACCCACGCTGCTGCTGAGCAGTTTTGGGTTAAGTCTTTGTGCGCTATCATGTATATACATCTGTCTATAGATGATTGTATATATACAGGATACAGTAGGCACACATCAACAATTTAGGAACACACTGTAGTATGGGTGCACTCCCCAGGGGAGAGCGCCAAAAATGTACTAATTTTTTTTCCTTCTCATATCAGATACGTGAATGCAGAGGTTCGGTGGATTGCAATGATGACCAGCGTTTTTTTTTTATGTCAATGAAAGGGTTAATAAGGGCTGTGGGGGAGTGTTTTTTTAAATAATTTTTTTTTTCGATGTGTCATGTTTTTTTTAATTGAATTTACAGGCTTAGTGGTGGAAGCTGTCTTGTAGATGGAATCCACTACTAAGCTGAGGCTTAGCGTTAGCCCCAAAAACAGCTAGTGCTAACCCCCAACTATCAACCCAGTACCCACCGCCACAGGGGTGGTGGGAAGAGCTGGTACAACAGGCCAGGAGCGTCAAAAATGGTGCTCTTTGTCCTAGGTGGTAACAGGCTGGTGTTATTTAGGCTGGAGAGGACTAGTAACAATGGTCCTCGCCCACCCTGGTAACGTCAGGCTGTTGCTGCTTGGTTGGTATCTGGTTGATACTTAAAATAGGGGGAACCACACACGTTTTCTATTTATTTAAAAAAATGCATAGGGTTCCCTTTTATTTTCAGTATCAGCCAGATACCAACCACGCAGCAAAAGCCTGACGTTACCAGGGGGGGCGAGGACCATTGATACTGGCCCTCCCCAGCCTAAATAGTGCCAGCCTGTTACCGCCTAGGCCCAGGAGTGCCATTTTTGATGCTCCAGGCCTGTTGGTACCGGCTCCACCCGGCACCCCTGTGGTGGTGAGTACCGGGGTAATAATTGGAGGTTAACTCTAGCTATTTTGGGGACAACGCTAAGCCCTGGCTTAGTACTGGATTTCGCCTACAAGACGACTACGACTACTAAGCCTGTAAATTCAATTATAAAAACATGACACTCTGAAAAAATGTTTTGAATTAGTCAGGCCTGAACGGTGTAGCTCCGCCCCCTAATCATCACTAGGGAGCGGAGGAGTAAAGGTCGCAGGGGGTCTCAGGAGTGAGACCCCCTTTCGATCTGTCCCTCTGCCCCTGGACTACTACTTCCATCATGGGACAAAGTCTGTCCCATGATGGAAGTAGTTGTAGTACCGCAGCGCTGAGGGATGGCACTTGCACATCCCCAGCTGTGGGACTCTTTTGGGACTTTTAGGACTACTACTCCCATCATGGACAGACTCTGTCCATGATGGGAGTTATAGTCCAGGGGCTGAGGGGCATATCACAGCAGGTCATTCTCCAGAGACCCGCTGCGATCCACATATTTCAAATTAACAAGCGGGCGGCATATGCGGCTCCACTGCGCTCCCCACCAACTCCCGGTAGGGAATACTGTATACGCTGTCACAATCACAAGCTATTCACCAATCAGAGCTCCACTCCGCACATGCGGCTCCACTGCGCTCCCTGCTGGCTCCTGTATACAGCTGTCAAATTTCATAATCCCCGCCGCCGCGTGACGGGAGCTCTAATTGGTGAAAAGCTATTCCCAATCAGAGCTCCCGTCTCCCGGCATCGGGGATTATGACATTTGAGAGCTGTATACAGGAGCCGGCGGTGAGCGCAGTGGAGCCGCATGTGCGGAGTGGAGCTCTGATTGGTGAATAGCTTTTCACCAATCAGAGCTCCCGTCTCCCGGCGGCAGGGATTATGAATTGTGAAAGCGTATACAGTATTCCCCGCCGGGAGCAGGCAGGGAGCGCAGTGTAGCCGGATGTGCCGCCGGCTTGTAAACTTAATAAATGTGGATCGCAGCGGATCTCTGGAGAATGAGCTGCTGCGATTTGTACCTCAGCCCCTGGACTATAACTCCCATCATGGGCAGAGTGTGTCCATGATGGGAGTAGTAGTCCTAACTGTCCAAAAGTAGTCGCCACCCACACTACAAGCCTATACAATAGGTTAGTGTGGGTGATGCTGATGACAGATTCCCTTTAAGTTTTCTTTCAAATATGCATACATAGGAGTCCAGACGTCCAGGTACTTCTAACATAACAAATACTATTTACATAAAATTACAAATCTCAACAAAACAAACATTAATAACACATGCATACTGTATGACTAGTTACCTATGCTCATTACATTTCATTAATCTCACACCTTAATACAATACTTCAATGTTTTTCCATCAAACCCATCATTTCTGAAAGGCTATTTCCCAGTGCTATCATTAACCCTTTTTTTGCTGATATGCATATTATACTAAATAAAACTGTTTAGGGATCAAGTCTAATACCAAAAATAACGCTGTCTATAGGGACCGAGTGGCTTCTCTATCAAACACCTATTGAACCAGCTGTTTGTAGGATAACCAAAAGATGTTTTTTAAAGGACATGTCCATAGTGTATAAAAAAGGGAATCTTAAAGGGGTTATCCAGGAAAAAAACTTTTTTTTATAGATCAACTTGCTCCAGAAAGTTAAACAGATTTGTAAATTTACTTCTATTAAAAAATCTTAATCCTTTCAGTACTTATGAGCTGCTGAAGTTGAGTTGTTCTTTTCTGTCTACGTGCTCTCTGATGACATGTGTCTCGGGAGCTGTCCAGAGTAGAAGCAAATCCCCATAGCAAATCAATTTTGCTCTGTGCAGTTCCTGAGACAAGCAAAGATGTCAGCAGAGAGCACTGTTTCCAGACATATAAGAACAACTCAACTTCAGCAGCTGATAATTATTGGAAGGATTAAGATTTTTTAATTGAAGTAATTTACAAATCTGTTCAACTTTCAGGAGCAAGTTGATCTAAAAAAAAAAAAAAAAGTTTTTTTTTTCTGGAATACTCCTTTAACAACCACAGTCCACCAGAACATGTTCAATGATCCTGGATATATTACTGCTAATCTATCCGGGGTATAATACCAATGTTATAAAGTTCTAACAGCCGATTCCACATGATCTATACAGAAGTGACATATGTTATGTTAAGGTACCGCTCCCAAACACGTCATATATTGTTCTCATAACCTTCTGTAAACACATTTGAGAAAATCCTTAAATCTCTATCAATTTTTGCCCCCAACAGTTGTAGGCTTAACAAAAAATGATGTGCCTATAGATACTTATAAAGTCTGATTTTGGCAGGGAATATTATAACTGCAATGATGAAAAGGAATGCATAATTTCTGCCACAGGATTCTCAATGGAAGAAAAATCCATCATGTGAACATGGCCTTAAATGGGTCCTGCACAAATATATATATAATGGATCAACTATTCACTGTATGGTGCAACAAAAGGACCATTTCACCTTTAGTAGCACTTTAAAAAATGTTTCATCCCCACAACCTAAAAGGTATGAGGCCTCCTGACTCTACTCCGATGCAGATGTCAGGGGAGGGGATGGTGGGCATATTGCCCGATCCCTTTGTTCTTGGGAAGATAAGCTGCCGCCATCTTTCTCCTCCCATTCAGAGCATATGAACACTAAGGCCCCTTTCACACTATAAAAATTCATCCCTAAAGAACGCCCGTCATAAAAATCTTGAAAATCGGATGTTAAACGGCTGTTAGAAAATCCCATTATAGTCTATGGGATTTTTCTAATTGCCGTTTTAACCCGTTATCGCCTGTTATTAATAACGGCCGTTATTTTGTGACGGGCGATAGTAACGGGAGAAATAGTGCATGCACAATTTCTTCCTTTCATTTGGCCGTCACAAAATAACGGCCATTATTAATAACAGGCGATAACGGGTTAAAACGGCAATTAGAAAAATCCCATAGACTATAATGGGATTTTTTTAATGGCCATTTAACGGCTGATTTCCAGAGGTATTTTTATAGTGTGAAAGCAGCCCAGGCGGGGCGCCAGAACAGGATCAAACAGGAGCCATATATATTACCATGGCTCCTGTTTGATCTTGGTTCGGTGCCCCGTTTTTTGCCCCTTCAAAATAACAGACGCCATTCATAACGGGCTATAACTGGTGACAAGGGATGCTCAAAAAATCCCATTGACATGAATGGGATTCTTTGAAGACCGTTTTCAGGTGTTTACCATGGGAGAGAATAACGGGAGGATGTAGAGGGTGACAATGGCAGTGAGTAAGAGGCCTTATTCCAGTGAGTGTTAGTAAAATGAAGGACAAAACTGCACTGGTCTGAACTGTGTTCTAGTGGCTTCAGCTAAACCAATACTGCCACCTGGTGATCCAGAATCAGAATTGCATCCTCCTACCTGTACTTAGGGTTGCCATCTTTCTTTCAAAAAAATACCAGCCATGCTAATTTGCATAATTAAATATGTATGTGTAACATCACAGGATAAACATATGGGGAAATTTTGTCCTATTCTGACCCCTATAACTTTTTTTTATTTCTCCTTATACAAGCCTGTATGAGGGCTCATTTTTTGCGTCCTGATCTGTAATTTTTAACGGGACCATTTTTGTTTTGATGTGACCTTTTGGTCGCTTTTTTGTTTTATTAAATTCGGGAGTTGCGGTTAGTTACTAACTACAACTCCCAGCATGCCCTGATACAACTCCCAGCATGCCCTATGGCTTATTCTCTGCCCCAAATGAAAACTGCAACTCCCAGCATGCCCTGATACAACTCCCAGCATGCCCTATGGCTCATCAGCTGCCCCAAACAAAAACTACAACTCCCAGCATGCCCTGATACAACTCCCAGCATGCCCTATGGCTCATCAGCTGCCCCAAACAAAAACTACAACTCCCAGCATGTTGGACTATATAGTAGTAAATAGTATAGGTCAGAGTTTTCCAACCAGGGGTGCCTCCAGCTGTTGCAAAACTAGAACTCCCAGCATGTTGGACTATATAGCAGTATATAGTATAGGCCAGTGTTTCCAAACCAGGGGTGCCTCCAGCTGCTGCAAAACTACCACTCCCAGGATGCCCGGACAGCCAACGGCTGTCCGGGCATCCTGGGAGTTGTAGTTTTGCAACAGCTGGAGACGCTCTGGTTGGGAAACACTGGTATAGTATATGGTGTAACATTCTGGGAGTTGTAGGATTGGTTGGATAAATACCAAGCACTGCATTGCCGGTATTTCTAATATAAAAATACCGGCAGGGTGGACAAAATACCGGCTATGCCGGTAAAATACCGGCCAGGTGGCAACCCTACCTGAACCTGACACCCACATATACACCCCTGTGGAGATAAGTGTTGGGCGCGAATATTCACATTTCGAATTTTTATTGCGAATATCCCAAATTCGCGAATATATTCGCTATATATTCGAAATTGCGAATATTCTATTTTTTTTCCACATATGCGCATATGTGAATATTAGTATATGCGCATATGTGAATATTCGCATATTCCTTCTTTTCACTAGTTGGCCAATTAGAATGATGCAAATACACTTGTCAGAGGTTATCAACAACATCCCTAGCAACCAATAGTAAAGTTGCCCCCCCTCCTCACTGTTTTTCTTCCTTGAATATGCAAATATTCAAATATGCGAATATAAGGAATACACGAAATTCGCAGATAAAGGACGAATATTCGTCTATATATTCGCAAAATAACGCGAATTCGAATATGGGCAATGCCGCTCATCACTAGTGGAGATTCCTCAAAACCTGTCCAGAAGAAAAGTTGCCCAGTTGCCCATAGCAACCAATCAGATTGCTTTCATTTTTAACAAGGCCTCTGCAAAATGAAAGAAGCAATCTGATTGGTTGCTTTGGGCAGGTTTTGATAAATCTTCCCCGGGGCCCAGGCTTCAGCCTCATATGTTCCTCAGGGCAGATGTTCTGCTTTGCACTAGGAAGCGACCGATTATCGGTGTGGCCGATATTATCGGCCGATATTCTCGATTTTGGACGTTATCGGCAATTACTTTGCCGATAATCCCCCGCACCCCCCCCCCCCCCCACACACACACAGCACCGTTCTGCCCGGCCAGAGGCCACCGCTGCCGCTGCCCCATTGCCTCCCCCATCCCCGGTTTTATAATTACCTGTTCACGGGGCCCGGGCTACTTCTGGCTCCTGCGGCGTCCTGCGCGCTGTGCAATGACGAGTGACGTCCTCAATGCAATGTCACCGTCAGTGCGCACAGTGACAGCTCGGGAGGACGCTGCCGGAGCCAGAAGTAGCATGGATCGCAGGAACAGGTAATTATGAAATGGGATGGGGGGGGGCAATGGGGCAGCAGCGGCGGCGGTCTGTGGCCAGGGCGGTGCGGTGGGGGGTACGGCACGGGGGGGGGGGGGATGCGGCGCCGTGCGGTGGTGGGGGGGCGGTGGTGTTGTGGGTGATAGGACTCAGGAGGATCCCAGGACAGGCAGGGGGAGAGAAGCGAGTGGCGGCGGCGGTCTCTGGCACCGCAAAAGCCGCTGCAGATAATTGATTTAAAGCACCCGCTTTAAATCAATGATCTGCAGCGGTGTCGCTGGTCGGGGGGGATAAATAGCCGATAATTTATACCGGAATATCGGTATAAGTTATCGGCCCTAACCTCCACCGATTATCGGTATCGCCCCTAAAAAATCGATATTGGTCGATCCCTACTTTGCACTATTATTGATCACTCTCATAGCAGATCACACAACTACTGTAGAACTACAAGTTGCAGCAGCCATCACAACTTACTAACAGCTATAGTGTCAAATATTCTGGAGGAACTGCTACTGTATTTGGGTCCTTCTGTCAGCCATGTTGAAAATATTATCCGCCCGTTCTCGGGCCCGCACTGCTCATCCCCACCGCCTGCATGTCACTGCCATTAGGTCATTGGGAAGCGAGGAGGAGCCATTCACAGCAGCACAGCTCCCACAGCCAGTACACGAGCGCCACCTGGTGTCAGAGCGCCGCACAGAGCTCCATAGAGTGCCTGCACCTCTCTGCCTGTAAACATCAGCGGGCTGCACGGAGGTAAGGCTCAGCCAGGCTCACAATGGCCTTGTCCAGCCATGCAATGGGTTAATAGGGGTGACAACTAATACAAAGTGGACTCTGCAGGCAGTTCTCCAAGCTGAGGATGCTCTGGCTCTGCTCTGGTCTGTGCTGTAAGCTCTGCAGTTGTCTTCTGTACTGGGCTTGTATTGTGCTTGGTAAGTGCAACATGTTAGCAGCTTTAAAGTTGTCAGATCATATGCCTGACCATATGGCAGGGGGCAGAGAGGGCTGTGTGTGGCATCTAGTGCCCCTGCTGCATGGGTGGCCCTGGGGTGTGCCTGGCACTGCATGGATATCCATGGCAGTAAGTACATTCCATATGTTCTTATTTGTATGCTGGGTAGATGTTATACAGGGGGCTCAGCCAGGCCTTCCGTATTGTACGCAGTCAGGAAGTGTGGCATGACATGGCTCATTCTTCATCCTCAGCTGGCACTGCCCATCTTTGGGCCTCTTTCAGGAATTTACTCTTTTCATTCTGTTGGTGAACGGTTCCTCCAGCGCCGCCTGCATTCCCCATTCTAACCTTTTACATTTTCCTTTTGCAAGGTTCTGATTTATTCTGTATTGATTTGTATTTGGGACGCCTTCACGCATGCAGGGTTTGTGTTGTTTGCATACAGAAGAGCGGAGGAGTAGAAGACCTTCTATTATATCCACTTCTGGCTTCATCGAAAACAGCGTTTCCAAACTGTGCGCCTCTGGCTGTTGTAAAACTACAACTCCTAGCATGTCCAACCTTTGGGGATCCGGGTGCGGAGATTCTCACCGATCGCTAGAATAAAGGGGCTGAACTGCACAGCTTCATCTTTGCTCAGTACCCAGACCCCTACCGATACACTATGACGTGTCAGAAGTTTGGTTTAAAGGAGTATTCTCATGGATAAAAAAAAATGTATCTATGGGAGAGGCGAAGATAGCCGAACGGATCTCCCATAGAGATATGTGGAGGGGGCGTGGAGGCCCCCGCTTCGGACCGGGGCCGTGGGGTGCCATTCCAGGGGATAGCCAAGAATCCATACAGAAGATCGCAGGGAGCCCCAGCGCTCGCTCGGACCCCCCACAATCTAAAACTTATCCCTTATGCTGTGGAAAGGGGATACGTTTTTATCCATGAGATATCTCCTTTATTGATAGGTACACTTTAGAGCAGTGGTCTTCAACCTGCGGACCTCCAGATGTTGCAAAACTACAACTCCGGACAGCCGTTGGCTGTCCGGGCATGCTGGGAGTTGTAGTTTTGCAACATCTGGAGGTCCGCAGGTTGAAGACCACTGCTTTAGAGGTATGTTCATACAATTCAGATCCACTGCAGATTTTTTTTCAAATGATCTGCAGCTGATTTTAAATACATAGATTTTTTGGGGCTTTGGTGCGCAATTATGGTAGATTTTCGGCAGTGCATCCTTATACAGGTCAGGGGTGAACAGAGTTACAATGGAAGCCTATGGGCCTTCTGACAATTCTGTATACCAGAAGTCCCATAGACTTCCAAAGTAACTGTATACTGCTCACTTTGGCTGTGCAGAGCGGAGATCTATGAGAACAGCGCATGCAGCTGTGCACTTCAGCTCCTTAATTTTAATGATCGGTGGGGGTCTCAGCACAAGGACACCCACCAATACAATCTGCTTACATATCACTAGGACATTTCAGATGTTTGTTATAATATTAGGTACACTTTAAAGCAGGGGTCACATATAATGCCCCTATCATGCGCCCCTCACATATAATGCCCCCATCATGCGCCCCTCACATATAATGCCCCCATCATGCGCCCCTCACATATAATGCCCCCATCATGCCCCCCTCACATATAATGCTCCCAGACAGGCCCCCAGATAGATATGACCCCCATCAGGTAGGGCTCCCAAGTAGGTATAGAGGCCCCAGATAGATATGGTCCCCATCACTGATGGGGGTCATATCTATCTGGGGGCCTGTCTACCTACTGATGATCAGGTAGGGGTTTCTAATAGGTGTACAGGCCCCAGATAGATATAACCCCTGGCATGTAGGGCTCCTATTTAAACAATTATGCCACCTAAGAAGATAGGTTAGCCCCTGGTGATAAGAAGGTCCTCCCTTATTAGGCAAGTAATTAGGCAAGTTAAAGTGTACCTCATGAAAAAAAACTTTTTTATATATTACATATGAAACCCTAATAAACACTTTTCTAATTGGTATTATTATGTCTATTTTTACTTTGAAAAATCCGCCACTAGGGGTTTCCCTAGCAGTCCTTGCTGCAAGCATTTTGGACTCAGCGCATTAGTCCGAAATCACTCTGCATCCAGGACTCAGCGCAGCTCCCCGCCTGTCAATCAGACAGGCGGGAGCGAGTGCTGAGTTTGTAGGCAAGCAGGGAGCGCTCCTGACCCACCATTGTCCTTTTTCCTGCAGGGCACGGCAGCTCTGTCATCCGAACAGAGAAGAGAAGACCCAGGAGTGGCTGTTCCTGCCATGTGCCGGGCTGTATGCGCGCTCCTGGATGCGGCCGAACAGCAGCAATTCCTATACATTCGCTTGCCATGTCCCGCCCACTTCCTCCCCTCGCACAGTGCTCTGAACTGAGCTACCGAAGAGGAGAGAAAAAAGGTATTTTGGGGGGTTTTAAAGAAAAATAAATGCAGGGATAGACTTAGTCAGGGACAGATGGGGAGGGGGATTAGGGAGATTTTAGATGGTGATAGGTGCTCTTTAAGTTAAGTTTCACAGCTACTGTACTTACATCTCCCTGCTGCAGCCTAAAACGAGTCTTCTTTGCAGGGATGCGCGCAGGACGTCAGCATACCGGCATCCTGCGCTGCGGATACGATGACGTCACCAATCTTGCGCATCCCTCCAGGAAGGCTCGTTATAGGCTGCAGCAGGGAGATATAGGTACAGTAGCAGTGTGTGCCGACGTGTATGAAGTCTTTCGGCATTAAGCGCTGCTTGCCCAAAGGTCTGTGCGACTTTTAATACAATTCTCGCATGGCTCGCCACTGCTCTGCGACATTTAACCAGAGCAGTTCAGCAGGCATTCAACAAAGTCTGTGCGCCAATTGAAAAATTCGGCACACGGCCCCCACTTTCCCAGCAACTTTTTTAATCTGAACTGAACTAAAAGCAAGTTCAGTTTTGATAAATGCCCCTCAATGTCACCACAGCACTTTTGGTAACAGCACTGGAGCGGACATGTCTAGATTACAACTGGTCAACAGTTTATAAAAATGACAATAACATTTCAACAATAAAAACTAAATGTTTATTGATTGTTGTGAAGACAATAATGGATCTTTTTCTCAGTTGTAATTCTTGAATTTTCTGGGATTTATATGATAAAAATATACAGTTTGGGTCAAAACATACGAAGAGAAAACAAGACATCCCGGAGATCCCAGGTTAAATACTAAGCACTAAAGAACCTAAGGAAACCCCCTCAGGGAAACCCTTAACTAAAGACCCCCCCCCCCTAAAATAACTTTTTATTGGACTCAGTAGAGTTATTGTATCCAACTAGATTTAAAATCACAGCGTGTCTCTAGTGAATGTAACCTGACAGTAGTGCATCTGACTTCACTAGAGTCACGCTGTGATTTTAAATCTAGTTGGTTACAATAACTCTATGGAGTCCAATAAAAAGTAATTTTAGGGGGGTCTTTAGTTAAGGGGGTTTCCTTAGGTTGTTTAGTGCAAAACCTAAGAAGCTCCTGTGCCACTTTTTCTGACACAGGCAACTGTTAATTTTTCTGTACTTCCGTACTTAATATAGAGTTAGAAAACAATGCAAAGTCAGCCCTGCCATGGCTGTAAGACAGCGTCAGGTTTCTCAGCAGGGTGTACACCCTGTTCCGTGATTAATTCGTCAGGCATTACACTGAGGGAGGGACTGTTGCGTTGCTCATGCGGCTTAACAGTTTTAACCCTTTTGTGCACCGTAGTGTAACTTCACTATGACTTACAGTTATGTCATGGGGATGGTGTGGGATCAGGTAGTGTGTCCTCACCATCTGCTATGGGTGTCAGTTTTAACATACTTTATAATCCCAGCCACTAAACAGGTACCTGTCACCAAATTAAACTTTTAATATAGTATTCCTTGTGTAATTAGCAGACACTTTCCCATTCACTTGTTTTTAAAATTATCAACATAAATATGTTTAAAATGTCATATAAAAAACAGCCACTAGATGGCTCTGTTCTGTTCCCTGCCACAATTAATACAGTGAGTTCAGTCTCCTCCCGGCCTGGCAGGAGTCCGAACTCAGGAAGTGTTTCGCTGCACTGAGCTTGATTGACAGCTGCACAGAAAGTGAAACAGATTCTCACAGAAAACCGCACAGACTGACAGCTGAAGGAGAGCCTCACTGTTAGCAACACAGACTGAAACATGCACAGAACGTGAGTTCTTCTATTCATCACATTGCTGCAACAATGTGAGGGCGGAAGTTGTCCCCCAGCAGGCTTCAGTGATGTCATAAAGAAGGTTGCAGCAGCACTCTTTGTCAAAAATTGGAGGCTCTTAGCGCACTTTTTGATCAAAACGTGTCCCCCATCCACCACGTGGAGGTGGCCTCTTGTTTTGATCAAAAAGTGCACTAAGAGCCTCCATTTTTTGACCAAGAGTGCTGCTGCAACCTTCTTTATTGTATACTTTGTATTTGCCACAGCAGCGTGCACCCATGTAATAGGTAGTTGGACTGGCTATTTTTATTTTTAATTTTTTTTTGCTATTCAGTGATGTTATGCCTGCTGGGAACGCCCACTTTCTACTGCTGTGAAATTGCACTATGTGAGCAAGAAGAAAGGTAAGATAGACAGCTTTTTAAAGGGGTACTCCACTGGAAAACTTTTTTTTTTTTTTTAATCAACTGGTGCCAGAAAGTTAAACAGATTTGTAAATGACTTCTATTAAAAAATCACAATCTTTCCAGTACTTATCAGCTGCTGTTATGATCCACAGGAAGTTCTTATCTTTTTTGAATTTCCTTTCTGCCTGACCACAGTGCTCTCTGCTGACACCTCTGTCCATTTTAGGAACTGTCCAAAGTAGGAGCAAATCCCCATAGAAAACCTATCCTGCTCTGGACAGTTCCTAAAATGGACAGAGGTGTCAGCAGAGAGCACTGTGGTCAGGCAGAAAGGAAATTCAAAAAAGATAAGAACTTCCTGTGGATCATAACAGCAGCTGATAAGTACTGGGAGGATTAAGATTTTTTTAATAGAAGTAATTTACAAATCTGTTTAACTGGCACCAGTTGATTTAAATAAAAAAAAAATTCCAATGGAGTACCCCTTTAAAGCTCTGAAATTGTTGTATAAGGGTGGGAGGGGAATTAGGAGTAGTTAGGGAACATAGCTTGAGGTAGTTGAGAACAGTTTATTTGGTGACAGGTACTTTTTAACTCCTAGGATGCTGCGGTCAACATCCTAGTTCCAAAATAAGCTAGTCCTAAAAGGTTTAAGGGTAGGGTCACACATAGCGCATACGCAGCGTATTGTGTGCAGTATGTTTTGAAGGGGGGCCGATTGCACTGACGTGACTGTGACATGCAGGCCCATCTCCAAACCTTACTTCATACACAGGGCTGAGGTGGGGAAGCCCTGTGTGTCTGCTCATAACAAAATGTGTAGCCGGTTTCCTGTTGCCCAGCGGATTTCTTGCAGTGTGAAATACAATGCATATGCACTATGTGTCACTCTACCCTAAAGGGGTTTTTGTTTAAAAGTTTAAAAAAATGGACAGGCTGGAGCTAGGTAGACAAAGAATAAAAAAAAACTTCAGTCACCCCCTAAGTTCAACGTCATTTCAGCGCCATCACTACTCCAGTGTTCTGCTGGAGGTGCAGTCTCTTTCTGCATGTACGGCTCATTACTGCTGAGACAAGTGATTCTTAAGGACTAAATAAACAGTAACATAGATACAGTATGTAGCACATTGTTTATATGTTTATATTGTTTATTTTTATAGATAGAAAAGTCCAAATGTTATTACTAAATTGAAGGAAGAAAAATACTATGTAAAAAAAAAGGGTTTTCCTGTGTTTTTTCATTGATGGCCTATCCTTTGGATTCACCATTAATATCTTGTGGGGTTGTGACACTCCATCCGCTGTGTGTCAGAGCCGTGCAGAGGCTCTCTTCATTATTTAGCGGATGTAAAACAGACTTTGCATTAATGTACCAAATTATGAACTGCAGACTGTTCATGGGCTATCCTTTTGCATTGGATCTTGCTCATTCTTTTGTTGGAATCTACGTGGAATACATTGCCGTCTATAGGGACAGCAATGACCAAGTGGTTCTAGCCGGAGATTCCTCAGTATGAACCCTGCCTAAGAACTAACAGTATAAAACAAATGAATATATATATATTTCAGAAATGTAAAAAATAAATAAATCACCCCCAAAATAATAACACATACCTCCACGATCCCTTCTGTGTCAGCATTAGTAAATTCTGTTTTAGAAGCATATTTTTTATCCAGGTAATCCTAGGAGCTAAGTTATCAATGCGTGTGGTCAGTGAAAAAAAAAAAAATACTTTTTTTATACCATTTTGTAGCTTTGGGTGCACTGAATCAAATGGTGTATTTATCTTGTTGTTATACCCCTGCGTTTTTCAAGATATAGGGATTTTACTCTTTGGTTGGCTATCTGTAATATTCATTTAATAGTCAGGTGGGCGTGAACTTATTTTTAAAAAGTTGTGTAAATGCTAGTCTCAGGGTGTGTGTATGAGACGGAGAGGGCATGAATTGGCCCACACCCCCTGTGCCTAGCATTCACAGCACATTTTGAAATTAAGTTTTCACTATTGAGGAGAAAAGTGTAGACAGTCACCAATAAGAAAATCCTTTTATCTCGGGAATGCACAGGTGAAGCAGCAAAATAAAAACAGCATTGAAATAGGAAGCACCCAAAAATATAAAAAAATATGCTGCACATTTGCTATTAGCAGAACACAGGGCTTATCGGCTGCAGCCCTGTGTTCAGTAAGGTTTTGAGGTGGGCCGAGCATACCAACGTGATGTGTAGACCCGCCTCCAAACTTCACTGCACACACAGGGCTGCGGGGGGAAGCCCTATTTGTTTGCATATAGCAAAATGTGCAGCTTATTTCCTACTGCTTGTCAGATTTCTTGCATCCTGAAATACAATGTATATGTGTGACGCTACCCTTAAAAAAAAAAAAAAAAAAAACCTGCAGGGTACACTCACATGTACAGGACCTGCTTCAGATTTGATGGCGGGGGATATCAATGTAACTAAATTATATCATTGGTGATTTTTCTGCCACAGCTAATTCCGCCATTGTGTTTTTTTTTTTTTTTTTTTTAAACATTGAATTTTTTAAATTAGAATTCACAAATTTTGCACCAAAAATCTGCTGCTGAAATCCACATGATTTGGGGTGGATCTGCTACACAGAATATGTGATACCCCCATAAATACAACAGGTATCCTTGTCATTTTTATGTTTGTACAAGATTTAATAAGAAGGGTTTTATGTTATATCAAAACATAAAAATGCAATGTTCTCCACACAGTGTGCTAAATATGATAGACCAGTATTAGAAGTTTAGCATTATGCTGCCCCCTAGTTGTTCTTGGGCCTTCACTTACAAATGTTTGTATTTTGATGAATGTGACTTGTTGGAGGAGTCTGTATGTAAAAACTAAAAGAAGATCTTTGTTTCCTTTTGTACAGTATAGTGACGTCATGCGTTAGGCAAGTTACACATATTTGGCATCGCTATGTACAGAAAAATTGCAGTATTTTTTTTTTTTATCTAACAACATTGTATTATGTATCTCAGAATAGAGGATAAAAAACTGAGGTCTTTTATTTTTCCCCTCAGAGCTGATTTTAGGGTGGAATCTGCTGTGAAATATGAATTTATTCCACTGTTAAAAACGCGTCCCATTACAGTGCATTCGCTATTTTTTCACACCCACTCACTTTTTTCTCATTTTGTTATATTGTATCCTTGTACGAAAATATAAAAAAAGAATTGTTACATAACAACAAAAACATAATGTTAGAAATCTTTGTTAAATTATTGAAAAGTTAAAACTAAAATATTGCTCTGACATAAGTATTGAGACCCTTTATTCAGTACCCCTTTGGCAGAGATTCCAGCCTCCAGTCTGGGGATGAGGCCACAAGGTTTACACACTTGGATTTGGGGATTTTCTGTCATTATTATCTGCAGATCCTCTCAAGTTCTGTCAGGTTGGATGGGAACTGTTGGTGGAAGCCATTTTCAGGTCTCTCTAGAGATGTTTACTCAATTAAATTCAGGGCTCAGGCTGAGCCACTCCTGTGCTGTCTTGTGCTGTGTGCTAAGGCTTTGTCTTGTTGAGAGCACTCTGGATAAGATTTTTATTAAACAGATCAGTGATGGTTGACCTACTTAAAGTTTCTTCCATCTATACGCAGGATCTTTGGAGCTCAGCTAGAGTGACCATTGGGATTTTAGTCACCCAAGGCAAGGCCCTTCTTCCTTGTTTACTTAGTTTTGGTGCAGCTCAATGAAGAGTCCTGGTCGTTCCAAACCTTTTTCATTTAAGAATTATGGAGGCCACTGTGCTTTTATGAACTTTCAGTGTAGCAGAATTTTTTTATACAGATCTCCAGATGTATGTCTCTGAGCTCTACATGCAGTTCTTTCCTCCTCATGGCTTGGTCTTTGGTTTGATATGCATTGTCTGTGTGAGACCTTATGCAGTGAGGCAAAAAAGTATTTAGTCAGCCACCAATTGTGCAAGTTCTCCCACTTAAACAAATGAGAGAGGCCTGTAATTTTCATCATAGGTATACCTCAACTATGAGAGACATAATGAGAAAAAAAAATCCATAAAATCCCATTGTCTGATTTTTAAAGAATTTATTTGCATATATGGTGGAAAATAAGTATTTGGTCACCTAAAAACAAGCAAGATTTCTGGCTCTCACAGACCTGTAACTTTTTCTTTAAGATTCTCCTCTGTCCTCCGCTCGTTACCTGTATTAATGGCACCTGTTTGAACTTGTTATCAGTATAAAATACACTTGTCCACAACCTCAAACAGTCACACTCCAAACTCCACTATGGCAAAGACCAAAGAGCTGTTGAAGGGCACCAGAGACTAAGTAGTAGACCTGCACCAGGTTTGGAATACTGAATCTGCAATAGGCAAGCAGCTTGGTGTGAAGAAATCAACTGTGGGAGCAATTATTAGAAAATGGAAGACATACAAGACCACTGATAATCTCCCTCGATCTGGGGCTTCATGCAAGATCTCACCCCGTGGTGTCAAAATGATCACAAGAACGGTGAACAAAAATCCCAGAACCACATTGTGAGACCTAGTGAATAACCTACAGAGAGCTGGGACCAAAGTAACAAAGGCTACCATCAGTAACACACTATGATGCCAGGAACTTAAATCATGCAGTGCCAGACGTGTCCCCCTGCTTAAGCCAGTACATGTCCGGGCCCATCTGACGTTTGCTAGAGAGCATTTGGATGATCCAGAGGAGTACTGGGAGAATGTCATATGGTCAGATGAAACCAAAGTAGAACTGTTTGGTAAAAAGTCAACTCGTCGTGTTTGGAGGAGAAAGAATGCTGAGTTGCATCCAAAGAACACCATACCTACTGTGAAGCAGCGGGATGGAAACATCATGCTTTGGGGCTATTTTTCTGCTAAGGGACCAGGACGACTAATCCGTGTAAAGAAAAGAATAAATGGAGCCATGTATCGTGAGATTTTGAGTGAAAAAATCCTTCCAGCAACAAGGGCATTGAAGATGAACTATGGCTTGGTCTTTCAGCATGACAATGATCCGAAACACACCGCCTGGGCAACGAACGAGAAGCATTTCAAGGTCCTGGAGTGGCCTAGCCAGTCTCCAGATCTCACCCCCATAGAAAACCTTTGGAGGGAGTTGAAAGTCCATGTTGCCCAGCGACAGCCCATAAACATCACTGCTCTAGAGGAAATCTGCATGGAGGAATGGGCCAAAATACCAGCAACAGTGTGTGAAAACCTTGTGAAGACTTACAGAAAACGTTTGACCTCTGTCATTGCCAACAAAGGCTTTTTTGTTTTTGACCAAATACTTATTTTCCACCATCATTTGCACATAAATTCTTAAAAAATCAGACAATGTGATTTTAGGGATTTTTTTTTTCTCATTAGGTCTCTTATAGTTGAGGTATACCTATGATGAAAATTACAGGCCTCCCTCATCTTTTTAAGTGGGAGAACTTGCACAATTGGTGGCTGACTATTACTTTTTTGCCCCCACTTTATAGGCAGGGCTGTGTCTTTCCAAATCCTGTCCAATCCAAATGAATTTACTACAGATGTCTCCAGTCAAGGTGCAGAAACATCTTAGAGATGATCAAGAGCAATGGGAGTAACCAGAGCTAAATTTTTATGTCATACCAAAGGGTCTGAATACTTATCTCCATGCAATTTTTTTTATTTAATACAGTTGCAAAAAAATTTAAAATTATATTTTCACTATTTTCTCTATTTCCGTAATGGGGTAATTGAGTTCAGAACGATGAGAAAAAAACTTTTTAATTTTAGCAAAAGCCCGCAACATAACAAAATGTGAAAAAAGTTAAAGGGTCTAAAAAAAATTCCGGAACGCATGTCATTTTTTATTAGAATATGTGCAATATTTAACACAAGGCAGATTTTTCTGATTTGAAAATCCATTTTTAACCTGTCACTTATTGAAGCATTCTGCATGGATTCCTTCTGGGTTCTGCACAGAAACTGCGTCATGTAGCCAGGATGCAGATAAGTCCCATTGCATGGAGCTAATCCACATCTAAATCTTCAGTGAACTCCACAGCATGCTAAGCTCACATCTATATCACAATATACATCATTACTACACTTTAATGGGCAAAAATTTCTCATGTGTGCAGAACATTTCTATACCGCAAAAAAATCGTAGACAATTCTACAGGGGACAAAACATAGCCAAAAGTGAATATTGGAAGACTATGGGTATACCACAGCCTATGTTTAGGTACCGTTTAAGTGTATCTCCTGGCATACTATTATACAGATGTATACTGAGGTATAGATGTGAACCAGCCCAAAATCTTAGGGTATGTCTTGTTTCTGCCATTAATTCTACTGTGGATTTTTCAGATGGAAGAATCGGCCATGTCATGAAAGATTTGCTTGTAGTTGCTCCATTTCTGTCTGTCATCTGGCTGCAGTCTTGCCACGCATGGCTGCGTACTTGTTATTTTTGCTGTGTAACATTTATAAAAGCCATAGAAGACCTTTAATGATTGAATAAGTTCTAATGATCATGCTGTATTTCATGAAGATACGTTCACAATAATGTGTTAATAGTTATTTTTGTGAAATCTTAACATATTTTGTCTGTCTCCACAGATTTCCATGCCTAAATCAGAATGTGTACTTCAGAAGAACTAGAAGATAGTCTTCATGGAGAGAGTCTTCTCTGCAGCCTAAATGAGCAGCGTATGCAAGGTTTCTTGTGTGACGTCACCATTGTGGTTGAAGACACCAAGTTCAAGGCACATAGGAATATATTGGCTGCCTCAAGTCTCTATTTTAGGAATCAGTTCCGGAGCCAGAGTATCCTAATACAAGGACATGTCTTGGAACTCACAGATTTTAAAGCTGACACGTTTACAGAGATACTGAATTTTATTTACAGCTCTAAGATTGCGGTGAAGAAAAAGGAGACACTTACTGATCTTGCAGATGCAGGTAAAAAACTGGGCATTACATTTTTAGAAAATATCAAAACTTCCAAGAAATGTTCCTCTGTCACATGCTCAACAGAAACTGAGGGAACCTTACCACCTGCATTTTATCGAGGAGAGAATGGTTTGAAATCAGAAGCTGTAGATAAAAAGGGAGATGATCCTGCGGTTGCTAGTGGACCAAGAATAACCAATGCATTTTCCATTCTTGAAACCGAAGTCAATGGATTTTCACCTCTTGACTTGCGAGCAAATTTTAGGAAAACTAATGGCCCTTCTGAAGAAGAGAATGATAAAAGTAACTGTGATAATGGGGTTTGCAGTGATGGGGAACCGGTTAACACCTTGGCAGAGCATTCCTATGCAGTGTCTCCTGGGGATGCACCATACAAGAGAGACTCTGTGTTTGATCATAGCAGTAAGCTAAATCATTTAGGGAATGGTGAAGGCACCACACCCAGCACAGCTCCAAATGTTTCAGAACCATCTTCAGCTGGTAATATGCCTGTGCTGGAACCTCAGTGTTTTATGCCCCAAACTGTAGTTCAAAGCAGTTCTTCAAAGACTAATGTAAGTTGCTCAACAGACCAAACAGCCAAGCCTTCTGATTTCTTTAGCCAAAGGGAAAATGAAAATATCTTACTGCCACTTCCTCCAAGTAACCCACCTGTTTCTCAGTCCTTCTGTGAAAATGCACTTTATCCGCTTCCTAAAAGGCCTCATGAGACATTTAGCTGCAAGAACTGCAGCAAAGAGTTTGCACATTTCAAACGCCTACAGAGACATGAACAAATCTGTTTCAAAGTGGTCCACACTGAAAAAGAAATGAGGTTACCTAATAGCCTTTCGCAGGTTTCCTCAGCAGATGGAACATCTGACCAGAATGGCATTCCCCATGGCTCTTCAACTTCATCAGATCATTTTGTTAAGATAGTGGATGGTAAAATATTCTATGTATGCATTGTGTGCAAGAGAAATTATGTTACACTTTCAAGTCTTCGACGTCATTCTAATGTCCACTCCTGGAGGAAATCATATCCTTGCCATTACTGCAGCAAAGTTTTTGCCTTAGCAGAATATCGAACTAAACATGAAATTTGGCATACAGGGGATCGGCGATATCAATGCATATTCTGCCTAGAAACATTTATGACTTACTACATTCTTAAAAATCATCAAAAATCTTCTCATGGGATTGATCCGAGATTAGGTGTTGGCAGTAAAGCAAATAATAGAGGTCTAAAATCTAGTATCTATCCTTACAAACTATATCGACTTTTGCCAATGAAGTGTAGAAGAGCATCACTAAATAACTCGGGCAATGACTCCACAGAACACGCTAGCATCCACTTCCAAGGACAGAGTTCATTTAACATGGCCACTGTGGTTCAAAATCCAATAATATCTCAAACGTTCCCTTTGGAAAACCAGGAAAGCTTTTCTTGTACACTAGACCCAGCATCACAAAATACTACAACTACAAACCAGGACCCTTGGCCATTTAACATAATTCAGTGCGATAAAAATGCAGATGTTTTACCGTCTCTGAACTCAAGCTCTTCCAATGAAGATTTAGACTCCAAGCCAAAAGAGGCTGATAGTGAAACCTGTCCTTCTTATTCTGATAGCTCAAATATTCCTTCTGTTATTAACACTACCAAGTCAGCACCTTCTGTGATTATGCACAGCAGTAGGGTATCTTCTGTGATAATGCATGGAAACTCTGTGACCGCAGGTACAACAACAAATGGAATTGGATGGAATCACAGTAGGACCATTGTATCACCAGAAAGAGAAGATACTTATCAGGGAAACAATGTTGAAACTACACAGACAAAGCCCACAAGTGAGGAAGAGCAGCCAGAAAAGAGCAGATCGGGAGAATCATACCAGGAGAGGCGAGAACTTGTACAACCTGCCTCTTCACATAAAAAGAACAAAAGTGTTATTCGGGAAGGACATAAAACAGAAACATACATAGCTAAACCGGCATTACCCGGAACACTAGTAAACAGTGGAATTGCTCCTTTTTGCCAGATCACAGTCAAAATTGGAAGCGAAGCTTTAGTAAAAAGACAGATTTCTGGTTCTTCTCTGTTTTTCAGGAAAAATGGAAGACCAAGGTATTCTGAGTCTAAAGCAGAGAAAGCTAGGCAAGAATCTGATGAGGACAAGAAAGAAAGGAGCTCCATTCGACTTCGTAAATCAGAATGCATTCAAATGGAAGAGATGTGTGATGATGCCAGTGACCAGGATGTGTCCGACAAACCCTGGCGACCTTACTATAACTACAAACCCAAAAAGAAATCTAAGCACTTTAAGAAATTTAGGAAACTTAAGAAAAAGAAAAAACACAGTAGACCTAGAGATATTGAGGAAGATGTAATTGAAGTAGAGAAGGATGTCAGTGAAGTGGACATGAAATGCTCTTCTGAGGATGGTAAAGATCCAGAAGATGAGCAGGAGAAACCTTTGGAGATTGAAGACCAATTTAAAGACCATGAGAAGACGGACAGAGTGGAACTTGCAACTGCACAGTGGCAGCTGGACAGCAAGCTTTCTTTTTGTGAACTGTGTCAAAAATCCTTTCGGAATCCTTCAACATTAAAAGTGCACATGCGCTGCCACACTGGGGAAAAGCCCTTTCCCTGCAAGACATGTGGAAAGTGTTTCTCCTTCCCTGGAAGTTTAAACAAACATGAACGCATCCACCAGACTGAAAAGAACTTTACGTGTCAGTACTGCAGCAAGACATTCATGTTACGTGAAACTCTGAAAAAACACGAGAGGATTCATACTAGAGAAAAAACTTATGACTGTCAGTTTTGCTCCCAGCAATTCCTCTACCTTTGTACAAAAAAGAACCATGAGCAAAAACATTTAGCAGAACAGGGTGTTAAAGGGTTTGTTTGTCTCCATTGTTCTAAAGTCTGCAAAACTGCTGCAGCTCTTGGGATGCACCAAAAAAAGCACTATCTCAAAGGCCTAAAGCATAAAGAGCGCAAAGACTTTTCACGCTCTACGGACGAAATAGCAGGCTGGAGTAATGTTGCCAGTAGTACTAGCAAAGAAACCAATATTGTTAAGGAGAGAAGTTCCCTGAATGTGCCTGAAAGTTTTCCTCCTGCCTTTGATGACTGCGAGTCTCCATTGTTGTCTTTTAACAACAGTGTTACAGAAGTAATGCCCCAGAATGTTAATGCTGCAAGTCTTGTGGAGAATGTAAATGAAATCAGAGAGAGCAATAGTCATTTCATGACTCCAGCGCCACCTCCAGCTGGATTAGGCAACAACGTTCTGATCGAGGCCCCGAGGGGCTGGAAGCACTGGAAAACAAGACAGTACAACTTAGAAGAAAGCATGAACTCTGATCATTCATCTTTGAAAGAGAGTACAAAGACTTTTACAGAATTAAAAACAATGACTAATTTTGAGACCCCATTTGTCCCGTAAAAGATTAAGATGGGACACTTCAAAATAAGCAGTGCAACTATTTTGTTAACCCCCTTGCTACCACAGCAACAATGGTTAAGACAGTCAAAGTTAATAAAAAGTTAAGTGTTAATAGTTGTTCTTTTTCCTTAGCTGTACATCAACGCACCAGTCCTGTGTAGAAAAAAAAACAGCTTATAATGTGATTTATAGAGCAGTTTGCCAGGTACCACCTTCTGTGCAGATGAAAGTATAATATAAGTTTATTAAAGCAGCAGTCACTGTGTTTTTCCACATACATGTGGTGGGTCCATAAAAGCCCATAGAAGTTCCCCTTCCTCTTTTACATTGTAAACCACATTGGGGGTTTCCATGTTCCCTGTTATGTAAAAGTTATGTGACATTTAATCGGATAGAGATGACTGTAGCCCCAAAACAAAATGACAGCACTTTCCTGTAAGTTCCTCCTGACCGTCCATCTCATCCTGATGTCGTAGTGCTGTTATGTTTAGGATACAATTGTGTGGACTGCTTCTTTTAATACCGTATATTATGCTACATTTAGTATAAACTGTACAGTATATTTTATATTGTATTTAGTGTATTATTTAGGAAACAGCTCACTTCAGCCGGGACTAAAGAAAGAACTATGTGTATCTTCAAAATCTGAATCACACATAATATGTTATAGTGAATTATACTGTTAACACAAAGTAACTGCTTGTCATTGTTTCGTTATAAGATGCTTTGTTTAGACTATAACATTCTACGGTGTTGTATTGGTTATTAATAATGTTTCAGCATTTTTTCAGGATTGTGCCTGAAAGAATTAGAAAGAATGGAAGATAATTTTATCTATGCAACCAAAGGATATTTCTTTTTTTTTTTTTTCATTGTTTGTGTTTAAATTTGATGTATTCCTAGGCTTTTTTGCACATTTCAGCAAACCCTAAAATCCCTTGGCCTGTTGAGTATTAGACTTGGCATTCAGGCTATTATCGTATGTGAATTCCCAATTTGTGACATCTGTATAAAGTCAGTCCCCAGCAGTTTTGGTTGGTGATTTTCCTTCCCAATGTCCCTCTTCCCTAGTTATGGTGTTCCCTGTTTCTAAAAGCAGGGGGTGTCACATGTGGGCTAAAACTATAGTCTTAAGGGGAATTTTGGGATAACTACTTTCATGTTTAAGGGAGAACATTGTTGGGGGAGGGGGCATAAAAACACTGGTACTCACTGACCTCTAATGCCATTCGACTGGTGCTGGTTCCTGTTGCCAAATGCTTCCTGCTCAACATCATAAAACATAGGAAATGCCTGCTCAGTCTGTCATTTGCCACAGCAGAGGCCAGCCTTGGCCAGTCATTGGAAGGCATTTCAACACTGGACAGAATGGCAGGGGATTGATGGCCAATGAGTACCAAGGTTTTATTCCCCCCACCATGATCACTTTTAAATGTAAAAAAAAAAACTTGGACGGCCGAACCCCAATTCTGAGATAATGACTTGGAGGGTTTTAGAAATTAAATCTTCAAGTGAGCCCAAGTTATCCATGTGCAAACGTTACTATCATTTTTACAATCTTTTATTTGGATGTGTCATAAGTTTAGATCACAGCAGGTGTCAGTCCTGAGACTCGCAACGATTGCTAGTTATAGCAGGATGTTGGTCGGCCAATCTGACTGATGTGCTTAATTGTAGTCTATGGAATGCATCAGTTGGATCGGCGTCCAGCCAGTAAGCAAAGGGGTAACCAGTCTATAACTAATCAGAGGGGGGTCTGTGAGACACAATAAAAGTTAATTTTAATGATTGTAACGCTTTAACTGTTTATTGGCCTAAAAAGTAAACCTGTCATGTTGAACATGCTATTTCATCTGTGGGTCAGTTTGTTTCAATATATATTATTATTTAGTTTAAAACAGAGCTTTGACATGGGAATCAAAGCTCTGGAGCTTTGACATTGGAGTCTAGGATGCATTGTCTCTGGCTTCCCCGTACCCAGTTTGACTTGATTGACAGGTCTCTCACTGTACACTAAGCCAAGACATGTTAAAGAAGAACTCTAGCAAAAATTAACTTATCCCCTATCCACTGGAGCTGATTGCTGGATGGGACCCTGGGTCTTTCAGTGGGGAACATGTGCCATCTACTAGTAGACGGCACACTCACCATTCATTTCTATGGAAGAGCCACGCCCTAGTGTGTCTTTTTGGCGCTCCCATAGAAATAAATGGAGCGTGTGCCATTTGCAGTCCCGGGTCCCGTCCCAGAGATTGTGGGGCTTGCAGTGGTTGGACCCCCACAATCAGCTACATATCCCATATCCTGTAGACAGGGGATAAATACATTTTTGCCGAAGTACTTCTTTTGATCAAGCTGAGATGGGCAAGTCGGAGAAGCTGGGGTTTGGACACCATAAGTATACCGTCTGACTCTCTTCAAAGTCAACCTGTCAGGTTATTTATTCAGTATATCATAGAAAGAAAAGCTGAGCTTTGTAATATATTGTTTTATATGATCTGTAGTAGGAGTCATTCTTACCCTCCCCCACACAGAATGATTGACAGCCTTTTTACACACACTGACACAGGGAAGGCCATCAATTACTGTGTTGGGTAAGCAGGACTCTCAATATGTCACTCCAGAGTCCTGTCATAACCACATTATTTTTTAATTTTGAAATCCTGCTCAAAGTAATATAAAACTATATATCTCAGAACTGTCCCCGCGCTACCTGCATATCAGACAGCATGTATCACATAATAGGTTTTCTTTAAAAGGATGGGTAAAGATATTTATCATTCAGAATTGTTAGTCCCAATTTTCCATCATAAGTATAATTACCTATTTTATGATTTATAGGATGCTTTACATAGCCACATGTTCCAGCACATTTATTTGCCTTGCATTATAGAACATTCAGGGGGCCTATTTTTGTATTTGAGAATGAAAGGGAAACTTTGAGGAAAGTTTATAGAACCAAGCCCCTGAATACTAATGTTTTTACTATTGTTTTATGCATAATACACAATCTAACCACTACTAGTTTTATTTGGTTACTTGCAGATCACAGTAAAATTGCGCTACTACCATGTCTTGCATGAAATTGTAATGTTTGTTTATTGGGGGCAAGAATTGGGACATGGAATCATGTGATCAACACAAATCGCATGCAACTTTTATCTTGGTTTTAACATCAGTCACAGTAAAGGCCTGTTCACACTGAGAATTTTCACCATGCAGCAGCCTCCCATTGCTGTTAATGGGATTCTGCAGTGGGATTTCTGCTGCAGAATTTTCTCTGCAGAATTTCCTGCTAAATAATAAACGTATTCATTCTTTTGGTGGAACTCTGTGCAGCCTTCATTGCCTTCACTGGTGACATGCACAGGTCCGTGCTGCAGTAAGAATTTCTGTCCAAAATGTGTCCAGGTGAAAATTCTTATTGTGAACATACAATAATGCTATGTTCAGATGATGGAATTTCTGTGCGTAAATTCCGCATAAGGATTCCTCATGGACATTCCGCAGCAGCAGAGTCCATTTGATTTCAATGGGTTTCTGCTGCGCCGGATTCCGGAGTCCGCAGAAAGAATAGACATGTCAATTCTTTCTGTGGAGTCTGTACAGAAGTGCATTGCTGTCTATGAGACGGCGTATTTCTGAGCAGTTTTAGCTCCTCTGTCAGTGGAATGTCTGCATGGAAATATTCTGTGTGGACATTCCATCGTCTGAACATAGCCTAACAGTGTGACTCTAGATTGGCTAGGGCTCCACAGCAACATTTGGTTGTTCGTTATCACTGTAAAATTGCAGCATTACCACAACATTTACACAACTGTAATGTTTTGCTATATTAGGGAGAATCACACGACAAATACAGAAATTTCAAATAATTGCAGAGCAATACGAATTGCATGCAACTTTTTCTTATTTAGTCATATGTCTGACCCAGTAACATTGTGATTTTAAAGTGACTTGTGGGTGGCCAAATTTTGCCCTGGAGACCTAACCTGAAAATGTCTAATTTCTATTTGCATATCCAAGACAAGACAGACAGAAAATAAAACTTGACCATGCATGGTATTGGAAGATTCCCAAAATATCAACCACTATGAAAAAAACAGCACTAAAAGTACTTTGTTTAGCACTGCAAAATATTTTAGTGGCAATAGAAAAATGTCTTGACCATTATAGCTACAATATAAAATGTGGTTTTAATTGTTCAGTTTTTTTGTTTCCTGCATTTTGTCCTGTTTTATTATGTCTTAATTTCTCATAAAAAGTCTAAACAGTAGTGGAATTTCTTAGAGCTTTCTTTACTTAGTCAACTTTAAAGGAAATGTGTCATCAGAAAATGACCTATTGTTTAAATCAGGGTTTCATGTTAACCATATTTTTTAAGAATTTTTGGTAATGATTTTTCTAATCTTCCAATTTATTATTTATGCTTAATAATAATAATTGCAGTTTCCAATCTGGCCACTAGGTCTTAAACCAGGGGTCTCAAACTCCCGGCCCACGTAACGAAATTTTGCGGGCCGCACCAGGGATGTGTAATTTGTATTGCCCAACGCCTGGAACATGCAGTTCCAGGCGCCGGGCAGGTGACTTCTTCAGGCATTTAGCCCTGCTTTGGGCAAGCAGCGCTAAATGCCAGAAGACTTCTCCCCACCCTGTCCAATAGAGCGGGCGCTTTAAATCAATGAACTGTAGCGGCTTTGGCTGAATCGGAGACCACCGCAGCCGCCCGCTTCTCTCCCCCTGCCTGTCCGGGGTCCTCTCAATCACCGCCACTGCCCCCCAGCCATTACCCCCGCACCGCACACCGACGATACCGATAACGTCAAAAATCGTAAATATCGGCCGATAATATCGGCAAAACCGATAATCGGTCGATCCCTAGTGCGCATGATGGGGGCATTATATGTGAGGGGCGCATGATGGGGGCATTATATGTGTACCTCAGGGCAAGGAGGAACTGTTCAGAAGAGGCCAGTTTCGCAGGTTAAAGTGCGAACTTGCACGAGAGATTCCGACAGAGGCTATCCCCGTAAACATCTAAAATATGCATATCAATGAGCCTCTAGATCCGAAAGAAACACACTTCTTACTGAAACTAAAGAATGAGATACATCTAAAAGGTCAGGTGTATCGGTACATACGATGGTCATGTAGATCAAGTGATGGCCATCTTGAGAAGACACTGGCACCTATTATGAAGAGACCAGAATCTCTCATTGGTTCATCACCTAGTTTTACATTTAGGAAGGGCCCTAGTCTGAAAGATCAATTGGTGCATAGTCACCTGAAAACTGAGGAGAGTGGAAGAACGTGGCTAGTTAACCACAGGGTGGGCACATACACTTGTGGACACTGCAAATTTTCCCAAATATCAAAAAAACTAAAGAAGTATGTAATCCAGTGGATGGTCGGTCGTATCAGATCCGACAATTTATTAACTGTGGAACACATAACATCATTTACAATGCTGAGTGCCCATCCCCCAAGTGGTATGTAGGCAAAACTATGCAAGAATTTCGCAGACGTATATCACAACATTATTAATATTATATAAATTTTATTATTATATTATTATTAATATTAGGACTCCAAAAGATACCCCACTGCATTAATAATAGGACTCAAAAAGATACCCCACTGCATCTTTTCCATGGTGGAAGAGGACATGAATTACATTTCATAGGCATGTGCCAATTTAAAATGGGTCCCAGAAAAGGGGAAATTGATAATCTTCTAAAGGAAGAAGCAAAGTGGATATGGAGATTGAAATCCCAAGCACCACGTGGTATCAATGAGGGCTTCTCCTTTGCTGCATATTTGTAAATGACAAACTTGGTTAACACTAAATTATTGTCACATACCAGACATACCGTATTTTTCGCCGTATAAGACGCACTTTTTCTTCCCCAAAACTGGGGGGAAAAAGTCGGTGCGTCTTATACGGCGAATACACCCCTATCGCGGCGGTCCCTGCAGCCATCGCGGTGATGCCCTGTATTAACCCTTCAGACGCGGCGATCAAAGCTGACCGCCGAATCTGAAGGGAAAGTGACACTAACCCGGCTGTTTGGTCGGGCTGTTCGGGACCGCCGCGATTTCACCGCGGTGGTCTCGAACAGCCCGGCTGAATAGCCAGGTTAGTGCTTACAGGACACCGGGAGGGACCTTACCTGCCTCCTCGGTGTCTTCTCCGTTCAGGGATCCCCTGTAAGGCCGGCGCTCTCCTTCCTCGTCATCACGTCGTCGCGTACGTGCGTCGGCGTGCGTAACGACGTGATGGCGGCGACGGAGAGCGAGGATACCCGGCCGGCAGCAGAGACGTTCCGGAGCGACGGGGACACGGCAACAGCGATGGAGCGACATCCAGGGCAGCGGTGACGGGTCCGGAGCGGCGGGGACACGTGAGTATTACCTCCTCCTGCAGTGGTCTTCAATCTGCGGACCTCCAGATGTTGCAAAACTACAACTCCCAGCATGCCCGGACAGCCAACGGCTGTCCGGGCATGCTGGAAGTTGTAGTTTTGCAACATCTGGAGGTCCGCAGGTTGAAGACCACTATTGGGTTAAAAATCTTTATTTTTTTAGATTTTGTCCCTAAAAATTGGGTGCGTCTTATACGCCGGTGCGTCCTATAGGGCGAAAAATACGGTATATATACGTGTTATATGGCTTTGATAGCTGATGGCGGTGGTTATTGGCATCCTATCAAATATCAGGTTCCATAGGAAAATGGTGGAATTTACCACTATAATTGATATTGCAATTGGTCATTAAGTCCGGTCATAGCCAATTTAGATTAGTAAATTAAGTTGGTTGTACTATATAGAGTAAATGGTGGGTAGTGAACTCTTATTAAATTGTTTATTGTTTTTTTTTTATTATTATTATATTTACCCACATAGTGGGCACTAAGAACCATGTCACACTAAATTACATCAATAGTGGGGTTTGCCTCACTGCAGTATTGGTCTTTTCATACTAAACTTCAGTAGCTTTGTATTATTAGTAAACATATTTAAACAGAGAGTTTGAAACATTTTATTAGTATCAGTTTAATTAAACTTACATCTGGATTTCCAGCAGTTTAATTAATCTCTAATAAGGATTAGCATTACTAATTCTAGTATCATACTTACCTGTACACATATACTTATATCTGGGTCTCCATCATTGTACTAGCAGTCTAATAACTCTCTAGAAGGGATTGGTACAATTAATTTATTATTACACCTACCTGTATAAATATATAAATGTGCGTGGAATATTTGAATAACATCAGTTTACCTATCTAGGTATATTTATAGCTCAGTTCATACATCTAAAATATATACCTATCAATTATTGGACCAGTATATGGGGGTTGTACAATGTCAACTGATAGAACAGAGCCCTCTCAGCCTTAAAGGGTACCTCTCATCAAAAAAACTTTTGATATATTTGAGATTAATGAATGTTGAATAACTTTCCAATAGCATGTTAATGAAAAATACGCTTCTTTCTATTGTATTTTTCCCGATCAGTCCTGTCAGCAAGCATTTCTGACTCATGCTGGAGTCCTAAACACTCAAAAGGCTGTGAACAAAGCAGGCTGGCAGCTCTAAGTGTTCTCCTTTGTGAACAAAGCAGACTGGCAGCTCGTAGTGTTTAGGACTCCAGCATGAGTCTGAAATGCTTGCTGCCAGGACTGGTAGGGAGACCCCTAGTGGTAATTTCTTCAAAGTGGAAAATTAAATAGAAAGAAGCATATTTTTTAATAACATGCAATTGTAAAGTTATTCTGCATACATTAATCTATAATATATCAAAAGTTTTTTTGGATGAGAGGTACCCTTTAACCCCTTAACGACGCAGGACGTATATTTACGTCCTGCGCCGGCTCCCGCGATATGAAGCGATTCCACATCATATCGCGTCGGTCCCGGCGCTCATCAATGGCCGGGACCCGCGGCTAATACCACACATCGCCGTTCGCGGCGATGTGCAGTATTAACCCTTTAGAAGCGGCGGTCAAAGCTGACCGCCGCTTCTAAAGAGAAAGTGAAAGTGACCCGGCTGCTCAGTCGGGCTGTTTGGGACCGAACAGCTTACAGGACACCGGGAGGGCCCTTACCTGCCTCCCCGGTGTCCGATCGGCGAATGACTGCTCCGTGCCTGAGATCCAGGCAGGAGCAGTCAAGCGCCGATAACACTGATCACAGGTGTGTTAATACACGCCAGTGATCTGTGCAAGAGATCAGTGTGTGCAGTGTTATAGGTCCCTATGGGACCTGTAACACTGCAAAAAAAAAAGTGTTAATAAAGGTCATTTAACCCCTTCCCTAATAAAAGTTTGAATCACCCCCCTTTTCCCATAAAAAAATAAAACAGTGTAAAAAAAAAATGAATAAAAAGTGATCAAAAAGTCCGATCAAAACAAAAATCATACCGATAAAAACTTCAGATCACGGTGCAAAAAATGAGTCCTCATACCACCCTGTACGTGGAAAAATTAAAAAGTTATAGGGGTCAGAATATGACATTTTTAAACGTATAAATTTTCCTGCATGTAGTTATGATTTTTTCCAGAAATGCGACAAAATCAAACCTATATAAGTAGGGTATCATTTTAACCATATGGACCTACAGAATAATGATAAGGTGTAATTTTTACCAAAATATGCACTGCGTAGAAACGGAAGCCCCCAAAAGTTACAAAATGACGTTTTTTCTTCGATTTTGTCGCACAATGATTTTTTTTCCGTTTCGCAGTGCATTTTTGGGTAAAATGACTAATGTCACTGCAAAGTAGAATTGGTGACGCAAAAAATAAGCCATAATATGGATTTTTTTGGTGGAAAATTGAAAGGGTTATGATTTTTAAAATGTAAGGAGGAAAAAACGAAAGTGCAAAAACTGAAAAACCCTGAGTCCTTAAGGGGTTAAGAAAGACTAAGTTCAAATACATGCGCGGTACGCATTTGCTAGAAGAAATATACTAAGTGCCAGTGCAGGTGCATTGAGAACATCGGAGGACTGCTGAATAGAAGTCCTCCACAGGCATCTATAGACATGCACGAACTTTCACACAGGCGCGTGAACAACATAACAATAGGAAGGTATTGGGACCTGCCGCCTTCCATGAATTGTCATGCACGGCGCAACGGAATGATGTCAGCAATGATGCGGGCGAGACTGACTGACGTCAGCACAGGTAACAGGACAACCCCAAGTGACGTGAATAATCCATATAATCTGATTGGCATACTGAGAGTATTCGCCTAGGAAGTGATTAAGGATGCATGGACCTCATTGGACAATATTGATTTACATTTGTCACGTTATCTAGCAATTGTGAGGTCATAGGGGATGTTTATTAAAAAGCCCATCCGCCATTTTCTAATAGCCATTGCCACTGTTTGCCTCTTGAGAACGCCGTTGTAATGGCGAAACATGTAGAGGCTGGCAATTCAGTGTTATTTTAATGATCTCCAGATAGGGTTGTTGGGTATCTGCAGTACCCTGTATCTATGCATGTGAGGGACAATCCCTGTTATACTATTTAGTACATTAACTATCTGGCATCAGTTTTAGCAATTTCGTTTCTGGGGTTACATTAATTTATTAGAACAATAATAAAAGTTATATTTTAGGGGTATTCAAATAGGGGTTTTACCCCGGGCTACGGCCCTGGGGTTTGGTGAATTATTGAATCAGAAGCCCTTATGCCCTTTGGGTTTAGTTGCTATTCATTATATGTGAGGGACGCATGATGGGGGCATTATATGTGAGGGGCGCATGCGGTCCAGCCGCTGCCTCCAGTGGCCCCCAGATAATTTAAGTTTGCGACCCCCGTCTTAACCCCTTAATGACCAAGCTCATTTTGACCTTAAGGGCCAGGCCAATTTTATTTTTGCATTTTCGTTTTTCCCTCCTCATCTTCTAAAAATTGTAACTCTTTTATATTTTCATCCGCAGACTAGTATGAGGGCTTGTTTTTGCGCAACCCGTTGTCCTGCGTAATGATATCACTCATTTTACCATAAAATGTATGGTGCAACCAAAAAGATACTATTTGTGTGGGGAAATTAAAAAGATAACTGCAATTTTGCAAATTTTGGAAGGTTTCGTTTTCACGCCGTACAATTTACAGTAAAAATAACATGTGTTCTTTATTCTGTGGGTCAATACGATTAAAATTATTCCCATGATTATATACTTTTCTATTATTATTGCGCTTAAAAAAATCGCAAACTTTTTTACCAAATTAGTACGTTTAAAATCCTTCTATTGTGACGACCTTTGTGTATATACGGTAAAACTTTCACTCATTTTTTATATAAAATGTGACAAAAAAGCAGCAATTTTGCGTAATTATTTCTTTTTTACATTGACACCGTTCACTGTACGGGATCAATAACATTATATTTTAGTAGTTCAAACATTTACGCACGCGGCGATAACAAATATGTGTATTACTTTTTTTTTTTTTTACACCTTATGGTGGTAAAATGGTAAAAAAATGACATTTTACATTTTTATTGGGGGAAGGGATTTTTCAAATTTTATTAACTTTTTATTTTTTTAACTTTTTTAACTTTCATTATTACACTTTAAGGATAGGGGATAACATGTCTGTTTGCGGGGGGTACAGCCACAGGGACCCCCTGGCAATCTCCAGGCTGGCGCTGCGTTGATACGGTCATGTCGGCTAGTACACAGCATCACGCCCCCTCCTATAGACATGAATGGAGGGGGCGTGGCGGCTGTGTTCGCCAGTCATCCGGCATGGAGCAGAGTTAGCTCCGTGCACCGGATGACTGGGGTGCTGCAGCAGAGATTGCGGGGGTCCCCAATCGGACATGTTATCTTCTTATATTTACATTGCGTGTGATTGTGAGTGTTCTCCAGTGGAAAGTTTTGGGAAACAATGTCCTCCTGTCCGCTTATGGTTTCCAACCTGTTTTTGGTATAAACTATACATTACTCAGGCTGTCAACAATATAGTGGTGTGAATAAAGGCATAAAGAGGTGTCAGGTGTAGGGGGCATTTGGAGGAAAACTATTGCTGTGTGAGGCCCAAAGGTGTAACTTGTAGCTTCTGGGCCCCAATGCAAAATCAGGGCCCCATGTCTACCATGTGCCTTTTAAAAATCTAGTGTTTTTTATTGGGCAAAGATGCCTTTATTGGGAAAAGATGCCCCCTTATACACCAGGGCCCTAATGCAACTCCTACCTCTGCACCCCTTATAGTTACACCCCTTGTGTGGCCTAAAAGGGCACTATCGATTGTCAGTACTGAGGAGATCATACGGTGATGGTGCCCACACACTATAACAGTGAGGTAGAAACGGTGGCATTATTAGGCTCAGGGTACACGGTGTCTGTGACCAATACATTGGTTGCGTGGCCAAAGAATGCCTTCTTTGCTTCCCGAATCATGCTGCATCGCAGCTAATGTATATAAATGGAGTAATGCTATGATCCGCAAATTATTGCAACCTGAAAGCCATTCATCACATTTGTCAGGTCACGGTTGCAGTTATTTGCAGTTTGCAATGCAGCACGATTCAGGGAGTGGGACACGGTGATCTTTAAATGGGACCCATTTTTCATTTTGCCAAGGGCCACACTTAAAGGGGTACTCTGGTGGAAAACATTTTTTTTAAATCAACTGGTGGCAGAAAGTTAAACAGATTTGTAAATTACTTCTATTAAAAAATCTTAATCCTTCCAGTACTTATCAGCTGCTGTATGCTCCACAGGTCCAAGTTCTCTTCTTTTTGGATTTGTTTTCTGTCTGACCACAGTGCTCTCTGCTGACACCTACATCCATGTCAGGAACTGTCCAAAGCAGGAGAGGTTTGCTATGGGGATTTGCTTCTGCTCTGGACAGTTATTGACAGGGACAGAGTTGTCAGCAGAAAGCACTGTGGTCAGACAGAAAAGAAATTCAAAAAGAAGAGAACTTCCTGTGGAGCATACAGCAGCTGATAAGTACTGGAAGGATTAATATTTTTAAATAGAAGTAATTTACAAATCTGTATAACTGGCTGGCACTAGTTGATTTAAAAAAAGATTTCCACCAGAATACCCCTTTAAAGGGGAACTTCCGTGGAAAACTTTTTTTTTTTAAATCAACTGGTGCAAGAAAGTTAAACAGATTTGTAAATCACTTCTATTAAAACATCGTAATCCTTCCAGTACTTTTTAGGAGCTGTATACTAAAGAGAAATCCAAAAAAGAAATGCATTTCCTCTGATGTCATGACCACAGTGCTCTCTGCTGACCTCTGCTGTCCATTTTAGGAACTGTCCAGAGCAGCATATGTTTAATATGGGGATTTTGTTCTGCTCTGGACAGTTCCTAAAATGGACAGCAGAGGTCAGCAGAGAGCACTGTGGTCATGACATCAGAGGAAATGCATTTCTTTTTTGGATTTCTTTTTAGTATACAGCCCCTAAAAAGTACTGGAAGGATTAAATAAGGATTATTTTTAATAGAAGTGATTTACAAATCTGTTTAACTTTCTGCCACCAGTTGATTTAAAAAAAAAAAAGTTTCCACGGAAGTACCCCTTTAACTTAAAACTGGCCCTGCATGTGTAGCGAAAATATCCATAGTGGACTAATAAGTCAACATAGACCAAAATAAATGCCTAATTTTTGGCCAGAAAATGTTGGTATACATTTGTGTGTGGTTAGAAATAGCACTGCAGACTATTACTTTATCATTTACAAAGGTACAGTAGAAAAAATATACCATGCAGTTCATTTATTAAATTTTCTTCTTCATTTGCACTTGTCATTGCTCCTGTATGTCTAGGCTATTATCTGCCTTGGTTTTATTGTGATATATCCAGGAAGAATTAAGGAGATGTCACTACGCATAATAGATGCTTCTGACTTGTTATCTTATCTCATGGGGAATAATACAAGATTTTACTTAAAAGTTTTTCTAAAAGTTTTACTCCTATGGCCTAGATTAACTATCCCCACCCCAACAGCTTAGTGTCTGCTTTTGGCACCAATATCTCAGCATATTGTAACACGAGGACCCTGAACAACCCCACAAGTTAAATTTGTAATCAGGTAAAGTAGGTGTGCCAACAGTTTTTTTTATTCACAAAACTTTACAGATTTATAATGTAGAAGTTCTTGTGTATGTCTTTTTCTTACCTCTTTTTGATGATTCGGCAGGCATGGGATCCATTTTAGTTTACAAATGCACATTGATGTGGGTTGTGTAATGCAGCCTACATTTCCCATGAATCCTCTGGCTTCGGCTGGAGTGTTTGATTACTGCACCTGGTCATCTCATTAAACTGCTGGAGATCACCCAGGTAAACTCATTGGACACATAAGCGGGTTAGTGTCACTTCACACTGTGGAGTTTTATGTGTTTTCCTGAAAGTTGGGTTTTTAGAAAAATACTACTATCAGGGGAAGGTGATTTGACCTATAATCACATTTGAGGTGTTTTTTTAAGATTTGATGTCTTTTAGGCTTAAAGGGGTACTCCGCCCCTAGACATCTTATCCCCTATCCAAAGGATAGGGGCTAAGATGTCAGATCGCCGCGGTCCCGCTGCTGGGGAGCCCCGGGATCGCCGCTGCGGCACCGCGCTATCATTTCTGCACAGAGCGAGTTCGCTCTGCACGTAATGACGGGCAATAAAGGGGCCGGAGCATCATTACGTCACGACTCCGCCCCTCGTGACATCAGGCCCGCCCCCCTCAATACAAGTCTATGGCCCCCTGCCATAGAGTTGCATTAAGGGGATGGGCCGTGATATCACGAGGGGCGGAGCCATGATGTCAAGCTGCTCCGTCCCCTGTATCGCTCGTCATTACGCACAGAGCGAACTCGCAATGATAGCGCGGTGCCGCAGCGGCGATCCTGGGGGTCCCCAGCAGTGGGACCGCGGCGATCTGACATCTTGTCCCCTATCCTTTGGATAGGGGATAAGATGTCTAGGGGCGGAGTACCCCTTTAAGTAAAAATTACATGTTTTTATCATATTTTGCACAATTGCTGTGCAATATTTAAATTGTTGCCATGATTTAGTGAAAATCACAGCAAAAACTGAAAAAAGGAGCAAGAAACGTAATGTGTGAGCACAGCCTTAGGGGAGGCGTATAACTACTATATAGCCTGATCCCATAGAGGTAGCATATGAAGCTGGGAGGTGTCTGGGAGCTGATAGGAGGGGATCTGGTAGGTAATGAGGTCATCCTGTAGTCCACAGAAAGTCATAGGTTTGACAACCTGTCATGAAACGCATAGATGCATCTGCGTTGCAATAAAACAAATGGCGCTGTATGACTAGTGATGGTGAATATGCATGATATAGTCAAACAAACAAAAAACCTGAAGTGCTTCTTTACTGGTTGCTTAAACCCCATTAGAGTGCAATACACAACTTTTTATCAGTGTGCCACAACTTTCCCAATATGTGCTTTAAATTGATTAAAAATTTTTTTTTTTTTTTTTAAAAGAGATAAAATCCAAATAGGAAAATAAACATTTAAAGAGCACCTGTCACTAAATAAACTTTTCTAAACTAACTCAGGCTATGTTCCCTAACTACTCTTAACACCCCTCCCACTCTTAGAAAAAATGTCAGTGCTTTAAAAAGCTGTGTATCATACCTTTCTTCTCGCTCACATAGTGAAATCTCCCAGCAGGAGAAAGTGGTCGTTTCCCAGCAGGCATGACATCCCTGAAGCCTGCTGGGGGAGCACTTCCGCCCTCACATCGTTGCAGTGATGTGATGAATAGAAGACCTCAAGCTCTGTGCAGCAGCTTTCAGTCTGTGTATCTTTCAGTGAGGCTCTGTTCAGCTTTTAGTCTGTGCAGTTTAGTCTGTGCAGCTGCTTTCAGTGAGGCTCTGTGCAGCTGTCAATCAAGCTCAGTGCAAAGAAATACTTCCTGAGTTTGTTCTCCTGCCAAACCAGACGGAATTTGTTCTGACCAAGAAGAGAGACCCCTTGTGGCCAGAAGTATACAGCAGAAAAACTAACAAAAGTTTTTTTTTTTTTTCTTTGTTTGTTTTTTCAACTGTAAATTTTTATTGAAGTTTCACATTTTTTCAAACATAAGTACAGGTAACATAGACAAAAAGGCTCATTACTGCACAGGCAGGGCAAACTCAGGATAACTCAATCAACAAGCAAACCTCAAGCGTAAAAGTTAGTTAACACCTGGAACATTCCAGGAGATCTAATGTTGGATTCATCCGTGTCACCAAGGACAACACAATTAGACAAGGAAAGACATAGAAACGGACAACAGGCAAGGGACCACAAGACAGAAAAAGGGGGGGGGAGAGAAGGTGGGGGGGGAGGGTGGAAGGGAGGAAGAAGGAAAGAAAGCAAGCTAGGGAGGCTGCCGGTCCATCAACCTGTCCCAGGGTTCCCAAACTGAGTGGAAGAGAGTTTGAGTTTTAGGGAAGCCGTGAGGGACTCGAGGGAACGGATCTCACATATTCTGGCTATTAATTCAGATTCTGATGGGGGCAAGGAAGATTTCCAGTGCTTCGCAATTAGGGTTTTAGCTGCTAGGACCATGTGCATGAAGAGCTTAAATGGCTTCTTAGTAAGGGATCTACAGGAGAGGAACAAAAGGTACACCATAGGATCCAGGGGGACCCCAGTCCCTACCACATCCTCCACCAGGCCTCTCACCATTACCCAATAGGGAACAATCAGGGGGCAGGACCAGAAGACATGGAAAGTCGTACCCAACCCTACACCACACCACCAGCATTGGGGCGGGATACTAGGATTCAACTTGTTTTAGAAGCTCAGGGGTGTGATACCAGCCCATCAACAGTTTATATTGCGTTTCCCTGTATGTGGTACAAATGGATGCTCGGGAAGCCCACTCCCAAATAGATTGCCACTGAGGAAGGGTGATAGTGGTATTCAGAACCTCCTCCCAACAGCTCATATAACGATGGGTTGGGGCATCTCCTTCCAGAGGGTTTATAATAATCGAATAGATATCAGAAAGAAGACCTTTCGTTTGCGGCCCAGACCGGCAGAGTCGTTTAAAAGCTGAAGGCCGGGAGACCTCGTAGGTCCCCAACTCCAACATCATAAAATGCCTGAGCTGGAGGTAGTGAAGCCGTTCAGAGGAGGGAAGACCAAAGCGGGAGACCAAATCTTCAAAGGGTAGCAGTATACAGGTGAGGGGATTGACCAGGTCTGCCCAACAGAAAAGCCCCCTACCTCCCATTCCCTAACCACTGGGGAAGTAAGACTCGGGGGAAAAGATGGATGGTAGAGGAAAGATTTCAAAGGGGTGACACGAGAGAAGAGTTGGTATTTCCTAGAGCAGTAGCCCCAGACATATCGGGAGAAGGCCATAGGGCCCAGCAGGGGACCCGAGAGAGAAGGTGTGGGGGGGAGCGACTCCATAGAAACGTATTGGGATGAATTTGGGCCAACCACAGTTTCTCCAACTCCATCCAGCGACTATAGGCTCGGTATGTGGTCCACGCGGCGAGGTGACGTAAGTGAGCAGCCCAATAGTATTTAGTGACATCTGGAACTGAGAACCCCCCCCCCCTGCCTTACTCGCAACCATAACCGACATCGGGAGGCTATGTCTCTTACCATCCCACAGGAAGCGGAAGATGGCAGACTGAAAAGCCTTTAACGCGGCTAACGGGCCCGGACTGGTAGTGTTTCGAAAAAATAAAGTAACTTAGGGAGAATAGTCATCTTTACCGCCGATATACGCCCGAAAAAGGAGATGTACTGTGTGCTAGTGAGTGCAGCTGCTGGAAGAGGGGAGTGTATTTAGTAGAATAGAGAGAGGAATAACTAGAGGTGAGATGGACGCCAAGATAGGCAATAGCAGAGGGGGACCACCGGAAGGAATAGGAAGCCCGTAACTGTGCAGACAGAAGTGGAGGAAGATTCAGAGGTAGGACTTCAGTTTTGGAGAGATTAACCTTGTAGCCAGAAACATCTCCGTAAGATCGTAAGATCCTATATAGGTTAGGCAGGGAGAGCAGAGGTTTAGTGAGAGTGAGGAGGACATCATCAGCAAAAAGGCAGATTTTAAATTCCCTGTCATGGAGAGCAACACCCGAGATGTCCGCAGATCCCCGGATCATGGCAGCAAGGGGTTCATTGCATAGGGCAAAGATCAAAGGGGACAGCGGACAACCTTGCCTTGTACCGTTATGGATAGGGAACAAGTGAGAGGAGGCATGGGGGAGTTTGAGGGAGGACTCAAATATTAAAAATCATGTTTAATGACAGTGCTCATTTACCAATAGTAAATCTGGAACACTGACATGTGAAGTCTGTGATTGAAGATGCTCTCTTTCTCTTAAGGGTATTTTAAGCTGCGGATCTTCTGATGACTTAACCCTATATTGTGCCTCCCGCTATTCCCCCCATCTCCTGCTCGCAGCTGCAATTTTCTGTTCAGAGCAGCCACACAGGCCTGCGAGTTGCCGTGCGTACTAGCAGTGCACTTACAGACATTACAGACTGGCAGAACACAGGGGGAACAGCTGGAAGCACGATATAGGGTCGGGTCATCGGCGGATCCACAGCATAAAATATGCTATGGATGCGTTCTGTGTGACCCTACCCTAAAGAAGATGTCCAGCAGTAAGATATGTATCCCCTATCTGCAGGATAGAGGTTAAATGTCTAATCCAGGGATATGACCGCTGGGACCCCTGTGATCTCCCATATGGGGCCCCGGCTCTGCTCTGTGTCTCCACCTCTTCCCTAGAGATAAATGGAAGGGAAGTGTTTCCGCCAGCTGGATGCAAAATGTCACTTCCTTGAGTAAAGCTTGCGCCCCATACGGGAGATCACAGGGGGTCCCTGCAGTCAGAGCCCCAACGATCAGACATTTATTCTGTGGATAGGGGATATACTGTATTTCTTACCGCTGGACATCTTCTTTAATTCTCCATCCAGTCCAGACATTTGTGACAGCTTCTCCTGACCAATACAGAGTTTGCTGCTGAGATATATTTACCTTCTCACTTACCACCAGACTACACCCCTATAGTAACCTGATGTAAACTCTAAATAATCCCCTACCCAAGACCCGACCTCTACATTACCAGGAGGTAAGACACCAAAACAGATTCAGACCTCAGAGCAGTCCCCTTAATAAATGAGTTACCTCTGTTTACCTATAGAATTAAACCAATATGCAATAATTAATGGGAAAAAAATTAAAACCTGCCACACAGGACCAATATTTGATGGGATTGCCCCAAAAAAGAGTCAGTATTGACAAATTTTAGACTGTTGTAAACCATGCAAAATGTTTTTACTTTTCATGGTAAATGATTGCAATAGACTACAATTTTGCACCAAGAAATTTCAAGGAGAAAGTTACAAAAATGAAAGAATTATTCCTGTTTAAAAAAAGTGCACTTTGCTATATACTTTTTGTACAAACTGCTAGCAGTTACCAAGATCACTGTTTGATAGGAACATGCAGTGTTTACTGCCGATGAAACAACCATCAGAACACACAGCTGGAGTGACACATGAAAAGTACTGTGGTTACACCAAAGGGGAATGGGTAATCAAAAACAAATATGCATTACCTTTTGTTTGTGTATGCCCAGAAAACAGTCGCACACATCAAAACATAACTGAACTTTTCCCATATTCAGAGAATTCCCCTTAAGATCAGTAAAAAACTGTGCCCAAACATCACATGAACACTCAAGAGAAATTCAATAGTGTAATGTGGAAACTGAATGTCATGGTCAGTTACGTAATTTCCTGATAATGAAATTATAATAGGAATAAGATTTCCTTTAGTGAAGTTATGATATTGGAAATATTATTGTAACACATGGAAATACATTGTAATATGCTAGTATCATATTCAGCATTGTGTGGTTATCTTACACCATATTATACACCAATCATGATCAGCCATAACATGGTTATCTTGTGACAAAGGTGCAATTTATCTGGCAGGGTAAAGTGTTAGGAACAGGAAGAATGGGCAAGCATAAGGATCTGAGTGACATGAGACAAATTGTGATGACTAAACTGAATCAGAGCAACTCCCAAATGGCAGGTCTTGTTGGGTCTCACCAGTCTGCAGTGGTTAGAATGAACAAAACCATATGGAAAAACTATGAATCTTCACGGTATAGTCGCCTAAAGCAACATTCAAGTAAGAAAATAAGGGCAAAATGTATATGCACGTTAAAACCAAGCTTCATAGGGGTGTACTCTATCCAAACAGATGACATTCTTTAAAGGGGTATTCTGACAACAGTGCTCTCTGCAGACACCTCTGTCTGTGTTGGGAACTAGAGATGAGCGAATCGAACTTGACGAACCCGAATTCGTTACGAATTTCATGAAAAATTTGATTCGCAACGAATACGAATATCGCCGCGATTCTATCGCACGAATCGCTTCATTAAACTCCATTTTACAGCGTTCCAGGCTATTGTAGAGCTAAGATGGCGTATCCACATGTGAGTACAGGGGGCAGGGGATTATGGGAGGGCGGGAAACAGCGGCGGGAATGAAGGTAGGCGGGCTGACCCTGAACCACATGTGAGATGCAGCCTATCAGTGTTCACTGACCCCTGTGATGTCACAGCCCCTATATAATCGGCGGCCATCTTGCCTCTCTTCATTTAATCTATGCACTCAGATGGAGAGGACGGGACTGCATGTGTCTGACTAGCTTATACCACAGCGTTACACTGCAACTGCTAGTCACATCAGCATTAGGGAAAGACAGGAGTGCAGAGTACTTTGCTGTTACACTGAGAAGGATCATTGATAGCTAAACCTCCTATTCACGTTATTGAGCATTGCAGCAGAGAGGGGCAGATAGCTGTCAGCTGCCTCATACAGATCTCCAAGCTGTCTGAACTTTCTGAAGCATCTTATCTCCTCATTTTTCAGCTCTATTAAGTTTTATTTGCTCCACAAATCTTCTGCTGCTCAGAATTGTGTGACAGAGTGCAATATAGGGTTTAATCCCTGGATTTTTTTTTTTTGGTGGTGCTGCACTGTTGGGTCCTGCTGCTGTTCAGAAATAAGTCATATTAGTGTGGACTTTAGTGCCTTTTTACCATTTTTCCCCTGTTACTCTGTCTCTGTGCTAAATTCAGTGTTATACCACACGTTATACACCTGCCGGTGTATTAAAGACATTTTTTTTTCCTGCGTACAAATACGCTTTTTCAGTGGCCTTATCATTGCAAAAGGCCTAAATACAAGCAAATAGCGTACCATATACTACCTTTTTTTGTCTCTGTGCTAAATTCAGTGTTATACCACACGTTATATACCTGCCGGTGTATTAAAGAAAAAAAAGTTTTACCTGAGTAAGAATATGCTTAACAGTGCCCTTATCATTGCAAAGGGCCTAAATACAAGCAAATAGCGTGCCATATACTACCTTTTTTTTGTCTCTGTGCTAAATTCAGTGTTATACCACACGTTATATACCTGCCGGTGTATTAAAGAAAAAAAAGGTTTTCCTGCATACAAATACGCTTTTTTCAGTGGCCTTATCATTGCAAATAGCCTACATACCAGCAAATAGCGTACCATATACCACCTTTATTTCTGTCTCTGTGCTAAATTCAGTGTTAAACCACATGTTATACACCTGCCGGAGTATTAAAGAATTTTTTTTTCCTGAGTAAAAATGCGCTTAACAGTGGCCTTATCATTGTGAAGGGCCTAAATACAAGCAAATAGAGTACCATATACTACCTTTTTTTCTGTCTCTGTGCTAAATTCAGTGTTATACCACACGTTATATACCTGCTGGTGTATTAAAGAAAAAAAAAGGTTTTCCTGCGTAAAAATACGCTTTTTCAGTGGCCTTATCATTGCAAAGGGCCTAAATTCAAGCAAATAGTGTACCATATACCACCTTTTTTTCTGACTCTGTGCTAAATTAAGTGTTATACCACACGTTATACACCTGCCGGTGTATTAAAGAAAAAAAAAGTTTTTCCTGCGTACAAATACGCTTAACAGTGCGCTCATCATTGCAAAGGGCATACATACAACCAAGTAGTGTACTATTTAGTACCTGTATTTCTGTCTCGGTTCTAAATTCTGTGCTATTACACACATTAGTATACACTGGCTGGTATATACAACAAAAAAAGAGTTTTTTTCTGCGTATAAATACGCTTAACAGTGCTCTCATCATTGCAAAGGGCATACATACAACAAAGGAGTGTACTATTTAGTAACTGTTATCCTGTCTAGGACCTATATACTTTGAATGGACAGCCGTAAGTAATCGCCTGCTGCTGTTCTATACCCTCATAAACGCACTAAGTATGTCAGGCAGGCAAGTGCCAGGACGTGCACAGAGAAGGGACAGAGGCCTACATACGTCAGGCAGAGTTGGCAGCAGACTTGGGGCGAGTGGCAGCATGAGTTGCAGCAATAGGCCTGAGCTCCCGTTAACACCCAGCGATCGTGTCGTCGACCCATCTCTCCTCGTCAATTGGTTTGCGTCCCCATCATCACAAGCGAAATCTGACAACCCCAGTCAAGAGTCGGTGGGTTCCTCAGACACAACCCTCAGTTGGCATGGCCCGGGAGCAGTCCCTGTAATCCCATTGCCTTTGTCCTATGCTGTTCCCGCTCCCAAAGAAGTATCTCATGCTTTGGGTTCAGCTCCACTATTTAGCGAGGACGATGTAATAGAGGACAGTCAACATCTAATGGGCAGCCAAGAATGTGAGGAGACATGCGTCGCTTGCTCCGCAAGGCAGCCAAGTAGTGATGCGGAGAGTGACGTGGGAGGCGGTGTTTCAATTGCTCAGGGTCCAGAGGCAGACACTGTTGTGGAACACGAGGAGGACATCAGTGATGTGCACACATCTTTTGATGATGATGAAGCCAATCGCAATTGGGAGCCGGGTGCAGAAGCCGGGGCTTCATCATCATCAGGAGAAGAGATTTGCTCTTTGTCTATGAGGCAGCAAGGCGGTAGCACAGTTGGCAATCAGCGTGGTGGTGGCAGTAGTGGAAATTCAGGAGCCAAATGTGCCAGGGAGAGACCACCTGCTTCGCGGCAAGCTACCATTCAGGGAGATAGTGGAACAGGGGTTCCTGGAGACGGCGCCAAAAGCAGTGAAATAGTGCGAACTACGGGTGGGAAAATCAGCTACTCTGCGGTGTGGTTGTTCTTCATAAAGAATCCGGAGGACCTAAGCGTAGTCACATGCAAAATCTGTGGGCAGAAAGTGAAGCGTGGCCAGGGTCCCAATCTAGGCACCATGGCCCTGCGTCAACACATGATTCGCCACCATAAAGCGGCCTGGGATAACCGTGGCTCCGAGGTAGTGGCCCAGCCTGCCGCATCACCCAGTGGCCATCCGCTCCCTCCGTCATCCAGCCAAGGCTCCACCACCTCAGCCGAAGGGAGCATTGTGTCAAACCCTCCTTCTGGCGCTCCTGCTTCCTCCTCTCGTAGTCAGCCATTCCGCCAACAATCGATTAGCGAAGCCATGTCCAAGAGACAACAGTATGCGCCCACTCATCCAACGGCACAGAAGTTGAATGTGCTCCTGTCCAAGTTGCTGGTGTTGCAGTCCCTCCCTTTCCAACTGGTGAACTCTGCAGCTTTCAGGGAATTGATGGCTTGTGCCGAGCCGAGGTGGAGAGTCCCAAGCCGTCATTTCTTTGCGAAGAAGGCAGTACCAGCCCTGCATAAGTTTGTACAAGAGAAGGTGAGCCAGTCCTTGAGCCTGTCGGTGTGTTCAAAAGTGCACGGCAGCGCCGACGTGTGGAGCTGTAACTACGGGCAGGGACAATACATGTCTTTTACGGCCCACTGGGTAAATGTTGTTCCTGCACAGCCACAGCAGCAACTTGGACAGGTCACACCGCTTCCTCCTCCACGCTCTCGCTCCCAGGCAGTTGGTCCATTTACAGTGTGCGCCTCCTCCTCCTCCCCCATGTCCTCGGCCTCCACTGCACATCCAAATCTCGGTGGCCCTTCATCGTACCACGTGTGTAGGGCACAGCGGTGTCAAGCCGTCCTTCACATGGTTTGCCTTGGCGAACGGAGTAACACAGGGGAGGAACTGCTGAAGTTCATTAGGGAAGAAATTATATGTGTGGGGCACAGGGGGCATTATATGTGAGGGGCACAGCACAGGAGGCATTATTTCATATAATGCCCCCTGTGCTGTGCTCCACATATATAATGCCCCCTGTGCTGTGCCCCTCACATATAATGCCCACTGTGCTGTGTCCCACACATATAAATTATATGTGTGGGGCACAGGGGGCATTATATGTGAGGGGCACAGCACAGGAGGCATTATTTCATATAATGCAACCTGTGCTGTGCCCCACACATATAATGCCCCCTGTGCTGTGCCCCTCACATATAATGCCCCTTGTGCTGTGTCCCACACATATAAATTATATGTGTGGGGCACAGGGGGCATTATATGTGAGAGGCACAGCACAGGGGGCATTATATGTGAGGGGCACAGCACAGGAGGCATTATTTCATATAATGCCCCCTGTGCTGTGCTCCACATATATAATGCCCCCTGTGCTGTGCCCCTCACATATAATGCCCACTGTGCTGTGTTCCACACATATAAATTATATGTGTGGGGCACAGGGGGCATTATATGTGAGGGGCACAGCACAGGGGGCATTATATGTGAGGGGCACAGCACAGGAGGCATTATTTCATATAATGCAACCTGTGCTGTGCCCCACACATATAATGCCCCCTGTGCTGTGCCCCTCACATATAATGCCCCTTGTGCTGTGTCCCACACATATAAATTATATGTGTGGGGCACAGGGGGCATTATATGTGAGGGGCACAGCACAGGGGGCATTATATGTGAGGGGCACAGGAGGCATTATTTCATATAATGCCCCCTGTGCTGTGCTCCACACATATAATGCCCCCTGTGCTGTGCCCCACACATATAAATTATATGTGTGGGGCACAGCACGGGGGGCATTATATGTGAGGGGCACAGCACAGGGGCCATTATATGTGAGGGGCACAGCACAGGAGGCATTATTTCATATAATGCCCCCTGTGCTGTGCTCCACACATATAATGCCACCTGTGCTGTGCCCCACACATATAATGCCCCGTGCTTTGCCCCACACATATAATGCCCCCTGTGCTGTACCCCTCACATATAATGCCCCCTGTGCTGTGCCCCACACATATAAATTATATGTGTGGGGCACAGGGGGCATTATATGTGAGGGGCACAGCACAGGGGGCATTATATGTGAGGGGCACAGCACAGGAGGCATTATTTCATATAATGCCCCCTGTGCTGTGCTCCACACATATAATGCCACCTGTGCTGTGCCCCACACATATAATGCCCCGTGCTTTGCCCCACACATATAATGCCCCCTGTGCTGTGCCCATCACATATAATGCCCCATAATGCACCCCTCATATATAATGCCCCCATCATGCACCCCTCACATATAATGCCCCCCTCATATATAATGCCCCCATCATGCATCCTTCACATATAATGCCCCCGACATGCGCCCCTCACATATAATGCCCCCTGTGCTTTGCCCCTCACAAATAATGCTCCTATCATGTGCCCCAAACATAAAATGCCCCCCTGTGCTGTCCCCCTCACATATAATGCCCCCTGAGGGGACAGAATGGGGGCATTATATGTGAGTGGCACAACACAGGGGGCATTATATGTGAGTGGCACAACACAGGGGGCATTATATGTGAGGGGCACATGATGGGGGCATTATATGTGAGGGGCAAAAAACGGGGGCATTATATGTGAAGGGCACAGCACGGGGCATTATATGTGAGGGGTGCATGATGGGGGCATTACATATGAGGGGCAAAGAACAGGGGCATTAAATGCAAAGGGCACAGCATGGGGCATTATATGTGAGGGGCGCATGACGGGGGCATTATATGTGAGGGGCAAAGAACGGGGGCATTATATGTGAAGGGCACAGCACAGGGGGCAATATGTGTTAGGGGCACAGGACAGAGGGCACTATTATTATGTGGGGGGAACAGGACGGGTCATAATTATTATATGTAGGGGCACAGGATGGGGCATTATTACTATATGTGAAGGCACAGAGTGTTCTGCATTTCAGAAGTATAGTGTATATGATGAGGAATTTCTGGGGTGGTACGTTTTTTATGGGCCACAAAACATTTGGGTATTTTATTTAGAGGGTGCACTGCACAGCAAGTTATATTCACAGAGTGCAGTGTGTGGTAGTATTAAATTTAGAGAACACAGTGTGTGGTAGTATTATATTCAGAGGGTGCAGTGTGTGATAGTATTATATACAGAGGGTACGGTGTGTGGCGGTATTATATTCAGAGGGTACAGTGTGTTGTATATTCAGGGGGTACAGTGTGTCAGAATTATATTCAGAAGGTGTGTGGCGGTACTGTATTAGAAGAATACAGTGTTTGGCAGTATTATAATAATTATTGTTTTCATTTCAACCATCTGGGCATCAAGTTCTGCTGAGAGAAAATATAGCTGGAACAAGTTCTGGCGGTATGTACCATCTGAATTAGATAAGGAAAGACTATAGAGAAGACATCACCTTTAGTCACTGATATCATTCTGTATTCTCCTTACTGTGTCCTATCAGAGCTGGAGTCACTTGTAAGTTCTGCAGTAATGATGGGTGAAACAACAACTCTCAGCATCCCCTTACCACTGCTTAGGTCATACTGGGAGCTGTAGTTTTAAATGGTAAAAACCTCTTTAGCACTTTCCCATTCTGCGGCAATTGGTATATTTTATAATTATTCTGACATGTGAACATGGCCTAAGAGTCTTAAACAAGGTTAGGACTGTATGATACATTTAATAATATTGTAAGTTCCGTGAGCAACATCTTGTTTTCTGTCCGCCAACACAAAATACTCTAATAGTGCCCCTCCCGAGACTCGACTCTGGATCCGCCCCTGACTCTGGGGGACAACTATGCTCCTAATATGGGGAAAACTGAAGCTTCTGGCTTTGGGCCTTTAATTTTTTGAAGTTTAGCAGTAGCTAAATACATGCTTAATGCAAATGTAAACATTGATCTTTAAATGTAAGGGGTTATGAAACCCTCTTGGGTTCTGCGAATGACTGCTCCAGACTCATTCTGTGTCTTTCACAAACTACTTGCCTCCCTGGTGCCTCAGGCCTTGGGCCTATAATTTTTTGAAGTTTAGCAGTAGCTAAATACATGCTTAATGCAAATGTAAATATTGATCTTTAAATGTAAGGGGTTATGAAAACCTCTTCGGTACTGCAAATGCATGCTCCAGACTCATTCTGTGTCTTTCAGGAACTACTTGCCTCCCTGGTGCCTCTGGCCTTGGGCCTTAAATTTTTGGATGTTTAGCAGTAGCTAAATACATGCTTAATGCAAATTTCAACAATGATCGTTAAATTCTCGGCGCTCTGCCAGGGCCTTCTCCTACCCCGCCTGGGCCAATCCGAGGACCTCACTAATCCAATCGCTTATAGCGACGGGCGGTGTGTACAAAGGGCAGGGACTTAATAAACGCCAGCTTATGACCCTCACTTACTGGTAATTCCTCTTTTTAAGATTAAATAATTGCAATCACAGATCCCTATCATGAACTGGTTTCAGCGTGCAACACGCACCTGTCCTTGAAAGATAGAGAGACGCTAATCCGTTCAGTGGAGAGCTAGTGCGGCCCAGGACATCTGAGGCCATAACACACCTGTTATTGCTCGATCTCGCAATTGATCGGGCAAGGTAAGGGTTTATTAAAGCCTCTTGGGTACTGCTGAGGCCTACTCCTGACTGCTCCTGGTGCAATGTATGGGGTAATTAAACACTCTTGGGTAGTGTTATTGTTAAATTTACTGGTAATTTTCTGAGTAATAAAATTGAATTTTGCAGAATGCTAACCGTTACACAACGGAACAATTGTTGCGTGTGATTTTTTAATGAAAAAAAAAATAGATGGAGAGGGATTAACTCTGCTTAATCATTTTAGGCGAATAGAATCATTTTGCCATCTGATTTTTTGGAGACAGATGCACTTACACACATGTAATAATTTTTTTAACCAAATTTGAAACATTGTGTGGTTTATTACTTTTGAGAAGAATGTCTTTGGGTGGTCCACCATCCTGCATTATAGAGTCTTATGAACTGCTGTATATGCGCTTGTTTTTAAAAAAAAAGGTATTTTGTCTGACAATTTTGATAAAATTTTGCGTTTTTTTGGGGTGGATTGGGAAGCCCGGGTGACGGGTGTGTAGTGTGTACTCGTGTATCAGTCAACTCCAGTCTGTGTCCGTTAGGCAAAATATATGGGTTACTGATGCAGCAGAGGTGGGGCCTTGGTCTTGGAATTTCAATTATTTAAAAAAATTTGAACATATTGTGTTGTTTATTATATTATAGAAGGATGTCTTTGGGTGGTCCACCGTCCTGCATTATAGAGTCTTCTGAACTGCTGCATATGCGCTTGTTTTAACAAAAAGGTATTTTGTCAGACAATTTTTTTTTTAAATTGCGTTTTTTTGGGGTGGATTGTGGAGCCCGGGTGTGTACAACTCCAGGCTGTGTCTTTCAGGCAATCTATGGGTTACTGATGCAGCTGAGGTGGGGCCTGGGTCTAGGAATTTCAAATTTTTTTTTTTTTTTATTCAACAATTGTGTGGTTCATTATTTTTGAGAAGAAAGTCTTTGGGTGGTCCACCGTCCTGCCTTATAGAGTCTTCTGAAATGTTGGATATGCGCTTGTGCTTACACAAAGTTGTAAATAAAAATAAAAAATTTATACAATTATGTTGATTTTGGGGCGGATTGTGAAGCCCTGTGTGTACTGGTGCATCAGCCAACTCCAAGCTGTATCCTTCAGGCAATAAATGGGTTCCTGATGCCACAGAGGTAGGGCCTGGGTATGGAAATGTAAAATTTTTGGATTGCGGGTGCTACAAAAAAAGATGGACACACCCTAATCCGTTCAGTGGAGCGCGCCTGCGGCCCCGGACATCTGAGGGCATAACACACCTGTTATTGCTCGATCTCAGGAGAAGGTGGTTCATCATCGGGAGAAGAGAGTTGCAGGTTGTCCTTGAGTCAGCAAGGCGGTAGCACGGTTGCCAGTCAGCGTGGTGTGGCAGTAGTGGAAATTCTGGAGCCAAACGTGCGCGGCGGAGACCACCTGTTTCGGGGCAGCTTACCTTTCCGGGAGATAGCGGGTTACCAGCACCGGTTGATGAAAGCTAGAGACACGCTAATCCGTTCATTGGAGCGCGCCTGCGGCCCCGGAAATCAGAGGGCATAACACACCTGGTATTGCTCGATCTCGCAATTGATCGTGCAAAGGTAGGGGGTTATTAAAGCCTCTTGGGTACTGCTGAGGCCTACTCTTGACTGCTCCTGGTGCAATGTATGGGGTAATTAAACACTCTTGGGTAGTGTTTTTTTTTTTATTTACTGATAATTTTATCAGTAATAAAATAGAATTTTCCAGAATGCTAATGGTTACACAATGGAACGCTTGTTGCGTGTGATTTTTTAATGAAAATAAAAAATACGGACAGTGATTAACTCTGCTTCATCATTTTGGGCGAAAAAAGTCCTTTGGTGATCTGATCTTTTGGAGACAGATGCGCTTACACACATATTGAATTCATTTTTGTAAAAAAATGTCAAACATTATGTGGTTTATTATTTTTGAGAAGAATGTCTTTGGGTGGTCCACCGTCCTGCATTATAGAGTATTATAAGGTATTTCTTTAAAAAATTTCTAAAATGTTGTTTTTTGGAGGGGATTGTGAAGCCCGAGTGTGTACTGGTGCATCAGCCAACTCCAGGCTGTGTCCTTCAGGCAATATATGGGTTCCTGATGCCGCAGAGGTGGGGCCTGGGTCTTGAAATTTCAAATTTTTGGATAGCGGGTGCTACCAATGAGAAATCTTTGACAAAAATTTCATATATTGTGTTGGTTTTTTTTTTTTGGGGGGGGGGGGGGGATTGTGAAGCCCTGGTGTGTACTCTTGCATCAGCCAACTCCAGGCTGTGTCATGCAGGCAATATATGGGTTACTGATGCCGCAGGGGTGGGGCCTGGTTCTGGAAATTTCAAATTTTTGGATAGCGGGTGCTAGAACGAGAAATCTTTGACAAAAATTTCATATATTGTGTTGCTTTTTGGGGGGGGGATTGTGAAGCCCTGGTGTGTACTCTTGCATCAGCCAACTCCAGGCTGTGTCATGTAGGCAATATATGGGTTATTGATGCCGCAGGGGTGGGGCCTGGTTCTGGAAATTTCAAATTTATGGATAGCGGGTGCTACCAATGAGAAATCTTTGAAAAAAATTTCATATATCGTGTTTTTTTTTTTTTTTTTTTTTTTGGGGGGGGGGGATTGTGAAGCCCTGTATTGCATCAGCCAACTCCAGGCTGTGTCATGCAGGCAATATATGGGTTACTGATGCCACAGGGGTGGGGCCTGGTTCTGGAAATTTCACATTTTTGGATAGCGGGTGCTACCAATGAGGAATCTTTGACAAAAATTTCTCATTGTGTTGATTTTGGAGGGGGGATTGTGAAGCCCGGGTGTGTACTGGTGCATCAGCCAACTCCAGGTTGTGTCCTACAGGCAATATATGGGTTACTGATGCCGCAGAGGTGGGGCCTGGGTCTGGAAATTTCTAATTTTTGGATAGCTGGTGCTACGAATGAGAAAAATTTCATAAATTGTGTTGTTTTTTTGGGGGGGGATTGTGAAGCCCTGGTGTGTAGTGTACTAGTGCATCAGCCAACTCCACGCTGTGCCATTCAGCCACTAAATGGTCTCCTCTTGCTGCCAACATGTCCACGCTATGTCATTCAGTCACTATATGGTCTCCTGACACCACCAGGCTCTGTCATTGTGCTGCTGTGCGGCAGTGATTCTAAGAGCGATGCCGGTAATCTGCATGCTATTCTGAATAACAGTATTATTTCACTACCCCCAGCACACTCCATATGCGTTTTAGGACACAGCAAAGTGTTCTATACCCCTATAGAGGCTGTATGTAGACTAGAAATAGCCTTTTTTAACATCGATTCGCCGCGAATAAATTCAGATCGAAGCGAACTTTTCGCGAAAATTCGGCGAATCGGCCGAATCGAATTTTTGAAAAGTTTGCTCATCTCTATTGGGAACTGCACAGTAGGATAGGTTTGCTATGGGGATTTCCTTCTACTCTGAACAGTTCCCAAGACAGGTGTCATCAGAGAGCATTAGAGAGCTCATTAGTACTGAATTTTTTTTTTTTTTTATAGAAGTAATTTACAAATCTGTTTAACTTTCTAGAGCCAGTTGATATATATATATATATATATATATAATATATATATATATATATATATATATATATATATATAAAGTGAATGTGGCTTCAATGTGTAATGTTGGCTGCTGCCAAAGTGCAACGTGTCCAGATACTTACCTGGGTTGAGTTGCTCGCTCAGCTCCCCCTCCCTGCTGCAGGCTCCAGACATTCTTTTCTGTACTGACATAGGTGGTGACGTCTCTGGTGCACCCTGTAAGACTGAGACTGTGCACATACTGTCTCATTAAGAGTTTGTGCAGTACTCTGATTCCGGTCCTCCTTCAATTCCTTCAATCCTATACAACTCTGCTCCATCTGTTCCCTGATGTCTGGGCAACATTGTAGTTTACTACAGTGAGGGTGTCTGTCTGCTGTGTACCTGTGTTACTGTTTTTAGAACTGTTCCTGTTTCCTGACTTCATCTCTGCTTGATCCTCGTGACCTCGTGTGTATGACCTGGACTGTTGACCACGCTTCTGCATTCTAAGCAAGCTAACACCATCTGGCTGCTTCTGACCTACTTAGATCTGCTATAAACACCAACTCAGCTCTGCTACATCAGACTTTGTTTGCTGCCATATTACCATATACAGAGTCATCTTGGCCCTTCTGCCTGTATTCCCGGTGATTGGCACTGGGGTAATCTGGCCTGCCTGGATAGCTGCCATTTAACCCAGACCATTCTTACTGTAGCAATCTGGTATCTCCCCTGCAGCTAAAGTCCAGCTTCGACGTAAGTAAGTGGGATAAAGGTTAAAAACCATCCATAAAATATAGGATAGTTAATTTAACCCTTAACTACCCCCATTTGAGAGGGTCTGGGTTTTTGTTTAAAGTCCCATGCAAATCAATGAGAAATGTATGTTCCCACATAACTTCAGTACGGCTGGAGATATTTCAATACCTGGTACACATACTACGGGTCTGGATAAGAGGTCGAGATAGGAGGTCAAGATAGGAGTCGAGATAGGAGGTCAACATAGGAGGTCTGGATATGAGGATGGGATAGGAGGTCGGGATAGGAGGACGGGATAGGAGGTCGGGATAGGAGGTCGGAATAGGAGGTCGAGATAGGAGGTCGGGATAGGAGGTCGGGATAGGAGGATGGGATAGGAGGTCGGGATAGGAGGTCGAGATAGGAGGACGGGATAGGAGGTCGATATAGGAGGACAGGATAGGTCGGGATAGGAGGTCGAGATAGGAGGTCAAGATAGGAGGTCGAGATAGGAGGATGGGATAGGAGGTCGAGATAGGACGGCATAGGAGGTAGAGATAGGAGGACGGGATAGGAGGTCAAGATAGGAGGTCGGGATAGGAGGTAGGGATAGGAGGACAGGATAGGAGGTTGGGATAGGAGGTCAAGATAGGAGGTCGAGATAGGAGGTCGAGATAGGAGGTCGAGATATGAGGACGGGATGGGAGGTCGGGAAAGGAGGTCGACATAGGAGGACGACATAGGAGGACGGGATGGGAGGTCAGGAAAGGAGGTCGGTATAGGAGGTCGAGATATGAGGACGGGATGGGAGGTCAGGATAGGAGGTCGGGATAGGAGGACGGGATAGGAGGTCGGGATAGGAGGTCGAGATAGGAGGTCAAGATAGGAGGTCGGGATAGGAGGTCGAGATAAGAGGTCGAGATAGGAGGTCGAGATAGGAGGATGGCATAGGAGGTTGAGATAGGAGGACGGGATAGGAGGTCGGGATAGGAGGTCAAGATAGGAGGACAGGATAGGAGGACGGGATAGGAGGTCGAGATAGGAGGACTGGATAGGAGGTTGGGATAGGAGGACGGGATATGAGGTCGAGATATGATGATGGGATAGGAGGTCGGGATATGAGGACAGGATATGGGGCTGGGATATGACAACAATATGTGAGGATGGAATATGAAGTCAAAAGCTTCCTCCTTTGTTTATTTTCCTACCCAAAAAGGATGAGGAAGGGAAAACCGGGCAATGCCGGGTACTCAGCTAGTACCTCTATATAATGCAACAAAGGGACAAACAGCAAAGCTACAGATAGCAATGCAGCATTGCCATATATCAATTATATGATGTAATATTATTGTGTACCCCACAAAAGTAACTGGAAATAGGCACAGTCATATATCAGCAGAAAAAAATTGCTCAATTCATGATTACTTGAGTTGAGTAATAAAATTGTGCATGCAGAACAGTGTGAGCATTTTTTCTCTCTCAGCAGATGACAGTCTTCTCTATAGGTGAATCAGACTTACATAGGTCACTTTGTCTAATGGGCAGACCTATGGACTAGCCCAGATGGAAGCCTTGTCCCTATATCTCCTATTAACTAGTTCACGTAACTTCCTGGTTTTAAAGACACTGGGAAGTATCCTGTAACCTCCTGGTCACCAGATCATTACTGGTAGCGCAGACTTTTTCTTCTTTGGGTTTTTTTCTTCTTAAAACTGACTCAATAAGCAAAGTTTACTGATGAATATGTAGATGACTAACTTCATCGAGGAATATGAAACTGGGTGAATAAGGAACCATCTTCAGCATTGGTCATATCCAATGACCATACTATTAAACTAGAAGAAAAATAATGTAAAGCTTACAATCAAAGATGTTAGTCTCTGTTTGTTCTGCCTTTTTTTTTTTTGCCTGCGACAGACTTATAGAGCTTCATGTACTAAGTTTCCCCCTTTTCATTGTGAATGTTTAGTTTTTTTCCCCTCATATGCATTATTGTGTTATGTGCGTCATGAAACTTTGGTGGTTTTCATTTATTTAACCCGAAGGGTACATGTATGGCACCTCAGCCTGTTGTACTAGACACACAACAAGGTACATGTGCAACATTGTGTATTTAGTCTATGAAGTCTGCACTTACTTCATGGAATGACTGACATCAATTATCTAGGTGATGGTCATGCTGCGGCATTTAAGAGGTTTCTAACAGAAGCGTCTTCTTTTACCTGCCAATCGGGGGTCCGATTGTTTTTCATGCCTGGTGGAGTCCTCCTGAAGCCCTCAGGGCTGGTTCCACGGTGAGAGGCTGCCTCAGCAGACTATTCTAGCAGATCGACGATCACATTGAGCAATGCTATGCAATAACGTAGCATTGCTCAGTCACTGCAATCTAATGATTGCTATTAATATTCTCCTATGGGGACTTAAAAAGTGTACATAAATTGATTAAAAAACAAAAATAATATAAAAAAGCCGCTCCCCTAATAAAACTTTAAATCACCCTCTCTTTTTCCATCTTTCAAATAAAAAAAATAAACATATATGGAATCGCCCCAGGTAGAATTGTCTGAACTATTAACATATACCGTTATTTTTCCTGTACGTTGAACGGGGTAGACACAAAAACAGCAGCAAAGTTCAAAATTACACAATGCGTCCCAGAAAAAAATGGAATAAAAATTGATCAAAAAGTTACATTATGCAAAAGCCCCCTTTTTAAGGTAGGATTATAATTAAAAAATATTTGTGCTCGGGGCTACAAATAGCGAGCCTACCTACTTAATACTAACTCAACTATGGCTAGGCAGTCTGAACTGTGCCATATACTGCCGCGTAAGGGTACACCTTGTAAAATAAGAGGGCATACCTTAGAAGAAGTAAAAGAAAAGAAGGGAGGGCAGGGTGGGACAACGCGAGAGCCGCGGCGCACTGAACACAGGGAGCCGCGGCTTTTAAGCGCAAGTACCGCCCCTCCCACAAACACAGGTTAAGTGACTCAGTCAATTAACCTTCGCACTTGTGCTCGGGGCTACAAATAGCGAGCCTACCTACTTAATACTAACTCAACTATGGCTAGGCAGTCTGAACTGTGCCATATACTGCCGCGTAAGGGTACACCTTGTAAAATAAGAGGGCAAAACTCACACCAAACAGGCAACTCAGAAATCAGAACAAGCTTTATTAGTAATTACAACACAAGCGATTCAAAAGCACACTGCATCTCCAATTTCGGGTTTGGAACATAACGTATGTACGCACTGGACTTCCAGCGACCTAACTTCCTGATAACATGAGCAGGAACACCATGACGAGAGGCAGACGTGGCTGCCCCTATGCGTAGAGAATGACCGGATATGACCGAAGCATCATGGCCTAAGGACTAAACTAAAACACGTAAATAACGAACAAAAACTGAGGAAGTAAGAGCAATGTTATTAAACAACAACAAAGGACATTCTGGACTGTCATGAACACGAAGAGCAAGTAACGAGTTAAAGACCAAGACCGGACACCATTTGTGAGAGGTTTTAAAATATTTGACGTGCACCTTCTGACCGGGAAGCGATGTCTTAGTGTCGTTCAGAACGAGAGTGAAATGATCCGTGGCTCGCTGCAATTGCCCCAACTTGAGAAATGGAGCGGTACTAGTTCTACTCGTGAACTCGCCCGGCCTCAGAAAGCCATAGAAACCTAAGAAGAGGGCTGCTTTTAGCGTTAAACTATTACCTAAACCAAACGGGGAGTGATCCAGGGCATCTGCCAGCTCCCTAAACAGCGACCCCGAGATGGGCTGCCGGCCTGGCGGCTTTGGTACTCTACTTTTGGCAACCCCCTTAAGGGCGGCCTTAACTGCATGCATGGTAAACAATGATGCCCGATCCGGGAACTTCAAAGTAACAAAGTGTTGTATGCCTGCTAAATAAATCTTTATGGTGTTATATGCTAGCCGTAAGGAGGAGTGGCAAAACCCTATAAAGGCTAAAATAAAAGATACTGAAAGGACATCGTTATGCGGGTGAGACTGACAGAACTTAGTAAACAGATTAAAGGCCGTACGGTAAACTTTCTGAGTGTTACGGGAAAGTGAACTATTAATCAAGTCCTGACCTACAGACAAATAGGCATTTAATTCAAAATCAAATCGTGGAACGCTGGAACCATGCATCCTGATGGATCGGCCTCTGGCATTACCTGGAAGAAAAGTGCAAAATTGAGCCTAGACAGTGCATCAGCAGCCGTGTTCCTAACACCATCTATATGAGCACTAGAAAAGTGAAAATTATGTAACAAAGATAACCATACCAGTTTACGCATCAAAGACATGACCTGTGGGGACGAGGATCTACCTTTAAGCAGAATATACACCGTAGCTTCATTATCAGAAACAAACAGTACTGACTTCCTGAACCATAGGTGACCCCACACACTGGCAGCTGCAACAATAGGGTACAACTCAAACAATGCTGAGGACCTGCTAAAACCCGGAGACTGAAATACCTCAATTGGCCAAGCACTGGCCAACCAATGATTCTCCCAAATGGCTGCAAAACCCACTGAGGAGGAAGCATCGGAAAAAACTAAAGGAGAAGCATTATCGATACCAGGGGTGAAAAAGGATACCCCATTCCAGTTAGTCAAAAACGTATGCCACATAGCAAAATCGGCAATCGCTTGTTTATCAAATATGACTACGTCGCTTTGGCCAGGCACAGAATTCATAGCGTCTAACAACCTGGAAACAAAATTCCTACCCTGTGGAATTACACGCATGGCAAAGTTCAGCATGCCGAGAATGGATTGCAGCTGTACCTTGGTCACCCGGGGTGAATTGACAAGATCATGCATGGCCTGTCTAATACGTGAGAGCTTGTCGAGCGGTAATCGGGCTTCCATGACCTGTGTGTCTAGAACAATACCTAAGAAAGTCAGTGACTTGCAAGGGCCCTCAACTTTTTTTGTCTGACACCGGAACCGCCAGTTGCTGGAATACTGCTAACGAGGTTGTCAAGTCCCTGGGGCACACGTTACCTGGCTCAATAAACAAAAAATCGTCCAAGTAGTGGATGACATGGGAACAGTCAAACCTGTTTTCCAGGAGCCAGTGTAGGGATTGCGCAAATTTATCAAATAACCAAGGACTACTCCTGGAACCAAAAGTTAACTTAACAGCAAAATAATACTTGTCGCGCCATTTAATACCGTGCCACTTCCATAGCTGAGGCATAATGGGCAGGAGCTTAAAGGCATCGGAAATATCGATCTTGGACAGCCACGTGTTACCGCCCATGCTCAGGATGACCGCTATTGCCTCATCTATGGAAGCATATTTCAGGGAGAACTCTTCAGCGGGAATAAGAGAGTTTAAACTAGGTGTGTGTGCAGAGTAAGGGGCGGACAAATCATAAATTAAACGAAGTTTATTACTGAATTTCCCAGCCACCAACCCCAATGGACTAACTCTCCAAACGTCAAAGGGGGGCTCATCAAACGGACCAATAACAAAACCCTTGTCTATTTCAGCTTGTATCAGGGTATCTACAGCCCTAGGGTCCCTTAGAGCAGAACGTAAATTGTCACACTCATACGTAGCAGAGGGTAAAGTAATGAAACCTGTGTGGAAACCTGACCGGAATCCATTAATCAAAAACTGAACAAAACACCTATCTGGATGATCAGCAAGAAAATGTTCTAAACACAACACGTCTATCACTGCTAGTCATGCTTTCGACTTCTGTGGACAACTGGCCTTAGGATGGGCCCTGAAACAGAATGCACAGACATGTAAAAGTCTACACTGGTTATAATTGCAAGACCCAAAATTGAAATTATTGCAAATTTGAGATTTACCAAGATACTTGATGGGCCTACCTAACTTGTCAATCAAGCCCGAGTGTTTCTGATTCCTAGGCTGAAATGTGGGTGAAGACGTGCCGGGATTTACCTCGGATGGGGAATTAACAGTATTGCACCATTCTGTGGTATGGGCGATGGACTGACACCGAGAGCAAACGGGGGCTTTAAGACCTGCAAAATGATTGCAGAAAATCTCGGTGTCAACCAACGCCCAATTAACTGTATAGTTGTACTGCACTAGAGCTGCCGCCGCCTTAGCTGAAAATGACTTATGATAATCATAAAACGTGAGCCCACCATATTTATGAGCTAACTCTGTGACTTTGTACAGATACATGTCAAGCTCTTCACGTCTTTCTGGCTTGACTGAGCATAAAACGTCACGATAAATGGCGAACGCCATACTGAATTCAGCTAATGTAAGCTTGCGACTTAACCTTACATCTTTTGCTTTCAGAATGACCGACACCTCACCGCAAGCAATAGTCTTGTTCTCGGAAACATCATGAGACGCAATAAGCAAGGAAGCGAGATTAACATCCTTACCATCAAGAATGTCCTTCTTCAGATTAGTCGGGATAAAATGAGCTGGCGCGACATTTGGCACGAGCATATTAAGTCCAACCGGTAATACTGAAGCCTGCGGGGTAGCAGAAACCTGAGGGGGAACGGAAGTGTGTGGAATGGCCGAAGTCAAACCCACCACTGGGGCCGGAGCGGGAGCCTCCGAACTCTTACATTCCAAGGTATCAACTCTAGAGCACAGCGAGTTAATTAACGTATGCAACTGCAAGATGGACGTATTGAGTGTCTGCATGGACACTTCTTCACTGCTAGGGCCTGCTTGATCGCAGGGTCCCGAGTGCTCAGAGACCAATAAACGATAAAGTTCCGCCTTGCGGGCAGTAGCCGGGAACGGGATGCCTTTGCGGACGAGTTCAGCCGTCAGTTTAGGAATGGTCCAGTTACGAAGAGATGGGACGCTACCCAGATCCGATGTTCTAGTGACATTGTCCAGAACAGAAGCTGCATCTTCAATGTCTGATGCGTGAGACATTTCTGAAAATTAGATATACAACAATCAAATCCTGACCCAAGGGACAACCAAAAAAAAACAAAATACACCTGTCAGAGCAAGACTAACCCGGAAATCAAAACCACTGCCACCACAGAATCGGACTAGAAAGTGAAGAGTACCGAGTGGTGACTAGACACATGCTAACAGCGTGACACGTAAAGTTACTCGTGACTAACGAACCCCTTGGCCCAAAGACGTGATGAGCAGGGGATAAAGAGTACACCCAAGGACGTGATGGGTAACGAACTAAGACATGAATACCTGGACTTCCTGAAGCCTAAAACAGACCGCACCTTGACAACTGGGTTATGACGGTGAATCTCGACACGAACAGGCGCTGGAACAACGTAGAAGCTGAAACGAGGCGAGACCACCAGGATGAACACTGCGAGCCAAAGGAGAACCGTATGAAGAGAATGTTTACTATAACTAACCCAAAAATGGACTGCACATACCTGTACCGAGGGTGGTAAGCCAACACGAAGTTCACGACAGCAGACGTTTAAGCCACAAGAGCGTGCGTGGACAACTGCTGAATAAACACACAGGCATATAACTTAACAACACACAGGCTAAGGCAGATCCACACGAGGACCCAAAGACGAGTTGAGTCGGTGGAAAGGCTGGAATAACGTAGAAGCTGAAGCGAGGCGAGACCACCAGAATGAACACTGCGAGTTAAAGGAGAACCGTATGAAGAGAATGTTTACTGCAACTAACCCGAAAATGGACTGCACGTACCTGTACTGAGGGTGATAAGCCAACACGAAGTTCACGACAGCAGACGTATAAGCCACAAGAGCGTGCGTGGACAACTGCTGAATAAAACACACAGGCATATAACTTAACAACACACAGGCTAAGGCAGATCCACACGAGGACCCAAAGACGAGTTGAGTCGGTGGAAAGGACATGAACCGAGCCCCAAAGGGCGAGTTGGGGGAAGAGAAAACAACTTGCATAAACATAAAATTTTTTAAAATTAACACCTATATACATATATGCAAAATTCCAAATATACTTTTTTATCTCTTTTACCTAAAAACGACCGGGCCAAGGACAGCGAAGTAGCGTAAAGATGAACTTTGAGCCTAGACAGCCACACAGCATTACTGAGCTAGTAAGACGATAGTCTAATGAAGGAGGTAGAACGTGAAAACAAGAACAAGGGCAAAGGTAAACCCACCACATAACTGAACAGGTACAGGTGTGGATCAACACCTACAAGGCGCTTGGTGAGTCTATGACGAAGGATTTAGCTAGTAACATGACAAAAACACTTAACCAGGTAAAAGAGTAACCATAGGAGCACAGGAACAACAGAACAGCAGCACACATTGAAGACCATGCTACAAGCCAGGCAAACTAATTTAGGAACAACCGCCTTACTCACTACCACAACAAGTTAGAGTAAAACGGTACCAAACAACGAGCAAAGTAAATAACTACGACTAGCAATAAATATCATGAAGCAATAAATACCATGAAGACAGAGGCGAAACAGCGGAAGGCAAATTGACCATGTGAGAACAGAATTATAGTACCAGACAATAGCGGAGCATATAATGGTAGTGTATCAGCAGCGTATGCAACAGACTCATGAGTTAAAACATGACTAATACGGACCAATGTATGCGGCCGAAGTGTAGATACCAGAAGCAACAGTGTAAAACACATGGAATATGAAACAGATTAGGTATATGAGAAGCAACTGCGGAACAAACGCGTCAACCAGTGAAATAAACAGCAGGGACATCTGTGACACATTAACGAAGCGTGACCAGTAGACAACGTGTACTGACACTAAGACTAACACCTGGAACTACAAGACTATAATACCTACAGTATATAAACAAGCACCCAGCATGCAGAGCTGAGCCGCAGGAGGTGTGTAACGAACTGGCTGCCGGCTGAGACTGGTGACTGAATAAGAAAGCCGGCATGCGTAAGGCAGCGGAACGGGACGGGAGAATACCGCGGAGCTCCGAAGAACATATGCTCTGAAAGGTAACTCCCGCTGTCACCTCCCCCAGCCAGCACCAAACATCTGAAAAGAAACCCCCCGACATGCGCCGGAAGCGCACAACGTAGCTCAGCAGCCCGCTACGGCTGCTGAACAACAACATCAACATGCTAAAGGCAGGGCACGGGGGACTCATACGAGACACGAGCCCCCAGACTCCTGCAGTCACTCCCCGGACCTGAACTAACCTGAAATGACGTGCACAGCAGAGCACCGGAACGAACACGAGGCAGGAGAGACTGCCCACGGCGTCTGACGTCACGGACTCCAAACAACGCGAGAGCCGCGGCGCACTGAACACAGGGAGCCGCGGCTTTTAAGCGCAAGTACCGCCCCTCCCACAAACACAGGTTAAGTGACTCAGTCAATTAACCTTCGCACGTAAATAATGGTATTATTATAGTTATACATAGTTTCTAAGGTTGAAAAAAGACAAGAGTCCATCAAGTTCAACCTAAAGCCCTACTATGTTGATCCCCCCACCCCATGAGGCTGATGCCAAATGCCCTATGAGAGGAAAAATTCTTCCTGACTCCAGTATGGTAATCAGAATAAATCCCCAGATCAATGTTCTCTCCCCATAATTCTACTATTCATGCTGTGATGATGGTGAAACCTTCTTTCCTCTAGATGTAGAGGATGCCCCCTTGTCATGGTTACCAGCCTTGGTATAAAAAGATCACTAGAAAGATCTCTGTACTGTACCTTTATATATTTGTACATTGTGATCAAATTCTCCCTAAGACTTTTTTTTCTAAACTTAATATCCCCAAGCTTGATAACTTGTCTTGGTCCTGTAATGCTCCCATACCACCAATTATCTTTGTCACCTCCTCTGCACCCTCTCCAGTTCAGTCATATCCTTCCTATACACAGGCGCCCAAAACTGGACAAAATACTCCATATGTGGTCTTACTAGTGATTTATACAGAGGTAAAACTATGTTCCTGTCCTGAGCCTCTATGCCTCTCTTGATACATTCCATGACTTTATTAGTCTTTAGACTTTAAAGTTGAGCTTCCTGTCCACCAGTAAGCCAAGTCCTTTTCAGTAGAAATTTTACCTAATGTTTTATTATTTAGCACATAATTGTACATGTTGTTTTTACGGCCCAAATACATCACCTTACATTTATCTACATTAAACATAATTTGCCATATCTGTGCCCAAGCCTCCAGCTTTCCCAGATCCCTCTATAATATTATGTTATCTTCATCTGTGGTGATCACCTTACCCAGTTTAGTGTCATCTGCAAATATAGAAATTCTATTCTGGAATCCCGCTACATTTATTATTATGTTATTTTCATTGAGATACCCCGAATAGCATCTCTCAAAAAAAAAAAAACTCCAAAATCTTACCCACAAGATGTTAAACTTACAGGCCTTTAGTTCACAGCATCCCTTTTTGACCCCTTTTTAAATATTGGTACCACATTTGATAAGCGCCAGTCCTGTGGAACACTCCCTGTCATAATAGAATCTTTTAATATAAGGAATAAGGGTTTGACACACAAAAACCCTTGGATGGATTCCATCTGGGCTCACAGACTTGTGTATTTTAATGTTGCTAAGGCGGGGCAGCACTTCTTGTTGGGTTAAACAGGTGAGATTATCAGTAGAATCTACATTATCCCTACTCATGTCATGTCATCCATCATTGCATCTTCCTTTGTGAATACAGTAGAGAAGAAGGCATTTAGTAGATTGGCCTTTTCCTCATCTTCCTCCACCATTATGCCAAACTAGGATAGGGAATACATTTTTCTGTCATTTTAAGTATATGACTTCACCAACAGGTTGAACAATTCACTCAGAAAAAAAAAAACATGGAAATTACAGGGAAAACCATTGAAGGGTTTGTCCAGAAAAATAAACAACCTGTGTATGGTGTCAAAAAGTAAAATAAATGTTAGGATTCGGCTAGCTGGATGTGGATCCTCTGTGTCAGCGAGGGATTGGCGTGGACCGTGTCGGTGGACCGGTTCTAGGTTGCTACTGGTTTTCACCAGAGCCCGCCGCAAAGCGGGATGGTCTTGCAGCGGCGGTAGCAACCAGGTCGTATCCACCGGCAACGGCTCAACCTCTCTGACTGCTGAGATAGGCGCGGTACAAGGGATAAGGCAAGAGCAAGGTCGGACGTAGCAGAAGGTCAGGGCAGGCAGGGGCAACGGCAAGAGGTCTGGAACACTGGCTTGGGATACACAAGGAATGCTTTCACTGGCACAATGGCAACAAGATCAGGCCAGGAAGTGCAGGGGAAGTGAGATTATATGGACAGGGAGCAGGTGGAAGCTAATTAGACTGATTGGGCCAGACACCAATCATTGGTGCACTGGCCCTTTAAATCTTAGAGAGCTGGCGCGCGCGCGCCCTAGAGAGCGGAGCCGCGTGCGCCAGAACGTGACAGCCGGGGACCAGGACGGGTAAGTGGCTTGGGATGCGATTCGCAAGCGGGCGCGTCCCGCAATGTGAATCGCATCCCCATCGTGAATGTCAGTGCAGCGCTCCCGGTCAGCGGGTCTGACCAGGGCGCTGCAGAGAGGAGAATGCTGCGAACGCTCCGGGGAGGAGCAGGGACCCGGAGCGCTCGGCGTAACAGTACCCCCCCCCCCCCTTAGGTCTCCCCCTCTTTTTGTCTCCTTGTCCCTTCAAATGAGACAAGAACATAGGGGGCGCCTCTTGAGTTTCCTTCCGGAACAAAAAGAAGTCCTGGGTAGCAACATCAGCGGCCGGAAATCCAGAAGAAGTGGGAATGGGGAGGGGGGGGCAGAGGGTGAAGCTTGTCACGGGGCAGAGTGACACCAGGAAGGGGGCTATGAGGAGCAGATGTGAGGCATTTCTTGTGGCAAGCAGGACCCCAATTCTTGATCTCCCCGGTGGTCCAGACAAGGGTGGGAGAATGATGCTGGAGCCATGGCAGACCGAGGAGGACTTCAGAGGTGCAGTTGGGCAGGACAAAAAATGCAATTTTCTTGTGATGCAGTCCAATGCTCATAAGCAAGGGCTCTGTGCGGTAACGCACAGTGCAGTCCAACTTCACTCCATTGACCGAAGAAATGTAGAGCGGCTTGACGAGACAGGTCACCGGGATGCAGAACCTATTAACCAAAGAGGCCAGAATAAAATTTCCAGAAGAACCAGAGTCCAAGAAGGCCACGGCTGAGAAGGAGGAGTTGGCAGAAGGAGAAATCCGCACGGGCACAGTGAGACGTGGAGAAGCAGACTTCGTACCAAGAGACGCCACACCCACGTGAGCTGGGTGCGTGCGTGCGTTTCCCAGAGGTGGAGGACGAATAGGGCAATCCACCAAGAAATGTTCGGTACTAGCGCAGTACAGACATAAATTTTTATCCCTACGGCGAGTCCTCTCTTCATGGGTCAGGCGAGACCGATCCACTTGCATAGCCTCCTCGGCGGGAGGCACAGGGGTAGATTGCAAAGGATACTGTGAGAGAGGTGCACAGAGATCAAGGTCCTTTTCCTGGCGGAGCTCCTGGTGTCTTTCAGAAAAACGCTTGTCGATGCGGGTGGCCAAAAGGATAAGTTCTGACAGGTTAGCCGGAATTTCTCGTGCGGCCAGTACATCTTTGATGTTGCTGGATAGGCCTTTTTTAAAGGTCGCGCAGAGGGCCTCGTTGTTCCAAGATAATTCAGAGGCGAGGGTACGAAATTGGATGGCGTATTCGCCTACTGAAGAATTACCCTGGACCAGGTTCAGCAGGGCAGTCTCGGCAGAAGAAGCTCGGGCTGGTTCTTCGAAGACACTATGGACTTCAGCGAAGAAGGACTGGACTGAGGCTGTGGCAGGATCATTGCGGTCCCAGAGCGGTGTGGCCCAAGACAAGACCTTTCCAGACAGAAGACTCACTACGAACGCCACCTTAGACGTTCTGTAGGAAATTGGTCCGACAACATCTCCATATGTAGGGAACATTGAGACAGGAAACCACGGCAGAGTCTAGAGTCCCCATCAAATTTGTCCGGAAGGGACAAGCGGAGGCTAGGAGCGGCCACTCGCTGCGGAGGAGGTGCAGGAGCTGGCGGAGGAGATGGTTGCTGCTGTAGCAGTGGCAGAAGTTGCTGTAACATGGCGGTCAACTGCGACAGCTGCTGTCCTTGTTGGGCAATTTGCTGCGATTGCTGGGCGACCACCGTGGGAAGGTCAGCGAGACTTGGCAGCGGCACCTCAGCGGGATCCATGGCTGGATCTACTGTTAGGATTCGGCTAGCTGGATGTGGATCCTCTGTGTTAGCGAGGGATTGGCGTGGACCGTGTCGGTGGACCGGTTCTAGGTTGCTACTGGTTTTCACCAGAGCCCGCCGCAAAGCGGGATGGTCTTGCAGCGGCGGTAGCAACCAGGTCGTATCCACCGGCAACGGCTCAACCTCTCTGACTGCTGAGATAGGCGCGGTACAAGGGATAAGGCAAGAGCAAGGTCGGACGTAGCAGAAGTTCAGGGCAGGCAGCAATGATCGTAGTCAGGGGCAACGGCAAGAGGTCTGGAACACTGGCTTGGGATACACAAGGAACGCTTTCACTGGCACAATGGCAACAAGATCCGGCCAGGAAGTGCAGGGGAAGTGAGGTTATATGGACAGGGAGCAGGTGGAAGCTAATTAGACTGATTGGGCCAGACACCAACCATTGGTGCACTGGCCCTTTAAATCTTAGAGAGCTGGCGTGCACGCGCCCTAGAGAGCGGAGCCGCGCGCGGCAGAACGTGACAGCCGGGGACCGGGACAGGTAAGTGGCTTGGGATGCGATTCGCGAGCGGGCGCGTCCCGCTATGCGAATCGCATCCCCATCGTGAATGTCAGTGCAGTGCTCCCGGTCAGTGGGTCTGAACGGGGCACTGCAGAGAGGAGAACGCCGCGAGCACTCTGGGGAGGAGCAGGGACCCGGAGCGCTCGGCGTAACAATAAAGCAACTTACTAATACAATGATATTAGCCATACTGCACAGATCTCTTATCATATCATCTTAGCTGTCTTGCTTGCAGCTGTGAAGTACCTACACACTCTTTGAAAGCAGAGCTCCAATCTCTGCTCCCCCCTCACCTCCTGTCTGCTGAGGACCAGACCAGTAATGTGAACAGGGAAGCTCATATTACTGTTCATTAGATTTTAAGGCAGCAGAAAGCATTTCTCAGTCAAATTAGTTTTTATCAGAACAGGCTCACTGCTGTTTTATCTGAAAAATGCTACCTGCTGACTTAAAATCTAACAAGAAGTAATATGAGATCCAAATCTTCACATCAATGGTCTGGTCTTTAGCAGACAGGAGGGGGGAGCAGAGACAGAGCAGACTGCTTACAGAAAGTAAAAGGACATAACAGCTAAAAGCCAGAAAGCTCAGCTGATATGGATAGATATGTGCACTATGGCTAATAATATTATATTAGTTCCTTTATTATACTTTTTGACACTATACATATTATACATATTATTACATATTATTTTGCTAGACAACCCCTTTGAATACAAAAAGTGAAATGCATTTCCCCATACTTTTTTTTAACGTGATTTTACATGGAACTTTAATAGTACTTGAGGCCCATAGTGCACTGTTATGTACTCAAAGCTTTCTTTGTACATTTAGATACATTTTTACTTGAGGGGACTGAAAAGCATGAAAGTTATGCTTGAAGATTATTAAATATAATACAGACTGTACTGCTCATCAGCAGAAATTAGATTAGTTAGGTATTTTATTATTGCAGCTATTTAAGTTGCATTGCATAGAAAAATCCAGCACCAGCAGTTAAAACTTCTGTTATTTTTTTGGACCCCTCATTTAAATAGCACTCAGCAATGCAAATTACGTTTCAGGTGCAGTCACTTTAACTTATAGTTATAGAACATTGAATGAGTTACACACTTAAAAACATGCTAAACCAATGAAACAATACAATGTTCATCAGATGATGTGACCACTTTTATAACAATATTAACCTATCCCGGACACAGGGCGTACAGGTACACCCTGGCGTCCTGGGACTTAAGGGCCCAAGGCGTACCTGTACGCCCTGGACGTTTCCATTCACAGCTGGTAACCGGGTGGTGAGCGGAACGGGATGCCAGCTGAAATCATTCAGCAGGCATCCCGTGCAAACCCCTGGGGGGGGGGGGGGGGGGGGGTCCTGAGACCCATGTCAATTCAGACTGGCGATTTGCAGCAATTCCGGGTCAATCAGGTCTCCGGTGACCCGGAAAAAAAGGGGTGGTTGGTGCTGTCCGAGACAGCACCAATCACCCTTGCCCAGCAGGAGTGAGGTGGCACAGGTGCCACCTCAAGATCGCTTGATTGGTCAGACCGACCAATCACCTAGCCTGCTGGACGGTGATCGGGGCGGCGATCGGGTCTGTCGGAGGTCCCTTACCTGTCTTCAGCGGCAGCAGGGGTTGCTGGAGGAGGCAGCGAGGCTCCCTGGTGGCGTCAGCAGCGGCGGATGAATACAGGAGGAGGTGAGTTGTTTGCTTCCTGCTGTTGTTTAGCAATAATTTCCAGCATGCAGAGCCAAAAGGCATGCTGGGAGTTGTAATTATGCAACAGCTGGAGGCACAACTGCAACTCCCAGTATGTCCTTTGGCTGTCTGTGCATGCTGGGAGTTGTAGTTGTGCAACAGCTGGAGGCACACTTTTTCATAGATTTTTTTTTGCCTCCAGCTATTGCATAACTACAACTCCCAGCATGGACAGACTGCCAAAGGGCATGCTGGGAGTTGTAGATGTACCTCCAGTTTTTGCGTAACTAAAACTCCCTGCATGCCCTTCGGCTGTCAATGCATGCTTAGAGTTGTAGTTTGGAACAGCTGAAGGCACACTGGTTGTAAAACACTTAGAGTTTGTTACCTAACTCAGTGTTTCGCAACCAGTGTGCCTCCAGCTGTTGCAAAACTACAACTTGCAGCATGCACTGACAGATCGTGCATGCTGGGAGTTGTAGTTTTGCAACAGCTGGAGGCGCACTGGTTAAGTAACAAACTCAGTGTTTTGCAACCAGTTTGCCTCCAGCTGTTGCATAACTACAACTCCCAGCATGTATGGTCTGTCAGTGCATGCTGGGAGTTGTAGTCTTGCAACCACTGGAGGTTTGCACCCCCCTCACCATGTGAATGTACAGGGTACATTCACACGAGCGGGGGTTTACAGTGAGTTTCCCGCTGCAAGTTTGAGATGCGTCAAATTTTCTGCCTGCAGCTCAAACTCCCAGTGGGAAACTCACTGTGCCCCCACCCATGTGAATGTACCCTAAAAACACAAAATGGTAAAGCACCACATATACACACACCCTTACACAGTTACCCCCTCCAAAAACGTCTCTAAACGTCTTGAATGGTGCTGTTTCCAAAATAGAGCCTCCAGCTGTTGCAAAACAACAACTCCCAGTATTGCCAGACAGCCACTGACATGCTGGCATGCTGGAAGTTTTGCTGAAGGCACCCTGTGTGGGAAACACTTCTGTAGTATTTTGGTTGCAAAGGCAAGTGTAATGCTTGCATCTGGGTCCATCCCTATGCAAATCCCTAAGTTAGGCCTCAAATGAGCATGGTGCTCTCTCACTTCAGAGCCCTGTCGTATTTCAAGGCAACAGTTTAGGGCCACATATGGGGTATTTCCGTACTCGGAAGAAATTGCGTTACAAAATTTGGGGGACTTTATCTCCTTTTACCCCTTATGAAAAGGTAAAGTTGAGGTCTACGCCAGCCTGTTCGTGTAATTTTTTTAATTTTTACACTAACATGCAGGTGTTGCCCCATACTTTTCATTTTTACAAGAGGTAAAAGTGCTCTGAGGGTGTACAACAGGGCTCAGGAGTGAGAGTGCACCATGTACATTTGAGGCCTAAATAGGTGATTTGCACAGGGGTGGCTGATAGTTACAGCGGTACTGACATAAATGTAAAAAAAATAAACACCCACATGTGACCCCCATTTTGGAAACTACACCCCTCATTGAACATAACAAGGCGTATAGTGAGCCTTAACACCCCACAGATGTTTGACAAATTTTCCTTAAAGTTGGATGTGAAAATTAGAAACTGGATTTTTTTCACTAAAATGCTGGTGTTACCCCAAATTTTTCTTTTTCACAAGGGATAATAGGAAAAAAGCCCCCTAAAATATGTAACACCATTTCTTCTGAGTAAGGAAATACCCCATATGTGGATGTTAAGTGCTCTGCGGGCGCACAACAGGGCTCAGAAAAGAAGGAGCACTATTGGGTTTTTGGAGAGAGAATTTTGCTGGAATTGAAGTCCATGTGCGTTTACAAAGCCCCCACGCTGCCAGAACAGTGGACCCCCAACATGTGACCCCATTTTGGAAACTATACCCCTCATGGAATGTAACAAGGGGTGCAGTAAGCATTTAAACCCCAAAGGTTTCTGACAGATTTTCTGAACAGTGGTCCATAAAAATGAAAAGTTTAATTTTTCATTTGCACAGCCCACTGTTCCAAAGATATGTGAAACGCCAGTGGGGTGTAAATGGTCACTGCACCTCTTATTACATTCTGTGAGGGGTGTAGTTTCCAAAATAGGGTCACATGTGGGGGCACCACTGTTCTGGTAGCATGGGGGCTTTGTGAACGCACATGGCCCCCTACTTCCATTCCACCCAAATTTTCTCTCCAAAAGCACAATGGCACTCCTTCTCTTCTGAGCCCTGTAGTGCGCCCGCAGAGCACGTTACATCCACATATGGGGTATTTCTATACTCAGAAGAAATGGTGTTAAAAAATTTTGGGGGCTGAAGGAATGAAAAATTTGGGATAACATAAGCATTTTTGTCATTTTCATGTCCAACTTTTGTGAAAATTTATCAAACACCTGTGACTTGTTAAGGTTCACTATACCCCTTGTTTCGTTCCTTGCGGGTTGTAGTTTCCCAAATAGTGAGCCATTTTTTTTTGTGCTGTTCTGGCACCATGGGGGCTTCCTAAATGCGACATTCCCCCCAAGAACCATTTCAGCTAAGTTCTCCCTCCAAAATCCCATTGTCTCTCCTTTCTTCTGAGCCCTGTACTGCGCTCACAGAGCACTATACATCCAAATATGAGGTATTTCTTTACTCAAGAGAAATTAGGTTACAAATTTTGGTGGCTTTTCCTTCTCTTACCCCTTGTAAAAATGAAAAAATGGATCTACAAGAACATTTTAGTAAAAAATTTTAATTTTGAATTTTCTCCTCCACTTTGCTGCCATTCCTGTGAAACACCTAAAGTGTTAACAAACTTTCTGAATGTAATTTTGAATACTATGAAGGGTGCAGTTTTCATAATGGGGTCCATTATGGGGTGATTCTAACACAAAGACCCTCAAATTCACTTCAAAACTGAACTGGTACCTAAAAAATTCTGATTTAAAAATGTTCCTGAAAAATTGGGAAATTGCTGCTAAACTTTGAAGCCCTTTGAAGGTGTCTTCAAAAAGTTAAAACATAGAAAAAATAAATAAGGTAGCTCTACAATAGGAGGAAGGGATCAAACGAGAACTGGTAATTAGGTTGTGTACCCTATACAACCTCAGAGTAAATCAATAAGAAGAGAAAAGGTAACCGTTCTCTAGTAAGATCCTTGTATATATAGTGTATGGGAACTTGTTGTGTGATATGAATCAGATATATTACTTGTATATACAGTATTGATGTTGTATCCAATCAGTAGAAAAGTAGAAATCAAACCTATGCAGGAAACCTGTTGGAAGAAAACGGTGTGTGCGGTGCACTGCTTTCCTATTCCGATGTTCAGTCCCACTTACCCGCATATGGTTCCAGCCGGATAGTGGTATCGCCTGTCCTGTTTGGCGATCCACTGTTGCCGGTGAGACTGGGGAGGGAGAGATCGCTGTGTGATGTCCGGAGTCGGAGAAGTCCTGTAGATGCTGCAGGCGGCATCTTCCACGTGGGTTTAGTTTGCTTTATGTGGTTTCTTTTTTTGCTGGTGTTTTTCTCATTATAAGTTACGTGATTCTAGGATTTCAGCAAAAGAAAACACCCATTTTAGGCTTGTTCAGACAGCTGCTGTACACCGTCAAAGGGAAATTGTCGGTCAGTATGTTGGAAGGAGTTGGCTAAGAAAAAAAAATACTGCATGTCCTGTTTTTATTCTCTGCTCAATTCCTGTAAAATACCGGACACCAGACGGACCACATATAAGTCAACGGATTCCATAGGGACCCAGCAGTGTCAGTAGTGCTCCAACCTGTTAGTCCGTTTGGCGCAACACCAGTATAACCTAGCTTTACTTGTACACGTGCATTTTTTTCTAGGCAATTTTTATATATATTTTTTTATTCTCTAGAAGACTATGTAAAGAAGAACACAAGAGTACCTGTGACCAAACTAAACTTTTAATATATTGTTCCTTATGTAATTATAAGACACTTTGCTATTTACTTGCTGTTAAAATTCTTAAATGGGCACTGTCACCAACTTTTTTTTTAATATGTTGTAGTACATATGTACTACAACATATCTCTAATATAGTTTCATTTTTATTTTTATTTTTTTTATTATAAGGGTGTAATTTACATTTGAAAACCGGCCACTAGGGGTCTCCCTCCTAGTGGCCGGCTGCAGCCTGACGTGATGTCACACCTGAAAAAGGACTGATTTTGGCCAGGCAATCAGTCCTTTTTCATTTAGGCTGCTCTCGCTCCCTGCCTGTCAATCAGACAGGTGGGAGCGAGCGCATTGGCTCCCCTGTCACTGGCTGGGAGGCCACTCCTCCCGCACATTGCCGCCACCTCGTCGCCGCCGTTGTCCCTGCACGCCTGCTGCCGGTAAGTATAATGGAGGGAACGGGGTATGCGGGCGGGGGGTTTGTGATGGAGGGAACGGGGTTTATGCGGGCGGGGGGAGGGGGGGTTGTGATAGAGGGAACGGGGTATGGCGGGGAGGGGGTTTGACGGAGGAAACGGGCTAGCGCCATAGTGCCGCATGGCAATAACTTATAGTTTATCTACACAGGGTGCCTCCAGCTGTTTCACTACTACAACTCCCAGCATGCCCTGACAGCCAATAGATGTCAGGGCAAGCTGGGAGTTGTAGCGGTGAAACAGCTGGAGACACCCTGTGTAGATAAACTAAGGGCTGAAGTCCCCCCCCAGCAGGCATCAGTGATGTGGTGCCTGCTGGGGAAGTCTGCCTGGTAGTGAGCACACTACGAGGCAGAAAAAAAGTTATTATTAATATAGTAAAAATTTAAATTAAAAGCAGGGAGGGGGTTAGGGATAGATTGGCAATAGGCAGGGACAGAAAAAAAAATAGGATGGTGGGAGCTACCCTTTAAAGGAGTAGTCCAGTGGTGACCCGTGGTGAACAACTTATCCCCTATCCTAAGGATAGGGGATAAGTTGCAGATCGCGGGGGCTATGACCGCTGGGGCCCCTGAGATCTCCTGTACGGAGCCCCGACAGCCCGCGGGAAGGGGGCGTGTCCACCTCCGCACGAAGTGGCGGCCAACACGCCCCCTCAATACAACTCTATGGCAGAGCCGGAGCGCTGCCTTCGGCAATCTCCGGCTCTGCCATAGAGATGTATTGAGGGGGCGTGTCGGCTGCCGCTTCGTGCGGGAGTCAACACCCGCTATCTGGCTGGAGAGCCTGGCCCCTGTACAGAGACATCGCAGGGGGCCCCAGCGGTCGGACACCCCGCAATCTCAAACTTATCCCCTATCCTTAGGATAGGGGATACGTTTTTCACCACTGGACTACCCCTTTAACCTTTATTATGGTTTTAATGTGATTGAAAAAAGATCCACTAGGTGGCTCTCTTCTGTTCCCTGCACAAGTCAAACAGTTAGTTTGGTCTCCTCCCGACCTGACAGGAGACCAGACTCAGGAAGTGCATGTGGGGCATGGCAAGACACAGATCTCAAAGGCTTCAGTGACATCGCGCCTGCTGGGGAACTTTCCCACTTTTTTCTGCCAAGAGCTCACACAATGTGAGCAAGGGGAAAGGTATGATACAGAGCTTTTTAAAGCCCAGAAATTTTTTTTAGGGCAAGAGTGGTGTTAGGAGTACTTAGGGAATATCATCTGAGTTAGTTTAGAAAATATGGTTTGATGACAGGTACTCTTTAAAAAAAAAAAAAAAACACATAGCTACAGCATGCAGCATTTTGGAAAAACTACCAATACTACAAGGAGAGGGAAAAAAATTTAGAAAGAGAATGCATTGCACATATAGCATTTTATATTTCCCTATTGGCTTACAGCTAACATCTGGACATGGCCTTTGTTTCAGAAAAAAAAATAATACCATGAGTTGTTCATGTGCACCACACTCCTGGAGCATGCTGCATTAAAAAAAAAAGAGAACAACTAATTTTTATATTTACCTATTGACCTCCAGATAACATCTGGCCACAGAGTTTTTAACATTTAGTAAAAATATAAAACCCAAAAAGGTGGGTAAAGTGCCCATAAAAACACCATTCAAGGACTGAGTTTACTTACAGTGATAGTGTGCCATATGGCCCAATAACTTTGCAGCATTTCCCACATTTAGGATAGGGTCACACATGCATATTTTCCTACTCATTGGGGGATATTTATCAAAGTTGTCTATGTCCCGCATCAATATAGACCAAACTACAGAGGGTTAGTCTGGTCTATTGTGCACCTAATTTATCAAATGACTTGCATGCATCATGTTCTAAAAATCCTCTAGAGCAAAAGTCGCAGAAAAGTCGCACAGATTTAGACTGCGACTTTCTGTGCAACAAATTTAGACAAGAAAAACCAGTCTAAATCCTTTGATAAATCTCCCCCATTGACTTCAATAGGTAGGAAAATATGCAGCAGCAAATATGCAGCAAAATACGGCATGTGTGACCCTACCCTTAAAGCGTAAGTCCAAAGTTGTGAGCTTGTGCAACCTTTAGGCTATGTTCACACGCCGGAATGTCTGCACAGGAATGCGCCGTCTCATAGATGGCTATGCATTCCGTGCAGTCTACGCACAAGAATGAACATGTTCATTCTTTGTGCCGACCTGGAAATCAGAATTTCCGTGCAGGAAACATCTGGCAATGAAATTCTGCTGCATGCACAGAGCAGCAGAATCCTGTTTAATTCAACAGGACTCTGCTGCAGCAGAATTTCCATGCGGACATCCCAATTCCGCATGGAAATTCTGACGTGTGAACATGGCCTTAATGCCAGGATGGGGAGACACAGGCCACGCTGGGCTGCACAGTTACCTGGGCAATAATACTACGCTCAATGAACTTCTGTGCACAAGCCCTTTTCTGATGAACAGAACTTCGCTGAGTGTGCTATGGTTGCCTTGGCAAAATATGGCCTATGTCTCCCCGCGTTGGAGGTGAAAATCGTCTTCAGACTTAGGTTGGGTTCACACTATGGAATTTCCAAGCAGAAAAAAACCCACGTCACACGCCGCTGGCCCGGTGGTCGCCTGTAATCAGTCCCAGAGCGAACACGCTCCGGGGACTGATTACAAACGGGGTGCCGCGTGCATGATCCCGGGGGTCCCCAGCGGTAGGACTCCCGCGATCAGGCACCTTATCATTAAAAGATGTGTAAGCACCGGAGAACCCCTTTAAGCTAAATTTCTGCTTATTATTTTGGTGGATCTACTCATAAAGGCATTGCTGCCAAAGGTGATGGCGCATATGTGAGCAGCCCTAGCTCCAACTGAATAAGTTGGCGCAGCTGTGTCCGTCATGTGAACCCAACCTTATGCTTTACGCTGCATCACAGAACAGCAGCAACATGTGGTAAAATATGTGCGGTTTGACTGCGTGGTGCACTACATGTGAATCCAGCCTAAAGGTACGTTCACACTACGAAATCTCCACTTGCAGGATTTCTGCTCAGAGATTTCGTCTGATGGCCACCCATGGCGGTAGGACAGCACCAACCTGTGTCGTCTCCATTGACGGCAATGCAGAATTCTGCCAAAAGAATGAACATGTTCATTCTTTCGGTAGATCAATTTCAGCGGCCGGAATAGTCTACCGCGGTAATTTCGCAGTGCGAATGGGTCCGTGGAGGGCCCGTTTACACCAATGTTAAAGGATAAGTATCATGAAGAAAAACGTATCCCCTATCCGAAGGGTAGGGGATAAGTTTAAGATCGCGGGAGGGTCCGAGTGCTGTCGCACCCCGCAATCTCCTGTTTGGAGCCCCTGTTCTACAGCACAGGAGCGCGTCACGACCCCTGCCCGAAGTTTTTCTTCATGATACTTATCCTGGTTCACACAAATCGTAATTCCCGATCTTGTGGAAATTCCGTAGTGTGAACATACGCTTAGGCAAAGACAAAAAAACTAAAAACTCGTTACCCATGGTAACCAATAACAGCTCTACTTTTCATTCCTTACAGAGTTCTGATAATGGTTGTTAGGGGCAATATTATACATCTCCCTCATGTGGCTATATGGACTGTACCGGCTCGGTATTACGCCATACAGCTTCCGGGCACAAGGTGCTGCTGTGCCCTGTCCTTACACTAGAGTCTGTCACACCTATCGTGCCCTGTCGTGAGACTTTATTGATACTTGTGACAAGTAGGAGGCGTTTTAAGCATAATATAACGTTTTTTTATTCACTGTATAACAGCCAGGGGGCCACACTCCGAGGGCGCCCCCCTATGCCCAAACCCAGCACGGGCACTGACTGACTGACTGACTGCTGCCCCGCCCTAGTTCCGCCCCTCGCAGACGTATCCGTTGTAGAGTGTGTGTGGAGCCGGGCAGCCCCAGGTATCACTCCGCGGCGGGCTGCCTCTCTTGTCATAAGCGGCTAAAATAGTTCGGCTGGCGGAAGAGTACGGGCAACAGAGACTCTGCCGCTGCCGCCTGAGATGGCAGGGGAGCAGCGGGCAGGAGGCAGAGGAGAGGCCGGGGATCCGCCTGAGGCCCCTGTGCGGGTCCTGCAGAGCCTGAGAGTGAAGATCTGTGAGTATAGCCGAGCTGTGCCAGCTGTGGACATCCATTCACTGCTGCTATAGACTTGTATTGTGCGGTATGTGTGCGGTACCTGGGGATGGGAGCACTAGTGCAACTTTGTGTGCCCGGGCCAGAGAACTAGTGGGTAAACAACAGTTCACACACATGCGGGGGCTCCTCATACATTCCGGGGTCCAGCACTCTGTATACTCTATATACTCTACCTGTATATTAGATAGCTAGGGAGAGGGACAATAATAGGAAGAGTAACAAAGAATAAGTACATAGGATACTTGCTGATATTGGTTATGATATAGAGCTGTGTTTCCCAAACTGCGTGCCTACAGCTGTTGCAAAACTACAACTCCCAGCATGCCCAGACAGCCGAAGGCTGTCTGGGCATGCTGGGAGTTGTAGTCTTGCAACAGTTGGGAAGCACTGATCTAGAAGAGCGGATTTTCCAGTTCAGTACTGGACAGTCCTAAACCAATGCAACTCACATTTAGTTCTACTACACACGTTTATTTATGTAGATAAAAACCAAAAATTGGCACCGCACTCCAAAGGATTCAAAAAAACCCCGAGAGAAACGTATTCACACATGGCAAAAAAACAGCAACGTTTCAGCTCATAAAGAGCCTTTTTCATGCTTGAAAAAGGCTCTTTATGAGCTGAAACGTTGCTGTTTTTTTGCCATGAGTGAATACATTTCTCTCGTTTTTTTGAATCCTTTGGAGTGCTGTGCCAATTTTTGGGGTATATATTAGAGATGAGCAAACTTAGTCAATTCGATTCGTCACGAACTTCTCGGCTCGGCAGTTTGATGACTTATCCTGCATAAATTAGTTCAGCTTTCAGGTGCTCCGGTGGGCTGGAGACTCTTTCCTAGGACTGTATCCACCTTTTCCAGCCCACCGGAGCACCTGAAAGCTGAACTCATTAATGCAGGATAAGTCATCAACTGCCGAGTCGAGAAGTTCGTGACGAATCGAATTTACTGTAAGTTCGCTCATCTCTAGTGTGTGTGTGTGTGTGTGTGTGTGTGTATATATATATATATACATATATATATTGTGTATAGATTAGGCCCGAGCCATAGCTTCACCCTAAGTAGCCTCCATATAGGTCACTGAGTGAGAGAGATGTGATACAGCGCAGCCCCTGTGGATGGAGCCTTCCATACAGAATTCTCCAACCTCCGTCTGGATGTTCCGATGGCTTCTTGCCTCGGAAGAGTCCTCGCTGTAACCTATAGATCTGACTTTAAAGTGATTTACAAGCCTAGCAGTTATGAGCATGAGGACACGTAAGTGTAAAATATACTCGCGTATATACACCTGCACGTAAATACACTCTACACCAGCGGACGTTTTATGCATCTTTTATTTCTTTGTAAACTTTAGATTTACTGCCGTATACTATGGCTGATTTTATTGTCTACAGCTTATAATGAAGTAACTTTTAGGCAATGTAGTTTTATTGTTAGGTTTATATTGTATCTATTATCTTATCTATCTCGTATTTATCCGGCTAATGGTCATCTTATTCATCATGTATGTATTGCATATATCTGTCTCAAATCTACTGTATCAGGCGTCTTGTCTCATTTCTATCTTATATCGGTCTATCGTATAGATCTACCATCTTATGTCCTGTCTCATGTTTTTATTATCTAGGACATATTTTAAATGTATCTATTCTCTTATCTCATATTTTCTCTTATCTACCATCTGTTATAGCTGTCTGATATATCTATCTATCTATCTATCTACCTATCTACCATCTATTATAGACAAAGGTCAGGTGTGTATATAAGGTGTCTTGGATGTTCCAGATCCTGCCATGCTTACTGAATTGTTCACACAGAGGCATATTCACAGTGTAGGGTCCGTCCCAATGAGGCCACCTTATCGCGGTGGGACGGCCCAAGCTATTTGACCGCCGGCGGAGACAAATTTGCGAGCGAAGTGCCTCACTATTTCATAGTTTCACATTTGCATCTATTACACCATAGCTGTATAGCTCTCCATGTTTTAACTGCATATTCATGTTTCACCTATATCCTTGTGCTGGCAGTGTGCTGCTGCATTCTTCTGTTGCTGTACCATCTATTATAGCTGTCTGGTATCTCTCTACCATCTATTATAGCTGTCTGGTATCTCTCTACCATCTATTATAGCTGTCTGGTATCTCTATCTATCTATCATCTATTATAGCTGTCTGGTATCTCTATTTATCTATCATCTATTATAGCTGTCTGGTATCTATCTATCTATCATCTATTATAGCTGTCTGGTATATCTATCTATCTATCTATCTATCTATCATCTATTATAGCTGTCTGGTATATCTATCTATCATCTATTATAGCTGTCTGGTATCTCTATCTATCATCTATTATAGCTGTTTGGTATCTCTATCTATCATCTATTATAGCTGTTTGGTATCTATCTCTCTATCATCTATTATAGCTGTCTGGTATCGTTATCTATCATCTATTATAGCTGTCTGGTATCTCTATCTATCATCTATTATAGCTGTTTGGTATCTCTATCTATCATCTATTATAGCTGTTTGGTATCTCTATCTATCATCTATTATAGCTGTCTGGTATCGTTATCTATCATCTATTATTGCTGTCTGGTATCGTTATCTATCATCTATTATAGCTGTCTGGTATCTCTATCTATCATCTATTATAGCTGTTTGGTATCTCTATCTATCATCTATTATAGCTGTTTGGTATCTCTATCTATCATCTATTATAGCTGTCTGGTATCGTTATCTATCATCTATTATTGCTGTCTGGTATCGTTATCTATCATCTATTATAGCTGTCTGGTATCGTTAGCTATCATCTATTATAGCTGTCTGGTATCGTTAGCTATCATCTATTATAGCTGTCTGGTGTCTATCTCTCTATCATCTATTATAGCTGTCTGGTATCATTATCTATCATCTATTATAGCTGTCTGGTATCATTATCTATCATCTATTATAGCTGTCTGGTATCGTTATCTATCATCTATTATAGCTGTCTGGTATCGTTATCTATCATCTATTATAGCTGTCTGGTATCTCTATCTATCATCTATTATAGCTGTCTGGTATCTCTATCTATCATCTATTATAGCTGTCTGGTGTCTATCTCTCTACCATCTGTTATAGCTGTCTGGTATCGTTATCTATCATCTATTATAGCTGTCTGGTATCTATCTATCTATCATCTATTATAGCTGTCTGGTATCTATCTCTCTACCATCTATTATAGCTGTCTGGTATCTCTATCTATCTATCATCTATTATAGCTGTCTGGTATCGTTATCTATCATCTATTATAGCTGTCTGGTATCTCTATCTATCATCTATTATAGCTGTCTGGTATCGTTATCTATCATCTATTATAGCTGTCTGGTATCTCTATCTATCATCTATTATAGCTGTCTGGTGTCTATCTCTCTACCATCTGTTATAGCTGTCTGGTATCTATCCTCTGTGACTCTCATAACGGGGCTGTCTCAAATCTACTTTTATCAATAGTCTTATTTGTCTCATATCTAATCTATCTATCTCATATCTATTCTATCATCTTATCTGATCACACAAGCTACAGATCTTGACTTGTTGTTATATGTAGATACAAACGCTAGCCGAGAAGGAGGAGATTGAGGATGAGAAGAATGGATCAATTCTTTACAGTCCCTAGACAAAACTTGGGATTTGCCTTGGGAGACAGATAGGCTTTTTAGGAAAAAGCTAGCCGACATTTTGTCCAATGCAAGTTCACCCAGATCTTCTGAGCCCACAATCCGTCTAGCATTCATCAGTTGGCTTGGCTTGACTTGACCATTGGGCAGGGGTGGCAACTGTTAAAGGAAAACGATCCTCCCGTTCACCCACACTAAACCCAATACACTGGGTTATAGTGCGGGCGAACAGAAGACCGATGTGGGGTCTCTGAATAACATGCGTACCTTCAGTCTGGTGCCCGGTCCATCTGAAGGTCTGCTTCTTTATTTTGCAAAATGCACACTGGAGGTGAGCCCACCGGGGGGGATTTGAATATTCATGGACGCTGGTCACATGAGAACTCAGTAGGCGCAAGTGCTCACGTGACAAGCGCAACATGAATATTTAAATTCACCTGGTGGGCCCACCTCCTGTGCGCAGTACACCAAAAACTAGATGAACGTTTTCCTTTACAGAATTAGTCTGTTGGCATGGTAAATAGATCTGTGATCCACCTCTGACCATCACAGATGTCCTAGACTCTCCTAGACTTTGTAAACATAAATTGGATGTTGGGGCAGATATTGTTCAGGTAGTAATGATGGACGTGATGTTGCTCTTCACTGTCGGACCAGAGGAGAAACACATGGTCTGTGTATCGCCAGCACATGTCTGAAGTGGTGGGACACGTAAACGTGTGTCTCATCAAGCACAGTTGCATACACATTTGCATATGTGGGCGCCAGGTTGGTCCCCATGGCAGTTCCCACTATTAGCATATAATAAAGATCATTAAAAGGAGATAAGTTGTTAGAAAAAATTCTAGCAATGCAGTAATGAATTCACATTTACTAGGAGGAAAATCTGATTTGGTTGTCTGACAGCTAGTATGACTTGGTTATGGTGGGAAGATGTATAAAGACTAGAAGGTACCGGAATGATGGTATTGGGTACAGAGATGTCTTAAAGTTTTTTTTAAATAAATCTACCGTGCCTTTTAGAAAGGATCTAATGTGTGTGGCATAAAAACATAAGATGTGATCAAGGGAAATAGGTGACTGGCCTGGTTATAGATTCCCTCTCAGAGACAATCTGTGTACTTGGAGGGTCAACAAGGGATTGATGGGTCTTTGGAAGCAGATTTAAAACTGGGGTGATAAGGTGTGTGACAGACAAATGCAATGGTTTGGCTATCAAGGTCTCCTTCAAGGCCTGATCTGGTGGATTTAATTTTCCTCTCATCGTCTTTCCTTGGGTCGCTACTTAAAAGCAGATGGGTACCTGTATCTGGCAATTGACGTTCTGCTTCCCGAATATATTTACTTCAATCCATGATTACAACCGCTCTGACTTGGTGAATTTCACCACCAGGTTGTGATTTTGGATCAGGTCATTTAGTGCTTTCAAGCCTGTTTCATATTGGGATGCATTGTTATGTGTTCTGATCTTACCAATGCCTTTATGTACTGATTGACAATAAGGGATTAAAACACACACATATACATAAGGTTAAAAATTGCTAGGCACACGTGAATCAAAGTCAGACAATTTGAAACAATCAGTATCAAATGAACGTACATAACTAGGGGGACATCAATCAGGTTTCTCAGAGAACAAACTTTAACATAAGTTTTCTAAAAAAAAAAATTTACTAAATCAAGTTCAAGTTGGACCCGTTCACCCTACTAGCAGGGCAGGAGTTTACACCCAAGGATACCAGTTGTAATTGATCAGGAGTTGAGTAGAAGAAAGATCTATGACTGGGTTTGGTTCTTTTTTCAAATTCAGTTGCGTTGTCTTGTTGGTCCCCTGTTTTTACGGGACCTCCAGTGACTGTGTACTCCCTGTTTGGTTGGCGTGTTGGATGAACACTTAAAAAAAAAAAAAATTACAAAAAAATTGTCATTCATGTTATTAATGATAACAGAAGACACCTTACTAGGTCCAGACTTCACATCAGTCTTTAGGGTCACATATTTCCATTTGTTTGGCTACTTCACAATAGTAGACCTTATTGGTAAAAGGGTACTCCGCTGCTCATCGTATGAAACCAACTGTTCTGAACGCTGAAGCCGATGCGGGGAGCTCGTGACGTCATAGCCCCACCCCCTCATGACATCACGCCCCGCCCCTCAATGCCGGCCGGCTCCTTACATGACAGTGCGCTCAGCCTATCACCGACTGAGGTGGGACATCGCTGCTGCCAGTGATAAGCGGACGTCTCTGTGACGTTCCCGTCCCCAGGAAGCAGCATGAAGATCGCAGCGGAGAACAGTGAGGCCGATAACGGAGCAATGGGGAAACGTAGGAAGGGGAGTCAAAGTTTATTTTGTTTACTTCTACAGCCCGGGCACTATTTTGTTTACTTCTACAGCCCGGGCACAGGAATATGTCAAATTAATCAGTACAGATGTCCTTTATTAATAATTTCCAGCATGCAACTCATTCATTTAAAGCGCCGGCGGCTCACAGGAGGATGGGGGAGCAGCGCCCGCAGGTCACATATGATTAGTTCCCCGATGTGGGGGATAGCGCAGCCCTGCGGCTGATAATTCATTGGGGGGGGGGGGGGGGGGTTAGAAAAGCAGAGAAGCGCCCGCAGGGCACATATGATTAGTTCCCCAGCGTGGGGGGGAAATACCATAAAATACTGTGGAACCGCCATAACTTACAAAAATACAGTCATATGCATTTTTGGTCGTACCACCCAGCACTAACACCCACCTGTGAGAGCTACACACCAGCGCTGGAGGCTCCGAGTCTGAAGCCTCACGACTACGGGGTCGGGATATTGTGATGTCGTTACTCTGCCCAGTGTGATGTCTGCCCCGCCCCCTCAATGCAAGTCTATGGGAGGTTGTCACGCCACCTCCCATAGACTTGCATTGAGGGGCAGGGCGTGATGTCACAAGGGGGCGGGGTCATGAAGTCACAATATCCCGGTCCCATAGTCTCCAGCGCTGCCGTGCAGCTCACACAGGTTGGTGCTGCATGAGAGATTGCGGGGGTCCCCAGCAGCGAGACCCCGCGATCAGACATCTTATCCCCTATCCTTTGGATAGGGGATAAGATGTCTTAGGGCCGGAGTACTCCTTTAATGTCCATCTTCATGGGGAGTTTGTTTCTTCATATAACAACCAGTCAGTATATGTAGCTTGTGTGATCAATATATGTTGCTCTTCTCTACTTTGGTCTATCTATCTAAATTGTTTCTGAAGAGCAGCACATCCATCAATGTGCGAGGCAGAGGGGGGTGAGTGCAGGCATTAGAGTCTTGGTCAGATGCCTTCTATGTAGACATAGGGATAAACCCCAGAACACCAACATCCAGTTTGCAAAAATGTATTCATATAGTCCATCTTGTGCATTGTTATGAAAGGAGCAAAGTTCAGCAGCAGAAATCCGGGGATCAGTCTCAGATGTGTGACGTAGGTCCTTCTGTAAAGACACAAATCCTACACGTGTGAACATAGCCTTATATGTAGAGGATGGTACATATCTAAGGCTGAGATGACACATCAAGTATTTGTTGCAGCTTTTGCACTGAAATTCGGCAACACAGTATAGTGTAAGTGAATGGGGATCTAACAAACATAAGAAATCCACAGCAGACTCTAAACCTGCTGGATAATCTGGTGTAGAAACATTGCTGACTTTCTCCACAAATTGTATTCAATAACAAAAATGCACATGTTATGATGTAGATTTTATTGTGGATTTTTTAGGCCTGTTCCATAGTGTAACAATCAGTCTTGAAATTGTTGGTTACATAACTTTATTATACAGTGATTAAGTTTATTTACTCAACTACGGACAACTCCTTCAAATGCCAACCAGCAGCTAAATGTGGCTGTATACAGGTGCTGGTTAGAGGGAGCTGTATATACGGGTGCTGGTTAGAGGGAGCTGTATATACGGGTGCTGGTTAGAGGGAGCTGTATATACGGGTGCTGGTTAGAGGGAGCTGTATATACGGGTGCTGGTTAGAGGGAGCTGTATATATGGGTGCTGGTTAGAGGGAGCTGTATATACGGGTGCTGGTTAGAGGGAGCTGTATATACGGGTGCTGGTAAGGGCAGTAGTGTGGATGTACAGAGGATTGATGCTGTATACCATGTGATAGAGTGCCAGTCTCTGTAGTATGTCATTGTTTTATTCATGTTGGTGCATTTAAAGAGATGTGCACTTACATTGTGAGCAATCGGTTGCATTTTATGTGATTTTTATTTTTATTTTGGTGGATGTGATTTTATTTAATTTTTTTAATTTTTTTTTATCATATACACACATATATATTTTTTCCTTTAGACTTGGTCCACACTGCAATTTTAATTTGTGTTTTGTTACGTTTTAATTTTGCTGTATACAAATGCATAATAGAGTGCGCCATTGTATACAGTTAATTGAAAACAGATTTGTGTTTATAGCATATAGGAGCATCTGTTTCAGTATTTCACTAGTATAAAAAAACAAAAAACAAAAGTGTGAACCCAGCCTTAGTTGGAACATTATTATAAAGTTCCTTTTACTTATCTTCACCACTATTTTCAGCCCGTTTTTTTTTATTTACAGAGGGTGTATCATTAATGTGGTTGTTTTTTGTTTTTTAGTTATTTGGTTGCGTGTGTATTTAGTGCTATAATCTTTTCAGATCTTGATACCTTGTATAGATAACGTCAAACCAGATTTGTTATGTATGTGTGATTCATACTGAGCAATTTTATTACATAAGTAAAATATATTTATACACAGTGTTTATAAAAAGTACTTACCCTCCCGAACTTCATGCTTATTATGTGACACCATTGAAGATTTAATCAAAGATGCAGTGCTGTGTGCAAGGAGCCATATGGTGGCACATAGTCAGTCCGTATGGATCTTTAACACTGACCTAAAGGAAGTATTGTATACTGCCATATGGTGCATCTGTGATACAGCAGTCTTAGGTGTATACAACAGTTATTATCCCCCCCCCCCCCCATGAATTCTTTATAAAGACCAGATTAACCTATGTCCAATAATGCTGGGAGTTGTAGTTTTGCAACTGCTGGAGGTCCACAGTTTGGAGATCACTGCCTTATAATCATGACGTTTTCAATGGTAATCAGCAGAACTGTGAATACAGGTCTGGGATATATTATGTTTTCTAAACTTTTTATTTTTTAAAATTTTTTTTTATATACCAGTCTTAAAGGAAATCTGTCACAATTGTCACCTGCATTAACCTGTCAGTATAGACAGGGAGTGCAGGTGACACTGAATACAACGATACTTACCTTGTCCCGTTCCGTGCTGTGGTTCACCAGCAATCCTCTTTGGTATCTTCAGCTTCAGGCCCAATTTGGAGCATGGGCGGAGCTTGGTGACATCACCGCTGCTGTTTACTTGGAGTGGGACCCAGCAGAGAACAGCAGCGGTGACATCACTAAGCTCCGCCCATGCTCCAAGTCGGGCCTGGAGCTGAAGATACCAAAGATGATTGCCGGAGAACGACTGCACGTAAAGGGACAAGGTAAGTACTGTTGTCATCAGTGTCACCTGAACTACCTGTCTGTACTGACAGGTTAATGCAGGTGACAATTGTGACAGATTTCCTTTAAGACTGGTATATAAAAAAAAAAATTTTTTTAAATAAAAAGTTTTGAAAACATAATATATCCCAGACCTGTATTCACAGTTCTGCTGATTACCATTGAAAACGTCATGATTATAAGGCAGTGACAGGTTAGTGCAGGTGACACTGATGACGGTTTTCCTATAATGCCAAAAGTAGGCAAACCCATGATTTTTAATGTAAGCAACCAGATGTCTAATATTTTTGGGGGTAGACCGGGATTAGGCATGTTGGATTTTGACTGCCCCATCCTCTTGTTTTTGGGGAGATAAGCTGCTGGAGCAGTCTGGTAGTTGCTTACTTACCCCTCTCTCCATAGAGAATACAGGGGGGGGGGGGGGATCAGGACCAGCAAAATTATGGCTATTAACCCCTTAAGGACCCTTGACGCCCTGGTACTTAAGGACCCCGCCGCGCACCGGGTGGGGATCAGACCGGAATGCCTGCTTAAATCATTCAGCAGGCATCCCGTGCAAGGGCCCAGGGGGGTCATCAGACAGCTGTTTGGGCATGCTGGAATATGTAGTTTTGCAACAGCTGGAGGGCTACAGTTTGAGACCACTATCTAGTGGTCTCTAAACTGTATCCCTCCAGATCTTGCAAAACTACAACTCCTAGCATGGCCAAACAGCTGTTTGCTGTCCGGGCATGCTGGGATTTGTAGTTGTGCAACATCTGGAGGGTCAGTTTGGAGATCACTTTGCAGTGTTCTCTAAAACCAGATGTTGCAAAACTGCAAATCCCAGCATGCCCAAACAGCTGTCTTGGCATGCTGGGAGTTGTAGTTGCGTACCTCCAGCTGTTGTGTAACTACATCTCCTAGCATGCCCTTTGATCAGTACATGCTGGGAGTTGTAGTTTTGCAACAGCTGGAGGCACTCTGGTTGGAAAATACTGAGTTAGATAACAGAACCTAACTGAAGGTTTTCCAACCAGTGTGCCTCCAGCTGTTGAAAAACTACAACTCCCAGCATGCATGGTCTGTCAGTACATGCTGGTAGTTGTAGTTTTGAAACAGCTGGAGGTTTCTTGCTTCAAGTTTGGGCTGCGGCAAATTTTTCGCCGCATCGCAAACTCCTAGCGGGAAACTCACCGTAACACGCCAGTGCGAATGTACCCTAAAAACACTACACTAACACATAATAAAGGGTAAAACGCTACATAAACACCCCCTTACACTGTCGTCGTCCCCCCCCAAATAAAAATTTAAAACTTATTGTATGGCTGTGTTTCCAAAACGGAGCCTCCAGCTGTTGCAAAACAACAACTCCCAGCATTTCCGGACAGCCACTGACTGTCCAGGCATGCTGGGAATTTAGCAACCGCTGGAGGCACCTTGTTAGGGGTATTCTATGCCAGTGATTCCCAGTGTCCACCCCTGTGCAATCCCTTACTTAGTCCTCAAATGCACATGGTGCTCTCACTTCGGAGCCCTGTCGTATTTCAAGGAAACAGTTTAGGGCCACATATGAGGTATTTCCGTACTCGGGAGAAATTGCACTACAAATTTTGGGGGGGGGGGGGTCTTTTTCTCCTTTTACCCCGTATGAAAAGGAAAAGTTGGGGTCTACACCAGCATGTTAGTGTAAAAAATTTTTTTTTTTTATTTTAAATTTTTTTTTACACTAACATGCTGGTGTTGCCCCATATTTTTTATTTTCACAAGCGTTAAAAGGAAAAAAAAAAAAAGACCCCCAAAATTTGTAACACAATTTCTCCTGAGTACAGAAATACCCCATATGTGGGCATAAAATGCTCTGTGGGCGCACAACAAGGCTCAGGAGTGAGAGCGCACCATGTACATTTGAGGCCTAAATTGGTGATTTGCACAGGGGTGGCTGATTTTACAGCGGTTCTGACTAGAGATGAGCGAACTTACAGTAAATTCGATTCGTCACGAACTGCTCGGCAGTTGATGACTTATCCTGCATAAATTAGTTCAGCTTTCAGGTGCTCCCGTGGGCTGGAAAAGCTGGATACAGTCCTAGGAGACTCTTTCCTAGGACTGTATCCACCTTTTCCAACCCACCGGAGCACCTGAAAGCTGAACTAATTTATGCAGGAAAAGTCATCAACTGCCGAGCAGAGAAACAATTTTTTCCCAAAAGCTCAATGGCGCTCCTTCTTTTCTGAGCATTTTAGTGCTCCAGCAGAGCACTTTATGTCCACACATGGGGTATTTCCATACTCTTCCATAGAAGAGATGGGGTTTCAAATGTTGGGGGGCATTTTGTCCTATTACCATTTGTAAAAAAAATTTAATTTGAGGGAAAACTAGCATTTTAGTGAGAGAAAAAAAAAAAAATGTTTTCACATCCAACTTTAACGAAAAGTCGTCAAACACCTGTGAGGTGTTAAGGCTCACTGGACCCCTTGTTACGTGCCTTGAGGGGTGTAGTTTCCAAAATAGTATGCCATGTGGGTTTTTTTTTTTTTTTTTTTTTGCTGTTCTGGCACCATAGGGGCTTCCTAAATGTGACATGCCCCCCAAAAACCATTTCAGAAAAACTCACTCTCCAAAATCCCACTGTCGCTCCTTCCCTTCTGAGCCCTCTACTGCGCCCGCCGAACACTTGACATGCACATATGAGGTATTTCCTTACTCGAGAGAAATATGGTTACACATTTTAGGAAGATTTCTCTCCTTTTACCCCTTGTAAAAATTCTATAACAGGGTCTACAAGAACATGCGAGTGTAAAAAAGGTAGATTTTGAATTTTCTCCTTCAATTTGCAGCTATTCCTGTGAAACACCTAAAGGGTTAACAAACCTTTTTGAATGTCATTTTGAATACTTTGAGTGGTGCAGTTTTTATAATGGAGTCATTTGTGGGGTATTTCTAATAAGAAGGCCCTTCAAATCCACTTCAAAACAGAACTGGTCCCTGAAAAATTTCGGTTTTTAAAATTTTGTGGAAAATTGCTGCTATACTTTGAAGCCCTCTGATGTCTTTCAAAAGTAAAAACATGTCAACTTTATGATGGAAACATAAATTAGACATATTGAATATGTGAATAAATATATAATTTATTTGGAATATTCATTTTCATTATAAGCAGAGAGCTTCAAAGTAAAAAAAAATGCAACATTTTCATTTCACCAAGAAATGATGCAAGTATCGACAAAATTTTACCACTAACATAAAGTAGAATATGTCACGAAAAAACAGTGGTCAGATGTGCAAAAAAATGGCCGTGTCCTACAGTGAAAATTGGCTGGGTCCTTAAGGGGTTAAAGGGGTGTGTGTGTGTGCACTTCTTAATAAATTTGCAATTTTTTTTACTGTCCGTGTGCCCCACATTGAAATACACTGCTCAAAAAAATAAAGAGAACACTAAGATAACACATCCTAGATCTGAATGAATGAACTAATCGTATGAAATACTTTCGTCTTTACATAGTTGAATGAGCTGACAACAAAATCACAAAAATTATCAATGGAAATCAAATTTATCAACCCATGGAGGTCTGAATATAGAGTCACACTGAAAAGTGGAAAACCGCACTACAGGCTGATCCAACTTTATGTAATGTCCTTAAAACAAGTCAAAAGGAGGCTCAGTAGTGTGTGTGGCCTCTACGTGCCCATATGACCTCCCTACAATGCCTGGGCATGCTCCTGATGAGGTGGCGGATGGTCTCCTGAGGGATGTCCTCCCAGACCAGGACAGTCTGTGGTCCAACGTGGCGTTGGTGGATGGAGCAGGACATGATGTCCCAGATGTGCTCAATCGGATTCAGGTCTGGGGCACGGGCGGGCCAGTCCATAACATCAATGCCTTCCTCTTGAAGGACCTATTGACACACTCCAGCCACATGAGGTCTAGCATTTTCTTGCATTAGAAGGAACCCAGGGCCAACCGCACCAGCATATGGTTTCACAAGGGGTCTGAGGATCTCATCTCGGTACCTAATAGCAGTCGGGCTACCTCTGGCAAGCACATGGAGGGCTGTGCGGCCCCCCGAAGAAATGCCACCCCACACCATTACTAAGGAAGGAAGACAGTGCAGCACTAACAGGCACATAAACAATAGTGAAGCCACAAAAAAAAAGGCTCGGTACGTTACCCACCCCCAAAATGTGCATGAAGCTGTATTACTATGGATTTTTTTTAATTTAATTTTAATTTTTTTTAAAGGAAAATTTTTTATGCCACATATGGGTTATTTATGTAGTCTGTAAAAATTCTTACACAATTTTGTGCCTTATTCTATTTTAACAAACAAATTTTAAAATTCAGTGGGCACGTGTATATTCAACCTTAAAATGAATAGTTATTAGTGATATAATACATTTTCTATTATTAACATTAACATCAATGTAGTAGCTTTGTTTCATGATGCAGAACATGAACAGTTGTTTAAAGTGGGTGTCAATGTTCTTTTCTACAGACGTATGCACTTTCTGTAAGCCAGGTTGGACCTGGAATACATATGCCGCTTTTAAATGGAGATGCGCCCTTTTTTTCTTCATAAATGGCGACAATCGCATTTGATAAATACATGACCACTGCAAAGTAAAAAAAAAAATTACTATGTGAGCAGATTTCAGAAATGTGATTTGGAATCATCAAAAATGAAAAAGTCGCAGCATGTATAGAAAAGTTGCACGTGCAACTTTTTTACGTAAAAAAAAAAATCTACCACGGAGCTTGATAAATCTCCTTCATGGTGCTTGTTTGGTGCAACTGCAAAACCAGGCCCCTCTCAAACGATGTCCCGCAGCGCGACGTTCTGCCGCTCTGCTTTCCCAACGTTTTCTATACACTCACCAGTATTGCGGTATATGGAAAAAAAAACCACACCGGTATTCGGTATGAACTGGTATACCGCCAAGCACTATGTAAATGTAAGTATATGTATATATCATAACAGGAAATCCTAATTGAAAGGATAGTCCAGACATTCACCTTGTAGCATCAACCCTGCTGAGTGCTTACCTGAGTATAGCAGAAAATCTCCGAGGTGCCTGCATCAGGACTTTGTCCTCGACCTATTGATCTTTCACTTTAACTTTCCTTAGCTATATTCATGTAAGAAAGCAGATCATGGAGCTAGTCTTTTAAGGGAATTTTGCATGTGTTTTATTTTCATTAAATGTAATTATGGCGAAGATAAATAATTAGCATATTTGTGTTAATTGTATTAATTAATTTATTCATTCATTTATTTATTTTTATATTTTGTAGCCTTTTTATTTTTTTTCCCATTTTGGGGCTGTAGTATTGCAGGCACATTTATCCTTCTTGTGTGGTCTATATACATTGTGCAGGGGTGGGGGAGAATAGTTTCCTGGAGACCGTATTAGTCCGGGGACAATATGGAGAACAGTATTGACTCTCCCCCAGAGACCAGGAAGTGATAGGGTTGCTGCATACAAAGCCTTTCTAAGTTATAGTATATAATGCTTTCCTCCCTTAGTCACTCTTCTGTATGGATTTTTTTTTTTTGTGTGTTCTAACTTTGGTTCGGTATCATAAGAGATCGGTTTTTCATCCCTATTCAGTTCTTATTGTTAAAGAATTACCGTATTTTTCGTCATATAAGACGCACCTAATTTTATAGGATAAAAATCTAGAAAATAAAGATTCTGAACCAAATACAATGTAAAGTATAGGACAGTGATCTTCAACCTGCGGACCTTCAGATGTTTCAAAACTACAACTCCCAGCATGCCCGGACAGCCGTTGGCTGTCCGGGCATGCTGGGAGTTGTAGTTTTGCAACATGTGGAGGTCCGCAGGTTGAAGACCACTGGTATAGGAGGTTATACTCACGTGTCCCCGCCACTCCGGACCCGTCACCGCTGCCCTGGATGTCGCCCTCCATCGCTGTCGCCGCGTCCCCAGGGTGTCCCCCGTCGCTCCGGAACGTCTCTGCTGCCCGATATCCTCGCTCTCCGTCGCCGCCATGATGTCGCTACGCACACCGCTCCTATTGGATGACGGGAGAGCTCCGGCCATGCACGGGATCCTAGCACGGAGCAGACACCGAGGAGGCAGGTAAGGTCCCTCCCGGTGTCCTGTAAGCTGTTCGGGAATTTCACCGCGGCGGTCCCGAACAGCCCGACTAAACAGCCGGGTTAGTGTTATTTTCGCTTCAGATGCGGCGGTCAGCTTTGATCGCCGCGTCTGACTGTTTAATACAGGGCATCGCTGCGATCGGACCGCCGCGATAGGTGTGTATGCGCCGTATAAGACGCACCAACTCCCCCCCAGTTTCGGGGAAGAAAAAGTGCGTCTTATACGGCGAAAAATACGGTAATATAATTTTTTTTTATTTTTTTTTTGTGATATTGCTGAAATACAAATGTAAAAAAGTTGAACAAATTAAGGCGTAAACTGTGAAAAATGGAACATGCATTTTTAAATTCAACCAAATGACTTTTGTTAACAAAAAAGTATTTTTGTTGTGAAATTGAAAAGAAAACCCGCATTTTGCTAATTTCAGAGAATTTTGTTTTTACGCCGTGCACTTTACGGTAATATGAACATGTTCTCATAATTCTGTGGGTCAATTAAATTTAAATAGCCACTTTTTTTTTTTTATTATTGTACAAAAAACCTTTTTTTTTTTCTATTTTTTTTTTTTTTTTTTTTTTTAATTGCTCTGTTCAGACCCCCATAATTTTCATTTTTCCGTATACGGGGCAGGATGAGGGCTAATTTTTGTGCCATGATCTGTAGTTCTTATCAGTACCACTTCTGCATATATGTGGCTTTTTATTTAATTATTCTGGGATGTGATGTGACCAAAAACCCAGCAATTTTGGACTTTATTTATTTTTAACGTTTACGCTGTACGGGAACATTAACATTATATTTTAATAGTTTAGACATTTACGCATGCGTCGATACCACACGTTTAATTTAACTTTGTAAAATGGGGTGATTTTATTTTATTGGGGCAGGGACTTATTCTTTTTTGTATACTCTTCTTTCTATTGCTCTGGTCTGCCAGAAGGCAAACCAGTGCAGCAGATTGCTGGAGCCACCAGAAGGCAGGTCAGGGGACCTCCGGCAGCTATCTTGACCGAATGTCCGCATTTTTGTCGAGGGTGGTCCAATCAGTCACCCACAAGAACACTAATGACACTGATGCTGTGATTGGTATTGATCATGGCATCAGAGGAGTTAATAGCGGACATCAGCACGATTGCTGAGGTCCGCCAATACTGGCAGGTCCCTGGCTGCTAAAAGCCACGCGTGAATCAAGCACAGCTTCTGCTCTTGCTTAATGTATAGGACTATAAATATCAATGGGTATGTAATGGTCCCATTAGCCACACTAGGTGATGTCTATCCTGCAGTCAATATAAACAAATGCTGTAATAAGGATAGTGCATAAAACGTCGCTTTTAATAGGGCAGTTTAACCCCTTAAGGACTCAGCCCATTTGGGCCTCAAGGACTCAGAGAATTTTATTTTTACGTTTTTGTTTTTTCCTCCTCGCCTTCAAAAAAATCATAAATCTTTTATATTTTCATCCACAGACTAGTATGAGGGCTTGTTTTTTGCACGACCAGTTGTCCTTTGTAATGCCATCACTCACTTTACCATAAAATGTATGGCGCAACCAAAAAAATACTATTTTTGTGTGGGGAAATTAATAAGAAAACCGCAATTTTGCAAATTTGGAAGGTTTCCTTTTCATGCCGTACAATTTACGGTAAAAATGACGTGTTCGTTATTCTTTGGATCAATACGATTAAAATGATACCCATGATAATATACTTTTCTATTACTGTTGCGCTTAAAAAATAGCAAGCTGTTTAACCAAATTAGTACGTTTAAAATCCCCCTATTTTAAAGACCTATAACTCTTTTTAATTTTTTCCGTATAAGCAGCTCTATGAGGGCAAATTTTTTGCGCCATGATCTTTACTTTTTATTGATACCATATTTGCTTATATAAAACTTTTAATACTTTTTTGATAAATTTTTTTTTTTTTTTTGGAATAAAATGTTATAAAAAAGCAGCTATTTGGGACTGTTTAATTTTTTTACGTTCACGCCGTTCACCAGGGGGCGAACATCCTCCATACTTAACTGGACCGAGGCCTCTGCAGCTGCTCCATCAGTTGATGAATGTTTGTCGGAGGAGCGGGTGCAGATCTCGCAGCCTGTTTTAGCGTATCCTAAACATGTTCAATTGGGTCACAGTCCAGTGAGTTTGGGGACAGTGTGGAGAATTCATTGCTCTGTTCTGTCAAAGACATGGCACATTATCCTGTTTAAAATATGGCCTTGTGATCAGGAGAGAGCTTCTGAAGGTATGGGTGAAAATTGTCAGCTAACAGGCCTTTCTAGCGTTTACCATTTGAGCACTGTGGTATGATGACCAACAGTCCAAAAGCAAGCTTGGAAGACTCCCCCCAGATAATGACACCACCAGCACCGGCCTGGTGCACCCACAACATAGGGCTTTATTCAGTATACGTCAGATGTGGAACTTGCCATCCGTAGGGTTGAGCAAGAAATAGAACTCATCATTCCAGATGACCTCCTGCTTTTTTCTTCTGTCTGTAATGATGTAGGGTTGTCTGGGGCACTCTTCGGCTATTGAATCCCAGGCGACACCAGGTACATCAGTTACTGGTTATTGTGGAATTTTTTTGTACTTGCCCACTGTTGTACTGCTGGGTCAGTAGGTCCACTGTGTTGCGCCTTTGCTGAGATGCCAAGCATATCACTCTGTGCTCGCCTCTTGTATCAACCACACATGGGCTGCCATTGTGTGACCTCTATAAGATGCCTGTCCATGGTTCATCCAGTCTCTACAATCTTTATACTGTGGTTCTAAAACAACCATCAAGTGCAACTATTTTAGAAATACTGACCCCACACTTCTGGGCCCCAATAATCTGCCCATGACTGGCAAATGTGCCTTCTGCTCTACACAGGAGTGGTCAGCAGATTACCTGAGAGCCTATTGTGGTATTGTGTTATTAGTCATAAGGTCAGGCGCCTGCTGTTCCTAATGCAATGATCGTTCAGTGTATTTTGAGACTCCAGACAACAGGCTCATTTGGCAAGAAAAATTGGTCCTATCCACACTGCAGACATTCTGCTGGCAGAATTCCGCTTCAGGATTTTGCTTGTAGAGTCCCATTGTTTTTTAATGTTATTCTGCTGCTCTGTGGAATCGGGGTAGCAGAATTCCACTGCTGGATTGGGCAGGATTCCGAGAGACTGCATTGCCATCTATGAGACTCCGAGCAGTCCTACTGTCAATGGTTTTGCCAGTGCTTGCTTCAGGCGGACATTCAGCCAGTGGAATTCTTCCGGCTAAATGTCTTCAGTGTGAACGAGCCCTAAAGAAGGATCATTATGAATTTAAGACCTACTACTTAAACTGAGTAAACCTGGTTTAGGCGCTAATCTGCACATGTGGTATTCTTTTCTATCAAGTTACTTTACAGTGACTTTTCCTCTATATACAGTTCTTAGGGTAGAACAAAAGTGACATGTACCATATTTTTCGCTGTATAAGACGCACTTTTTCTTCCCCAAAACTGGGGGGGGGGGGGGGGGGGGGGAGTTTGTGCGTCTTATACGGTGAATACACACACCTATCGCGGCGGTCCCTGCGGCCATCAACGGCCGGGGCCTGCGGCTAATATAGGACATCACCGATCGCAGTGATGCCCTGTATTAACCCTTCAGACGTGGCGATCAAAGCTGACCGCCGCGTCTGAAGGGAAAGTGACACTAACCCGGCTGCTCAGTCGGGCTGTTCGGGACCGCTGTGGTGAAATCGCGGTGTCCCGAACAGCTTACAGGACACTGGGAGGGACCTTACCTGCCTCCTCGGTGTCTGCTCCATGCCGGGATCCCCTGCATGGCCGGCGCTCTCCTTCGACGTCCTCACGTCGACCCGCACGCCGTCCTGTCATCCAATAGGAGCGGCGCACATAGCGACGTGATGATGGAGAGCGTGGATCCCGGGGAAGATGATGTCCGGAGCGTCGGGGACACCATGGGGATGCGGCGACATCGATGGAGCGATATCCAGGGCAGCGGTGACGGGTCCTGAGCGGCGGGGACACGTGTGTATTACCTCCTATACCAGTGGTCTTCAACCTGCGGACCTCCAGATGTTGCAAAACTACAACTCCCAGCATGCCCGGACAGCCAATGGCTGTCCGGGCATGCTGGGATTTGTAGTTTTGCAACATCTGGAGGTCCGCAGGTTGATGATCACTGTTGGGTTCAGAATCTTTTTTTTTTTTTTTTTTTTTCTCCTTCTAGATTTTGCACCTTTAAAATTGGGTGCGTCTTATATGCCGGTGCGTCCTATAGGGCGATAAATACGGTAATACATGTTTAACAGTGCACTGGTTGTTCTTCATTGAAAAAAAAAAAATGTCCTAGTTTAATGAAGACGACCACAGTGCTGAGTGTGAAAAGCATTTCCCCTGTGAGGAAGCGGATATGAAAGGTTTAGTACATCGCCTGTTCATCGTGCAATATTGGTTTTGTTTCTTAAAAAAACCTGTTACCCTTGTCATTGAGGTGGGGTTTCTAGCACAACAGAGATTGTGTGTAAAAGACAATGGTGGAGGAAAGGAGATTGTGGTTTCCGTTCTACACTGAAACTGCACAGATGTACAAAACACATCACACTCACTTCCTAATGTGTGCATGTCTTGCTGCAGAAACCTTTCATATGGTTCTTATTTAACTTATCTCTTCTTCTTAACCAATGTTGCATTTAGAATAAATCATATATTGGTGTTTGTCTTACTTCTGGAGTATGGAGCAGAAATAGATGTAATTCTTCTTTCCCTCCAGCAATACTTTAGGGGGGATTTACAATTGGCTCACATTTTTGTGCTAGTGTAGAGTTATCACCTTCGCTGCGCAAAATTTATTAAGTTGTGCAAATCACAATATAATTTTGCACAAATGACTTGAAGCCCCTGGATAGTGCAAAAGATGGTTAAAAGCTTACACACTGGAGTAAATTTGTGCAAAGCCATCTGCTAACCATGCTCCCCGAAAGAGTGCAAAAAGAGAAATGTGAAAAGTCAGCGCATACAAGTTAGTGCAGCATTATATTTTTAGTACTGGTCAATGCGCAAAATAAAAACACACAGCATTTTAGAGGTGCATGCCAGTTGACAAACCCCCCCCCCCCCATAGTTTTATATGGTGATCTAGAGCTGGGCGGTGTACCAGTTCATACTGAAGACCCGTGTGTTTGTCTTTACGATATGAATTTTTCACATACTGCAATACCGTTTCCATAGTAACCAACTCCAATACGTGATGGCATAGAGGAACCTCCGGCCGCACAGCGTCTCTGGGAAGTGTAGTCCAAGCCACACTGAACTGACTGTGAGGAGCAGGGAGGGGACTACAACTCCCGTCGGGCAAGTGACTTCCGGGGGGGACGCGGGAAACTCGAACAGAACTGTGGAGACATGGAGAAGAGTTACCAGGCAGCCTGATCGAGACCCGGGTACCATGGTGAGGACCCCCCCGACCACCGGGAAACTCGAGCAGAACTGCGGAGACATGGTGGAGAGTTACTGGGCGGCCTGACTGAGACCCTGGGTACAATGGCGAGGACCCCCGACCACCTGACACTATACCGAGTGATCAGCTGATGACCAAGCTGGTCCTACCTATTACACGAGGTGTTATCTGCATATTCAGCCATGAATCTTCCTGTGTAATAGGGGCCTTTAGGATTTTTCAGCTACACGTGCCTGAACAGAGCTTAAAAGGCTAATCTCATGTGGACAGCCATAGCCCGTATGCCCTACCCTTTCTGTGAGCTGGAATTCTGGCAAACTTGACTTCCCCATTTTAAAGGGAAAACATTCTTTTTTTTTTTTTTTTTTTATTTAAATTTTTTCCTTAAAAGAGTGCCAGTTCCTACTGCCTGTGATTGGCTGAGCAGACATTTCCTGTGTGGTGACATGTTACAAGGAAGCCGTGAACAGTGGGGACCCAGGCAGCATCAGAACAGTGGGGGTTGGGAGGGTGAGTGTGCATTATTTTTTACTTTAAGTTTTTTTTTTTTTTTAATTTTTTTTTTTTTTACTATGTTTGACCTACATCTAGCCACAGTAATTCCTTGCTGGCCCTGGCCTCCTGTGGTAAAACCAGCTTTCCCCCCTTGAGCAACCAATTTAAAGTTATTGGGGTCTGTCTGGTAGCGGTTGGTGTCCATTGTGCAATAGATCTGCCACTCCATCCCTTTGATGAAGCAGAACAATGGAACTGATTAAGTAAATGTGAACAGAGCTCTATTTTTTTTTTTGTAATTTTTTTCCCCCTTTTACTCTGTTGAGAAGCGGTGACAGGAGTCTTTAACGTCTATGAGAAGTCTAAAAGGAAAATGCAGTAAGTTACGCCTTGTGATTATTCATAAGGGAGTCCTTCAGATATGGGAAAATACCTTTTATGATAGATTTTTATATATATATATATATATATATATATATATATATATATATATTCTATAATTTTTTTATTTTTTTTATAAAATTATATGAATGGCACTTTAGAAAGTTGTGCATTGATGCATGCCACCAGTGTTTTTTTTTTTAAATCACCAGGAAGAGCATGATCGGCACCACTGCCCAACACTTTTTGCACCTATCTGAGCTATTTACGTCTCAAAAAAATTACTGCAAAAAATATGAAATAAGACAAAAAAAGTGAAAAAAAAATACAGAAACAGCTATTGCAGTGTTTGCTCGCACACTGCATTGTGGGTATAAGGTTATTATATATGTCAGTGTAAAGCACTGTTTACATGACATTTTCAATCTACCATATGTTAGTCTTGCGTTACATTAGACCAGTGTTTCCCAACAAGGGTACCTCCAGCTGTTGCAACATTACAACTCCCAGCATGCCCGGACAGCCAAAGGCTGTCCGGAAATGCTGGGAGTTGTAATTGTGCAACAGCTGGAGGCACCCTGGTTCAGAAACACTGACAAAAATGTTTAATATATGCCAGTGTAAAGCAAAACATTTAGGGCTCGTTGACGCTGCCATTGTGCTGTGTCCCATTCAGCGCCAAACAAGGAAGCCGAACAGCCCCTTTGCACAACAGACCCTACCATCCCAACTCTTCCCATTCACTTAAATGGGGTCAGTCTGGTGTCTGGTATTTTACGTGAGTTGAGAAAAAATTCAGACAGGCATTATTTTATTTTTTTTTACTCAACTTCTGTCGCTCAATCTACTAAAGGGGCAGAACTTCCTTCAGTGGAGCTCAATGGCAGTGTGAACCTTACATTAGTCTCCCATTGACTATAATAAACAAGAAGCTTATTGGTTGTAATCTTATCAGTATTTGTGGTTAAAAAATGGTCACATCTTAGAGCAGCTGCATACTTGTGCGATCTCTCTGTACGGGGGCCAGGCTCTCCGGCCAGATAGCGGGTGTCGACCTCCGCACGAAGCGGTGGCCGACACGCCGCCTCGATACAACTCTATGGCAGAGCCGAAGCGCTGCCTTCGGCAATCTCCGGCTCTGCCATAGAGATGTATTGAGGGGGCGTGTCGGCCGCCGCTTCGTGCGGAGGTCGACACCCGCTATCTGGCCGGAGAGCCTGGCCCCCGTACAGACAGATCGCAGGGGGCCCCAGCGGTCGGACCCCCCCGCGATCTCAAACTTATCCCCTATCCTTAGGATAGGGGATAAGTTTTTCACCACTGGACTACCCCTTTAAGTAATATGTTCTTGCTCTGCCTCCTCCACCCACACACTTTAGATCATCTTTGGTTCTAATGTTTTTCTAAGAATACTTCCCTACTGAATATTATGACATCCCTTTCTTCTTTTTAAATTTTTTTTTTTTTTTTTTTTTTTTTGTGCTGCCGCTCGCCTTTCAGGCCTCCGTAAACAGACAAGTTTGTAGTATTATTTAATGTTTTGTCAGCAACTCACATTAGATGTTCTTGTTTGGTGTAACTATATATAGAGAACTTCACGGCTATCAGGACATTCTGTGCAGACATACTAGAATGGGATGTGTGAACCTTTTTAAAATGTATTTCTAGTGATCGAGACACAAACCATTCTGGGGATGTTTCGTAGCCTCAGTAATAACATTTCTGTAGCTATTACTATATTTTTTTACCTTGTTTTACACTTTTTTTTTTTTTTCTAGTCCCAATGCACTACGCTTCATATAAATGCAACACTCTATAGCAGTGGTCTTCAACCATAGGACCTACAGATGTTGCAAAACTACAACTCCCAGCATGCCCGGACAGCCAACGGCTGTCCGGGCATGCTGGGAGTTGTAGTTTTGCAACATCTGGAGGTCCGCAGGTTGGAGACCACTGTTCTATAGGCTTGTATGAAAGGTATTGTTTGAATCCCATGCATGAAGTAACCTGATCACTGAACTACATTATCCAGCATGCCTGGCTGCCAGATGGTTGAATGGATATGTAGGAATCTTTTTCTATAGTAAGGTTGGGATGAGAAAAGCTAAAAGGGACCAATATACACAGTACCCTTTTACTCAAGTGTTCAACACCATGTTAATGCCCCATTTACATCATGTTTGTGGTCCCTGTTGCATACTGTCAAAAAATGCACTCCTATACCGTGGTGTGCCTGCTACATAGCCATGGGTTTTTATAGACTAATCGTCTATGTGTGATAGTTTGCCTCTTCTATCACTTAAAGGGGTACTACTGTGGAAATTATTATTTTTTTTTTAAATCAATTGGTGCCAGAAAGTTAAACAGATTTTGTAAATCACTTCTATTAAAAAATCTTAATCCTTTCAGTACTTTTTAGGGGCTGTATACTAAAGAGAAATCCAAAAAGAAATGCATTTCCTGTGAGGTACTGACCACAGTGCTCTCTGCTGATCTCTGCTGTCCATTTTAGGAACTGGAGAAAATCCCCATAGCAAATAAATGCTTCTCTGGACAGTTCCTAAAATGGACAGCAGAGGTCAGCAGAGAGCACTGTGGTCAGGACATCACAGGAAATGCATTTCTTTTTGGTTTTCTCTTTAGTAAACAGCCCCTAAAAAGTACTGGAAGGATTAATATTTTTTTTTTAATTGAACTTTCTGGCACCAGTTGATTTAAAAAAAATAAAATAAAATTTCCACGGTAGTACCCCTTTAAGTAGGACGTATGCCTTTTTGTATAGATATAGTTGTTTTTTACAATTTGTCACATTAGCCTTTGTGTGATCCGGAAAATATGGCTTAGGGGTCTATTCACATTTACAGTATCCTGCACAGGATTTGAAGCTGCAGATTTCAATGTAAACTAAATGACATTAAATATGTGAAGGGTACTGTACATGTGAAAGGGTACGGTCACACAAGTCAGTGGGTAGCTACATAATCCACTTGCAGATTATAGCATAAATTACGTTTAAGGAATTCCACAAGCAGAATTTCAGTTGCAGGCAACGCACAGCGGGATTAGTTCATTGTCAATGTACCTTACGGCTGAATTTCCACCTGACAGTTTTATTTGGAAACAGCCAGTGCAGTTTTTAAAGGGGTACTCCTGTGGGAAAACCTTTTTTTCTTTTATTTATTTTTTAAATTTATTATTTTTTAAATCAACTGGTGCCAGAAAGTTTCAACAGATTTGTAAATTACTTCTATAAAAAATTTTTTATTCTTCCAATACTTATTAGGTGCTGAATACTACAGAGGAAATGGTTTTCTTTTTGGAACACAGTGCTCTCTGCTGACATCTCTGTCTATTTTAACCCCTTAACGACGCAGGACGTATATTTACGTCCTGCGCCGGCTCCCGCGATATGAAGCGGGATCGCGCCGCGATCCCGCATCATATCGCGTGGGTCCCGGCGTTAATCAACGGCCGGGACCCGCGGCTAATACCACACATCGCCGATCGCGGCGATGTGCGGTATTAACCCTTTAGAAGCGGCGGTCAAAGCTGACCGCCGCTTCTAAAGTGAAAGTGAAAGTGACCCGGCTGCTCAGTCGGGCTGTTCGGGACCGCCGCGGTGAAATCGCGGCGTCCCGAACAGCTGATCGGACACCGGGAGGGCTCTTACCTGCCTCCCCGGTGTCCGATCGACGAATGACTGCTCCGTGCCTGAGATCCAGGCAGGAGCAGTCAAGCGCCGATAATGCTGATCACAGGCGTGTTAATGCACGCCAGTGATCAGCATTAGAGATCAGTGTGTGCAGTGTTATAGGTCCCTATGGGACCTATAACACTGCAAAAAAAATGTAAAAAAAAAGTGTTAATAAAGGTCATTTAACCCCTTCCCTAATAAAAGTTTGAATCACCCCCCTTTTCCCATAAAAAAAATAAAACAGTGTAAAAAAAATAAAAAATAAACATATGTGGTATCGCCGCGTGCGTAAATGTCCGAACTATAAAAATATATCATTAATTAAGCCGTACGGTCAATGGCGTACGCGCAAAAAAATTCCAAAGTCCAAAAAAGCGTATTTTGGTCACTTTTTATATCATTAAAAAATGAATAAAAAGTGATCAAAAAGTCCGATCAAAACAAAAATCATACCGATAAAAACTTCAGATCACGGCGCAAAAAATGAGTCCTCATACCACCCCATACATGGAAAAATAAAAAAGTTATAGGGGTCAGAAGATGACATTTTTAAACGTATAAATTTTCCTGCATGTAGTTATGATTTTTTCCAGAAGTCCGACAAAATCAAACCTATATAAGTAGGGTATCATTTTAACCGTATGGACCTACAGAATAATGATAAGGTGTAATTTTTACCGAAATATGCACTGCGTAGAAACGAAAGCCCCCAAAAGTTACAAAATGGCGTTTTTTTTTCGATTTTGTCGCACAATGATTTTTTTTTCCGTTTCGCCGTGCATTTTTGGGTAAAATGACTAATGTCACTGCAAAGTAGAATTGGCGACGCAAAAAATAAGCCATAATATGGATTTTTAGGTGGAAAATTGAAAGGGTTATGATTTTTAAAAGGTAAGGAGGAAAAAACGAAAGTGCAAAAACGGAAAAACCCTGAGTCCTTAAGGGGTTAAGAACTGTCCAGAGTAGGCGAAAAACCCGATAGCAAACATATGCTGTTCCTAAAATGGACAGAGATGTCAGCAGAGAGCACTGTGGTAATGATGTCAGCAGAGAGCTCTGTGTTCCAAAAAAGAAAACAATTTCCTCTGTAATACACAGACCCTAAAAAGTACTGGAAAGATAAAGATTTTTTAATAGAAGTCATTTACAAATCTGTTGACTTTTCTGGCACCAGTTAATAAAAAAAAAAAAAAGAAGTTTTCCACGGTAGTACCCCTTTTAGCCAAAGCCACAGGTGGATTTAAAAAGTGAATGGGAAATATAAAGGAAGGACTTAGGCTAGGTTCAGATTACGGAATTTCCGTCTGCAATTCTGCTTTGAAATTGCAGACAGAAATTCCGCTTGCTAAAATGTATAGTGTAGTGAATGGGTTTCCGTTCATAAATTCACACTTCGGAATTTGTGAACGGAAAATCCGCTTGGAAATTTCCGCCTGAAGAATGGCGTTGCTCTTTCTTAAGGCGGAAATACTCGCGGAACACATTGAAGTCAATTGGAGACTGCAACATCTGCACGGTCCTAGTGCCAACTGATTCAGTCAGCGCTAGCCACACTCGGAATCTCCGGGCGGAAATTTTCTGCCCGGAGATTCCGTAGTCTGAACTGAGCCTTGTACTTCTCCTTCCTCATGGATTCACTTGTGTCTTTGGCTCAGACTGCGGTGGCTGTTATCTAAAAACTGCCAAGTGGAAATCCAACCTTAGGGCTCGTTCACACGAGCAGATTTATTTGCGGGTTTCCCACTGCGTGTTAGAACAGGAGACAGGCTCTTTGCGACTGTCCGCAGCAGATTTTCAGCTGTAGAATTTCCGATGCTGAAAATCCGCTGCAAGCCCCATTGAAGTCAATGGGGTCTGTGTCGGATCTTCTGCAGCAGAAATTCCATAGCTGAAAATCTGTGGAGACCCCGTCCCCTTTCAAACACGCAGTGGGAAACCTGCAAATCCGCAATTTTTTTTTTTTTTTTTTTTTTTTATAGATCAACTGGTGCCAGAAAAGATTTGTAAATCCCTTCTATTAAAAAATCTTAATCCTTCCAGTACTTTTTTGGGGCTGTATACAAAAGAGAAATCCAAAAAAGAAATGCATTTCCTCTGATGTCATGACCAGTGCTCTTTGCTGACCTCTGCTGTCCATTTTAGGAACTGTCCAGAGCAGGAGAAAAACCCCCATAGCAAACATGCTGCTCTGGACAGTTCCTAAAATGGACAGCAGAGGTCAGCAGAGAGCACTGTGGTCATGACATCAGAGGAAATGAGTTTCTTTTTTGGATTTCGCTTTTGTATACAGCCCCTAAAAGGTACTGGAAGGATTAAGATTTTTTTTAGTAGAAGGGATTTACAAATCTGTCTAACTTTAAAAAAAATAAAAAAAGTTTTCCACAGGAGTACCCCCTTAAGGTTCTAAGGGTAAGGCAGGTTTACATGTGTCTAGTGTTCCAGAATACTTGCCATCCAGTGTGCAAGTGGCCAAATTTAAAATAGGAAGCATAAAGCATGTTTTGAGGATGCCAAACCACGCCAGAAGACAACTATACCATATAATCCACAGGTCTGGCACCGTGCCTCATTTTAGCCAGTGGGGCAACGCATGAGACTTTGGAGACAAATGATTTAAGGAGGGTTCTGAGATGACTCTTATGGAAACACTATATGATGCTGTATGGAAACAGGGCAGCTGTGGATCAGTCTGTACATCATTGGTCCCTTCACCTTTACATCACTGGTTCCTATGGTGCATTACAGTATGTGGCACATTTTTATTTTTTTCAAGAACCCTTTGAAATACAGTGAGACTCAGGAGACTCAGTAGATCAATGTGGAATTCACATAAAATTATTATTATTTTTTTTGCATTGTGAACATACCCATCGTGCACATGTAATGGGGCTATGCTCATGTTTTCCTGCTAACACCAGATCTGTGCCAGGTGGGCTGGCTAGGATTGGGAAAGACTGAAGTCATAAGATGCATACGCCAAATGATCCACACGACATAAATGTTGCATATCATCATAGTTGGCTTATACTTATATATGTTGTGATGAAAAACAAGTCCACGCATTTTGAATACATTTTAAGCATTTATAGTACTACAGAGGTGGATGTAATAAATACTAATGAACTTGTCAAACATTCCATCAGAAAATGTAGAATATATTATAGGTCTGGCACGTCCTGTTGCTCATTTGCTAGATACAGGAATTCCATAGTTTTGCTTCATTTATTTGTTTACAGGCGTAATGCACTATAGACAAAGCAAATCAATTTATTTCTGCTTATAACTCAAAAATGGGCAATACAATAGTTTGACATGATTTTATGTCTTTGGTAAATTATTGTTATACACTGATCAGCTATAACGTAAAACCTACAGACCTGATAATGTGTAAGGCTCCCTTGTGCCTCCAAAAAGATCTCAAACACATCTGTTTATGGGCTCCACAAAATCTCTGAAGGTGTCCTGGGGTATCTGGCAACAACACAGTAGCAGCAGATCTTTTGAGTCCTTGTAAATTGGGGTCTTATAGGGGTACTCCGCTGCTCAGCGTTTGGAACAAACTGTTCCGAACGCTGGAGCCAGCGCCGGAAGCTCTGTCACAAAGACCGGGATTGCCGAACGGTGTGTTGTCTTCCTGGCGCTTGAGTTCGGCACAACGCGGATCGGGTTGACTGGTTGCTGGGTGGGGCTGGAGAGGACCCAGCGGTCATGGTACATATTGGCACCAATGACAAAGTAAAAGGTAGGTGGAGTGTCCTTAAAAAAAGGATTTCAGGGACATAGGCCGCAAGCTTAAGGCAAGGACCTCCAAGGTAATATTTTCTGAAATACCGTATATACTCGAGTATAAGCCGACCCGAATATAAGCTGAGGCCCCTAATTTTACCCCAAAAATCCAGGAAAAGTTATTGACTCTACTATAAGCCTAGGGTGGGAAATACATCATCCCCCATGTAATCGCCCAGACCCCCATCATCATCCAGACCCCCGTCATCACCCCCCCCCCTTCATCATCACCACCTGTCAATCCCTTCATCAGCGGTCTTCAACCTGCGGACCTCCAGAGGTTGCAAAACTACAACTCCCAGCATGCCCGGAGAGCGGGGCTTCATGATGACTAAGGCCGCAGTGCTCTTCAACCTGCAGGCTTGCTGGGAGTTGTAGTTTTGCAACATCTGGAGGTCCGCAGGTTGAAGACCACTGTTGAAGGGATTGACAGGCGGAGAGTTCACTCGAGTATAAACCGAGGGGGGGGGGGGGGGGGGCGTTTTCAGCATGAAAAAATCGTGCTGAAAAACTCTGCTTATACTTGAGTATATACAGTATTACATGTACCACGAGCCACACCAGAGAGGCAGCGGGAGATTGGGGAGGTAAACAAGTGGCTCAGAAGCTGGTGTAGGAAGGAAGGGTTTGGGTTCATGGAGAACTGGGCCGACTTCGCTGTCGGTTACCGGCTCTACTGTAGGGACGGGCTGCACCTCAATGGGGAGGGTGCAGCTGTGCTCGGGACAAGATGTCTAGAAGGGTGGAAGAGTGTTTAAACTAGGGACTGTGGGGGGGGGGGGAACCTATAACATAGAGGGCGAAGACAGTATAGATAGAGAGGGGGGACTTATTAATGTACCTGGGGGTGGAACAGAGGGGGGGGGGGGGGGGAGTTAGAATAGTTAATAGGGATAGGCTTCATAGGAGGAAACATACACCAATTAATTGCATGTTGACTAATGCCAGAAGTCTGTCCAATAAAACTGATTAACTAGAGTGGTTGATGTCTGAAGAAAATTATGACATAGTGGGTATAACAGAGACTTGGTTGGATGATAGCGGTGACTGGGCAGTCAACATACAGGGTTATAGTCTATTCAGGAAGGATCGGACAAAACGGAAAGGGGGAGGAGTTTGTCTTTATGTGAAATAAAGTCTGAAGGCCGCACTGCGGGAGGGTATATGGGAGGGGGACGATAATGTGGAGGCATTATGGGTAGAAATATATGGAGATAAAAAAAAAAAAATTCTGATAGGGGTTTGCTATAAGCCACCAAACATAATGGAAGAGGCAGAAGATCAATTAATGAGGCAAATAAACAAGACAGTAAATCAGAATGATGTGATAATAATGGGGGATTTTAACTATCCTGATATAAACTGGGAGACTGAGACCTGTGAATCTCATAAAGGAAACAGATTTCTGACTATAACTAAAGACAATTATCTGTCCCAAATGGTGCAGGGCCCGACCAGAGGGGGCGCCCTACTAGACTTAATATTAACCAACAGACCTGACAGAGTAACTAATGTGCAGGTAAAAGGACATCTAGGAAATAGTGATCATAATATAATACATTATAACTTGTTCTTCAGTAAGGGAATCTCTCGAGGGGCCACAAAAACAATGAACTTTAGGAAGGCAAAGTTTGATCAGCTCAGAGAAGCCCTTAACAATATAAAATGGTATAATGTCCTCAAAAACAAGAATACTGACACTAAATGGGAGACTTTTTTAAAGATATCTTAAATTATCACTGTAATAAATATATACCTTATGGGAATAAAAGGGTCAGAAATAAAAGAAAACCAATATGGATGAATAAAAACATTAAAGGGGCAATAAAGGACAAAAATAAAGCATTTCAAATACTAAAACAGGACGGCAGTGAAGAAGCATTAAAAAGCTATAGAGAAAAATGTAAAATATGTAAAAAACTGATAAAGCCGCAAAAATGGAGACAGCGAGACTCATTGCCGAAGAGAGTAAAACTAACCACAAAATGTTCTTATACTATATAAATAGCAAAAAGGTCAAAAATGAAAGTGTGTGCCCCTTAAAAAATGAGGAGGAAGAAATTATAAACCGGGATCAGGAAAAAGCAAATATATTAAACAAATTCTTCTCCACTGTATTCAGCGTGGAAAATGAAATGCCAGGTGAAATACAGCGAGATAAGGTAAACTCCCCAGTACAGGTCACCTGTCTAACCCAAGAAGAAGTACAGCGCCGCCTACAAAAAAATCAAAACAGACAAATCGCCAGGTCCAGATGGCATTCACCCCTGTGTTCTAAAGGAATTAAGTAATGTAATAGACATACCCCTATTTTTAATATTCCAGGACTCTATAGTAACAGGGACTGTTCCACAGGACTGGCGCATAGCAAATGTGGTACCAATATTTAAAAAGGGAACAAAAGGTGACCCAGGGAATTATAGACCTGTTAGTTTAACCTCCGTTGTATGTAAATTGTTTGAGGGTTTTCTAAGAGATGCTATTTTGGAATATCTTGATAAAAATAAATGTATGACTCCATATCAGCATGGCTTTATGAGGGATCGGTCCTGTCAAACTAACCTGGTCAGCTTCTCTGAGGAGGTGAGCTCCAGATTGGACAAGGGGGAATCGCTGAATGTCGTATATCTGGATTTTTCCAAAGCATTTGATACGGTGCCACATAAAGGATTGGTGCATAAAATGGGCTGGGGGAAAATGTGTGCAAGTCGGTAAGTAACTGGCTCAGTTATAGGAAACAGAGGGTGGTTATTAATGGTACTTATTCTGATTGGGTGACTGTTACTAGTGGGGTACCACAGGGGTCAGTCTTGGGTCCTGTTCTGTTTAATATATTTATGAATTACCTTGTAGAGGGGTTGAATAGTAAAGTAGCAATCTTTGCAGATGATACTAAACTCTGTAAAGCGGTAAACACTATAGAGGACAGTGCACTATTACAAATGGATCTGGATAGGTTGGAAGTTTGGGCTGAGAAGTGGCAAATGAGGTTCAACACTGATAAATGTAAGGTAATGCACATGGGGAGGAAAAATCCAGGCTGGGATTATGTATTAAATGGGAGAACACTTGGGACGACTGATGTGGAAAAGGACTTGGGAGTCTTAGTTAATAGTAAATTTAGCTGTAGTGACCAGTGTCGGGCAGCTGCTGCCAAGGCAAATAAAATCATGGGGTGCATCAATAGGGGTATAGATGCCCACGACAAGGAAATTATTCTACCGCTGTACAAATCACTAGTCAGACCTCACATAGAATACTGTGTACAGTACTGGGCACCAGTGTACAAGAAAGATATAGTGGAGCTGGAGAGGGTTCAAAGACGGGCAATCAGAGTAATACGGGGAATGGGAGGACTACAGTACCCAGAAAGACTATCAGAATTAGGGTTATTTAGTTTAGAAAAAAGAAGGCTTAGGGGAGACCTAATAACTATGTATAAATATATCAGGGGACCTCACAGAGATCTTTCCCATGATCTATTTATACCCAGGACTGTATCTATAACAAGGGCGCATCCTCTATGTCTTGAGGAAAGAAGGTTTCTACACCAGCACAGATGGGGGTTCTTTACTGTAAGAGCAGTGAGACTGTGGAATTCTCTGCCTAAGGAGGTGGTCATGGTGAACTCTGTAAATGAGTTCAAAAGGGGTCTGGATGCATTTTTGGAGAATAAAAACATTGCTGGTTATGTATACTAGATTTATAGGGACAGAACGTTGATCCAGGGATTTATCCTGATGCCATATTTGGAGTTGGGAAGGAATTTTTACCTCTAGTATGAGGGTTTTTTGCCTTCCTCTGGATCAACTCAACTCAGTAGGGACTCATTAGGGATATTGGTTGAACTTGATTGTCTTTTTTTTCAACCTCATGAACTGTTACTTAATGCAAGTTTATGGGAGGGGGCGTGATGGCAGTCACGCCCCGCCCCCTCAATGCAAGTCTATGGGAGGGGGCGTGACAGCTGTCACGCCCCCTCCCATAGACTTGCATTAAGGGGACGGGGTTTGATGTCATGAGGAGGCGGGCGTTATGTCACGAGGGGGCGGGGCTTGGGGTCACGAGGGGGCGGGGCTTGGGGTCACGAGGGGGCAGGGCTTGGGGTCATGAGGGGGCAGGGCTTGGGGTCACGAGGGGGCAGGGTGTGACGGCACGAGCTGCTGGCTCCAGTGTTGCCAAGGTTTAGACATTATTGGCTGTGTTGTTGTTTTGAGAGGACACAACATTAAACACTGTTATACAGGCTGTGCACTCACTACTTTACATTGTAGCAGAGGGTCATTTCCTCAGTGTTCTCACATAAAAGGATGTGAGGGGTGGACTCACTTTTGGGAGATACTGTAGCTTCAGAAGTGGGAAGAATTTTATCGGACATAGAAATTCATGGAAGATACACACGTTTTGGAAACGCCATCAGATGTTGAGTTGCAGTTTCTATTGAATAACTCGGTTTGCATCACAGGAAAGGGCTGCTTCCTTCTATGGAGTGAATTCCACAAGTGCCGCTTGTTGTGTAATAGTCTACAAAATACTGTACTATGTAATCTACTATATGTTAATTTCCCTTTGTACACAGCTATGGAATTTGTTGGCACTATACAAGCAGAGATGTTCACTGTTTATATTAAAGGGGTACACCAGCATTTGAAAACGTATCCCCTATCCACATGGTGGGGGATAAGTGTCTGATCGCAGGGAATCCAACCAGTTGGACCCCCTGTGATCTCCAGAACAGAGCCTGAATCTCCTGTGCAGGGTCAACATGCCCACTCAATGCATACTCCTATGGCCTTGTTTGAGATACTTAAAGGGTACCTCTCATCAAAAAAACTTTTGATATATTATAGATTAATGTATGCAGAATAACTTTACAATTGCATGTTATTAAAAATATTATTCTTTCTATTTAATTTTCCACTTTGAAGAAATGACCACTAGGGGTCTCCCTACCAGTCTGCTTTGTTCACAAAGGAGAACACACAGAGCTGCCAGCCTGCTTTGTTCACAGCCTGTTTGGCTGTGAACAAAGCAGGCTGGCAGCTCTGAGTGTTTAGGTCTCCAGCATGAGTCAGAAATGCTTGCTGACAGGACTGATCGGGAAAAATACAATAGAAAGAAGCATATTTTTCATTAACATGCTATTGGAAAGTTATTCAACATTCATTAATCTAAAATATATTAAAAGTTTATTTGATGAGAGGTACCCTTCAAGCGCTTTACTCCCATAGAGAATTCATGAAGGGGACATGTTAACTCTCACAAGGAGATTTGGGCACCTTTCAGGTGTTTGTGTATGTCCCAGCGATCAGACACAACTCCCTCCGATCACACTTACCCCTTGCTGGAGTGCCCCTTTAATCCCTGTTACCACAATCAAATTTTCCTATATTGTTTAGAGCTGTGGTACAAAAGGTATGATGGTGTATAATGCAGCGTACCTGTGCAATGCCCATTCAGGTCACTGGACTGAACGTAGTCTGCTAATGACTATGCTCTATACATTTCTAAACATTTATTTTTTGTGAATCTCAAAAAGCAGGAGGCCTCGCTTATGAGTCCCACAAAGTAACAGTATATGGTGGGAAATAGACTGGACATAGTCACCAGTCACCAGATGGTCCATTGTATTAAATGGGCAAGGCTTGGGTACATGGCATTACATGTTGGCATAGCTTTCTGCTGGTATGCCAGTGTATAAACCCTAGTACTGCTCTCTTTAACTGTCGGCATTACTTTGTGCAATTCGCTTGTTTTGTGGCAAAAAATTGAATAAACAAAAGTGAAATATTCTGTTATTTTACAGGTGAGGGAAAAAATCTGCTGCCTTATCCAGGACCAAACAAGATGAGAGATTGCTTCTGCACTGTTAATCTGGACCAGGAAGAAATATTTAGGACCAATGTTGTTGAAAAGTCACTCAAGTAAGAACAAATTAGTGTTGTACGCCTGTAAAACAATTGTTTAAAAAAAAAAAAAAAAAAAAAAAAAAAAAAACTGAGTCTGCTGGTGATTCCTTCCAGTTATAAGGCAAAACTGTTCAGTTTACACTTACTTAAAGGAGTACACCGCTGCTCAGCGTTTGGAACAAGCTTTTCCAAACACTGGAGCCAGCGCCGGGAGCTTGTCACGTAATAGCCCCGCCCCTTCATGGCATCATGCCCCACCCCCTGAATGCAAGTCTATGGGAGGGGGTGTGACAGCCGTCACGCCCCCTCCCATAGACTTGGATTGAGGGGGCGGGGTGTGACATCATGAGGGGCGGGGCTATGACATAGCGAACAGTTTGTTCCAAACACTGAGCAGCGGAGTACCCCTTTTAAAGATTGACTTGATTTAGGGTCTGTATAATCGTGGCAGATTTTTTGTAGACTTCTCATATTTGGCTTGTTTGGGGCAGAATGCGTATGGATTTTTATTTACCCTATGCAAATATATGGAACAGTCACAGGAATTTCTTGTGCAAATCTACAAGGTGTGAACATAACCTTTAAATCAAGAGCATGACTTTGAGTCCTCGAAGTATATACAAGAGTTTGTATTAGAACTTTATCATGGTCAATAATGGAAATCTACAGCATACCCATCCCTGGTGGCTGTAAACTTATTGTGGGTCTGCTTTACCAAAGGTTGACACATCTGCACCATATTGTGTAGGTTTTAGTACAGTTTTACGCTGTATGTTTTGATGCAGCAGCTGAAAAAGGGTGTGGGGGGGGGGGGGGGGAGCAAGTTAATAATCCAAAAGTATGCAAAACTGGAAATGCTGGCACTCGGTAAAAACTCCTCTTTATTGCAGACAAAACACAGGATATGTGGTACAAGGTAAAATCAGGCAGTCAAGTTGACATGGTTATTGTGTTTTGGGTATATCATCCTTTTATGAAACCTTACATTAGTAATACATTACTATTCCACCACATTTATAGTAACAACAAGGGGAGGGACTATGCATTTAGAGCACTACCTTAAAGGGGTATTCCAGGAAAAAACTTTTTTTCTTCATAATACTTCTATTAAAAAAATCTTAATCCTTCCAATAATTATCAGCTGCTGAAGTTGAGTTGTTCTTTTCTGTCTGGCAACAGTGCTCACTGCTTGTCTCGGGAACTGAGTAGAATAGGTTTGCTATGGGGATTTGCTTCTACTCTGGACAGTTCCTGAGACAGGTGCCATCAGAGAGCACTTAGACAGAAAAGAAAAACTCTACTTCAGCAGCTCATAGGTACTGAAAGGATTAAGATTTTTTAATAGAAGTAATTTACAAATCTGTTTAGCTTTCTGGAGCCAGTAGATCTATAAAAAAATAAAAATAAAAAAATAAATAAATAAATAAATAATAATTTCCTGGATAACCCCCTTTAACACCTGAAAGGGATTAACTCCTGATGGGTATTAACCAGTTATTATGCAAGTCTTATCCTATACCATAAGCTCTTATTTATACAAAATAAAACAGTGTGAACAATGTTTAAAAATGCTGGAAAGATAATACATAAGATTGATGGTGAAAATTAAGTCTGTTTTTATTATTTTTACTTCACTATCTTTTAGTTAACCCCTTGACACATGACGTAAATGTACGTCCTGGTGAAGTGGTACGTAATGCACCAGGACGTACATTTACATCCTATACAAAACCGCGAGCATCGGAGCGATGCCTGGGTCATGCACGGCAGGTCCTGGCTGCTGATCGCAGCCAGGGACCCGCCGGTAATGGCAGACATCTGCGAATGCGCGGATGTCAGCCATTAACTCCTCAGATGCCGTGATCAATACAGATCACGGCATCTGCAGCACTGCGATCACTAAAATGGATGATCGGATCGCCCGCAGTGCTGCCGCAGGGATCCGATCATCCAGAATGGCAGCCGGAGGTCCCCTTACCTGCCTCCGCTGCCTTCAACGGGTCTTCTACTCTGGTCTGCAATCGAGCAGACCAGAGCAGTAGATGATTGATAACGCTGATCGGTGCTATGTCCTATGCGTAGCACTAAACAGTATTAGCAATCGAATGATTGCTATAAATAGTTCCCTATGGGGACTATTAAAGTGTAAAAATAAAGGCAAGAAAATTTTTTTAAAAATCCCCTCCCCAATAAAAATGTTAATTTTCCCCATTTCACCCCCAAAAAGTGTTGGGAAGAAGAAATGTAATATTTGGTACCGCCGCATGCGTAAATATCCGAAATATTAAAATATGTCAATGATACCGTACGGCTTGAGAGCTTTTTCTATTCCACAGAACCACGTTAGAAACTTTCCCAGTACAAACGTCCCAAAAATGTCTAGAAACTGTTCCTGGCTCCTCCAATGTATTCTTGAACACCATTTTGTTTTTGTTTTTTTCTTTTAGTGCTACCTATATATATATATCAAATTACATTCTATACACTGGATTCTATACACTACATGGCTCGAATTACGATTCAGAAAACCTTTTACTTTATATCGATTGTTAGAACGTGCATCATGAAAAATACATTTTTCCCACTTACTTACAAACTGAAGTTTTATGATTGGAACGTGGGGTGGGTAACAAACTAGCCAAATTGGGAGCTCTATGGGATGAAAAATTACAACAGTCTTTCAGAATAGTGTCAAGAAATGGGTCTTGCCTTTAAAATAGGAAGATATTTATTAACTATGCTCTTTATGATATTAAATTCCACACTGTACATGGTAACAAAAGTAACTTTGTTTCTATCCAGGGAATTATTCGTTATATTACAGCTTATAATATTCTAGAATTACATCTAGAAACGGAACCATGTGCCATAAGTGGGTAAAACGAAGATTGTGGATGTTGTTATTCATATACGGTAACTGTCTTCCACAAATCTTCCAATTCACTTAATATACTTCAAAAAGGGGTTAGTTTCAATAAAGATGTATTGATTCTCATACCAAAATACAAATAAATTAGCTACAGTTGGGGAAGATTTTGCTCCATTTGAAGTGCCTTTTTTTTGTAAAAAAAAAATAAATAATTTTTTATTTGATTTTAAACATAAAAAAAGTTGTAATCAAACATACCAGAGCGCTTACAAAATACGTTCCTGTAGAACATGATCGTACTGTAAAAATCCAAATGTATGTTTTATTAGGATTTAAATTTCCATTAAAGTCAATGGGGAAAAACTGCAACAAAGCTGTAGCATCTCCACTGCATAAATTGGTACGCTGCGGTTTAAATATACAGGTAGATGAGGTGCGGGTGACTCTGTTTCTATGGCACAAGTCTGTGCAATGTTCTTGAGATATGCTTCTTGCTAGTATGTAAACTCCTTGTTGGGCGCAATGGAGACATGCTGCTGCAGTATGAGCAATGCATTCTACCTCCAACTCCAGCCTTAGGTTAGTGTCCCCCATCATTAATATTCATCCCTGCTTCAATCTCACGGCATGATGGTATGGGTGACATCAACTAGAATTGGTGAGAAAAAGTGTTGCTCCTACTGGAGTGGCCGCCTTCATTGCACCCAACAAGTAATTTAGCAACAAGGAGTATGGCCTAAATTTATCAAACTGTGTAAGAGTAAAAGTGGAGAGCTTTTCCCACAGCAACCAATCACAGCTCAGCTTTCACTTTACCACAGCTCATTAGCTGATCTGTCATTGGTTGCTGTGGGAAAATCTGTCCATTTTATTTTCTCTCACACAGTTTGATAAATCTGGGCCTATATCTCCAGAATAGCTGCACAGATTTTGCGCACGGTAAGCAGTGTGTGGATGACCCTGTTTCTATCTACCTGTATATTCAGGTTAGTGCGGGTGACTCTGCTGTCAGTTTCTCTTTTTAGGAATCCTCTCCACAAATCAATTTCCATTCAGATTTTTTTTAGCATGTGGATTATTATATTTCTTTCCATTTCATCAGCATTTCCTCCCCCTCCTTGTAAACCTGCTCGATTTTGTCACTTTTGACACCAGCCATACTACTGTATGCGAAAGAAAAAGTTAACCCCTTGAAACTACCTAAATTTCTGCATTAATTACTAATAAAATGTTGCCTAAGTAAAAGTTACTCACCATATGAAGAAAAAAAATGAAGACAGCGGCACTCACCACTCGTGTGCAAATGTCCAATCTTGGGGTACGCAGTGAGGTAACCTCAGTAAGACATTGCGGGGACACTTCTGGGAAGGTATCTGTTTCGCGTGGCTCAGCATGCTTCTTCAAGCCAGTGCCAAGTGAAGCTAATCGAAAGTTAAGTAAACCCCCTCAGTGTTTAGAGAGAAGTTAAGTGAACCTTTAAATTTAACCACTTGGGGATGCAGGGCGTACACGTATGCCCTAGGCACCTGGGACTTGGCGCACTAGGATGTACATGTATGTCCTGAGTCCTGTTCTGGCTATGTAAGTCTCATGCCAGTGTTTATGTAGTCTTACAGTAAAGCAAGTCACACAGTCAAGTATCCACATTTGAAGGTGCTGCACTAGGAACACTGTTTGATCAAGAAATTGTATTAGCAGCCTGTCTGAAGGATTTTTGCAGGGTCAGGCAATTCATACTCAAACTTGTTTCTACATACATTCATCTCACCTTAAGAACAGTCTGTGTGCAGGAAATTGTGGGCTATGAATAAAGAAAAGAAAAACTGACAAACCACACTAGTGTTTCTTTTTTAACAATGAGTTCATCATGTCTTACTTGTTTCCGCTTTATCCTTGTGAACTCATGTAGCCTGGCATTGGTGACTGTGGGCACTGTCATAAAGTTGCCTTTTGGTACTTATTGTAGTAACATAAATAAAATGCCACTTTACAATAACTTATCAGACGTTAATATGACGCGAAGCACAGCCACAATTACATAGGAAATTGTAATGTATTAACCACAGCAGTTAGTCTCATGTTTTTGCATCATTTCCCCTCATTGCTTCTTTAGTAAATGAATGTTGCACAAACCCTAAATCCGGTTGGTATTCTGCTGACGTGGTTTCCCGGTGTCATTTATTTTTTGTTTTCACTAACGTAGTGTAAGATCGCGTAGAGTTTATAGATCAGGAATATGGTCTGTTTCTTTAGATTTACAGTAATATTTTATTCATATGTTTAGAGCATATCACCTAGATTTTTATTTTATTTTTTACTGATCATAGCCAGATACTGAAACATGTTCTTTCCAATCTAGTGTGTGATTTATATATATATTTTTAAGTATTTTTATTTTAATAGATTATTATAGTGGCAGCCATCTTGCCTGAGCTGCTTCTAACAGCAAGCAGTAGTCTGAAGGGGACCCTACTCACTTTTTTTTTATAGGAGAATTTTCTAGTCATGCCATGTGACCTGTGCAGGGGTCATTGAGATGGAGATGGGATGGATGAGCTCTGACCATCGCCTATTGCAAAGTCCTGATTCTGTTCTCTCTGTAGACAGCTGTCACCTCACTGTAACCCTACCTGTGATAATGCCGAGAAGACTGACCTGTTCTGTAAAGATCACATTTCATCAAACTGTTATAATACTATAGGGGCCAGAATAAATACTGCAAGATATCAGGATTATTTTTTTTGATTATGGTAAAATTGGAAAATTAGGAAAATATCAGGTGATTGGAGTTCTATTTTCCCCATATAGTACTCTAAATTACTTGCATCACATGATACAATACTGCAAATTTTAAAGAGGATTGTATTACATAGTAATTGTCATTGACATTTTTTCATATTGCCTCCCCTCATAGTACTGCCGACTGGATAAAATTTTGCTGTTTTTTATTTTTTATTTCCTTCCAGTTCTTTTTCTTTAATAAAATTTAAAATTGAACTAAATAGTAAATAAAACTAAATAGTCTGCCTACAGTCACCACTTATGTCTAATTCCACTACAAGGGCAGGGTTACACAGGGCGCATCCGCAGCATATTTCACGCTGCGGATGCACCGATGGCAGTCACAGAGGAACTGCAGTGCAAGCTCCCGGCTGTGGCCAGGTAGCTCTGTGTGTCTGCTTGTAGTGGCGGATTTAATCTGCCACTACAAGCAGACACACAGTTACCGCCCGCAGCTGGGAGCTCCCTATGCAGTCACTCCGTGATTGCCATCGGCGCATCGGCAGCGTGAAATAGACTAGGTATGCGTCCCATGTGACTGTGCCCAAAAGATACATATTGGCCCTCATTTACTATTCTAAACCCGACCTCTTTTGTCTGGTTTTTTTGTCGCATCTTTGTCTGCGCCATGTCGCAGACATCGTGCGCCAGTCTGCGACACGATGCGACATTTTTTTCCCTACGGACCCGATGTGGATTCTCCCAAACCCGAAAAAGGGTCGTAACCCGACATTTCTGAGCTTTCCCACGTATTTATAAAGGTTTCCAACCCGAATTTGTTGTATTGTTGTGGATTTTTTCCCGGCAGCTCAGAGGAGTTGGAAACCAAAACCAACAAAACCCAGTGCGACAAACAGGATGCGACATAATAATAAATACCAGGGGAAAAAAGCAGTCGGGTAAGAAAGCAACATAGACTTACAACCCGATTTTCTTAGTAAATGAGGGCCATTATGTACTCTTGCACTGAATGTTGGATGTATATCAGCTTTTGCTTTTGAGTAATATGGAAACTTGAGTGATGGCCAATTCTTCAAAGGTTAGGTGATATTTCCCCACATTATCAGAGCTATATACTGGCAACTACTTTTCATCTAGAAACGGGAGTTTTGGAGTTCCTTAAATGAATGTCTTTTCAGAGAGAGAATCCTTGATGGGAATTTTTCATTTGTTGCAAAATGTCCCCAAAATCTCAGTTGGCGGACTGACTTTTAACACCATCACCTGACAACATGCATTTATTAAATAACATTGATATTAGTTACTAGGATTTCTAGTGTGTACAGACAGCTACATCTATATACCTGCACATATAGATCAGACACCTCAAAGAACTGACAAAGATCTTTTAATCCTAGTGTTAAGATGTACCAGCATTGATGGACCTAGAATTGTAAGAAGATCAGTTGTCGTGCACGTCAGGTCATTTTCTGATGGCTTATTTTCTTTAATGGTCTATTCACATGTACAGTATTCTGTATTATTATAGAGTAGTAACAGCTGAGCAGTTAACTATATATATATATATATCCTTTTGGGAGAGGATTCAGTATAACATATATAATATAACCTATATAAATTATTGATTGAAGTCCCTGTTTTCTATTCTTAGGAGTCCAGTGGACATTGTCACTTTAAAGGAGTACTCCGCTGCTGGCCAGGTGCCAGCTCCAGCGTTCGGAACCGTTTGTTCCAAATATTGAGCAGCGGAGTACCCCTTTAATGACTGGACCATCCACTGGACTCTTAAGCAATGAAAGATCAGAGATTTTGATCAATAAATGACAAGTTATAATAACTTTTTTTCCCCCACAAAGAAATATAATTGCCTCACCTCCTTCTAGAACATCATGACAATAGATTAGATAGCAATTAACCAATAGAGACTTACAAGAGAACATATAAAAAAAAAAAAAAAATCCCCAGCCAACTTACAAAACCCTCAAACTGTAAATTGGGGGTAAACCTTAATATTTATGGTATTTGTTTAAAATAATATCCCCAAATACTAAACACACAAAATATGACATCTGTAGTCAAAGACAAAATATCTTTCTCCAAATACTGCAGTACCAAGTGAAGTTACATCAAAGTTAACACATAATAAATATATAGTAAAGTGATGTATTCTAGGGGTCCAAAAATCAGGCACTATGGAAGACCCAAGGTGGGTTCACATTTTTTTTTTTTTTTTGTCTTTTGTTTCACTGTTTGTGTTACAGTATGCTTAAAAGAAAACTGTCACATGTTCACTCCTGCACTAACCACAGGTACTGACGGATGCTGGGGGGGGGGGGTGGGGGGGGGGGGGGGGGGGGGGGGGGCGCTGATTCATATGATCCCTACCTTGCCCTGATTCATCCGTCCGGTCGCCCGAAATCTTAGTTTTTCTATATATATGCAAATGTAGCTTTAACTGGCACGGGCAGGGTTTTCAGGAGCCTAGTGGCACTGTGATGTCAGCCCCGCCCTGTCCGCAGCGCCACCTGCTTATAAATATTCATCCCCCTCCCTCCGGCTCTCCCTCTCCCTGCCGCTCCTACTGGTCTTCACTGCACATCTGCCGCTTCCTGACATGCGCAGTGAAGACTAGTTAGGAGCGCGGGGAGAGTCAGAGGAAGGGGGGATGAATATTCATAAGCGGGCGGCGCTGTGGGTGGGGCGGCGCTGACGTCAGTGCCACTAGGCTACTGAAAACCCCTTCCATGCCAGTTACAGCCACATTTTGCATGTATAGAAAAACTAAGATTGCGGGCGAACGGCTGGACGGATCCGGGCAAGGTAAAGATCCTATGAATCAGTGTCCCTCGCACTTAGTACCTGTGGTTAGTGCGGGAGTGAACATGTGACAGTTTTCCTTTTTAATTTTGCTGTATACAAATGTAATCAACTATACAAAAAAGTATGCCGGAAGCCAATGGGAAACAGATTCTGTTTTGTGGCATACAGCAGCATCTGTTTATTGCATTGTTTAAAGAGGCACTGTCATTGTTAAAAACTTTTCTTATATTGCAAGACTCATTATATGATGACCTTTAACAGTATACACCTGTTAAAATTTTTTTTTAATTTTCACCTGAAATTCAAGCTCAAAATAGCCACCGCTAGGGGTCGCTTGTCTTTTAGCCAGACAGACTAGTCTAGATTTTACAGCATATTGGATACCGGCTGTAAAGCATACCGGTATTCAGTATAGGAGATTTCTATTGAATGTATGCAAAACTACAGATAAAGGATGTGTGGACATGCTGGGAGCTGTAGTTTTACAACAGCTGGAGGGAACACTGCTCTAACACAGTTACTTACAAACACTGCAGCTTCAGTTGTTACTAAACTACAACTCCCAGCATGCTGAAATAGTCCAAGCTTTCTCGGACTCCTGAATGACAAAGAAGTTGATCAGACATTCAGGAGTCTGTGAAAGATGAATGACACGCATAGTGACAGCTATGCTGATTTAGCATCCAGCTTTACTAGAAGATAAAACAGATAGATAGAACATGTATTCATAAAAATGCTGTACTTTTATCTAAAAAATCCTTGCATAATTTTATAAAGATCTATTCTTATATTTATACATGTTATGAATTCACCATAATGTCTTCTGAATACTGCAGGCAAGCTCCAAGTATCTTCCTCTGACACATGACACAGCATAAAACCAGAGAGGAAAGGGTTACAGAGTAGAGAGTACTGATTGGCTGACTGCACAGGCTTGCTCCTGTGAGGGAGACAGACAGACACGCCCCCTCCAACCTGCACAATGAAAAAGTAACTCACCAGCAGATAAATGCTTATATCTCTGGATATATAGGTCCGAGAATCATAAAAATTATATGCACATGATCAGGATTGGGTCCCGAGTAACAGATCACTTTTTTCTTTTTTTTTTTTTTGTACTATGACAGGTACGCTTTAAGGTAGATGTAAAAAAATTTTTTTCAAGTGTATAAAACATATAGGTTAAACTGAACAAAAACTTAGTGTGAACCCACCATAAGTCTTGTAATACATGATTCTATGCATTGCTTGTTGTTAAAGGGGTTTTCTGGGATTAGAAAAATGCTGTCTGGTATTGCAGCTCTGCTCCATTGAAGTGAATGAGACGGAGCTGCAATACCACACACAACTTGTTGGCAGCAGTGGTGCTATTTTTGCAAAAAATAAGCAGCATTTTTATAATCCTGAACAACCTCTTTAAAGGGGTTATCCACCATAAGGTGATTTTAGTACGTACATGGCAGACAGTAATGGACATGCTTAGGAAGGATCTGCGCTTGTCTTGGGGCTAAATGGCTATGTTGTGAAATTACCATAATACTGGGCTAGCTTTTTGTGAACTGTTTCCTGTTTGAGTTTTCTTCTTTTGCTTACATATCCCATAATTCCATTTTCCTTCCTCCCACACATCAGCCCCCCCACCCATTGAAACATAAATGAGCTGCATCCATTCAAAAGACATGTGGTTTTCAATCAGGGTGCCTAAAGCTGTTGTATTAGACAGATTGATCTCTCTCCCACCAAGCGATCCCTCCACCTATTGAAGCAGACAGGCTCCCCGTCATCAGCTGACTAGTGAGTCAGGTCTCGGCTACCTTGCAACCTGGGAAAAATCTGAGACAACAGTCATTTTGTATGCTGTTAAAAAATAAATATCGGGGTGAAAATCACAGAATTGTGAGAAAACCGTCAAACACAGGTACAGACACTATATTATGAACAACACTAACTTTACAGCCCCTGTAGCATAGTCACATAAAAAAAATCCTGGAATACCTATTTTAACTGGTTTCTTTTGACCATAGGGGTGTGTGTGTGTGTGTGTTTATTTTTGTTTATTTTGGTCATTTTCTAACCTTGCTTCTTTTTAATTAATTCCCTTTTCTGCAGCCCATTTTATGGTGAAGATTTTTACTTTGAAATCCCTAGAACATTCCACAATTTATCCTTTTACATCTACGACAAAAGTCTTTTACAGCGGGATCTTCGAATAGGTGAGTTTTTAATAAAATTCCCGGCCATTGTCTCTTAGGGGAGATTTATCAAAACCTGTCCACTGAAAAAGATGCTGAGTTGCCCATAGCAACCAGACTTCCTCTTTCATTTTTGAAAAGGCCTCTGAAAATGAAAGAAGCGATTTGATTGGTTGCTATGGGTAACACAGCATCTTTCCCCTGGACAGGTTTTGATAAATCTCCCCCCAAGTCCAGACAGAGATGCAAGTAGCTCACCACGATCAATAATGAGAACCCCTGATCTAGAGTGTGTTTTAAGGTTGGCTTATCTGCCAGCTACTTCAAGATTTGCCTTCTTAAACTTTAATTTATCTTATAAGATAGTAACAAAGTGATAGTAACACAGTTTGTAAGGTTGAAAAAGACAAGAGTCCATCAAATTGAACCTAAAACTGTGTTGATCCAAAGGAAGGCAACCCCCCCCCCCTCCCAATGAGGCCAGTTGCCCCATGAGGAAAAATTCCTTCCCGACCCCAATATGATGATCGAAATAAATCCCTGTATCAACATTCTACAAATAAATCTAGTATCCAAAACCTTTTATATTCTTACTCTTTAGAAAAACATCCAGGCCCCCCTTGAACTTGCTTATTGCCTAGTATAGTTAGGCCAGCACACGCATTAGGGCCTCTACAGTAATGCACATTATGGCATTTCCTCCAATCAACAAAGGCCAAAATGTAACTAAGGAAAAACTAGTATGTGAAGCTCCACTCCTCATGCAGCCCCCTGAAGCCTTAATCAGGGGCTGAGCATTATATACAGAGCAGTTCATCCCTTGCATCTGGTTGGCTGGGAGGCATCCCCTAACTCTACAACATTTTATATGATAGGTACTGGTAAGCCTGTCCAGCCATTTCCAACACCCTGTTGGGGAAAATATTTGTGATTAGTTAGTTTTGAGTAGAGAAGAGATCAGACTCCTTAAAGGGTTAATCCACTGGCCAGCGTCCGGAAGTAAATGTTCCCAATGCAGTTTTGCACTGCGGGGGGTCGGCCATGCCCCTGTGACATCACGGCCACGCTCCCTCAATGCAAGTCCATGGGAGGGGGCGTGACTGTCACACCCCCTCTCATAGACTTGCATTGAGGGGGCGTGGCCGTGATGTAACGGGGGGCGTGTCTGACCACCGCAGCACGAAAAGAGTTTGGAACATTTACCTCCGAAACGCTGGCCACTGTATTAACCCTTTTAAGGCGTAAGACACTCATGATAGTCCAGTTTTGTTGCTGGCACTCATTGATGTGGAGCTGACTGAGCATCCTTGGGATTTGTGGACTTAGGATGTCTGCATCCAGGTTGCCATTATTTGGCTTGGAGCATTTGACACTATGGGTAACCTTTTTATGGTAGTTAACTCTCTATCTCTTGAATGCTGCAAACAAGTGGAATATACCTTACAGCATTTGTAGAAAGGCGTAGGTTACGCATTGATCTTAATTTAATAAATGAAACCCGTTCTAAGGCATCAGTCCTTACGCCTGACTGTCAGCGATTTCTGCATTCCAGGCCTGGTCTTAGCTAATAAGGAAGAGGAAAGGATTTGCGGGTTGAGCTTTATCTACTTTCAGACCTGTGCAGTGGTTTGTGGTGCAGACTTTCAAGTGTTTTCCCGTCAGCAGGCTTGTTTGCAGCTGCCAGGAAGTAAAGGGCTCTATCCCCATCAATGAATCCATCTATAGTGACTTCCGTGGCACGGACAATTGCTTACAGGGACTTTTTGTCGTATGAATTAATGCAGGGTTGGGACAAGGTCCTATGGACAGCTTTTGTGAGAAATTTTCATATTTTAAGCTGTTTTTTTTTCAAATACAGTGGACCCTCAAGTTACGATATTAATTGGTTCCAGGACGACCATTGTATGTTGAAACTATTGTATGTTGAGACCAGAACTCTTTGGAAATCTGGTAATTGGTTCTAAAGGCACCAAAATGTCATCCAAAAATAGGAAAAAGTGAGGATTAAAGAAAAATAAGTGGATAACTAATATAGATAAAGAAAATCCTTACATATAAAAGTGATAAAGATCTGCTGGGAGCTGTAATCACTGTCTGTCAGTGTTTCCCAAGCATGGAGCCTCCAGCTGTTGCAAAACTACAACTCCCAGCATGCTGGACGTTGTAGTTTTGCAACAGCTGGGGGCACCCTGCTTGGGAAACACTGGTCTATGTAGAGGACAGGAGCTTCTTCGGGGTCCTGTACAGTACACGCAGTGTCCTAAAAAAGTAACATGGAGTCGCCCTTACCTAGTGTCCAGAGGAGCAGATAACCCTGGTACAGGTACAGAACATGTAATACCTTCCTGTACTGTAGGGGGCGCTACCAGACATCAGTAAGTGCATACGCTTCAGTAATACAGGTGTTTTACCAGTAAAATGCCCATTCTAATTGGTCAGTTCTTTCAGCCATTGACACGTTTCACAGATCTGGACTGTCTGTACATTGTATGTTGAGTCTGGTTTAAAGTTACAATGGTCCAGAAAAGACCATTGTATGTTGAAACTATTGTATGTTGAGGCCATTGTAAGTTGAGGAATCACTGTACTATAGCCAATATGTATTACTGGTATCTTTATGAAAATATTATGATAGTATGACCTAGGTGCCCCAAACAACCAGTCTCAGACTGGGTTCACACTACCTTTTTAAACTACGGTTCCCGCAAATGTTTTCTATCAAAAACCGTATGGGGAAAAAACGGATGGAACAGTATGGGAAAAAGTAAACCGTATGCGTTTTTAAACAGTATACTGTTTTTAAAAGTGCATACTGTTCCGTCCGTTTTTATAGAAAAAAACCCATACGTTTTTGAAAATTTTGTCCATTTTTAATGGGAAGGGTCTTGGGTGGGGACTTTAGGATTCAAATGCGCATGTGCAAAGTAAAAACGTATACGTTTTTCCCGTATGGAACCGTATACATGTGCGTTTCCCATTGACGTCCATGTTAAAAAAAAAAAAATAAAAAATGTATGTGGTTGCAGTCCAGTTCTTAAACTGGGGACAAAATCGTGGTCAACCACGGTTTTGACTCCGGTTTAAAAACCGTACTGCAAACTCATACGTTTTTTTTACATGGACGTCAATGGGAAACGCATATGTATACGGTTCCATATGGGAAAAACGTATACATTTTTACTTTGCACATGCGCATTTGAATCCTAAAGTCCCCACCCAAGACCCCTTCCATTAAAAATGGACAAAATTTTCAAAAACGTATGGGTTTTTTTCTATAAAAACGGACTGAACAGTATGCTCTTTTAAAAACAGAATACTGTTTAAAAACGCATACGGTTTACTTTTTCCCATACTGTTCCATCCGTTTTTCCCCCCATACGGTTTTTGATAGAAAACGTATGCGGGAACCGTAGTTGAAAAACGTAGTGTGAACCCAGCCTCAGTCAGCTGTGATTTGATGTATATGTCCATCACATGATCATGTATAGATTTGTATTACTGGAAGCAAAACATGAAAGTACCTATCAAACCGCTTTTAAAGGAGAAATCCTGGAAACATAGAATAAAGGATTGATTACCCCCCCCCCCCCCCCCCCCCCCACTATTCATCATTACCAGCCTCCTTCAAAGCTTGTGTGTGCACTGATGCATTTATCTCCACAGACATGCGAGGTGTACTGTACCCGACTTCATCACTGCAATGCGTATGCAGAAATTCTCTGACAGTCCTGGCACATGCGCAGTACAGTTATTTAAACTGAGCGCTGCACAACTTGTTGCATTGTGCATGTTCGGGGTGTGTTTTGCCACATGTGTTTAGTCTTCAGGGACTTGTTTCGAATCATTGCCAATTTATGCAGTAGGACATGGTGGTAGTTTAGGGTAATAAAAGTACCTGACGGGTTATTTTTTAAATGTCTGTAATGAGATTGCTCCTAGTGCCAAGTTGTTGTTAATTCCCTGGTGCCACCTTGTGCACAACACTATAAGCAGCTGCCATCAGTTGGAGGGCCACAGATTGGTGAACATTGATACAATGATTATCTTCCTGGGATGACGGACAGCGTTTAGTGTCACTATTCTTGTCTTATAATAGAATTTTTAGTAAACTTTCCCTGACGCCAAAGAAAGTAGCCACAAGACTTTTTAAAAGAATGAAATAAGATCATCTATGCAGTGAGCTATGGGGCACAGCGGGGTTGATGACCCTTTTCCCTTAAAAATAAAAAATAACATAATAAACAAAATAAGCGACCAATCACAAATGTAATTATAGGATGGGTTTTTGCATTGTGCTTTTGTGTGCTGGGGGGGTGGGCAGGATATTTAACTCTAAGGTTTTATTTACTTTTTTTGTATTTGCCTAACCCACAGGAAAAGTTGCCATTAAGAAAGAGGATTTGTGCAGGTATTATGGGAAAGAACCTTGGTTTCCACTTCAGCCCATAGACTCTAATTCAGAAGTACAGGTACAGTTAATTCAAATTGCATTTAAGAGCTTTTTATGGAAATATCATTATGTTGTGTTCTTCAGGCTGAGATCTACCATACCGCTTCCGTTGTTTGCAAGTGAAAGAAGCAGAAGGGACGTGGGATGTGCTCAGCAAGAAATAACATTCTCTTAAAAAAAAAAAAAAAAAAAAGCGCACACTAGAATTTTGTTCTTCGTTTTTTATTTTTTTACATTGTTGTTTTTTATTTCCATTTTCAATACTAATACTGGCATAAAAGACAGCAAGCAGAGTCATCGCTTTATTCCCCCCCCCCCTGCTTTCCAATATCTAAACTTCAACCTTGAAGAAATAGTTTTACCAGTTTATTGATCCCAACAGAATTGCTGAATGCGTCTGAAAATGTTTTGTCTTCGACACATCTGCTATAACTATAATTAGGGATGTCCCGATACAATTATTTTTTTAAGAGTATGAGTACCGATACTTTTTCTTATGTACTCTCCGATACCAATTACCGATACTTCTTTCAGTGTCCTGTGACAGGGTTTTTTTTTTTTTCCTTAAGGGTACTTTCACATAGGTGGATCCACAGTGTATTTTACATTGCGGATCCGCCACTGAAGAACTGCTATATGCCACTACAAGCATGCACACTGTGATGTCCGAGTCGCAGTGTTCATGCCCAGTGTACTCGCACATCACGGCTGCTCTCGGCCTAGCTCATGGAGCAGGGTGAGCAGCCGCGATGTGTGCGAGTACATCGCGCATGCGACTCGCACATTGCTTCAGTGTGTCTGCTTGTAACGTGTCTTGCTGCTCCAAGCAGGCACATCTAACAGCAGCATGTAGGGGTCCTTTGGCGGTGGATCCACAGAATAAAATACGCTGTGGATCCACCCTTGTGAATGTACCCTTAAGTGGAAAATGTTTTTTTTTTTTTTAAAAGGGGGGTGATTCAAACTTTTTATTGGAAAGGGGTTAATTCACATTTATTTGTTTCCTCAGCGCTGCTGTTAAGAGAAAGATTAATCAGCACTTCCCACTTTCTATAGAGCCTGCCGCAGAATCACATTAGTCTGGGATTTTGCATTGAAGAGGGGTGATTTAGAGATGGTGCAAAAAGCACGGTCTCCTAATGTACAGTTATAAGCAGCCGGTTAGAAGGTATTCTATTGCCAAATTCAAATTAAAGGGGTACTCCGGTGGAAAACTTTTTTTTTTTTTTTTTTATGAACTGGTGCCAGAAAGTTAAACAGATTTGTAAATTACTTCTAATAAAAAATCTTTACCCTTTCTGTACTTTTTAGCAGCTGTATGCTACAGAGGAAATTCTGTCATTTTTTTTTTTTTTTTTGTCTTGCCCACACTGCTCTCTGCTGACACCTGATGTCAGTATCAGGAACTGTCCAGAGCAGGAGAAAATCCCCATTGCAAACCTATGCTGCTCTGGACAGTTCCTGACACTGGAAGGGTAAAGATTTTTTAATAGAAGTAATTTACAAATTTAAAAAAAATCGCAAGCGTATTAACCAAATGAGTGCATTTAAAATCCCCCTATTTTGAAGACCTATAACTTTTTCATTTTTCCGTATAAGCTTCAGTATGAGGGCTCATTTTTTGCGCCGTGATCTGTACTTTTTATTGATACCATATTTGCTGATAAAACTTTTTTAATACTATTTTATTTTGAATCAGGCATCTTATCCCCTATTTTTTGGATAGGGGATAAGATGTGTAAGCACCGGAGAACCCCTTTAATAGTCCCCATAGGGGACTATTTATAGCAATCATTCGATTGCTAATACTGGTCAGTGCTATGCATAGGACATAGCACTGATCAGGATTATCGGTCATCTTCTGCACTGGTCTGCTCGATCGCAGACCAGAGCAGAAGCGCTGCGGGCGATCCGATCATCCATTCAAAGTACCGCTCTGCCGCAGATGCCGTGATCTGTATTGATCACGGCATCTGAGGGGTTAATGGCGGGACCTGCCGCGCATGACCCGAGCATCGCTCCAGTGCTCGCGGTTATGCATAGGACGTAAATGTATGTCCTGGTGTGTTAAGTACCAGCTCACCAGGACGTACAATTACGTCCGTGGTCGTAAAGGGGTACTCCACCCTTAGACATCTTATCCCCGCGATCTCCCAGCTACACGTGGTTTTCGTTTAGAGCATGTGGTGTAGCGCCAGGGGCTTAGGAGGTCAGTCACTCCCCGCTCTTGATGTCATGGTCACGCCCCCTGAATGCAAGTCTATGGGAGGAGGGTGACGGCCGCTACGTGGCTGTAACATCACGAGCCTCCGCCCCGCATTGCCAGTCATTTGGTACTGGTGTCTGGGGTGCTGCAGCCAAAATCGTGGGGGGTCTTGCCTTTGGATAGGGGATAAGATGTCTAGTGTACCCCTTTAACAATATCAGCTGTCTCTTGAATTAAGATGTTTGATCTCATTTTATAGGTCTTATAACACCAGCTGAGCTGGCCATTAAAGTAATATCTATATGAAATGTAATATACATGTTACTTATGTCAACTAAAAATTTAGAAGGATTTTTTATTTTATTTTTTTGTCTGAATTCCCATACAAGTTTATTGGACTTCCTTATCATGTTGTTCTCAAATGGCAGAGATTGCCTGGAACTTTTAAACCTCTTGCTGACCTGTACTCAGTGCGGGGGACAGAATGTTAGGAAGAAAGCAGCATTGTTACTTTTCCTCTACCAAAAGGTTTAGGTAGGAGATCGAAAGACAAAAAAGATAGTGGTACTGCACAATACCCATGCCATAGGAACTACTACAGTAGACTGGCCAGCAGCTGAATGGGCCGCACCAATGGCATGTATTTCGCCGAACAGGATGAGGGTCAGAGGTTATTGAAGCTCGGGGGGAGTGTGTGGCAGGCACAAGATGGCTTGTACAAGGACCAAAGGTACAGAAACCTCAAATGGTATTCACTGGTATCTCCTAGACATGCCTGAGCTTGTTTCTAGTTCTGTCCTGTGATAAATGTGACATGGCATATCAGATGCTTTAGTGATGACTCTTCTTACTGTGAGTTACTGTAGTTATGACTGACCTTGGACCTGGTTCAATACTAAACCTCCTGCGGACTGAACTTGGGCACATTAGATTCTAATGCTTCTTATTGATATTCAGTAAACCATACTAAGTAAGTCTAGGGCTGCACAGTGTGCCAAGGCTTATTAAAGGGGTACTCCAGGGAACTAAACCCTAGTTCTAACTAGCCCATCCTTTCCCTCTCACTAACCTATGTATTTGTCTAAACATATCTCCTGACACAGTTGAAAGCTGCCCTGATACTGTAGTGAGTGATCAGAGGAGAGAAAACCACACCCCCACTTCCCCCTCCCTTCAGAATTTCTGTCCTTTTCTTAGTAACCAGGACCAAAGAGCCCTAGATACCAGGGTTCATTTCAATTTAAAGAGATAGAGACCTCTAGTGGCCATGTTTTTAAACCTTTATTTCACATCTTTAGCAATAGAATTTTTTTATGAAGTATATAAGGAAAACACTTAGTTTTTTTTAAAGTATTCAACGGGAAAAAAGTTGTTTCTAATGACAGTAACGCTTTAAGTAGAGAAAGCTGACATCATGAGCTAAAATAATCCTCTAGTGGTATCATTTTAGGGGGCTATTTAACCCCTTAAGGACACAGCCTAGTTTAGCCTTTAGGACAGTTTTTAATTTGTGTTTTTCCCTCCTCCCGTTCTCAGAGCCATAACTTTTTTTTTTTTTTTTGCGTGACCAATTGTACTTTGTAATGTACAGTGCAACCCAAAAAAATTAGGGAAATTAAAATGTCAAGCACAGTTTTGCAACTTTTCAGAATTTTGTTTTTACACAGTGCATTTTATGGTAAATTTGCATGTTCTCTTTATTCTGTAGGTGAATGTGATTAATAAGATACCCACTTTACCACTTACCACAATTGCACCACTTAAAAAAATTCTAACTTTTTTTTCTTTTTAAAGAAAAAGAATATGCTTAAAATAGTCCTTATTTTTTTTTATTTTTTTAGGATATAGAGATGTATGAGGGCTAATTTTTTTTGTATTATCTGTAGTTTTAAACGGTACAGTTTTTGTTTTGACAACTTTTTTTATCACTTTTTTCATTCATTTATATATATATATATATATATATATATATATATATATATATATATATATAATATATCTAAAAAATTTGGTATTTGGTATTTTTATTTTTTGTATGTTTACGCCGTTCACTGTGTGGTATCATAAACATTATATTTTAATATATAATTATGCATGTGGGAATACCAAACATGTTTATTTTTTTTGTAAAATGGGAAAATAAGGGTGATTTATATTTATTTATTTGTTATTGCATAGCATTGAACAGTGAGATTGACACTCCGCTGATACAGCCTGGCTCTCCCAGAGTTACAGAAGGTCTCTCCCAGGGTTAAAGAAGATGTTACCATCAGAGAGAATGTATATTTTCCTCACTATTTAATGGGGTACTCCAGCCTCAATACATCTTATCCCCTATCCAAAGTATAGGGGATAAGATGTCTCATCGCGAGGGTCCCACCGCTGGGGCCCCCTGTGATCTCTTATGCATCACCCACCTGTGGGAGCTGCACGCAACACTGCAGCCTCAGTCTGCCGGGTCACGACTACGGGGCCGGAGTATCGTGACGTCACGACTCCGCCCCCGTGTGACGCCCCGCACCATCAGCGGCACCCCGGCGATCAGACATCTTATCCTCTATCCTTTTGGATAGAGGATAAGATGGCTTAGGGCCGGAGTACCCCTTTAAGTCTAAACCAGGTCAAAAATATGGGATATACAGCTTTTTTTTTAACTTTAAATGCTTATATCTGAGCACAGAATGGCGCGGACCCCATTGACTTTCATTGTCAGAACATAGTTAGCCAGTTTTGGTTAATTTTATAAAGATATGTGTTTGGGCTTGGACCCTAAATTGCTGCAGACCTCAATGCAGTCATTACATGAATACTTTCAGGCTAATAAAGTCGATGGGGCCCATGCTTGTCCATGACCATACACGCCAGCATCCCATCAGGTTACCGATGTATACATGCCATGAAAGGCACAGTCATATTGTGAACCCTCACTTAAGAGCATTCACGTCAGGGCAACATATTTAGTTGTACTGCATATAGTCCTCTGGAGAGAATATTTGCATATACCCTCCATTATTTGTGAAATAGCTCTGCCTTTTGGTTATCTAGCTGAGGTACCTACAGTTCTTTAACCTTTGTCACAGTGACATGAGACGTTGTGTAAGGTTATACTTTATGTACATGTGCAGCACTTTATCTGAACTGTTTAACTTTTAAGTTGATGGTTGGTTTCGCTTCAAGGCTGTTATAGCACAATCTACTGTAAACAGGTCTCATGGGTGAAAAAAGTGACTGTGTATAAATGGGCGCTTATCATTGTAGCACTATATACGCCCATACCAACTTCCCTTTGCACTTTCTCTCCATCAGTGATCAAAGCCAGAACTATATAAAAAAAAAAAAAAAAAAAAAAAAAAAATGAATAAAGAAATTTAAAAAAATAACCATTTGCTCATTGATTCAGCACTATTTGAAGACTTTTTGTCACGTGGACTGCCACCCCTCCATAGGACACCTCCACCTATTTAACCCCTGATGTTCACCCCATTATCTCTTCATCACCAATTTTTTTTTTTTTTAATATACATACAGTGACCCCCTCGACCTACGATGGCCCCCACATACGATAATTTCAACATGCGATGGCCACTCAGAGGCCATCGCATGTTGAAGGCAGCATCAACATACGATGCTTTTTTTTATGTCGGGGCCATCGCATAAACGGCTATCCGGCAGCGCTGACTGCTTCAGCTGCCACGGGATAGCAGTTTACGATGCCCTGTGAGCTCCGGTGATGTCTCTTACCTGTCCTCGGGGCTGCGGCGCGTCCTCTTCGGGATCCCCTGCATCGTCGACGCTCTCCATCGACGTCATCACGTCGCTGCGCACGCCGTCACGTCATCCAATAGGAGCGGCGTGCGTAGCGACATGATGGCGGCGACAGAGAGCGAGGATGCCGGGGAAGCAGAGGCCTTACCGGAGCGTTGGGGACACCTCAGGGACGCGGCGACAGCGATGGATGCGACATCCCGGGCAGCGGTGACGGTCCGGAGCGGCAGGGACGGGTGAGTACAACTTCCTTTAACAGTGGTCTACAACCTGCGGACCTCCAGAAGTTGCAAAACTACAACACCCAGCATGGCTGTCCGGGCATGCTGGGTGTTGTAGTTTTGAAACATCTGGAGGTCCGCAGGTTGTAGACCACTGTCCTATACTTTACATTGCACGGATCCCTCAACATACGATGGTTTCAACAAACGATGGTCCATTTGGAACGGATTACCATCATATGTTGAGGGACCACTGTACTTATGTTTCTACTTTTGTATGTTTTATGGCTAGCCTTTAACAGTTGCAAATACTTTATTTATTTATTTATTTTTTTTGCTTGCTTACTCTGACGCAAATGATCTGTGGATGTTCCCACAATAAAATTATCAGGAACAAGGGGCTGGTTGATGCATAGTGCTAGAGATGTAAAAGTGTTGGTAGAGCTTCGATGCGTGCTTGGGATACGGCCACAAGATTGAATTTTTCTGTTTTGTATTCTACCTTACATAAGCAAGGTGTCTTTTATATCTCGTGATCTTTAAAGAGGACCTGTAGTCACTCAGAAAAAAATGGGTTGCAGTAACTAATGGATACCCCCCCCCCCCCCCTTTTCCCCCAGTTGCTGAGTTATAGGGTTTTTTAGTCTTCTCTGAGTCAGTAAATCTGTCAGATGGGGTGACTTTATTTTTGTGGGCTGAGTTTTGGGTAGTGACTGTACAGGGTCATGCATATTCAATAAAGTCCAATGGAGTGGCATCACAGAGAGCTGGATATCCTGTCCAAAAGCCCCCCCCCCTTATTAAATTTAAATGCCCTGATAGAGTTACTGCACAAAACTCAAACACAGCCCATGTGAAAAATTCACTGAATCAGTCAGAGGGGGGCTACACAGCCCTATTAGGGCATGTTCACACTAAGGAATTGGAGATGAATTTACTCAAGTAATTCTGCTTGGTTATTCCTCTCCAATTCAGTCAGCAGTGATAAACCCAATAGAATTTAACTGTATTTCCGCTCCTCAGTTCACACTGAGGAATTTCCGCAAGTGGAATTCTGCTGCTGATTTTCCGTTCCGCATGAAGAATGAACATGTTCTATACAAGTATACATTTTTTAAAACCTGATTAAAGGGAGCATGGCCTGCCAATGAAGGAGTGAAGAAATGCTTAGGCTTTGATCCACTCCCCTGCCAGTATATGTATACTTCTTCCACCACTTTACCCCAGGTCTTGTCACTACACAAAAAAATCAACTGTATGGTATCTCCTTCCTTTTAAAGGGGACCTGTCTTCACGCTGCCTGGACCATTGGCATCATCCCTGCCAGCTTCTCCCCACCCCCACCAGCCTTGATTCCTAGGTCTAGCCATGTGTGGGTATAGGGAGATATCTATCAAACAAGGCCAGAGATTGCTCCATTGATTTGTGGTTCTGAAAGCATGAGCACAAGGACCGATTCCCTTTTATTTTCTCCAGCCATCTGTTCCATTTGCTGTGTGAATCTTACTTTAAGAGAAACCTTCCTGTACTACAATGACCAGAATTTATAATAAAGACGTGTGGCCAACTCAAATAAGATGACATTTCATGACTACTATGATCCGATCACACACCATTTTACAGTTTACTCAATACGTCCTCTTGTTCCCGAGATATGTGGGTTTATAGTTTGTCTGGCAATTCAATGGTCAAATGGGTGTGAACTTAATTTAATAAGGTGGGGATGGAAATGTTTCACATTGAGTGGTGTGTATTAAGTTCACACCCATTTGACCATTCCCTGACTGGTCAGCCAAACTATAAACTCGGATATCTCGCAAACCAGAGGGCATATCAAGAAACTGTAAAATGGTGTGTAATCTGGGCATCCTAAGGTATCAAATTTTCCTTGGGTTCGCTACATGACCTCTTTAACAAACCGCAGTAATAAACCACATGAAAAATTAAGCCCTCTATGATAAAACCGCATGTGGTTTTTCAGTTGTTTTTTATCTACGTTGTGCCACACAAAAGCTACAGCACTTGTGAATACGACCCTCATGGGTGTCAGTGGGAAATTTCTTCAACTTTTGTAGTACTGTATAATCATTAAATGGGTTCTGCAATGTAGACAATCCCTACTTTTTTAGACTATCAATAAACTTATCAAAAAGTGCTCCCCCTGCTGAGATTACCAATAGTTGTCAGGAAACTAAGGAAAGCCTGGCATTGTGTTCACTTTCCATGCAATACCAGCTTAGGTTAAACTTATCACGTGGCAACTATAAAAAAAAATCAATCTGTTGTATGTGTAATGCAAAGAAAGGACAGGCCCGAGAGAGAGATGCTCTTTGTAATTGCTCTTAAGTCTGGTCAAGCAATGAGGCCAGGCTATTCCCTTCTTTAAAGGAGCTCTGTCATCAGCGTCACCGAAGACAATGTTCAGTAGTAGCTGCTGAGGACAATGGTACTTATGGTTTGCTGATAGGAGAGACAATATAGGGTTGTAGTCAATGGAGTATATTAAGAGCGAGGTCTTGTTACCAGTGGGGACCTCAGGGATCTGTACTGGGACTCATTTTGTTTAAAATCTTTCAGTGATATTGCAGACGGTCCCGATGGTAAGGTATAGACCTTTTTGCTGAGGACACAAAGATTTGTAACAGGGTTGATGTTCCTGGAGGGAGATGCCAAAATGGAGAAGAATTTAGGGAAAATTAAAGAATGGTTAGGACCCTGGATACAAAAATTTAATATGGATAAGTTCAACATAATGCATCTGTGGCGTTAAGAAAGTCAAGGGCTGAATAAATAATATTTGATACAATCCTAACCTCAGTGTCTATGGCAATGGTTTTAGTGGTCATTATTTCAGAAAACTTAAGGGTAGGCAAACAATATAATAGAGTGGCAGGAAATGCTATCAGAATGCTTGGGTGTATAGAGAGAGGTATTAGCAGTAGAGGGAAGTTCTCATGCGGCTGTACAGAACACTGGTGAGACCTCACTTGTAGTATTGTGCAGACCATATCTTCAGAAGGATTTAGATACATTGAGAAACACACGGAAACCGCATATCAAAGAATAGGAAAATGTGCACTCGCCAGGAATAGGAAATGGTGCACTTGCGTATATTCTATATTTGAAATAAATCCATACGTGCTGTACACGGGAGGATAATAGGCCGGGCAGCTAAGACAACACTAGCCGCCCGACCTAATATCCTTCTGTGTACAGCACGTAGAGATTGATTTCCAATAAAGTATATACGCAAAAACTCCTGGTGAGTGCATGATTGCCCTTTCTTTGATATGCGGTTTATGGACTTTTTATTTCTTTAACGTGTCTGCACTTTTTGGATTACGGAAGGATATATGCTATATAGTTACACTCCAATACGCTACAGTTTAGAACCACAGGGCTGAGGACTGTTGTCTATTTTGTATTGTTGATATGATAGAAACTTTTCAATAAATAAAGTGAATCAACATGGTAAAGAATGTTTAAAAAATGAAAAACTACCATAAGAGGACATAGTTTTATATTCGAGGCGAGGCAAAGACTTATGCAATATTATCAGGAAGTATTACTTTACTGAGAGAGTAGTGGATGCATGGAACAGCCTTCCTGCAGAAGTGGTCGCTGCAAACACAGTGAAGGAGTTTGAGCATACATGGGATAGGCGTAAGGCTATCCTTCATATAAGATAGGGCCAGGGACTATTCATAGTATTCAGGATATTGGACAGACTAGATGGGTCAAATGGTTCTTATCTGCCGACACATTCTATGTTTGTGTTTGACAGATTTCCTTTTAAAGAAAGCCGCAACACATACACACATAAAACAGGCAGCAGCAAGTTTTCAGCAAAAAATAAAGGGATTTGTAGTGTACAAAAAAAACACAAAGGCTCAATGCAGTACTCCAAATTGGTTTAAAAAAAAAAAAAAAAAAAAAGTTTCTATTCATCATCATGTTAGACGTTTAGAGTCTCTTCATAGAAGCTAGAAAAGAGTCAATATAGCTTTCTCTCGAAGTTTGATTTGTGATTTATTTTCTCTCTTCGGTTTCTGATGCTAGGTTTTATACCTATCCCTCCATCTTATGTGCTGCAGAAACTGTGTGCAATGCAAGGGGTCATAATGTGTACAAAAGTCTACATGCAGGTTGTTTCCTCAGTGGAAAATCTGTGTGGTCGTAACCTAAATCTGTTCACATTAATGCATTATCCTCCTCCCCCCCTCTCTGTAATGTTTTTGCCATCATGTGTCCTTTCAATGTGACTCATGAGCTGTGCGATGTCGGGGTTCTCTGCCTTTCAGTAGCTAACATATAATTGTTCTGTCTCACAGGGAAAAGTCCACCTGGAGCTGAAGCTAAATGAGCTGATTACTGACAATGGATCTGTGCAGCAGCTTATGGTACAGTAAGTATATCTGGGAGGATTTAGTCCATGTGCAGTGAGCAATGCACGGTGGTCAGTATGACAAGCTCTGAAAAGCCACCAGGACACTTCCTTTTTTTTCCGTAACTCGCACAGAGAGGAAGCGTAGGCGGCTGTACAGAGGCTTTGAATAAATACAAATTACTGTTAACCTCTTCTACCCGTCTGCCAGGGCTGAAGAATGCCATCTATTCACCGGCTTTATAAACCTTACACAAACGGCAAAGTTCCATGTTACACTGTGACAGAATCTCACTAAATTGCTTTTCTAGCTTTGACTAACCATTCGATAGTCCCTGATCATTTGTAACTTGCGAGTGGTAAAAGGTCTACAGAAGGGGCTGCAGGGGCTTTATACATACACCCTTAAAGGGGTACTCCACTGACCAAGCGCTCAGAACATTTTGTTCCGAACGTGGGCTTTGGGGGTCGTGATGTCACGACTATGCTCCTTGTGACATCGTGCCACGCCCCCTCCAATAGACTTGCATTGAGGGGGCATGGAATTATGTCACAAGGGTCGTGGCATCACGAACCCCGCATCCCACACCCATGGTTCGGAACAGAATGTTCTGAACGCTGGGGCAGTGGAGTACTCCTTTTTAAAGGGAATAGCCAGCAATAGATGGCACCTGACCGCAGGTTGTGTGTGTTATTACAATTTGGCACCTTTGGTAACTTTCTTTTAAGTTCCTTTTAAGCCACACAACAGAACCTGAAAGGATCACATGATCTAGTTTTAGGAGCCATGATCTTGTTGTCTTTATAGAGAGCCCGTAATGTCCCTTTTGGCACCTCTTGGAGCAGTGCAGTTATGCTTTATTTCAGATGTGATCCAATATAAGACAGATGCTCTAATATTTCTACGGTCTGTTCACGCTGGCATTCAGAGCCTCCATCTGTTGTACCATCAGTTATTACATTATTTTTTGAGAGCAAGATTAGTACATTCAGTTTATCAATTGCTGTCATTCAGAAAGCTTTAAACGAAGAGCATGATAAGTCTGAAAAGGGTACTGTAATTTAAATATAACTTTAGTCATATCATAGAGACATGTCAAAATTTTGATCGGTCAGGGTCCGAGTGCTGAAAACCCTACCGTTAACTAGAACAAATGGGAGGAACTGCTTGTTCTTCCTACTGTCTTTTTACTGCAGAAAACTGTCCTTGGACCCACTCCTGCAGTGAGGAGATAGTGGGGAGAACAATCACTAAGCTGAGCAAGCACTTCATGTTCATTCTAGCTATTGTTGGGAATTTTAGCACTCAGACCCCGATGGATCAAAACTTTTAACATGTTTTGTGTCTCCATACACATTAGAAAGTAGTTGTCTGACTCCAATGGTTTTCTATCTGGATGATGACTGTAGAGAGAAGGATCAGGAGAGTTGGATTTCAACTTCCTTTTGTTCTAGGAGAGGCTGGTTGACTCTCTAACGTGTATGGGAATGTCCAAACTTACACCTGATAAAATGTTTAAATGCCCCTTGAGTGCCCCTTTGCCTGGCCCACTCAAGAAGATTACCACAGTTTTCCCTAAGCCACTCTTGTCTTGTCTTTGCCTTGTGCTTAGGGGGAGATTTATCAAAACTTGTGTAGAGGAAAAGTTGCCCATAGCAAACATTCAGATGGTTTCTTTCATTTTTGAGAGGCCCTGTACTTTGCTCCATTCAGCTTTCTCTCAACCCTAATAAGTGTCCATTTTCTTGCTGTTTATGAATACCCCCATATGTAGCCACTACCATGCTTCACTGCAGAGATGCTATTGTACAGGTGATAAGCAGTGTCTTGTTTCCTCCAGGTAAAAGTTTAGAAATGTGGCTTTAAAGTTCAATGTTGGTTTCATCAGACCAAAGAATTGTATCAGTCTGTCTGAAATTCCTTTTAGATGTTTGTTTATTTTTCTTTCTCAAACTCTAGGTGGTATTTCATGTGTCTTTTATACTGTGCAGAGGCTTATTTCTGGCCACATAAAGACCAAATTGGTGGAGTCATATTTGACAGTCTGGAAGTTTTCCCATTGTAGATTTAGAGCCTCTGTTGCTAAAATGCAAATATGTTCCTTTTGTGCAATGGAGGTGGGAGTCAGCTCTTTAAGCTTCCCTGCCTCTGTTTCCTCTGCCCGCCCAGCTCTATGTATATCCTTTTCAGAGCACTTTGCCCCATAACCTCTGAGGGTGGAACACCTGTGACGAAACAGTAATTTTAGTTTTTGTTCATAATTATAGTGTACGCAATAAAAGTATGTTTTAAGATATCTGCAGTAAGGGACCAAAAGTGGATTGATGTACTCTGTCCTCAGACAGAGTTGGGTTATAAATATAACGTGGGTTTTATCCACCCTTCACTTTGGGTCTTTTGTTTGAGCTTCCTCTTCAGAGCAGTCACACCCTTATGACTTGAGAGCCTATGCCCATGTGACCACTCTGAAGAGCATATACCGTACATATTTAAAGGTGAAAGGACATATGGCAGCAGAGAGGACAAAGGCAGGGAAGCTCATAGAGCAGGCTCCCACCTCAGTTGCGCAAGTGAGCATATTTGCAACGCAGGCTCAAAGTCTACAAGGGGTCCACAGAGTAATACAGCATTTTACTAAGATTCAGCCGCACTATAACCCTGTGATTTTGGGTTTAGTGTGGGTGAATCTGCTGGCAGTTTTTCTTTAATGCCTAAGCAAAATTAACTTTTTTTTTTTCCCCCTCCTTCTTTTTAGTATTGTAGAATGTGAGGGGCTACCTCTAGTAAACGGGCAAAGCTGCGATCCATATGCTTCAGTGTCTCTTGTTGGCCCATCAAGGTAAATCCTTTTCCGTCTACAAGTTGTCCTTTTTGTTTTGTGTATATGTATGCTATTATCAGTACACTAAAAGGGTATTGCTACATTTCCAGAGGTATTTATTTGCAGATTAATATAAAATATCCATAGTATTGTAAGTATGGTATGTCAACTGGATTATCAGGTCACTTTTGAACAGGATAAGACACTTTTCTTTTAGGTTTTTATAGCTTTTTGATTGTATACCGTCAAACAAGATATCAAAAATGGAACCTGGCAAGACCCATTATAAGTAGTGGGGTTAAAAAATGCAGGCAATGTTTCTGTCTGGAATAGGAAGAATGTTTTACCACTTAACATATATAAATGTGTCTTATATAGATTATTTGGCTTTGTGTGTGTGTTTGAGATAGGGTAATTAGATTATGTGAGGAAATATAAATTGTACTGCCCTAGATTTTTTTTTTTTACATATTTTTTTTTTTTTAGTTATGTTTACACCTTGTGTTTTGCTTCAGAAATGACCAAAAGAAAACCAAAGTGAAGAAGAAAACGAGTAATCCACAATTTAATGAGAAGTTCTACTTTGAGGTGAATGAAGATGGTATATGTTTTACCTTTGGTTTTTATAAGAGTCCCTTTCTTGATAGTATTTGACTTGTTGCTTGTAACCGGTATCCTACATAAGTGAAGATAACTTTTTCTTGGTATATTTGAAGAATATTTATTTGTGACCTATAAAGGTCAGCCTGTATTTGGTAGCATCAATGCTTTCAGTCTCATCCCCTTCATCTCCTTTTTCTCTTCCTCTTTTTCCTCTTGGTATATGCAGCACCATGCGACCAGTGTCCTGTTCCTGAGAACTCTGATTTTGTAGATGTCCTGTGTGTACTAATATAACAGAACGTTATTTGTAGGTAACAAGGTCAAGCAGCTACACTAAGAAGTCTCAGTTTCAAGTGGAGGAAGAAGATATTGAGAAACTTGAAGTAAGGTTTGTAGTCCACATTCTCTTTTCTCTTACAATAAATTGTGCTTAGAAATCTTTTTGTGTCAGCCCGGCACTGTCATTTCTTATAGGCTTTGTCTGTGTTTTTTAACAGACTTTTTACACTGCTCCAAAAAAATAAAGGGAACACTAAGATAACATGTCCTAGATCTGAATGAATAAACTAATCATATGAAATACTTTCGTCTTTACATAGTTGAATGTGCTGACAACAAAATCACACAAAAATTATCAATGGAAATCAAATTTATCAACCCATTGAGGACTGGATATGGAGTCACACTCAAAATAAAAGTGGAAAACCGCACTACAGGCTGATCCAACTTTATTTAATGTCCTTAAAACAAGTCAAAATGAGGCTCAGTAGTGTGTGTGGCCTCCACGTGCCCATATGTCCTCCCTACAATGCCTGGGCATGCTCCTGATGAGGTGGCGGATGTCCTCCCAGACCTGGACTAAAGCATCTGCCAACTCCTGGACAGTTTGTGGTGAAACGTGGCGTTGGTGGATGGAGCGAGACATGATGTCCCAGATGTGCTCAATCGGATTCAGGTCTGGGGAATGGGCGGGCCAGTCCATAGCATCAATGCCTTCCTCTTGCAGGAACTGCTTACACACTCCAGACTAGTGATCGACCGATATCTGTTTTTTAGGGCCGATAATCGGTGGAGGTTAGGGCCGATGGCCGATAACTTATACCGATATTCCAGTATAAGTTGTCGGCTATTTATCCCCCCGCAACACCGCTGCAGATCATTGATTTAAAGCGGGCGCTTTAAATCAATGCACTGCAGTGACTTTTGCGGTGCCATAGGCCACCCGCTTCTCTCCCCCTGCCTGTCCTGGGGTCCTGAGTCCTATCACCGCCACCGCTCCCCCCACAGCGCACCGCACCCCCTACCGCCGCGCCGTGTCGCACCCCCCACCGCACCGCCCAGGCCCCATTGCCTCCCCCATCCCCGGTTTTATAATTACCTGTTCCCGGGGTCCACTCTACATCTGGTTCCGGTGGCGTCCTCCTGAGCTGTCACTGTGCGCACTGACGGTGATGTCACGTCGCGCACGTCACTCGTCAATGCGCACAGCATAACGCAGGACGCAGCCGGAGCCAGAAGTAGCGTGGGCCCCGGGAACAGGTAATTATAAAACCGGGGATGGGGGAGGCAATGGGGCCGGGGAGGTCACGGTACGGTGGGGGGGGGGGGCATTATCTGCTTTTCGGCAAGGTAATTGCCGATACCGATAATGCCCAAAATCGTGATTATCGGCGGACAATATCGGACAAACCGATAGTCGGTCGATCCCTACTCCAGACACATGAGGTCTAGCATTGTCTTGCATTAGGAGGAACCCAGGGCCAACCACACCAGCATATGCTCTCACAAGGGGTCTGAGGATCTCCTCTCGGTCAGGCAAGCACATGGAGAAATGCCACCCCACACCATTACTGACCCACCGCCAAACTTGTCATGCTGGAGGATGTTGCAGGCAGCAGAACGTTCTCAATGGCGTCTCCAGACTCTGTCACATGTGCTCAGTGTGAACCTGCTTTCATCTGTGAAGAGCACAGGGCACCAGTGGAGAATTTGCCAATATTGGTGTTCTCTCGCAAATGCCAAACGTCCTGCACTGTGTTGGGCTGTAAGCACAACCCCCACCTGTGAACGTCGGGTCCTCATATCACCCTCATGGAGTCTGTTTCTGACCGTTTGAGTGGACACATGCACATTTGTGGCCTGCTGGAGGTCATTTTGCAGGGCTCTGGCAGTGCTCCTCCTGCTCCTTCTTGCACAAAGGGTGAGGTAGCGGTCCTGCTGCTGGGTTGTTGCCCTCCTACGGCCGCCTCCACGTCTCCTGATGTACTGGCCTGTCTCCTGGTAGCTCCTCTATGCTCTGGACACTGCGTTGACAGACACAGCAAACCTTCTTGCCACAGCTCACATTGATGTGTCAACCTCGATGAGCTGCACTACCTGAGCCACTTGTGTGGGTTGTAGACTCCGTCTCATGCTACCACTAGAGTGAACGCACCACCAGCATACAAAAGTGACCAAAACATCAGCCAGGAAGCATAGGAACTGAGAAGTGGTCTGTGGTGGTGTCTTGCTAATTGCCTATAATTTTCACCTGTTGTCTGTTCCATTTGCACAACAGCATGTGAAATTGCTTGTCAATCAGTGTTACTTCCTGAGTGGACAGTGTGATTTCACAGAAGTGTTATTGACTTGGAGTTACATTGTGTTGGTTAAGTGTTCCCTTTATTATTTTGAGCAGTACATAGATAATGAGTTGTTGAAAGTAACTTGAAGCTTTTCTTTCCCTCTGGGGAGTGTTATTTTATTTTTTTAATATTTATAATATGCCACTTATAATATGAGATGGGGTGGCTACGGAATATTGTTTACTAAAATCACATGATGTATGGGTCACAAGTAGGTATGCAAAAAGTTACATTTTATATGTATGTGGGACACTTGCACTGGTACAAGAACTTGTGCAAATGTGCAGTATCGGCACTGATGCTGCTATCGGTTCCAGTGCATTGCTAGTAACAAGCATTTGGGGATTTTGCTGTGTATTTACTGAAGCTGATTTTTCTACCCATGACTTCAATGGATAAGAAAATAGGCAGCAGAAAATACGCAGCAAAACTTGGCACGTTTGACCTTATGCTAATGGTGTATAGACTGGATATACAATTTAAAATGGGATTGGTGAATGACCTGCTGCTCCATTTTAACCCTATTTTGTAGAGACAGCCGAAGGCTGCATTTGGCTATCTCCGGCAGCCCCTGTAGCGATAGAATGGAGAGGCGGTACACATGCAAGACCTGCCCCTTCATTCTAAACATTGCTCAGTGCCCCAGCAGTTGGGACCCTCTCACCATCAGATAGTTAGTCCCTATTCTGTGGATAGGGCTAATCTTTACTAGATGGTAAAGCCAGCAGTCAGATCCCCACCACTTTTTAGGAGCTTTGTTGGATAATTCACTAGACTATTTTACAACTATAGGGGTTCTCGACTGCTTTAAAAATGATGCCCTACCCGCACAATAGGGGAAAAAAAAGCCTGATCACAGTGATTTCAACTAAGACCCCCGGAGATCTTCAGAACTGGGCCCAGTCTCTCTATGCATAGAGTTGTGTGTCAGAGGTCACACCCCCTGCAATCTTCCTGTGGACAGGAGTTAGGTTTTAAAGTAGTGGAATTCCCTTTAAGCACTTCAAAATTTCTACATACACCAAGCACCTTTGTGTTAACATATCTTAACATCATCAGATTGTGATATTGAGACGTCCAATTTCCTCAACTAAATTCCGTATTTTTACCTTCAATCTCTTGGTCCCTGTTACAGTCAAGTCATGGGATGGTAAGCAGCATGTGTCTGCAGTTTTTGTGTGTGCCTCTACCCTAATTGACAATGATTTAAATTTTTTTTTATTTTGTTTGTGTAGCATATTTAAAACCTTATTTAACCTACAAAATAAAAGTAGACTAAAGGCAGCTGTGTGGCTTAAACAATTCCTATTACTTTTAGTAATTAATTAATTAAATTTATTTATTTTTTTGATACTGCCCAACCAAAAAGCAAATTTGCTTGTAAAGTTAGATGCGTCTGGTGTAGACTGCCTTCTAAAGAAAACATATACTGTAGGATATATATGTATTTATACTTTTCAATAAAAAACGTATAAAAGTAGTCAGCACCTAAATATTCCCATGCGTCTCTGACAAACGTATTCCAAAGAGACATGATAAATTATCTGTGGCCACATTAGTATGTTTTGGAGGTCACTTCTAGCATATTGGCTGACAGGACACATGTAAATGCAGCTTAAAGGAGTACTCCGCCCCTAGGGCTGGGCGGTATGAAAAAATGTGTATCACGGTATTTTTGTAACTTATGGTGGTTCCACGGTATATAACAGTATTTTTCTCCCCCCCCCCCCAAAAAAATTATTAGCCAACACTGCGCTGTCCCCATGGGGGTACTACTCACGTCACCCGCAAGCGCTGCCCTCCTTGTCCTCTTGTTTGTTGTGGCCGCCGGCGCTGACACTCTATAGCTGTATCCCTATGTCCGGGCTGCAAAAGGTAAACAAAAATAAACTTTAACGCATGTTCCTACGTCTGCCTTACGCTCTTCCTGGTGACGTGAACGTCGTAGAGCCATTGGCCTATCACCGGCCGCAGCGATGTTCCGCCTTGGCCAGTGATAGGCTAAGCCCACTGTCATGTAAGAAACTGGATAGGCCAGTGATAGGCCAATGGCTCTACGACGTTCCATTCCCTAGGAAGCAAGTCCAGACCGACGGGTAAGGTGAGTTAAAGTTTATTTAGTTTACTTTTTGCAGCCTGGGCATAGGAATACAGCTATAGAGTGTCAGTGCCGGCGGCCCGCAACAAACGGGAGGACAAGGAGGGCAGCGCTTGCGGGTGATATGTGAGTATTTAACCCGATGGGGACAGCGCAGCGCTGGGCTGATAATTGTGGGGGGGGGGTCAGAACAGCGCTCACGGGGGACATATGATTAGTTCAGTGCAGCGCTGGGCTGATAATTCATTAATTCCCGAGGGGGAGGGGCCAAACTGGCGTTGCGGTATGGGGAAAAATTCATATCGTGCAGGACAAAAATGTTGTTATCCGGTATGAACAGGTATACCGCCCAGCCCTACTCCGCCCCTAGACATTTTATCCCCTAACCAAAGGATAGGGGATAATATGTCTTATCGCGGGGGTCCCGTCAATGGGGAACCCTGCAATCTTGGCTGCAGCACCCCAGACATTCGATGCACAGAGCGAAGTTCGCTGCGTGCCAGATGACTGGCGATGCGAGGTGGAGGCTCATGACGTCATGGTCACACCCCACTTGTGACGTCATGGTCAAGCCCCCTCAATGCAGCGGGGAAATCACAGGGATAAGATGTCTAAGGGTGGAGTGCACCTTTAACTATAGGAGAAAAATGTTTACATTTATGTGTTCATACTACTCAGAGCATCGCCATACTGACACATAGGAAGTGTCTACTCGGTGATCTTCATCAGCCAGTAATTGGCGGAGCGGGCACTAACTATGTGTTGGCATGGAGTACATCAGGACCAGCATCATTGTGGGATCAGCGGCTGGTGAACACACGTGTTTGTTTTTTCCTATTTATGTCTTACTGCTACCCCAAGAACTTTTTAATGTTAACATTTATCTCTGGGCAAACACACTGTACCAATGAACCTGTCTCCTTGCACGTACAGTCCAATCTGTATGCATTATGTTATGGAGCTGACAAGACTGATATAGTTAGTTTTCTGGGAAATGTTCCAGGATAACTTGTCATTTATTCATGTAAATCTCTGCTTTTTCTGGACAAAATAGTCAAGTGGGCAGCCCTGCTCAGTGATTGACAGCTCTTTACATGCATACTTATACAGATCACTAAGTACTTATCTACATGAGCAGAGACTTTCATAAATAAATGACAAGTTATCCTCTAATTTAATCCACAAAACTATAAATCAACCTTTTCAGCTCCTCCAGTTCTATTACATGACGCCTGCAGATTAAACTGCACTTCCAATATGACCCCTTTAAAGGGGTACTCCGCTGCTAGACATCTTATCTCCTATCCAAAGGTTAGGGCATAAGATGTCTGGTGGTGGGGTCCCCAGCACCCCAGGTTCTAAACAAACGCCGGGTTCCTGTAGCAGTGGCCGTGACGTCACGGCAAAGGCCTCTTTTGACGTTACGCCAGTGGTCCCCAAACTGTGGCCCTCCAGATGTTGCAAAACTACAACTCCCAGCATGCCTGGACAGCCAACGGCTGTCCAGGCATGCTGGGAATTGTAGTTTTGCAACATCTGGAGGGCCACAGTTTGGGGACCACTGCGTTACGCCATGCCCCTCCATTCACGTCTATGGGAGGGGGCATGTCTGACGACACTCCCCCTCCCATAGACATGAATGGAGGGGGGCGTGGCGTGACCTTGCTAGAGGGCGCGGCAATGACTTCACGATTACGGCCTCCGGCTCTGAGCGCTCTGAACAAAATGTATAGAACGCTGGCGCACCGGAGTACCCCTTTAAGAACTACAGCAGAGAGCCTATTAGTCCTATCCTGGAGTTCCCCTTTAAACGATCTAGTACAGATAATGCATGTGTTTAAAGTGTATATCTTTGCCATTCAGTATTTCATTGTCTTCTTGCCAAGCACAGCTTCAGATACATATCATCACACTATCCTCCAAATTCTGTGTTCCTGTTTGTTACAGTATTTGAATACCCAGCAGATAAAGGAGAAGACTGTTTTGACTGAATATTATTGCCAGTCAGTTGTCTGTGTAGAAGCTGCTTTGTAATCTGATCACCGGTGCTTGACAGGCCCCACTTCTTCTATTGAGCAACTTCTTTTCTGAGGGATGCGTGGGTGCTTGTCACATGCAGCCTTTGTTTTACATGCTGATTTACACCGAACCCGATCCTTGAAGGAGATTGCTTTGCTTTATTAGCAGCACCTTGCAGTGCACGATTTCCTCATCAGTTTATTCTCTATGCTGGGATTTTATTTTGCATATCATTTCCTATTTATAGAGAGCTCTGCTTTGTACCAGCATATATAGGTAATAAAGAGAACGCCGTGCTGACCGTTTGCCTGTAGAGAAATATTAATATCTTGTGTGTATATATATATATATATTGCTTCACTAAAACCTAAGGATACAACCAGCTTTAGTTTTTGCATTTTTAGTTTACCTCTGTGCCTTTAAGAGGCAGAACTATTTTATTATTTTGTGCAACAAAGTGTAGTTCGTAATGACCACATTCATTTTACCATAAAATGTTTGGCGCATCAATAAAATTATTTCCGGGGATGATTGAAAACACAATTTTGCATGGGGAAGGGGGGGGGGGGGGGTTGCATAGGGGTAATGGGGTTGAATTTCCTTAATGTGTACTTTATGGTAGAACTGACATTTTTATTCTGTGGGTCAGTGCAATTAGAATGATAGCCATCTTTACATGTGTGTTACTAAAAGTTAAAATATTGTACTATTTATAAGTGAAGTTAAAATATTGTATATTGTACTGTATAAGTAATACAGTAAGAAAATAAGTATAAATACATAAAATAGTTCTATTCGGACCCCTATAACTTTCTTATTTTTTGCCATACACCTTTTGTATGAGGGCTTATTAAGTTGCAAACCATAGGCATGGAGCCTCCATGCAGGAAGACACACTGTGATGGAGCAAGAATGAAGCACGATATAATACCAAAAATAAAAACAACGTAAACAGGCTTTACAAACGTTTTTTAATTAGAATTGCCCCTTTTTCCGACTTGAGCCCCTGCCCTCCAAAATGTCGTTGTACGTCCCTGTTGATACCAGAATTGCCCCTTTTTCCGACTTGAGCCCCTGCCCTCCAAAATGTCGTTGTACGACCCTGTTGCTACCACTTCGTATATGTGAGATATATATACATTTTTTTAATTTTTTTTTTTAGGTTTGTCATTTACCATACAGGATCATTAAAGGGGTATTCCAGGTACAAACTTTAGATAGAGATTAGATCTATCTATCTATCTATCTATCTATCTAACTGGCACCAGAAATGTAAACAGGTTTGTAAATTACTTCTATTAAAAAATCATTATCCTTCTAGTAGCTGTCAGCTGCTGAAGTTGAGTGGTTCTTTTCTGTCTGATAACAGTGCTCTCTGCTGACACCTCTTCTTGTCTCAGGAACTGTCTGAACCATTAGAGGTTTGCTATGGGGATTTGCTCCTACTCTGGATGGTTCCTGAGACTGTGGGGTCAGCAGAGAGCACTGTTGTCAGACAGAAAAGAACAACTCAACTTCAGCAGCTAATAACTAATGGAAGGATTGAGATTTTTTTAATGGAAGCAATTTAGAAATCTGTTTAACTTCCTGGAGCCAGTTGATATAAAAAATAAAAACATTTTTTTTTCCTGGAATACCCCTTTTAACATTATATATTAATAGTTTGGACATTTTAGCACGCAGAAATACCAAATACATTTTCTTTCATTGTTTTCCTTTTTTTTTTATTTTTTATTTTTTTTTATTTATAAAATGGGAGAAATGGGTAATATTATTTATTTTTAACAATTCTTTATTTTCAAATTTTAAAACAAACTTACTACAAAACCATCTATTCCCGGAGGAAGTAAATAAACAAAATGGGAATAATGTATGGTGAAGGCCGGCAGGGAGTACCAGATGACCCTCGTCAGGGGATCTATGATAAAATAAAACATTGCAAATGTTAAAGGCAAAACCAAGGAAAAAATCAAGGAACAGGGAAGTGAAAAGAGAAGGAACAGGGTGAGCAGGTAAAGAGGGGAAAACTTAAAAGGAGGACAACATAAAACAAGCATACAGACCAAAGACCACAGCCAACGGGATACTAAAGGGGTAGGGGTTTACTTTATTTTTTATTCTATTTTTTAAGCCCCCGTAGGGGACTATTTATAGCAATCTTATGATTGATAATACTGTTCAGTGCTATGAGTGATCCACTTCTATGGTCTGCCCGACTGTTTTTATTATTGAAAAGTCAGTCTAATATGTATCCTCGTTCCTGAACAACATTTTTTATTTTGATAGATTTAAAGGGGTTGTGCGCTGCCCTGCCTTTCGGAGCTCCGCACGCAGCGTCCGGAAGTTCATTACTCCGAGCGATGTGTGCGGGCTTCCGTGTTCGCGGCTGCAGGGCGTGAAGTCATGCCCGTCCCCTCGTGACGTCACGCCCGCCCCCTCTACCAAAGTCTATGGCGGGCGTGACGTCACGAGGGGGCCGGGCGTGACGTCACTCCCGGCGGCCGCAAACACGGAAGCTCTGAAAGGTAGGGCAGCGCACAACCCCTTTTAAGTATTTGCACTGATATATTTCTTAGTGTAACTTGTTACTTGCCAGAGCTCAGCAACTCCATAATAGACAGTATGCATTAAACTCCTAGGCCCCCTCTAGTGGCAGAAACCAGACAGAATTAGTTCTATACTTATTGGACAGATTTTTTCCCAATTGCTCATTTTAAGGGCCGCAGCCTGAACATTCCCTATTTTTCATGTGTTTAGAAATGGAATACGTCTAGGGTCCATATGTATAATATGTATCCAGTGGATGAGCATATGCAAACAAATAATTAACCACCTTCTGTGTGCTACTTACTTCAATATATCCTTGACTTGTAGAGTGAACTAAAGCAGGGGAATACTTTATAGACTGATCGCTACGTGTGAGCTTCTAACAATGTATTGAACCCTAGTGAGTTTCTAACATAACTTTGAGGTTTTGTCTTTTATTATAATGTATCCATTACTTTTCCAGAGTTGACTTGTGGAACAATGGTAATCTTGCTCAGGACGTGTTTCTTGGAGAGATAAGAATCCCTGTGAGAGTACTGAGGAACGACTCCTTCCACCAGGCATGGTAAATATTCACCATCTTACACTTCACGAGCAGTCACTGCCAGCTACCAAATTTTAAGATTTTTTTCCCCACAATAACCTTTCCAAATAAGACTGTGTTAATGTCACGATTTTATTCCTCCGTTGCACAGGTAAGATTTCTCAAATCTGCTGCAATCATATGTGTGCAGGGACAAGCATTGATGCCATTCACGCCTTTGACCCACACTGACCCGATCATAGTCAGCTAGTGACTATATTCGGGTTATTTTTCCCTTTTTAAAGAGGTTATCCATTATAACAAATCTAATTGTCAGATTACTGGGGTTCGAGCACTTGAACCCACCACGATCTCCCACCCGGAACCTCGCTCTCTGCATGAATTGAAGCGTGGTGACCATGGCACGAAACTGTGACAGACGTCCCCTCCATGCATCTCTATGGGAGAGCTGGAGATACTCGAACACTATCTCCGGCTCTCCCATAGAGACACACGAATGGGGCATATGTCTCTATGAGGCCAGGAGCAGGATACTTGAGGCATCAGGAGAGCAGTGGGGAGGGTAAGCCAAGGTTTGTTTGTTCGTGCGCCAGCTGCTGGATCCGCGATCGCGCCGGTCCCGGCAGCATTAACCCCTTAGATGCCATGATCTATACTGATCATGGCATCTATGGTGTTGACAGGGGGAGCGCTCTCCAACGGCGGTGCCGCAACACGATTGCGGGCTGCTGTTGGTTGCTGTGGCAGCAGGAGGTCAGATCATGACTGGATCGCACAGGCTGTAATGTGTGCAGCTCAACAGGTCATACTGTGCTGCAGTAGAAATGTATTGCAGCATAGTATAACCTGTAAAAATTTTTATAAAAAGTTCTTCAATAAAAGTATGAAGTGTAAAAAAATAAATAAAAAATGCCCCTTTCCCAATAAAAGCCCTGTATTATCACCAAAAAAGATCAAAAAACACGAATCATATATATAATAGGTATTGCCACGTCCATAATGACGTGTACTATAAATCTACAATGTAAATTATCCCCACGGTGAACGCCGTAAAAAAAAAAAAATAAAACGCAAAATTTGCCAATTTTGGTACAAATAGCGCAATAAAAAAGATTTAAAGGTAGCACAAAAAGATACCAATAAAAAGTACAGTTCATTCTGCAAAAAATAAGCGTGGCGTCGGCCAAAAAAATGGCGTCGGCCAAAAAAATGGCGTCGACCAGAAAATGGCGTCGGCCGAAAAATAAAGTTATGGCTGTTGGAAAATGATTGTCAGAAAAAGAATTTTGCTCACAAAAGGAAAAAGAACATAGAAAGCTATATAAAATGGGTATTGCTATAATCGTACCAACCCACAAAAAAAAATAAATCATAACCTGCGTAAAGGAAAAGTTGCCCATAGCAACCAATGAGATAATTTCTTTGATTTTTGAAAAGGCCTCTGAAAAATAAAGAAGTGATCTGATTGGTTGCTATGGGCAACTGGCCAACTTTTCCTCAGCACAGATCTTTATGAATCTCACCCCAATCCCTGACCAGTCAGACCCACCCATGTGAGTTGACTATTCAAAGACATTTGTAATGACCAAACCAATTCTAATATTTTTCATCTCTTATGATCGTCCTAAATGAAACCATCTTTTTCTCTGTAATGGATTGGTATTTCATAGATCAATCAGATGCTGTGCACATGCTAAAGTGTGCATGTCAGATCACTTTTCTAGCAGCCGAGACAGGTTTTAGTTTGATCACTCAGCCATTTATGTGCAACAGTTTAAAGGGGTACTCCGCCCCTAGACATCTTATCCCCTATCTGCAATTTCTGGGCCTGCATCCTGGCGTTATGAACATTAAATTTCAGTAGGCCGGATTCGGGCGGCGGTGGTAGTGAGGTCATGCCACGCCCTCTCTATTCAAGTCTATGGGAGGGGTCGAAAAGGCTGTGGTCGCTCCTCCTATAGACATAAATGAAGAGGACGTGGTATGACCTCACAACCACAGCCGCCCGAACCCAGCCATTTGAACAAATATGTTCAGTTAGATCTCGGAGATAAGAGTTTTTGTTTTGTTTTAAAGGCTTAAAGTATCAATGGATTCTCTACCATGATTTCTTAAATGACTAATTATTTTTTCTCAGCGTAAATCATAGACTGAAAGAGCTGGATACCTTTTTGTAAGACTAAACGGAATATATGTATGGTACAGAGATGAGACTTTTAAATCACAAGAGCCACCTCACACAGTCAAGGACAAATTTGGATACAGTCTTGCCCTGGACCTCCTACTTTTGCTTTTCTTCTGCAGGTATCTGCTCCAGCCTAAAGACAATGGAAGCAAATCCTCAAAGTATGATGATCTGGGGTCCCTGAGGCTGAGCATCTGTTATACAGAAGACTATGTGCTGCCTTCAGAATTCTATAACCCACTAAAAACCCTAATGGTGAAATCGCCTGACATTCAGGTAGATAGACATGATACTTTATTACTTACACTGCTGATTTTGTTAAAAAAAAAAATTGTGACAGTAATGGCTACACAACAGCTGTGTGAATATGGTTCTGGTCGTACTATAGCATCATGGCTTTGGCTCATAATGGAACCATGACAGCTTTTGTAATGTACATTCTGATGGATTCTCCTACATTTTCTGGTCAGTGAGGATTCTGTTAGCAATTCAAACCTCAGATGAAAAGGGGAAAATCGCCAGCCTGATCAGGACCTTAATGTTCATAGAATTATTTGTTTCACTGTTTTATTTGAAGGTAGACAGTCTTCTTGGGGAGACCATTAAGCTGGCATAAGGGGTCTTATAGACCATGCAATGCACCCTGGGTAACAAGTGAGGAAAAGGCTTTCTCCCTAGTGCTGTCTACTGTAGGAGATTCTGGTTTGGATGTTGATCCCTAGTCATGTTTTAGGACTCTTCAAGGGATTGAACGTTCACATTAAAGGAGAACTGTAGTTCAATATAACTTATCCCCTATCCAAAGGATAGGGGATAAGTTATATTGCACTACAGTTCTCCTTTAAAAAGTACCTATCATGAAAAGAACTTTTGATGTAATGTATGGCTAACAACTTCATAAATGCATGTTATAAAAAAAAATGTTTTATTTCTAGGTTTATTTTACTGTTTTGAGGAACCCACCTCTAGCGGACTCCCTACATGATCCGGCCGCAAGTCTCTTATAGATTTCGGACTCATACTGGCCTGGTATGAGTCCAAAATCTCATGCTGCAGTCGGGACATGAGACTAGCACAGCGCAGCTTCCTGCCTGTCAGTTAGGAGCACGCTCCTGACATGGCCTGCCGGCTGTGTCATCAATCATATTTTTTTATAATAACATTATGGCCACCCGCCATATTGCATTTTTCATCTGCAGGCAGCGCGGCTTTCACGGCAGGTCTCGCTCCTATACTTCTCCCTGTAAAGCATGTGCAGAGCTAAAAAAGGAGGAGGAGACACCAGAGCAGCCTGCCGTGCCATAGGCTAATCATCTCTGTGCACTCCCGACCCGGAACGCAGCAGAAAAAGCCCCCCCAAATTTGTTAGGCAATTTCTCCCGAGTACGGAAATACCCCATATGTGGCCCTAAACTGTTGCCTTGAAATACGACATTTGAGGCCAAAATTAGGCATTTTCATAGGGGTGGGCATAGGGGTATTCTACGCCAGTGATTCCCAAACAGGGTGCCTCCAGCTGTTGCTAAACTCCCAGCATGCCTGGACAGTCAATAGCTGTTCGGCAATACTGGGAGTTGTTGTTTTGCAACAGCTGAAGGCTCCGTTTTGGAAAATGTGCCGTACAAACCAGATGTTTTTCTTTTTTAATTGTGTGTGGGGGGGGGGGGGGGGGGATGGTAACTGTGTAGGGGTATGTGTATATGTAGTGTTTTACTCCTTATTATGTGTTAGAGTAGTGTAGTGTTTTTAGGGTACATTCACATGTGCGGGGATAAACAGCGAGTTTACTGCTGGGAGTTTGAGCTGCAGCGGAAAATTTGCTGCATCTCAAACTTGCAGCGAGAAACTCACTGTAAACCCCTGTACATTAACATGGGTGGGGGATCAAACCTCCAGCTGTTGCAAAACTACAACTCCCAGCATGCAGTGACAGGTCATGCAGTACTTAGTAGTTATGCAACAGCTGGAGGCATACTCCTACAACTTCCAGCATGTCCTTTGGCTGTCTGTGCTTGCTGAGGGTTGTAGTTTTGCAACATCTGAAAGGCCAGCAATCCTGGACTGTCTGGGCATGCTGAGAGTTGTAGTTTTGCAACATCTGGAAGAGAACAGATTGGAGACCACTGCACAGTGGTCTCCAAACTGTGGCCCTCCAGATGTTGCAAAACTACAACTCTCAGCTTGCCCAGACAGCCAAAGGCGCTGCAGTATGTCCCCACCGCAGCTCTCATCTTCCCCTGCTCTGCCCAGACTTCTAGGGGCGGGCAGAGTGGGGGAAATGAACTTTAACCCCCCAGTCAGCTGAGACACCGTGATTGGTCCACAGGGACCAGTTGCAGTGATTGCTGACCAGGACCATCCACAGATGGTCCTGGGGTGGCTTGCAGAATTTGTCTCCCGCTTGTAACAGCGGGACTTCTGCCTGTTAACCAGTGCGATACTGCGCATCGACGGGTTAACTGAATAACTTATATAAACGTCATAATGCACGAACTACCAGCATAACATGACATTTGTATAAGTCATTCTGTGGGAAGGGGTTAAAGGGAGGCTATCTCCAACAGGTGACAATAGAAAGAACCATGCCTTTTTTATTTTGCCAAAAGGCATTGCATGGCCTACACCAGCTTGTCAATTTCCCTGAAGAGACAGCTCCTCCTCAGACACATGTCAAAGGCCTTTTACTTAACCGAACACCACCCATCTCTGTACTGACGAGGGGCAAGAAAACTTTCCTCTTCCTTTTGTAGAGTATTCTGGTTTGGCTCATAATCCTTAGTTATGTTTCAAGGCTCTTTTAGGGACCAAGCATTGACTTCTATAGCTCGTACTTGCACAAGCAAGGAGAACTTTCCTAAAAAAAAAAAAACTTCCTTAGCCTGTTGTTTGAATGAATAGCATGATTAAAAAACGGGCACATTGTAGACCATTGTGTCCTATGACAAGTTTTCCTTTTCTATAATTCTAGAAAACAGTAGTTTGGTAAATGATGATGATATATATTGGCAATTTATTGAGATTTCATTCTGGTTTGTCTTTCTTTCAGCCCATCACTGCCTCATCTGCCTTCATTTTGGGAGATATTTGCAGAGACAAGAATGATGCTATCCTCGCTCTTGTCCGGCTCCTTCTTCACCATCAAAAATTAGTTCCGTTTGTGACAACTATTGCGCAACTCGACCTGAACAACACTCAGTACGTGCTCATGTATATGTACATGGACATTAAAGGGGTACTCCAGAGAACTGAACATTAGACAATTATCCTTATCCACAGGACTTGGGATAAGTGTCTGCTCACACAGCATCCAACCGCTGAGACACTCCGTTATCCCCTTTACTGCGCCCTGGCTACTTACCAGTCCTGAGCTTGCTCCGTACCCCACCTTCTTGGACAAGAGTAACGGATGGCCTGCCCAGCCAATTACTGGCTGCAGCGATGTCCTGCTGCAGCCAGTGATTAGCTAAGCAAGCCATCTTTCTCTTGTCCAGGAAGATGGGGGCCCAAGTAACTAAGTAGCTGGGGCCCCATAAAGGACACTGCAGGAGGTCCCAGTGGTTGAACCCCCTCCACGAGAAGACCGTTATCCCATACCCTGTGGATAGGAGAAATTTCAGTTCCCAGGAGTACTCCCCTTAAGTTCAGTCTGGTAAAACCTTCTGTGAGAATCCGTAATTTAATACCTTTGCTTTACAGGGAAGCCAACACCATCTTCCGGGGGAACTCTTTAGCCACTCGTTGTATGGATGAGACCATGAAGATTGTTGGAAACCATTATCTAAAAGTAACCTTAAAGAGCGTTATAGATGAGGTAAGATAGAGTTTTGTTTGTTTTGTTCAGATAGTTATCTTTAGACATGTTTTTGTTTCTTTTGTGATTATTATCATTCCTCACGAGCTCTGTGCACTTTAGCAACTTGGAGATGAGGAAGCAATGGGCTGTATGCTGGCGCTTCTGGTAAAGCGGTGATTCGGAAGATGATCTGTAGCTGTCATAATATTCATCTTTTTAGGGCTTTTCTGCCTTCTTTGTCAGGTGATGAACATGATGAAAAGGGCAGCAAAGCCCTCGGCACATGTTGTTCTCTTCAACATGATATCTTTTTGTATTGTTTTATTTTTATTACAAATAACTTAGTTTTTACTGATCCCGGCTACAGATTATCTTCCACTATACCAGAGGTGCCAGCATAGAGCCTGTTCTTTCTTCATCCAAGTTGGCAGAAAAGCACCCAATTCGGTTGAAGTAGCCAAAATTGGCTTCAGGATCTGCAGAGCTAATTTCTTTCCAAATGGCACCATACCTATCCTCAGGTTGTGTGTGTAGTGGGCTTCATTACCTTCAATGGAACTGAGATGCAATACCAGCCACAACCTAAGTGCTGGTGCTATTTTTGGAATAAATTTACTCTGTTTTTCTAGTCCTAAATAACCCCTTTTAAGACTCACACGAAAACTCTGGGATTCTGCTCATGAATGCTTGTTTTGTATGGTTTTTTTTTAAGCCCTACTCTTGGCATTTGGTGATTGTAATATAGTTTATCACATGTATAAAGAACTATGAATATCCCCTGCGAATTCAATAGTTTAATCTAAAATTCTCTTTGGGTTGTGATCTGTTGAGCATCTAACATGACACTTTTGCTTGGAAATCGCTACTTTCTATAATGTTCCTTCATAGTGTACAAACAAGACAGGGGTTACATTTAGATGCAACACCTCCTACTAGATTATTGAACTTCTAGCAAAACTGTGATATACCAACCATATGCGTGGTTTGCGTTGCTGTATACAGTATCATTGGACATGTCACCAGTTGACAAATTTACCAACTATGTATGAAGAAAACAACAGTTTTGTTTGTTTTTTAATCTTTATTTTACTTTAAAAAATAAATAAATAAATAAATAAATCTAGGTCATATTCATATTTTCTACTTTTACTCTGTTGTAGATATGTGAATCTCCAAAACCCTGTGAGATAGATCCCAACCGACTGAGGGAAGGTGACAATGTCGACAATCACAAGGTATGTGTTCAGATTTCATTTTCTCTGACCTAATGAACAATACAAAACACACATTGACTGAATGGATTGTTTAATTCTGCTCAGAAAATCGAACGTGAAGTTATATGTATAAAAATCATAAAAAATACAGTGACTAAGAGTCGAAATTCGTAAAAACCAACATGGTTTTTCCGGTGAGAAAACTGTGATACATTTCTGATTGGAATCATTGAGCTGCAGCCAAGCTTCATTTTAAGCAAATGCAAGGATCATGTCAGACAGCAGAGGGCGATGTGTAGTTTGGTTATAAAATGACATACAAGGAATGGCTGCTGAAAGCGTTTGTTCCTTAATGAACACTATTTGAAGCTTATCATGTCCTCCCCATTTGAAGTAATATATTAGTGGAAGCAAAAAAAGAATTTAAAGGTTTTTTTCTCTGAGGAAAAAACATTGATGTACTTAATGGATAAGCCACAAGTGTTTGATCAATAGGGGTCCAACCCCTGGACTCTTGCTGATCAGGAGAATAAAAGGACCATGGCTCACTGTAGCCTTTAGGGACAGTGACTGGTTTGTAAGAGTGGAAGTATTTAGTACCACATCTTGGTTTTAGCCAAGTGAAGTGATTGGAACGGAGCTGCAGTGTCAGCGCTGCCTATTTTCTTTGTATAAAAGAATGGGCCATGGCATTCACTCCTGGACCCCCATTGACTGCATAAAGCGACACTCCAGAGAATTTTTATTTTGTTTTGTTACTAAGGGGCATGAGTATGGTGAGGCTAAACTGAGTGTTGCTTTAAAATGGACTATCAATTTTTCCCCAAATTACCCCTTTAATTTTTTTAAAATAAAAATAAAATTGGTATAGAATTTTGATCAACCCACTTCACATGGTTGATGCAGGCTCAGAAGTTGTATCAGCATCGTTTGTAGAATGTGTCAGCTGTACAAACTGACACCCTGCCTTTTAACCCCTTTGATGCTGCAAGCATTAGAAACTGCAACATCTAAGGTGCTACTAAGGTAGGGGGCTGATGGGTTGTCATGGCAGCTGGGGGGCCTAAAGCCTGCCATGTACATATGACAAGTGTCTAATGTGTATATGGGGGCCACACACAAACAAACAGCTCTCCATGTAATGTATAGCATTCACTAGACATGATGGGGTTTATTTACTAAGAGTGGAGTGTAGCTTTCTTTGTGGGTTTTGATTTCCGACAGGAATTTTTCCAAAGTATTTACTAAGGTTTCCCAAAATTTTTCACTTTTTCCCTACGTTTTGCTTCTTTTTATTATTATTTTTTTTTTTATACAACTGTTCTGATCTGTCAGGTTTTCCTCAGCTCAAATCCACCACATGTCTGTGGAAACCTTAAAGGGGTACTCCCGTGGAAATTTTTTTTTATTTTTTATTTTTTTTTAAATCAACTGGTGCCAGAAAGTTAAATTTGTAAATCACTTCTAAATATTTCAAAAAAAATCTTAGGGGCTGTATACTAAAGAGAAATCCAAAAAAGAATTGCATTTCCTCTGATGTCATGACCACAGTGCTCTCTGCTGACCTCTGCTGTCCATTTTAAGAACTGTCCAGAGCAGCATATGTTTGCTATGGGGATTTTCTCCTGCTCTGGACAGTTCCTAAAATGGACAGCAGAGGTCAGCAGAGAGCACTGTGTTCATCGCATCAGAGGAAATGCATTTAGTTTTTGGATTTCTCTTTAGTATACAGCCCCTAAAAAGTACTGGAAGGATTAAGATTTTTTTTTAATAGAAGTGATTTACAAATCTGTTTTAACTTTCTGGCACCAGTTGATTTAAAAAAAATAAAAATAAAAGTTTTCCACAGGAGTACCCCTTTAATAAATGTTAGGATTTTTCAAAACGGTCGAGGACATGCCCCTTTTGTTGGGACCACGCCCACTTTCTCCCATGATCATGCCCCCTTTTTGGGTTTTTCTTGTAAAATGGAAGGGTTTGTTTTTTTTGGTGGCAGATTGTGTCACATGGAACGTGCCACACAATTTGGGTGCAAAACCCGACAAAAAAGAGTCGGGATCACGTTAGAATATACTGATGTCATTGAAGTTAGTCTGCCACTCCACACCTCCAGAATGGAGGAAAAAGTGTCAGCTCTGAGAAGTTGGTCAGAGCTTCAAAAAGGGGTTAAGTTCTGAGGGGTCAAACCCCCTTTTTTTTTTAAGCAGCCTTTTTTTCCCCACATGATAAATGTATATAATGTAATTTTTTTCCGCAGGACAATCTAAGACATTATGTGGACAAGGTGTTCTCATGTATAGTGAATTCCAGCATGAGCTGCCCCACCGTGATGTGTGACCTGTTCTCCTCACTACGACACATGGCTGTTAGACATTTCCCCAGTAAGAATCCTTCCCATTGACATGTTATATTTCTTACTTGACACATGAAACATGGTTTTAGTACAAAATGGTAGATTTATTTATTTTTTTGCACGGTTGAGAAGATAATGTTTATATGCATATATGTGTACGCATAAAGTGATAGTGTCTGTAGCTTCTTTCTGTTCATTGTTAATGATGTTTTCTTAGCACTGGGAACTCTACTCAGAACCTGCATGTGCTACTGCTTTGGGGGCTCCGTTATAAGTCGCTATAGAGTAGCGTTTCTCAACCAGTGTGCCTCCAGCTGTTGCAAAACTACAAATCCCAGCATGCCCAGACAGCCGAAGGCATGCTGGAAGTTGTAGTTTTGCAACAGCTGGAGGCACTATGGTTGAGAAACACTGCTATAGAGGTTGGGGGTGGGAGTGTTTCTGGAGCACATTTCATCCAGTTCAGTTGCTCAGATTCTCTGCTTTATCTTGTTTAGCTGCTTCTTGCTGCTGAGCTATTAGAACAGAGGAGGCAGCTGAATGAAGAGGTTTTACACAGTAACATTCAGTTTGTATATTGGCCCTTCTCTCTCTCCCTGTTTTGCGTGCTCTTGCTCTCAATCACTTTGCCCATCACCTAAATGCTCTCCCTAGTTTTGCAGTTTTGTTCTTTTTTCCTCTAGGATGCTTGTTTCAAGTTTACCATCTCATAGAGACTGTAGATATTGTAGTACACTTTGGACCCTGTTCACACAAAGTTTTTAATCTGCGTTTAACATGAAAAATCCTAACATACATGCAGCAAAATTCTCTTTCTCAATCGGCTCCATTGGGGGACACAGATCATGGGTGTATGCTGCTGTCTCTAGGAGGCTTGACACTATGGCAACAGAAAAGTCAGCTTCTCCCAGCAGGATATACCTGCCCACAGGCACCTGAGCTAATCAGTTTTAGCTTAGTGTCTAAGGAGGTGGACATGGTCTGGAGTTCTCTCCAGACCAGGTCTTATGTTTTATTATCTTCCTAGATTTAGGGATGTGTTTTTTTTTATTCCGTTTTCTTTCCTGTTTTCAGGTGGGGACTCAGGAACTGCGGCTCACTGTTATCCCATTGCGATTGAGGGGGCACAGACATTGCGTATATGTGCTGTTAACCCCCTCTCGCCAACGGTCATCGCCTGGGATTGTACCTCATGGGTCCGGGTCCCCCTATCTCCCTGCTCGCCTCGTTCGCACATGGTAGCCCGGCGTGATGCAGATGACTAAAGCTGGCTAAAGACTTCATAGAGAAGACTTCATGAGGTAAGTTCTTCAGACTGAGGTATTTCCCCCTTTTAGGTGTGGACTTACAATCTCTGGAGACCCCTAGTTTTTGGCCCACTCTTTATTTTCACCTGGGCAACCCCTTCATGGTGGTCTGGGGGCTTATTCAAGAGGGACTAGCAACCCTCTCTTAGTTTCAGGTTGGGAGACATATGCAGTGGTGTGACACTTATTGCAGTAGTGAGAACTGTATTCAGGCACTGGCCAGCTCCCTCCCTCAGCAGCCGCAGCTGCCGACTTTCACTTTGCGAGTGCCGGCTTCAGTCTCAGCCGCATCTCGCCCCTGTCTCTCTGTTCCCGTCGGCAGCGTGTAAAAGCTGCCGACTGTGTTTTCACCCGCTCCCTTCCCATTGCGCTCGCACATGTGACCGCATATGGGCTTAGGGCTGAGAGCGGGCGCCATTATCTCCCGGCCACATGTTCTCAGCCGTGGGCTCTGCACGGTCTTAAGCCCCGCCCACCTGCGAGCCGTGGCTGCGACTTTCACTATTTTGTATGTGAACAGCTTCGGCTGCATATCGCGCCTGTCATAGTTCCCTGTTCTGCAGCGGAGGCTGCCTGCGGTGTGTTTGCCCGCTCCCTTCACCTGTCATTCACATATGCGTTTTGGGCCGGGAGCGGGTGCCATTATCGGCCGCATGTAGTTTGACCAGGCCCTGTACGGACTTTGCTCCGCCCACCCGTGGCCTGTGGGGATTCCTCAGAGTGCGCAAATTATCCACAAATCGGTGCTGTGTGCGCGCAGAGGGATTTTCAGGGCCATTCAGTGATCCCCTTGCTGGGTGAGACTTATGTCCGAGCCCAGACCGGTTCCTCCCTCTAAACAGCTACGGGAGGTTACTTATTACACCTTTAGTGGCTGTAACGCTAAAATGTATGGTTCTGCTGAACCCGTTTGTTCTACCTACACCACTGCTCCCCCAGACCCCCCTGTGAAGGGCTCCCGTTCTGTGGGGACTACCTTGGAGGGAGCCTCCCTACACCGGCTCTCCAGAGGGAACCACTCTTCCCCTATCCTGACGCTCTTGCAGCGTCATAGGGGTGTTTCATCTGACTCATCCCCCGTGTCTCCTGGCAGGTACGGGCGCTCCCCTCACAGGCATCGCCCTGTTACTCCAGCTGGTAGCAAGCGTCGCTCCCCTAGAGGACGCTCCTTTGGTCGCCGCTCTGGTTCTCCAGACCCGCGTACCAGGTCAGTCTCTCCCTCTTCCAGGGCCACCTCACACGTTCCCATTCACCTGGAGAACTTGTGGATGAAGTTTCCGATTCGGCCTCTGATTCAGAGGACCGCATGGATATGTCGGACATGGTGCACTCATTGGTTTCGGCCATAAGAGACACCTTCCATCTAGAGGACCCAGGAACTTCGGACGTGGCTCCAGAAATTGCCTTTCATTGTGCCCAACCCCTTCCAGGGCTGCCTCACCTCGTTCCCATTCACCTGGAGAACTTGTGGATGAGGTTTCTGCATCAGCCTCCGACTCAGAGGACCGCACGGATATGCCTGATGTGGTGTACTCATTGGTTTCGGCCATAAGAGACACCTTCCATTTAAAGGACCCAGGAACTTTGGACGTGGCACCCAAGACTTTCAGCTCTCGCGCTGAATTTGACGTCCTGCTGGAATCCACCTGGAGGCATCCTGACAAGAAGTTTCAGGAAACGAAGAAGGTTCAAGCGCGGTATTCCCTCGCCAAGGACCTCATTGCTCTGTGGACCTCCTCTCCAACTGTGGATCTACCGGTCTCCTGCCTCTCTAAGGTGATTGTCCTGCCGTTGACTGATGCGGCTGCCTTCCAGGATCCAGCGGACAAAAAGGTGGAGACTTTGGCAAAATTTGCCTTTGAGACAGCAGGTTCCTCCTTTCTTCCTGCTTTTTCTTCTTCCTGGGTGTCAGATGCCCTTTCAGTATGGTCTCCCAACTCCGCCCGGTAGTATTCAGGATTCCTCCGGAAGATCTATCTGAACTAGCTCTCCGATGCTCCTCAGCAGGAGATTTTCTGTGTTCTGCTCCCATTGCGCAGCCGCTGTGCTGCCTTTGCCACAGGCTACCTGGTAGCTCTCCGTCGCTCCATGTGGCTTATAGCCTGAATGCCGACACAGCCTTCAAGAAGTGAGGCGACGGGCGGTAAGAGTTCCTCATACCTCTGGATAAGGCTCGCAGAAGCACTTTCCATCGGAAGTCCTCCTCCTTCCGGTCCTGCGGACCTTTGGTTCCAGCAAAGGGTCCAACCAGGCGCCTTAACGGGTAGAGGGCTCCCCCCTTCCGGACCCATCCCACCCATAGGCCTTCATCAGCCTGGAGGGTCCCCCCACCCACCGACCTTTCTCGGTTGGTTGGTCGCCTCTTACTCTTCCGGGATGCCTGGACCACGCACATTGAGGATTCCTTGGTCAGGGATGTGGTAGTCAAGGGATACAGGATCGAATTTGCTTCCCTTCTATGGGATTGCCTTTTTCTTTCCTGGACCCTCTGGTTCCGCTCTCTAGTGAAGGCAGTTCGGGGCGCGCTCCAGCTCCTTTTTATCCAGGGTGTAATTGTCCCGGTTCCTTCAGGGGAACGTTCTCGAGGTTTATTCCAACCTCTTTGTGGTCCCCATGAAAGGCGTTTCTGTTCACCCAATCTTGGTTCTCGAGTATCTCAGCCAGCATCTTCTGCTTTCCCATTCCGAATGGAGTCTCTCCATTCGGTGCTGGCGTCCATGGTTCAAGGGAAGTTTCCGCTCCTTGGTGGAAATCAAGGATGCCTGCCTCCACGTCTCATTGTTTCCCGGTCATCAGCGGTACCTCCGCTTTGCAGTTCCAGATGGTCATTTTCTATTGTGGCTCTCCATTTCGGTCTGGCCACTTCTCCGCGGATCCTTTCCAAGTCCTGGTGCCTGTGATAACCCTTTTAATACGGACATCAGTTGTTTCCGTGATTCCTGACTTGGACGACCTCCTGATCAGAGCTCCAGCCAGGGCCCAGATCCTGGAGAGTCTTAGTCTCAACCTCCAGACCTTGTCTCTCTTCGGTTGGGTGGTCTATCGGGACAAGTCCAACCTCTCTCCTGGGGCTCCAGTTCGACGCGGTCTCTGCCCGCTTTCGACTCCACCGAACAATTGTCCAACTCTCTTATCTAGAGTCTGGTGACTTTGGCACCCTGCTCCAGTTTCCATTCGCTTTTGCATGGATGTCCTGGGTCGGTTGGTTGGAGGCTGTGCCATTTGCCCACTTTCATCACCGACCTTTTCAACTGCTGATTCTCTTTCGGTGGGACAGGTCTCCATTGGCTCTCGACAGTCTTGTCAGTCCCTTCTATGGTGGCTTCGTTTTCCCCCTGATTTTTCAGGGGCGCTCCTTCCTGCCCCTCCCTGCCTGTCTGTCGGGCTGGTGAGGTGTTTTCAGGGACCGGCCGGTCTGGGGCCTTGGTCCCCTGAGAAGCCCTTTTCCCCTTCAACATGTTGGGGTCTAGGGCATTTCTTTCTTTGCATGCTTCTTGGGAATTTCCCTTCTGGGCGGAACTCGGGTTTCCGGCCATCTCTGCTATCTTCATTCCGGCCGTCCCTGGGATGTGGTCTTCTCGGTTGGTCCTCAGTCATCCAAGACGAGTGGTCTCCACATCCGGGGGTGTTTGCAGTGATCTGCAACCCCTGGGGCGCTCCTGGCATGGACCTCTGCTTGTCCCGCCTCAACCGAAGCGTTCCTCTCTCTCGGTCGGACTTTGCCCTACCTTATCTGTTTAGTGGTCGGGCATTGCCCTACCTTATCTGTTTCCTCCCCTTCCTCTCTTTTTGTGGTCCTGAGGAAACTCATAGTAGGGCGTCCCCGCCATTCTCATGGCCCAGCCGTGGTTCGTCGTCATGGTCAGACTCCTGAACGACTTAACGCTGTGCCTTCCCTATTGTCCGGACCTCCTAGCTCAGGTCTCTTGTGCCACCCTATTTACCGTCTCTGCTTTTGCCGTCGTTGCTGTTGAGACAGTGGTTCTGAGGACCTGTGGTTTCTCTTCCCAAGTGGTTCGCACCATGCTGAGGGCTCACAAGCCTTCCTCTGCAAGACTTACCACCATACCTGGCGGTCTTGTTTTTGTTGGTGTGAAACTCGGCCTTTTTTCTCCGGTCGCGGTTTTCCTTCCCGACCCCTTTCCCTTTCCAGTCGGGGCTGGCCCAAGGGTTGGCTTTCAGCTTCCTTAAGGGTCAAGGTTCAGTTCTTTCCATTCAATGTCCTCTGATGTTCATTGATCATGTCCGAACCTGGTTCAGGGAGTGGCACAAGCTGCCCCTCCTTATCAGTCCCCTTCTTTCCCTTTGGACTTACACTTGGTCTTAGGTGCACTGCAAGGCACCCCTTTTGACCCTCTCGGGGGACATTTTTCTTCGCCTCCTTCCCCGGAAGGTGTCGTTCCTTATTGCTCTTACCTCTGTTAGGAGGGTGTCAGAGCTGGTAGCTCTCTCCTGCTGTTCTTCCTTCCTGGTTGTATACCAGGACAAGTTGTTTTCCGTCCAGGTCCGTCCTTCTTACCTGACATGGTTTTTGACTTTTTCATCTCAATGAGAACATCGTCCTACCGTCCTTTTTGTCCGGCCCCTTCTCATCTCTGGAAGCGTTTGTTCCACAACCTGGTTGTGGTGAGGGCTGTTCGGACTTATCTCTGTCAATCCTTTCGGCAGTGTGATCCCCTTTTTTTTTTGTTTTTCCGGGAAGGTCGTTGTACAGGACAACCTGCTTCTACGGCCACCATTTTTCGGTGGATCCGGTCTGCTATTTTGGGAGCTTACCGCTGCAAGGGGAAGATCCCACCCTTCAGGGGTTTGGTTCATTCCACCCGTTTTTCGGGGCAGCCTGGGCCCTCCGCTGCGTGGCTTCGGCCTTGCAGTTCTGTAAGGCATCCGCGTGGTTGTCTTTGTACACTTTCTCAAGGTGCTACCAGATTCAGACCTTCGCATCAGTTGATGCTACTCTGGGCTGTAAGATGTTGCAGACAGCGGTGGTCCAACCGTCCACCTGTCTGATTCCTTACCCACCCAAGGGACTGCTTTTGTACGTCTCATGGTCTGTGTCCCCCAATGGAGCTGATAGAGAAAAGGAGATTTTTTATGCTTACCATAAAATCTCTTTCTCGAAGGATCCATTGGGGGACACAGCTCCCACCTTTTTTTTCTGGTGTTCCTATTTCAGTTATCTGTCCGAAGGTGTGTTCAGTTGCCTTTTCTTCTGATTCCTCGGACAGTTTGTGGTTTTCTCTTGACCTGTCGGTCTTCTCCTATTGCTCTGGGACTAAAACTGATTAGCTCAGGTATCCTGCTGGGAGGAGCCGACTTTTCTGTTGCCATAGTGTCAAGCCTCCTAGAGACAGCAGCATACACCCATGGTCTGTGTCCCCCAATGGATCCTTCGAGAAAGAGATTTTACGGTAAGCATAAAAATTCTCCTTTTTATAGAGTACCTGTCAGCAAATAAAACTTTCTAATATAGTGTTCCGTGTGTAATTACCAGATACTTTCCCATTCACTTGCTTTTAAAATTAACAACATAAATATGTTTAGAAAAAATGGACACTAGGTGGCTTTGTTCTCTTCCCTCCCACAATTAATACAGCGAGTTTGGTCTCCTCCGGCCTGGCAGGAGTCCAAACTCAGGAAGTGCTTCTCTGCACTGAGCTTGATTGACAGCTGCACAGAACCTCACATGCATAGAGCCTCACTAAAAGCTGCACAGAGTTTGAGGTCTTCTATTCATCACAGCACTGCAACAATGTGAGGGCAGATGTTGTCACCCATCAGGCTTCAGTGATGTCATGCCTGCTGGGTAATGCCCACTTTCTACTGCTGGGAGATAGCACTATGTGAGCAAGAAGAATGGTATGATACACAGCTTTTTAAAGCTCTGCCATTTTTTTTTTATGGGTGGGAGGAGTGTTAGGAGTAGTTAGGGAACATAAACTGAGTTAGTCTAGAAAAGTTTATTTGGCGACAGGTACTTTTTAAAGGTTGCAAGGTGTCTTCCATTTAATGGATGCCATAATAGCATGTGGATGATGGCTGTCACTATACAGGTTCTTCTCAAAAAATTTGCATATTGTGCTAAAGTTCATTATTTTCCATAATGTAATGATAAAAATTTAACTTTCATATATTCTAGATTCATTGCACACCAACTGAAATATTTCAGGTCTTTTATTGTTTTAATACTGATGATTTTGGCATACAGCTCATGAAAACCCAAAATTCCTATAAAAAAAATTTGCATATTTCAGCCGACCAATAAAAGAAAAGTGTTTTTAATACAAAAAAAGTCAACCTTCAAATAATTATGTTCAGTTATGCACTCAATACTTGGTCGGGAATCCTTTTGCAGAAATGACTGCTTCAATGCGGAGTGGCATGGAGGCAATCAGCCTGTGGCACTGCTGAGGTGTTATGGAGGCCCAGGATGCTTCGATAGCGGCCTTAAGCTCATCCAGAGTGTTGGGTTTTGCGTCTCTCAACTTTCTCTTCACAATATCCCACAGATTCTCTATGGGGTTCAGGTCAGGAGAGTTGGCAGGCCAATTGAGCACAGTAATACCATGGTCAGTAAACCATTTACCAGTGCTTTTGGCACTGTGAGCAGGTGCCAGGTCGTGCTGAAAAATGAAATCTTCATCTCCATAAAGCTTTTCAGCAGATGGAAGCATGAAGTGCTCCAAAATCTCCTGTTAGCTAGCTGCATTGACCCTGCCCTTGATAAAACACAGTGGACAAACACCAGCAGCTGACATGGCACCCCAGACCATCACTGACTGTGGGTACTTGACACTGGACTTCAGGCATTTTGGCATTTCCTTCTCCCCAGTCTTCCTCCAGACTCTGGTACTTTGGACCACTGAGCAACAGTCCAGTGCTGCTTCTCTGTAGCCCAGGTCAGGTGCTTCTGCCGCTGTTTCTGATTCAAAAGTGAAGTGGCTTGACCTGGGGAATGCGGCACCTGTAGCCCATTTCCTGCACACGCCTGTGCACGGTGGCTCTGGATGTTTCTACTCCAGACTCAGTCCACTGCTTCCGCAGGTCCCCCAAGGTCTGGAATCGGTCCTTCTCCACAATCTTCCTCAGGGTCCGGTCACCTCTTCTCGTTGTGGAGCGTTTTCTGCCACATTTTTTCCTTCCCACAGACTTCCCACTGAGGTGCCTTGATACAGCACTCTGGGAACAGCCTATTTGTTCAGAAATTTCTTTGTGTCTCCCCCTCTTGCATGAGGGTGTCAATGATGGCCTTCTGGACAGCAGTCAGGTCGGCAGTCTTACCCATGATTGCGGTTTTGAGTAATGAACCTGGCTGGGAGTTTTTAAAAGCCTCAGGAATCTTTTGCAGGTGTTTAGAGTTAATTAGTTGATTTAGATGATTAGGTTAATAGCTCGTTTAGAGAACCTTTTCATGATATGCAAATCTTTTGAGATAGGAATTTGGGATTTTCATGAGCTGTATGCCAAAATCATCAGTATTAAACAATAAAAGACCTGAAATATTTCAGTTGGTGTGCAATGAATCTAAAATATATGAAAGCTTAATTTTTATCATTACATTATGGAAAATAATGAACTTTAGCACAATATGCAAATTTTTTGAGAAGAACCTGTATGACATCCCTCACAGCCTTACACACGGAGTAATTCAAGAGGAATTTACTCGAGTAATTCCTCTTGAATTCTCCGCTCCAAATGAATGCACATCTCCTCTGCCCATTGACTTTAATGTTATTTCTGCTGGCCTGTTCACACTGCGGAAATTCTGCTAGCAGAATTCCGACGCTGAATTCTGTTCCGCTTGACGAAAGAACATGTTCATTCTTCAAGCGGAATCCACTAGCAGAAATCAATTGAAGTCAATGGTAAAAAAAAATTCAGCCCGACATCGTTTTCGCAGGCAATTTGCTCGCAAATGTCTGAAAAACCCTTCACTTCTTTCTCCCCCATGTCTGCGCGCAAGTTCTTTTTCCTCCCGTAAATTTTTCAGCGTGAATTACTCTTCATTTACTCCATGTTAACGCACCCTTAGGGTTGTCCAACCAATGACACTTATCCCCCTATCCAAAGGATGTCTAACCACTGGAACCCCTACAGTCGGGAAAATGCAGGTCAAGAGTCTCCTGCCGGAATGGAGTAGCAGTCACACATGTACGCTGCTCTATTCATTGCCTATGGAACTGCTGAAGATAACTATGTACCATACTTTTTTTTTCGACAGGCCCATAGACCGTAAATAGAGAAGCAGTGGTTATGTGTGACTGCTGCTAAAATCTAATGGGAGGCATGGGACCCTCCTTACTTAAGATCTCAGGGGTGTTATTGTTGTTGGGACTACCCTTTTTATTGTAAACTGATCCAGCTTTTCTGCCATATACACTAAACGTTGACCAAAATTGAGGTTGGAATGAGTCGTTACTTAATTTGACGACAACACTGAGCCATGAGGGAAGAGCACCTCATAACTTATTGTTGCTGCTGTCTGCTAGTGAACCCTCATGATGCAACAATCACATGCAAGTGTCTACTGCAGGGTTTATCCAACCAGGGTGCCTCCAGCTGTTGCAAAATTACAACTCCCAGCATGCCCGGACAGCCTTTGGCTGTCCGGGCATGCTGGGAGTTGTAATTTTGCAACAGCTGGAGGCAACCTGGTTGGGAAACACTGCTCTACTGTGTAAGGGCCTGGTACACATTGAGAACAAGAAACCCTTCTTTGTTCCATCCCAGCCTTGTAGTGCAGTCATTTCATGCTCGATGTTAAAATACAGGTGTCTACTGTGACAGCCAGCCGTGTGTGCGACATAGCTCGGCTCAGATGTATAGTAATCTGGTAAAAGTTGTTTTATGTGTAGCTAGCTGCACTGCAGTCCTTATTATTGTATATACATCAGTCTTTATTTTCGGGTGATGTAACACCCAGCCGGTGATGCAGGGATACCTGTATTTGTTAGACATTCCACTTGTGCTTTGCTTTAGCTTTTTTCTTGTTGTGTTCAATTAGTAAATTGACCATTGCATTGCACTAAATGTACGTAGCTTATAGCCAGGATTATGTTCCTGTGGTCTAAAGAGGACTAATATTCCCCCAAGCCCACTGTGACAATTGTTTGTCCTTTACTTATCTTCACAGATGACCGCCATGTACAGTATTCGGCTGTCAGCAGTTTTGTCTTCTTGCGATTCTTTGCTGTAGCTGTTGTGTCTCCTCATATCTTCCATTTGAGATCCCACCACCCAGTAAGTTACTAAAGCGATAATACTAACTCCGCCTAATATAAACATACTATGGTATAAAAATGTTCTGCAATATTCTATTAACTTTTGTATATACAATTTTGTTATAGTAAGTTTTTAGTAACTATTGAGGATCCATCCTTCGGATTCCAGGAGGCCATGTTGCTACATGTAACTGTTAAAGCGTACCTATCAGATCATCCAAAATAAAAACTTTTATATGTTGCTCAGTATCTCATCTTGATCATGTACATATCCTTTTTTATGTGTCTATGACCTATATTTCTTTAAGAATTCGCTTTTTATTTCTGAATTACCTTAAATGAGAACTCCAAAATAAAAAAATTGTCCCCCATACTGAAGGGCAGTAAAAAAATACATACATACCTTCCTCCGCTCCCCCGGGGCCTCCGGTAACCGGCACCAGTCTCCGCCGCGATCCTCTTCCTGGTTGCTGGTGGTCATCGAGTCATACTGTGCTCAGCCAATCACTGTCCGCAGTGAAGTCCTGTCTCGGCCGGCAATAGGCTGAGCAGCAGTGTTAGAACACTTCAAGACACGCAATTCTTCACTACACCGGCACCTGCTACTGGGGCCGAAAATGTCACACTGCCGCTCAGCCTATCGCCGGCTGAGGTGGGACTTCGCTGCGGCCGATGATTGGCTGAGTGCAGTATGAGTTGCCGACCACCAGCAACCAGGAAGAGGTCGTGGTGGAGACTGGAGACGGTTACCTGGGGGAGCGGAGGAAGGTATGTACATTTAAATTTTTTTACTGCCAGCAGTATGGGGGACAATTTTTATATTCTGGAGTTCTCCTTTAATGTTGTCGATCAGAAGCAGGGGGGGGGGCGGGTCCCTTTCTTCTCCTTTCTTCTTCGTCTAGAGTGAAAGTAAACTGCTCCCGGCTAGCTCAGCGGGCTGTTCGGGACCGCTGCAGCAAAATCGCAGCATCCCGAACAGCTGGCAGACAGAAGGAGGGCCCCTACCTTCCTCCTGCTTCGCCGATCGCCGAATGACTGCTCAGTGCCTGAGATCCAGGCATCGATCAATGTTATCCTACGAGATAACTAAGATTGATGTAAAAGATCAGTTAGTGCAGTATTATAGCCACTAGCCACTAGAGGGGGCTATGACACTGCAAAAAGTGAAAAAAAGATAAAGATCATTCCCTAATAAAAGTTTGAATCTCCCCCCTTTTCCCATAAAAAAAAGTGTAAATAAAAATAAACATGAGTTATCGCCGCGTGCGGAAATGTCCGAATTATAAAAATATATTGTTAATTAAACCTCACGGTCAATTGCGTACGTGCAATAAAAAATTCCAAGGTCCAAAATAGCATATTTTTGGTCACTTTCAATATCATGAAAAAATGAATAAAAATCTATCAAACGTTTGATCAATACAAAAATGGTATTGCTAAAATCTTCAGAACACTGCGCAAAAAAATGAGCCCTCATACAACCCCGTATGCAGAAAAAAAAAGTTATAGGGGTCAGAAGATGACAATTTTAAACGTATACATTTTCGTGCATGTGGTTATGTTTTTTTTCCAGAAGTCCGACAAAATCAAACCTATAAAATTAGGGTATCTTTTTAATTTTATGGACCTAAGGAATAAAGATAAGGTGTCATTTTTACCGAAAAATGTACTGCGTAGAAACGGAAGCCCCCAAAAGTTACAAAATGGTGTTTTTTCTTCAATTTTGTTGCACAATGATTTTATTCTCAGTTTCAACTTGGATTTTTGGGTAAAATGACTGATGTCATTACAAAGTAGAATTGGTGGCGCAAAAAATAACCCATCATGTGCCAAAAAAACGGAAAACCCTCAGTCCTTAAAGGAGTAGTCCAGTGGTGATTCAGTGGTGAGCAACTTATCCCCTATCCTAAGGATAGGGGATAAGCTGCAGATCGCGGGGGGGTCCGACCGCTGGGGCCCCCTGCGATCTCCTGTACGGAGCCCCGACAGCCGGCGGGAAGGGGGCGTGTCGACCTCCGCACGAGGCGGCGGCCGACACGCCCCCTCAATACAACTCTATGGCAGAGCCGAAGCGCTGCCTTCGGCAATCTCCGGCTCTGCCATAGAGATGTATTGAGGGGGCGTGTCGGCCGCCGCTTCGTGCGGGGGTCGACACCCGCTATCTCGGCAGAGAGCCGGGGCCCCGTACAGAGAGATCGCAGGGGGCCCCAGCGGTCGGACCCCCCGCGATCTCAAACTTATCCCCTATCCTTAGGATAGGGGATAAGTTTTTCACCACTGGACTACCCCTTTAAGGGGTTAAGAGGTTCTAGATTATCAAAATAGTTTGCCTAAAAGACTCTCTTATAAATATGTTTAATGAGAAAATTCTATACCTCCAAGATGCATGATCTATGTTGCATTTTTATTCTGCTGTCAGGGCTCAAGTCCTGAGTTTCTGCACTTTTTTTTTTACAGCAGGAACACAATTCCTATTAGCTGGAGTCCTTCAGGATCAGCCTTTGAGTGGATATCTTGGGTGACTTCCTGCACTTTTTTCCCCAGGACTTGATCCCCGCATGTCACCTGTGTGACCAAAGCCTTAAAGGAGTACTCTAGTGCAGAGTAATCCTGCTCCGTCCTGCCCGGGCTGCAAAATAAATGAAAATGAACCATCACTCCCCTCCCTGGGTTCCCGCGGAGCGCCACTACAGCTGATCGGTCCTCCGGTCCATCCTCTTCATACTTCCGGGTGTAACTAAGCGTCACATGGCGCTCAGCCTATCGCCGGCCGCCGCGATGTTCTGCCTCGGCCGGCGATAGGCTGAGCGCCATGTGACGCTTCGTTACACCCGGAAGTATGAAGGAGATGGACTGGAGGACCGATCAGCTGTAGTGACGCTCCGCGGGAACCCAGGGAGGTGAGTGATGGTTCAATTTCTTTTATTTTGCAGCCCGGGCAGGACGGAGCAGGAATACTCTGCACTAGAGTACTCCTTTAAAGGGATACTCCACTTTTTTTTTTTTTTTTTTTTTTTTTTATCAACTGGTGCCAGAAAGTTAAACAATTTTGTTAATTACTTCTATTAAAAAAAAAAAATTCTTAATCCTTCCCGTACTTATTAGCTGCTGAATACTACAGAGGAAATTATTTTCTTTTTGAAACACAGAGCTCTCTGCTGACATCATGAGCACAGTGCTCTCTGCTGACATCTCTGTCAATTTTAAGAACTGACCAGAGTAGGAGAAAATCCCCATAGCAAACATATGCTACTCTCGACAGTTCCTAAAATGGACCGAGAGGTCAGCAGAGAGCACTGTGCTCATGATGTCAGCAGAGAGCTCTGTGTTCCAAATAGAAAAGAATTTCCTCTGTAGTATTCAGCATAGGGATCGACCGATTATCGGTATGGCCGATATTATCGGCCGATAATCACGATTTTGGGCATTATCGGTATCGGCAATTAGTTTGCCGATAAGCCGTTAATTAAAAAAAAAAATCGGTATAAGTTATCGGCTATCGGCCCTAACCTCCACCGATTATCGGTATCGGCCCTAAAAAAACGATATCGGTCAATCCCTAATTCAGCAGCTAATAAGTACTGGAAGGGGAAAGATTTTTTAATAGAAGTAACTTTCTGGCACCAGTTGATTAAAAAAAAAAAATATATCCACCAGAGTACCCTTTTAACCCCTTAAGGACCCAGCCAATTTTCAGTCTATGACCTGGCCATTTTTTGCACATCTGACCACTGTCACTTTAAGCATTAATACCTCTGGGATGCTTTAACCTTTCCGAGATTGTTTGTTTGTTTTTTTGTGACATATTCTACTTCATGTTAGTGGTAAATTTCTTGGTGAAAAATTCTTTTTTATGAAAAATTTTTTAATTTAGCATTTTTCTAACTTTGAAGCTCTATGCTTGTAAGGGAAATAGACATACCAAATAAATTATATATTGATTCACATATACAATATGTTTACTATATGTTTGCATCATAAAGTTGACATGTTTTTTACTTTTGGAAGACATCAGAGGGCTTCAAAGTTCAGCAGCAATTTTCCGATTTTTCAAAATCGGAATTTTTCAGGGAACAATTCAGTTTTGAAGTGGATTTGAAGGGCCTTCATATTAGAAATACCCCACAAATTACCCCATTAGAAAAACTGCACCCCTCAAAGTATTCAAAATGACATTTGGTAAGTGTGTTAACCCTTAGGTGTTTTTCAGGAGTAGCAGCAAAGTGAAGGAGAAAATTCAAAATCTTCACTTTTTACACTGGCATGTTCTTGTAGACCCAGTTTTTGAAGTTTTGCAATGGGTGATAAGAGAAAAAGTCCCCTAAAATTTGTAACCCAATTTCTCTCGAGTAAGGAAATACCTCATATGTGTACGTCAAGTGTTCGGCGGGCGCAATAGAGGGCTCAGAAGGGAAGGAGCAACAATGGGATTTTGGAGAGTGAATTTTGCTGAAATGGATTTTGAGGGGCATGTCGCATTTAGGAAGCCCCTATGGTGCCAGAACAGCAAAAAAAAGACCCACATGGCTTATTATTTTGGAAACTACACCCCTCAAGGAAAGTTACAAGGGGTACAGTGAGCCTTAGCAGTTGTGTTTGACAACTTTTTGTGAAAGTTGGATGTGTAAATGCTGGTGTTTCCCCAAATTTTACATGTTTACAAGGGGTAATATGAGAAAATGACCCCCAAAATTTGTAACCCCATGTGTGGACATCAAGTGCTCTGCTGGCGAACTACAATGCTCAGAAGAGAAGGAGCGCCATTGAGCTTTTGGAGAGTGAATTTGTTTGGAATGGAATTCAGGGGCCATGTTAATTTACAAAGCCCCCCGTTGTGCCAGAAAAGTGGACCCCCCCACATGTGGCACCATTTTGGAAACTACACCCCTCACAGAATTTTATAAGGGGTGCAGTGAGTATTTACACACCACTGGCGTTTGACAGATCTTTGGAACAGTGGGCTGTGCAAATGAAAAATTTAATTTTTCATTTTCACGGACCACTGTTCAAAAAAACCTTTCCAGACACCTGTGGGGCGTAAATGCTCACTGCACCCCTTGTTACATTCCCGTGAGGGGTGTAGTTTCCAAAATGGGGTCACGTCCATTGTTCTGGCACTACGGGGGGCTTTGTAAACACACGTAGCCTTTAATTCCGAACAATTTTTTTCTTCAAAAGCCCAATGTCGCTCCTTCTCTTCTGAGCATTGTAGTATGCCCGCAGAGCACTTTACATCCACATATGGGGTATGTTCTTACTAGGGTAAATTAGGGTAACACCAGCATTTTAGTGAAATGTTTTATTTTTTTTTCCCATCCAACATGAAAGAAAATTCGTCGAACACTTGTAAAAAGTGGTATAGTGAGCCTTAACACCCGACAAGTGTTTGACAAATTTTCTTTAAAGTTGGATGGGAAAAAAATAATTTCACTAAAATGCTGGTGTTACCCTAATGTATTTCCGTACAAATTGCGTTACAAATTTTGGGGGTCTTTTCTTCCTTTTACCGCTTGTGAAAATAAAAAGTATGGGGCAACACCAGATAGGGCTTCTCATCAGGATTCTAGCCATACCTTTTTTTTTGTCTTCATAATCCTTTCTGCCATCGAGAGAGAGGCTGGCTTTGTTAAATTATAAATGAGGCTTAAGTGCCAAGGGGGTATTCCCCTGCAAAGCAAGAGCCCATTTTTTCCCCAACAGAGCAGGAGTCCAGGGTTAGCCAGCCTCAGTAACATATGAACAAAAAGGCTTATTTCTCTATCTGCTCCATTGGGGGGGACAGACCATGGGAATATGCTGCTGTCACTAGGAGGCTTGACACTATGACAAGAAGAAAAGTCGGCCCTTCCCAGCAGGATATACCCGCCTACAGGCATCTGAGCTAATCAGTTTTAGCTTAGTGTCTGTAGGAGGCAGACGTTGGTCTGGAGCTCTCCGGACCTGGTCTCTCATTTTAATTTTTTTCAGCTTAGGGACGTTTAGTTAGATTTTTCTCTCCCTTTATTTTTCTCTTTTCAGGTGCGGTCTCGGGAACATAGCATTCACTGTTTCCACATTTGTGAAGAAGGGGCACAGACATTGAGTCATGTACTGTTAACCCCTTCTTGCAACCTGTCAGCGCCTGGGGTTGTACCTTTGGGGCCGGGTCCCCCTACCTTCTCTGCTCGTCTTGCTGTCTCAGCCTGGCATGATGTAGGTGACTAAATGCTGACTGAAGACATCATGAGGTAAGTTCTATGGAAAGGTGAGTATTTCTCCCCTTTTTCTTTCAGGTTTCTGGACTCTCAACCTCTGTAGCCCCCTGCTTTGGTGCCCACGGCCCTTCTCGGCAATTCTGATATATGGGACATTATGTGGTGCAGGAATAATGTTTACTTCACTTTTATTCTCATGTACTTCACTGACTCTTACTTTCTGCGCATGCGCAGGTATATATGTTTTAGTTTCGCTTCAGCTGAATCTCTTTGCGATGCGATCGGAGTGCCGGAGATCCCTTACCCTGTCGGCAGTGCTGTTCGCACTAGCCTGGTGGATCCCTGTCTCCTCATGCCGAACACACGTTACTTTGCTGGCATTAGGGGGGAATTCTTTATGGCCGTGGCACACTCTGCTCAGGGACCTTAGCCCCGCCCACACTCTCCCGGTGGGGATTCCGGCCCTATCCCACGTTAGCTCGCGCATTGTGAGTCTGATGATTATCCTATCAGTGCAGGGCTCGTGCATCTGGGGGCAATTCTAACCAATGGGGGCCTGCCTGATACTAGTCCGGCCCCCGCCTTTTCATTGGTCTAGCCCTCCTGCTCCTCCCTCCCTCCGGAGCTATCTCTCTGACTGAGGACCGGATTTTTTTTCCTCACACAGCCTGCTTCTTCTCTTCAGGAGGGACACAGACTTGTGTGGGACTGCTTCTTTTTTCTCTCGCTTGCGCTATATCTGAACCCAGAATTTTCCCCCCTCCAGACAGGTACCTGGGACCTTGGTCACCTATTATGCCTGCATGGGCTGCAAGACTAAAATGCCTTGTGGCTCTGCTGAACCCATTTGTTCTGCGTGTAACACTGCGCCCCCAAGCCCTCCTGGTATTTCTGCCTAGGACGTTCCCCCAGACCCTGTGGGCTTTGCTCTTCCTCCAGTATGGGTGTCTTCCCTCTCCCAGTCTTTTTCCGAATTGATGCAGGTCTCCCTTTCTGTGGTGACTATGTTGAAGTCCTCCTTACGCCAGCCCTCCTGAGAGACTCGCTCTCCTTCACCTTATTTTAGGCGCTCTCACAAGCTTCTTAGGGGTTTCTCCTCTGGCTCGTCTCCAGAGGCCGCAGGCGGGAATGGGCACTCTCCTCATAGCTATCTCCCCTCTTCCCCGGCGCCCCGACAGCGCCCCCCTTCTAAGGGCCACACTCCTGGTCGCCACTCTAGGTCTCCAGATCTGCGTACCAGGTCAGTTTCACCTTCAACCAAGGCTGCCTCCACCCACTCCCACTCTCCTGGGGAACTGGAAGATGAGGCTTCAGGTTCTGCCTCTGACTCAGAGGACTGAACTGGCATGGCCGACATAGTAGACAACTTGGTCTCTGCCAAAAGGGACACCTTGCACCCAGAGGACCCAGGAACTTCGGACCCAGCTCCAGAAGTTTCCTTTCATCGCTCCTGTCCTTCACCTAAGGTTTTCAGCTCTCATGCTGTATTTGACATCTTGCTGGAAGCATCCTGACAAGCGCTTTCAAGGGACTAAGAAGGTTCAGGCACAATTTCCTTTTGCTCAGGACCTCATTGCAAGGTGGACATCTCCACCAACTGTGGATTCTCCTGTTTCCCGCTTGTCAAAGCGACTACTCTGCCCTTGGCAGATGCAGCTTCCTTTAAGGACCCGGCTTTAGGGACGTTCCTCTACGTCTACTTTCCTGGTCTACTTTTCTACTTCTGCTTGGGTGTCAAAAGCACTTTCTGTCTGGGCTTCTCGACTCCTCCGCCAGGGCATTCTATCCGGGCCCCTGCGGAGGATTTGGCGCATCTGGCACTTCAACTCTCCAATGCTGGTGACTATTTGTGCTCTGCTCCTATGCAGTCGGCCCGTTGCACGTTTTTTTTGCCACAGGCAATCTTGTGGCACTTTGTCGTTCCATGTGGCTCAACGCCTGGGACGCTGATGCCGCTTCCAAGTAACCTCTCAGAGTTTCCTTTTACTGGGTCTCTACTGTTTGGAACATGCCTGGATGAGATTAACCTCAGTGGCGACTGGAGGTAAGAGTTACCAAAGAATAAGTCTTGCAGTACCGACTCCTGATGGAAGTCGACCTTCTTTCGGTCCTATGGCTCCAGTAGGGCGCCCAAACCGGCTTCCTCACAGGACATGACGACTCTTTCATAAGGCTCGTCCTCCTGGAAATCGGAGAACCGTTTAGGCCGTTTTGCGGCCAAGGCGGGCACCCGTAAACCTACCTCTGCCTGAATGGACGCCCCCCACTCGCAGATTTTTCTCGGTTGGGAGGGCATCTGTCACTTTTCCGGGATGTCTGGTTTGCCCACGGGCAGGACTCCTGGGTCCGAGATGTCTTTTCCAACGGCTATCGGATCGAGTTGGCTTCCTTTCCGAAGGATCACTTTTTTCATTCTCACCCCCCCCTCGTTCCCCTTCTGTGTTAAGGTCCCTTATGGCTCAGGGAGTGATTATCACAGTTCCTCCCAGGGAGCATTTTTTCAGGTTTTTATTCCAACCTGTTTGTGGTCCCCAATAAAGGGGGTTCTGTTCGCCCGATCTTTTGACCTGAAGCACCTCAACAGACATCTACTCCTCTGTCATTTTCGGTAGTGGCGTCCATGGATCAAGGGGAGTCTCTTTCCTCGGGACATCCAAGATGCCGATCTCCACATCCCCATTTTTCAAGCACATCAACTTTATCTTTGCTTCGCAGTTCCAGAGGGCCATTTTCAGTTTGTGGCCCTTCCTTTCGGACTAGCCACTGCTCCGAGGGTTTTCACCAAGGTCCTGGCGGCAGGGTCCCCCTCTTGCGAGTACAGGGTGTATCAATGATCCCCTACCTGGACGATCTCTTGGTCAAGGCTCCAACCAGGACCCAGAATCAAATTAGTCTCCACCTTGTCTCAGTTCGGCTGGATGACCAATCAGGACAAGTCCAACCTGACTCCTACCCAGTCTCTAGTCTTCCTGGGACTCCAGTTCGACACGGCGTCCACCAGAATCCGACTCCCGTCGGTCATCGTCGACCTCTATAACTTGCTCTCCTGTCCTGATGGGACAGATCTCCGCTATCCCTCGTCCTTCCCTTCTCCCAATCAACATCTTGGAACTCAGGGCAATCTATCTTTGCTTGCGCCGTTGGGAGAACCTTCTCCGGGACAGTCCTGTTCATGTCCAGTCGGACAACTCCACAGCTGTGGCGTATATCAATCGCCAGAGCGGCACCCGCAGCTCAGCTGCGATGGCCGAGGTCTCCAAGGTCCTTCTCTGGGCGGGACTCGGTTACATCCATCTCAGCGATTCACCGGGTGTGGACAACTGGGAGGTGGACTTTCTCAGCCGATCCTCCGCCGACCCAGGCGAGTGGTCTCTTCATCCAGAAGTGTTTGCGGAAATCTGCATTCTCTGGGGCACTCCAGAGGTGGACCTGTTCTGATCGCGTCACAACCAGAAGGTACCTCACTTTGTGTCAAAATCCCGGAATCCCTTGGCTCTAGGCATGGACGCCCTGGTGATTCCTTGGTTGCACTTTGCCCTGCCCTATCTCTTCCCTCCTCTTCCTCTCCTTCCCAGGGTCCTGAGGAAGCTCAAGGGGGAAGGCTTCCCTGCTATTCTCGTGGCTCCGGACTGGCCCAGGAGGGATTGGTACGCAGACGTGGTTCAGCTAGTGGATGATGCTCTACTGCGCCTCCCACTCCGTCCAGACCTGCTTTCTCAGGGTCCTCTTTCCCACCCCAATTTACAGTTGCTGCATTTGACGGCGTGGCGGTTTAGACCGTGGTTTTGAGAGCCAGGGGTTTTCTAACCAAGTTGTTCGCACTATGATCAGGGTGCGCATGCCCTCTTCTGCGAAGATTTACCACCGTACTTGGCGGTCTTATTTTTGTTGGTGTTCCGTTACTTTCTCCCATGACTTTCCTTTTTACTGTCTGGGTTAAAACAACAGTTGGCTCTCAGTTCACTTAAGGGCCAAGTTTCGGCTCTTTCCATTCTTTTTCAACGTCCCCTGGAGTCTGATCCTCATATGTCGACCTTTCTTCAAGGTGTGGCTCACGCGGCCTTGCCTTACAGATTGCCTACTCCCCTTGGGATCTGAACTTGGTTCTCGGTGCCCTGCAGGGGGCTCCCTTTTAACCTCTTAGGGACGTTCCTCTACGTCTACCTTCCTGGAATGTGGCGTTCCTTATGGCGGTCACTTCTATTAGGCGGGTTTCGGAGCTGTCAGCTCTATCCTGCCGCTCTCCCTACCTTGTCATCCACCAGGACAAAGTTGTTTTTCGTACGGTTCTGTCCTTTCTACCTAAGGTTGTTTCCGCCTCTCCTCTCAATGAGGACTTAGTCCTCTCGTACTTTTGTCCGAGCCCATTTCGTCCAAAGGGACGTTTGCTCCATAAACTTAATGTGGTACAGGCCGTTCGGACCTACCTCTGTCACTTCTTCTTTTCGTCAGTGACTCCTAGTTTGTACTTACGGAGGGTCGTCGTAAAGGACTACCTGCTTCCAAGGACACCATTTCTCCGGATCCGGTCAGCTATTTTTGAAGCTTTCCGCTTTAAGGGGAAAACTCCACCTTTCAGGGTCTCAGCTCATTCCACTCGTTGTGTCGGGGCCTCCTGGGCTCTCCGCAACCGGGCTTCGGCCTCGTAAGTTTGTAAAGCTCCCACCTGGTCATCTTTGCACACTTTTACAAAATTCTACCAGCTTCATACCTTTGCATCTGCTGATGCTAGTCTGGGTCACAGGGTTATTGCAGGTGGCTGTGGTCCAGCCTTCCACCTAGCTTGCTCCTCTTTTACCCACCCTGGGGACTGGTTTGGTACGTCCCAAGGTCTGTGTCCCCCAATGGAGCCGATAGAGAAAAGGAGATTTTTATGCTTACCGTAAAATCTTTCTCGGAGGATCCATTGGGGGACACACCACCCTCCCATTTTTTCTGGTGTTCCTAGTTTGGTTACCTGTCTGAGGGTGTTTCAGTTAATTTTTATTCTGCGGTTCCTCGGACAGTTTCTGTTTTTTTTTTTTTCCTACCTGTCGGTCATCTCCTACTGCTCTGGGACTAAAACTGATTAGCTCAGGTGCCTGTAGGTGGGTATATCCTGCTGGGAGGGGCCAACTTTTCTTGTTGCCATATACCCAAGGTCTGTGTCCCCCAATGGATCCTCCAAGAAAGAGATTTTACGGTAAGCATAAAAAGGAGACCTTTTTGGCGCTGGAAAGGATTTTTAAGATAAAAAGTATGAGAAGCCCTCTCTAGCCATGAACTTATTTTTACCCGTTAGGTAGCTGACAGGTCTGCATTAAACAGTTTTTCCATTTAAGAACAGTCATGTATAATGCGTATTGTAGAGGCCACATGCGAGTTAGAAATATAATGGACCCATTTTTATTATTTTAACCCCTTCACGACGAGCGACGTACATGTACGGCGCTGTGAAGTGTCAGTTGGCGTGCGGCGACGTACATGTACGTCGCGGGGTTCCGGAAGCGCCACGTCACTTTTAGCGGTGATCGGGCCGGGATGACTGCTGTTATCTAACAGCAGGCATCCCGGCACATCGCCGAGGGGGGTCCTGAGACCCCCCCCCATGACCGCGATGGGCGCAAATCGCAGGTCAATTCAGACCTGCAATCTGCGCGATTCCGGGTCATACGGGTCACCCGGAAAATAAGAGGGATCGGAGGTGTCCGAGACGACACCCTCGATCCCCCTGAAGGGATAGGAGTTTGGTGGCAGGGGTGCCACCCCTCCTATCCCTGCTATTGTTCGGCCGGAGCGACCGATAGCAGACCGGGGGAGGGGGGGGGTTAAAGTTTGGTTCCCCCGCTTTGCCCACCTATCGGTGTACGGGCAAAACGGGGGGAACTGTCCAGGGAGCGGCGCCGAATGTTGCAAAACTACAACTCCCAGCATGCCCAGACAGCTGTTTGCTGTGTGGGCATGCTGGGACTTGTAGTTTTGCAATATTTAGAGGGGTTCAGGTTGTAGTTCACTATGCAGTGGTCTCAAACTGTAGCCCTCCAGATGTTGCAAAACTACAACTCTCAGCATGCCCAGACAGCAGTTTGCTGTCTGGGCATGCTGCGAGTTGTAGTTTTGCAACATCTGGAGGTCCACATTTTAGAGACCACTGGACAGTGATTTACAACCTGAACCCCTCTAAATCTTGAAAAACTACAGCTCCCAGCATTCAGGAACAGAATAAGGCTGTCTTGGCATGCTGGAAGTTGTACTTGCGTGCCTCCAGCCATTGCATAACTACATTTTCCAGCATGCCCTTCCGCAATCAGTACATGCTGGGAGTTGTAGTTTTGCAACAGCTGGAGGCACACTGGTGTGAAAATACTGAGTTAGGTCATAGAACCTAACTCAAGGTTTTCCAACCAGTGTGCCTCCAGCTGTTGCAAAACTACAACTCCCAGCATGCATGGTCTGTCAGTGCACTGGGAGTTGTAGTTTTGACCCCCCTCCCATGTGAATATACAGGCTGGCGGCAGATTACAGTGAGTTCCCCGCTTCAAGTTTGAGCTGCGGCAAATTTTCCACCGCAGCTCAAACTCCTAGCGGGAGACTCAGTGTAATCTGCCTCCAGTGTGAATGTAACCTAAAAACACTACACTACACTAACATAAAATAAAGAGTAAAACACTACATATACACACGTTGACTGTCCAAGCATGCTGGGAGTTTTACAACAGCTGGAGGCACCCTGTTTGGGAATCACTGGCATAGACTACCCCTATGCAAGTCCCTAATTCAGTCACATATGGGGTATCGCGGTACTCGGGAAAAATTGCCTAACAAATTTTGGGGGGCTTTTTCTCCTTTTACCCCAGGGTAAAGGAACAGTTGGGGTCTACACCAGCATGATAGTGTAAAAAAAATAAACATTTTTACACTATCATGCTGGTGTTGCCCTATACTTTTCATTTTCACAAAAGGGAAAATTTGTAAGGCAATTTCTCCCGAATACGGAGATACCCCATATGTGGTCGCAAAGTGCTCTGGGGGCGCACAACAAGGCCCAGAAGGGAGAGTGCGCCATGTACATTTGAGGTGATTTGCACAGGGTTGGCTGATTGTTACAGCAGTTCTGACAAACGCACAAAAAAAACACACCCACATGTGACCCCATTTTGGAAACTACACCCCTCACAGAATGTAATAAGGGGCGCAGTGAGAATTTACACCCCACAGGTGTCTGACGGATCTTTGGAACAGTGGTCCGTGAAAATGAAAAATTTTGCACAGCCCACTGTTCCAAAGATTTGTCAGACACCAGTGGGGGGTAAATGCTCACTGTACCCCTCATTACATTCTGTGAGGGGTCTATAGTTTCCAGAATGGTATGCCATGTGGGTTTTTTTTTTGTTGCTGTCCTGGCACCATAGGGGCTTCCTAAATGCGACATGCCCCCCGAACAAAATTTGCTCTCAAAAAGCCAAATCTGACGCCTTCTCTTCTGAGCATTGTAGTTTGTCCGCAGTGCATTTCAGGTCCACTTATGGGGTACTTCCATACTCAGAAGAGATGGGGTTACTAATTTTGGGGGGTCTTTTCTGCTATTAACCCTTTAAAAAAATGTGAAATTTGGGGGGAAAACCAACATTTTAGTGAAAAAAATATATTTTTTTTTACATATGCAAAAGTCGTGAAACACCTGTGGGGTATTAAGGCTCAATTTATTCCTTGTTATGTTCCTCAAGGGGTCTAGTTTCCAAAATGGTATGTCATGTGTTTTTTTTTTTTTTTTTTTTTTTTGCTGTTCTGGCACCATAGGGGCTTCCTAAATGCGACATGCCCCCCAAAAACCATTTCAGAAAAAACGTACTCTCCAAAAACCTCTTGTCGCTCCTTCACCTCTGAGCCCTCTACTGCGCCCGCCGAACAATTTACATAGACATATGAGGTATGTGCTTACTCGAGAGAAATTGGGTTACGCATACAAGTATACATTTTCTCCTTTTACCCCTTATAAAAATTCAAAAATTGGGTCTACAAGAACATGCGAGTGTAAAAAAAATGAAGATTTTGAATTTTTTCCTTCACTTTGCTGCTTTTCCTGTGAAACACCAAAAGGGTTAAAAGGCTGACTGAATGTCATTTTGAATACTTTGGGGGGTGCAGTTTTTATAATGGGGTCATTTATGGGGTATTTCTAATATGAAGACCCTTCAAATCCACTTCAAACCTGAACTGGTCCCTGAAAAATTGTGAGTTTGAAAATTTTGTGAAAAATTGGAAAATTGCTGCTGAACTTTGAAGCCCTCTGGTGTCTTCCAAAAGTAAAAACTCGTCAATTTTATGATGCAATCATAAAGTAGACTTATTGTATATGTGAGTCCAAAAAAAAATTATTTGGAATATCCATTTTCCTTACAAGCAGAGAGCTTCAAATTTCGAAAAATTCAAAAAAAAATTTTTTTTATCAAATTTGGGGATTTTTCACCAACAAAGGATGCAAGTTACCACAAAAATGTACCACTATGTTAAAGTAGAATATGTCACGAAAAAACATTCTCGGAATCAGAATGATAACTAAAAGCATTCCAGAGTTATTAATGTTTAAAGTGACAGTGGTCAGATTAGCAAAAAAGGGCTTCGTCCTAGAGGTGAAAATGGGCTGCGTCCTTTAGGGGTTAATTCCCCATGTGATGCTTTGAGCTGGTTGTGCACAATACTGATGCGGGGCCTCTCTCAAAAAAAAAATCCCCCTGTGCAATCCTGCTCTGTATAAGTTAATCTACACATGCATGATCTTTCAGTAGCGGAGTATAGGGTAATCTGATAGTGGTGTACACTTGAAAATGCATCCTAAAGGCCCTTTTCACACCAGGTGTGTGGTGCATATTTGCCATAATTGTCTGAACAGCGCCCAATTGAAAGGGTCATGTTGGAGGATACCAGCGGCTGCAGAATATTTAAATGGGTCAACTACATGGGGGAGGAGTAATTGTGTGTGTGTATGTATGTATATATTTATAATACACATACACACACCCCCCAAGAGAGAACATGACCAACATCGATTATGATAACACCCCCTCCTCCCACATATTTTTATTTATTTTTTATCTTTATGGTACTGTCTGGCAGTTACACAGGATTATAGCAGTTGGATATCTTAGGTCCCACATAGGGCTGGACTTGTGTGAAAAGCACAGGAGGACATTATATGACCCTACTAAATAAGCTTTTGTATGGAAATTACTGGCATGTGGACAACTTTTTTTTTTAAATTAAACCTGAGTATTTTAGCTGTCCCTTAATCTGTTTCCCTTGCCCAGGACGCACAGACCTCTCGTGTGTTAACACTCATCTCAAAAACCATTCAGACTCTTGGAAGTGTTGGCAGCTTGTCGAAAAATAAAACTGTAAGTTTTTAAAAATGTATTGACTTTCATTTATATCCTGAGTCCTGCAACATTAAACCATATCCGCTCCTCTCCACAGTCCAGCTTCAAGGAACCGTTCATGTGCGAATTCTACAAAATGTTCGAGGAAGAAACCTACTCAGCAGATGTTAAAAAGGTTAGCGGATGGCAATGTGATTTTCATTTTATGTATGTTTTTTACTCTGCTTAAATGAACACAAGAAATTGGACTAAAGCTAGGGAATTCCCATTTTGGTTGGCTAGATTGACATTATAGAGGTGGATGAATTAAGGATAAGCCAATCTGGTTTTGTTAAATTAGTTAACGTCTATTGCAGGAAAGCTAAGTTGCAGGGTTAAACTAATTCATCTCTTCCTACTGTTAATGTCTATTCCTGTCGCAGTTTTTAGAGGAAATTTCATCCACTGAAAGTAAAGAACCAAGTGGAATGAGTGAATCGGTCATTCTGAAAGAAGGGTAAGCATTACAATTTTGTGCATTAAATAGGTTATCCTTCCTGTAAAAATTGATGGTCTGTCCTTCACGTATCAATAATAGATTGTTGGGGAGTGCTGCAATCTCTTCAATGTTTACTCGCCTTTGCCCTTGCATCGATGTAGTATTTGTAGAAGCAGTCTATAAAATACTGTAGCGTTACCCCATTCACTCGATATGTATCTATTAAAATTATTGTTTCTATGTATCCTCTTCTACTTTAGAGAGATGTACAAGCGAGCCCAGGGTCGCACTCGCATTGGAAAGAAGAATTTTAATAAGAGATGGTTTTCACTAACAAGTCGTGAGTTTGCCTACCACAGGCAGAAAGGTATGCTTTTTGTATACTGCACAGCTGAGAAGTGATACATTATTAACAGTCATACACTAATTCATTACATTTACTACAACTCATTTCTGGCCAAAAATTTGCACTTTCTCAGGTAAGTGCCTATTGCAAATAACTGAGGAACGGCTGCTGGCTCCTAGATAGATAGTTATTTTACAGATACCTATACGCTCAAAGCTCCAGTTGGCTACCCCACAAAGTAATTGCAGGGTGACAAACAGTTGCCATATCAGATAGGCGCCTTTCAATGGCCTCCGTGACTGCCATGGTAGATCTATTATGTTGGAGTTCCCACTAGGGTTACTTAAAAAAAAAAAAAAAAATAATAATAATAAATGAAACACTTTTTTTTTTTTTTTGCCATTTCTGATCCTACCCAAATGGCAGACTTGCGTTCTTTTGGGCGGGGCGGGGCGGGGGGGGGGGGGGGGGGTATGGAAAAACTATCAAAAAGTCACCCCCAATTAATGTTACCAATGATAACTTCAAATTGCCTTGCAAAGATTTTGCGCTTAACAGCTCGGTATGTAAAAAAACTACTTTAAAAGTACACTATAACAAACTATATAAATTGGATATCACTTTAATTTTACTGGTCTGCAGGGTAAAGATAACATGTCCCCCATTGGGGGACACAGAACCGTGGGTATATGCGTTGACACTAGGTTTACAAAAAAAGTTGGCCTCTCCTGGCAGGATACACCCCGCCTACAGACCCTGAGCTAATCAGTTTTAGCTTAGTGTCATAGGAGACACAGGTCTGGAGCTCTACAGACGTGGTCTTCTTTTTTGTTTTAAATCTAGGGCCTGTGTTAGGTTCTTTTATCCCTTTTATTTTCTGTTTTCAGGTGGGGAGCATGGCGCTATCTGTTTTCAGGAGCATGGCGCTACCTGTCCCCCCATCCCTCCTCCAGAGTGGGTATCTTCCCTTACACAGTCTATTTCTGAATTGGCTAGGGTCTCCAAATCAGTGTCTTCTGCCTTGGAGCGGGATTCGCCCAGGGAATTGTGCTCCGTATCCCCTGACCCCCTATTCCACCGCGCTCACAAGCGCTTTAAGGTTATTACCTCTGGCTCTTTTCTAGAGCACAACCGTGGTAGTCTCTCTTTCCGTTTCCCTTTCCTCAGGACCTAGTTTCCAAGTGGACAGTGCCACCTACAGTTGATCTTCCGGTCTCCCGCCTGTCCAAGTCCGCTACTCTGCCACTTGCAGACGCAGCATCTCTTAAGGATCCTGCGAACAAGAAGATGGAGAATTTGTCGAAATCCGCTTTTGAAGCGACAGGGTCCTCATTGCTTCCCACCTTTGCTTCTGCTTGGGTGGCCATGGTGGTTTCCGTTTGGGCTTCCCAGCTTTGCCAGGGTATGCTTTTCGGGTGCTCCCAGGGAGGAATTGGCTGACATGGCTCGTCAGCTCTCTCAAGCCGGTGACTTTCTCTGCTCAGCGGTCTTAGAGTCCGCTCGCTGCGCCGCTTTTGCTTCGGGTAACTTGGTTGCCATTCTTTGCTCCATGTGGCTGAAGGCGTGGGATGTTGATGCTTCTTCGAAGAGGTCACTAACAGAGTTACCCTTCTCCGAAATTATCTCCGAAGCTACGGGAGGTAAGAGTTCTCTGCTGCGCAGAACAAGCCTAGTCGCTCAGACTACCATCGGAAAGCTACTTCCTTTCAGCCATTTACATCTGGTCGCCCTCCCATGCATGCTCACACCCAGTCTCTTTCAAGGCACGTCCTTCCTGGAAGTCGGACAACTGCTCAGGCAGTTTCTCTGACAAGTCCGGGACCCGTGAGCCTTCCTCTTCCTGAAGGGGCGCCCCCACCCGCGTCTTCTTCTCGGGTGGGAGGTTGCCTGTCTCTCTTCCAGGACATTTGGCTGGCTCAGGTCCAGGACTCCAAGAAGACGTAATTTCAGGGAGTTATCAGATAGAATTCACTTCCATCCACAAGAACCATTTCTTCTGATCCCGCCCTCCGCGTTCCCCTTCTTTGGCAGCGGCCTTTCAGGTCTCTTTGCGTACACTCCTCTCTCAGGGAGTGATAATGCAAGTTTCACCAGGGGAGCGCTTTTCAGGGTTCTACTCGAACCTCTTCTTTGTTCCCAAGAAGGAGGGCTCTGTCCGCCCCATTCTGAACCTCAAGCTACTCAATCACCATCTCCGTCACTTTTGAATGGAGTCTCTCCGATCCGTGGTGGCCTCCATGGTCCAGGGCGAGTTTCTTTCGTCGGTGGACATCCGTGACGCCTATCTCCACATCCCTATTTTACTGGCCCATCAGCGTTTTCTTTGCTTCGCTGTCCTGGCGGGCCACTTTCAATTTGTGGCGCTCCCTTTTGGCTTGGCTATGGCTCCCAGGGTCTTCACCAAGGTCATGGCAGCAGTGATCGCCATTCTGCTGAGCCGGGGGATCTCAGTTCTCCCCTACCTGGATGACCTTTTAATCAAGGCCCTGTCCCGGTCCCAAAACCTGGAGTCTTCAGATCACGCTTCAGACCCTGTCCTCTTTCGGCTGGGTGATCAACTGGGAGAAGTCTCATCTGACCCCTTCCCAGTCTCTGATATTTTTGGATCTCCTTTTCGACACCGCAGTAGCTCGAGTTCGCCTTCCTTTAGACAATTTGCTTCTGCATGGAGGTCCTGGGCCAGATGGTGGCTGCCATGGAAGCAGTCCCCTTCGCCCAGTTTCATTGTTGCCCCCTCCAACTGGCCAGGTGGGACAAGTCTCAGTTTTCCTTGGATCAGCGGATCCTTTTGCCTTCGGCTGTTCTGCGGTCCCTTCTTTGGTGGCTCCATTCACCCCTTCTTCTTCTGGGGAGGTCCTTCCTCCCCCTCCATTGGCAGATCATCACGACCGATGGGGAGGTGTGTTTCAGGACCGGATGGTCCAGGGCCGCTGGTCCCCTCAGGAAACCTGCCTTTCCATCAATCTTCTGGAGCGCCAGGCCATCTTTCTTTGCCTCATCCACTGGGAGAGTCTCCTTCAGGATCGGCCGGTCTGTGTTCAGTTGGACAACGTGACTGCGGTCGCGTACATTAATCGCCAAGGCGAAGGAGGAGGTCTCCAGAATTCTGATCTGGGCCGAGGCTCGAGTTCCTGCTCTCTCTTCGCTCCACATTGCAGGTGTGGACAACTGGAAAGCGGACTTTCTCAGCTGCTCTTCGGTGGATCCGGTGGAGTGGTCTCTCCATCTGGAGGTGTTTGCACAGATCTGCGATCTCTGGCTTTGGTGGACGCTCTGGTCATTCCGTGGTCGTCCTTCTGTCTCCCTTATCTCTTTCCGCCCCTTTCTCTTCTGCCCAGGGTTCTGAGGAAGCTCAAGGTGGAGGGCCTTCCTGCCATTCTGGTGGCTCCAGATTGGCCCAAGGGCGCGTGGTACGCCAACGTAATTCAGCTAGTCGATTACTTACCTCTGCGCCTTCCACGTCACCCCGATCTGCTCACTCAAGGTCCTCTTTGCCACCCCAGTTTACTGTCGCTGCATTTGACGGCATGGCGGTTGAAACCACAGGGGTTTTCCTCCAGGGCGATTCGCACCAAGCTTCGAGCACGGAAGCTCTCATCCACCAGGATTTATCACCCCACTTGGAAAGCTTATTTCCGGTGGTGCAAGTCGCAGTCCTTTTCCACAGTCGTGTTTTCTTTTCCGCACCTTCTTGCTTTTCTCCAATCAGGGTTGGCTCAGCATTTGACCCTCAGCTCTCTTAAGGGTCAAGTGTCTGCTCTTCCTATTTGGTTTCAATTGCAGTTGGCTTCTGATTCTCATGTCTGCACCTTTCTGCAAGGTGTGGCCCATAAGGTGCCACTTTTCAGATCCCCCCACTCCTCCGTGGGACAGAAACCTGGTACTTGGGGCCTTGAGGGAGGCTCCGTTCGACCCCTTCGGGATGCCTCTCTTCACATCCTTTCGTGGAAGGTCGCCTTTCTCGTTGCGATCACTTCCATTCGGAGGGTCTCTGAGTTGGCGTCTTTTTCCTGTTGTTCCCCTCTTTTGGTCCTTCATCAGGACAAGGTGGTTTTTCGCCCACCTTCTTTTTTACCCAAAGTGGTTTCCCCTTTTCATGTGAATGAAGAGATTGTTCCTCTTCCTTTTGTCCATCCCCTTCCAACGCTAAGGAGCGTTCCCTACATAGCCTGGACGTTGTTCTGGCTGTCCGGATCTATCTTTCGGTCACCTTCTCTTTTTTGTCAGGGTGACTCCTTCTTTGTGATTCTTGAGGGTAGTCGCAAGGGTCTTCCGGCTTCCAAGGCGACCATTTTGCAGTGGATCCGCTCTGCCATTTCTGAATCGTACCACCGCAAAGGGAAGGTCCCACCTTTTTGAGTAACGGCTCATTCCACATGTCCCGTTTGGGCTTCTTGGGCTCTCTGCAATAGGGCTTCAGCCCTGCAAGTCTGTAAGGTGGCCACCTGGTCATCCTTGCACACTTTCACCAAATTCTATCAAGTGCACAGTTTTGAGTCTGCTGATGCCAGTTTGGGCCGCAAGGTGTTGCAGGCAGCAGTGGCTCAGTCCTCTGTCTGCCCGACCAAGAAAAGTAGATTTTTTATGCTTACCGTAAAATCTCTTTCTCGGAGGATCCATTGGGGGACACAGCGCCCACCCATGGTTTGTGCACAGGTTTCGTTTTGGTTTTTGTCCAAAGGGTGGCTCGGTTTCCTTTTTTGTTTTGGTTCCCGCGAACTCCTGCTGGTTTCTTTTTCTGTCGGTTGCCTCCTACTGCTTTGGGACTAAACTGATTAGCTCAGGGTCTGTAGGCGGGGTATATCCTACCAGGAGGGGCCAACTTTTTTTGTATGCCTAGTGTCAGCACCTCCTAGGGGAAAGCATATACCCATGGTTCTGTGTCCCCCAATGGATCCTCAGAGAAAGAGATATTTTACGGTAAGCATAAAAAAATCTACTTTTTGACTGCACAGTGGACAGAGTTAAAACAAAACGCTCTAATTCAACTGGTGGCAAAGTTATATGGGTTTGCAAATTTCTTCTATTTAAAAATCTCAAGCCTCATCAGCTGCTGTATGCCCTGGAGGAAGTTATGTAATCTTTCTGGTCATACATGGTGGTTCCTTCTGCCACCTCGGTCTGTAAAGGAATTGTCCAGAGCATGAGCCAAATCCCCATGGCTAACCTCGCCTGCTCTGGACAATTCCTGACACAGGCAGATGTGGCAGTAGAGAGCACTGTCTGACTTGATAAAACTACACAACTTCCTCTGGAGCATACAGCAGCTGATAAGTACTGGAAGGCTTTAGATTTTAAACAGAAGTAATTTGCTAATCTGTTACTTTCTGTCACATTGATTTGAAAACTTATTTTTTTTCCCTAAAATACCCCTTTAATGTTAAATCTTGCAAGCAGTTCAAAATGATGTCTTTCTAACATCATTATCATGTTTCTTTCTCAGATAAGGATCCAGTTTTCCGCATCCCTATAAAAAATATCCTGGCCGTTGAGAAGCTGGATGAAAGTGCCTTCAATAAGAATAATGTAAGCCATTTGATCTCCTTAACGCCTATTAGTTCTAACCAATGCTTTTCTGCATAATTTGCAGCAGGGGAAATCTAATAGATAAAAATATGGATATTGTGGTCTGCTTCTGTTTCTATGTAACATGTGTTTTCGTTACAGATGTTCCAGGTGATATATGGTGAAAAGCCCCTGTACATCCATGCCAGCAATTGTGTTGAGGCCAGCGAATGGATAGAGGTGTTGAGCAGAGTGAGCAGACGAAATCATAGAAGACTCAGCAAATATCACCCTTCTGCATTTATAAATGGGATCTGGCTCTGCTGCAAGGCATCTTCTGAGAGTACTGAAGGCTGCTGCCCCTGTACTGTGTAAGTATTGAAGGTTGCTTGCCCTTAATTTGAGTAACTATGGTGTTTTATGGAATCTTATATAAGTACTGTAAGCTTTAATCCTCTAGTCTATATATAGAAATATTCTATATATATATATATATATATATATATATATATATATATATCTCTCTCTCTCTCTCTCTCTCTCTCTCTCTCTCTCTCTCTCTCTCTCTCTCTCTCTCTCTCTCTCTCTCTCTCTCTCTCTCTCTCTCTCTCTCTCTCTCTCTCTCTAAAATTATTTATGAAATATACTTGATAGGTAGTCCTAAAAAAAGGTGTTGATTGGCACACCATATCTACATATAAAAGCAGTATGCTTTTTGTTGTTTACATTTTATTGACTTGTTTTTGACCCTTCGGCGGACTCTAGCAATCCAATATCACATAAATTCCTTATTTGCTTCACATCCTTTCAGTTGCCCATTGTTATACTTTCCACAACTTTATCTGGAGAGCAATCAACTTGGAAGGGACAATGTGAAAGCTTTTGGCTTCTATCACATTCATTACACTTGAATTATTGTCTCGGCAGCTGTGAATCAGAGTGTTCTGTGCTGGTACATTGTGTCATGAGCTTAATTCCTCTTGTGTCTTCACTTTACAGAGGTGTTCCAGCTGACGTGGTGCTAGATATAGATGGAGATCGTGAATGTGAAAAGATCTATTCTCTGTTTAACACCAACATGACAAAGCTGCAGAAAATGGAAGGTAATGGGTCCTGAAAAGTAACTTTTGCTTCCAACATGGCTAATTCTCTTGTACTTGTCCTGGTCTCCAAGAAATGCATAGCTGATGTGATGTTGGCTAGCTGTATACAGCGTACAACCATGTTCTTCTTTTCATATGTTAACTATTATTATTAGACACATGAACAGTTAGGACAGGATACAGAGCCTATAAAGTAGTGCTGTTCACCTCTTTTCCAGTCCCTGGTATGTGGATGAACTTGGAAAGAGAGAGTAGGGTTCAGCTCACTTTACCACCCAGTAAGTGAGGTTACTACTTGAATTCTAATGCCTCAAGGAATAAAAATGTGCACCAAAATAAACAGATCACAGTTCTAGAAGTTATATGGGGAAAAAAATGTATGTAGCAAAATTGAATATGTTCACCGCAATTAAAACGTAATATTTAACCCCTTAAGGACCCGGGCTTTTTCCATTTTTTCATTTTCAATTTTTCCTCCTTAACTTTAAAAAATCATAACTCTTTAAAATTTTCGCCGAAAATTCTATATGATGGCTTATTTTTTGCGTCACTAATTCTACTTTGTAATGACATTAGTCATTTTACCCAAAAATCTACAGTGAAACGGGAAAAAAAATCAATGTGCTTGATGAAAAAACACTATTTTGTACGTTTTGGGGGGCTTCCGTTTTTACGCAGTACATTTTTCGGCAAAAATGATACCATATCTTTATTCTGTAGGTCCGTACGGTTAAAATGATACCCTACTTGTATAGGTTTGATTTTGTATCCCTTCATAAAAAAATCATGAATACATGCAGGAAAATTTATACGTTTAAAATGGTCATCTTCTGACCCCTATAACTTTTATTTTTCTGTGTTCAGGGCGCTATGAGGGCTAATTTTTTTGCGCCGTGATTTGAAGTTTTTAGCTGTACCATTTTTGTTCTGATCAGACTTTTTGATCACTTTTTATTCAAAAGGTATAATAAGTGATCAAAAATGCGCTATTTTGGACTTGGGAATTTTTTTTGCGCGTATGCCATTGAACGTGCGGTTTAAAAAGCGGTATATTTTTATAATCGGACATTTCCGCATGTGGCGATACCACATATGTTTATTTTTATTTACACTGTGTTTTTTTTTATTCTTGGAAATGCCGGGTGATTCAAACTTTTATTAGGGGAAGGGATAATTGAAAGGGTTAATGATTTTTTTACACTTTTTTAATGCAATATTATAGCTCCTATAGGGGGTTATAACATTGCATTAACTGATCTTTAACACTGATTGATCCATTCCTATGGAGATGAATCAATCAGTGTTTTCGGCGATTGAATGCTCAAGCCTGGATCTCAGGCTTGAAGCATTCAATCGGCGATCGGACTGCAGGAAGGAAGGTAAGAGACCTTCCTCCTGTGCTACAGCTGTTCGGGATGCTGCGATTATACTGCGGCGATCCCGAACAGCTCCCTGAGCTAACCGGCACTTTTTACTTTCACTTTTAGCCGCGTGGCTCAGCTTTGAGCGCGTGGCTAAAGGGTTAATAGCGCGCGGCACCGCGATCAGTGCCGCGCGCTATTAGACACGGGTCCCGGCTTCACTATGACGCCGGGCCCGCCGCGATATGATGTGGGGTCACCGTGTGACCCCGCGTTATATCGCAGGACCGGGACCCAGGACGTACTCATACGTCCTGGGTCCTTAAGAGGTTAAAGGGGTACTCCGCCCCTAGACATATTTTTTCCCTATCCAAAGGATAGGAGATATGTCTGACCGTGATGTCACCACCCTCCTCCCCGCATCGCTAGTCATCCCAATAAAATAAAATAGCCTAGCAATATACATATATATATATTTTTTAAAGTTATATTATATGGCATTACCTGCATTCAGACAAATGGTAGTTTGGGAAATATATGTATCACAGTAAAAAAAATACTCTTTGTAAGAATGTTAATAGTCCATAATATTGTAGCACTGTTATGGTGAGAGTTGATAAATCTAGCCAGATGTTGCAAAAAATAGCAAGAGGTAGTAACAAAAATAATATCTGATGTCTTTCAGATGAGATTTTTACAAAAATACAAAAACCACTTAGAGTATAGTTATTTATTTTTTCTTTTTTACGGTGTCAACAATGTTCCAGCGTAGTCTGGGATTATTCTTTTGGTTCTATGCACCACTCACCAGTTTGATGTTGTAGGTTTCATTGGAGGACAAGTCACATAGTCCCTGTTTGTTGTAGGATCATTTTATTGTGCTTTATGCTACCATCGGCTTAGTGGTGAAGTTCAGTTGTGTAGTCTCCAGATACTTCTCTTGTTCAGTAGTCCTCCACTCAAACCTACAACATCAAACATGTGAGTGGTGCATAGCACCAAAGAATAAACCCAAACTACACTGCATGTCAAAAATATTGATACTAGGCAAAAAAAAGTCTGCTCCTCCCAACAGGATATACCCACCCACAGGCACAGAGCTAATCAGTTTTAGTTTAGTGTCAGTAGGAGGCAGACACAGGTCTGAACCTCTCTCCAGACCTGGTCTTTTCTCTTTTTTTTTATTATTTTCTAGCTAGGGATGCCTAGCTAGAATTTTTTTTACTTTATTTTTCTAGGTTGGGCGACAGGAGCATGGCACTACCTGATCGCCAGCATGCGACACAGGGGCAAGGTGCATAAGAGTATGGGCCGTCAACCCCTTCTCTCCAACGGCCAGCGCCTGGTGGCAGTACCCTGGGTCCAGGACCCCCACTTGCCCCTGCCCGCCTTGCTATGGCAGCTTGGCGTGATGCAGCACGGCATTTAGCTGACTGAAGACTTCAGGGTGAGTATGAGGAGTGTGTACTATAACCCCCCTCCCCTCTCCTCTCCCTTCCTAATGTTCAGCAGGGGTCCCCCTTGTTTTTAGTGCCCAGCTCCTCAGCCGCCATTACACGTGGCTGTGCTGGGCCAGACCCCTCATGGCCTCCGGCGCCATGCTGGAAGGGACAACCCGGTTGGCTGAACCCCCACATTCCCTCCGCCGGTTACAGGAATAATGGGTTCCCCCCCACTAAATGTCCCCCCTTGCCGCACATGTTTTACTGCCAGGCCTGGTGACCTGGCCACGTTTTATTCTCCTTGCTGCCCCAGTGTCAGTCTTCCGGGGCTGCAGGTCTCTGGTCCCACTCGGCCGACCACTTCCCCAGTGGGGGTGCCACCAGCCCACTTGCCGCTCGTTGCTATGGCCAGGGGGGCAGGGTCTCACGTGGCAGGACGATTCCCCAGCGGGGGAGGAGCCGGCCAAGTCAAGCTACCAGCCCCCCGACCAGGTCCTTGAATCGGCCAGCATCTCTGTTCGTGCTGCCGGGTGACAGAGGAATCGGCCTCTCACTCTAGTCCCGGCCCTGTCTGTCTTTTTCCCCACTCCTTTTATTAGCCCGGCCTCCTCCTTACTTTATTAGGCCATCTCCGGAATCCCCGGGGGGGGGTGTTCTATGCCAGCGATCTGCTCTGCAAAGTGAAAGTAAAAAAAAAAAACTATGTCTGGCTACGTGTGGCTGTTTCATACACAGCTCTTCTGTTTCTATTCTTGTGCTTGGTCCCCCTCTGGTGGGCAAAAGTTGTTCCTGCAGCCTTTCTGTAGTCGTATGGCTTTCTCCGTGCCCCTATCTGTAGGGCAGTCTGCGGGTGTTTTTCACTGGAGTACTCTCCTAAGCTGGCTTTTTGAGAAGGATCACGTGTAGTATCTGTTCTTCTGTTTCTCATCTGATACGTCTCCTATCCGGGGACCTTATATTAGATGGATTTTGGCGAACGGGGCCGATTCCTAAACCTGCTTCCGTCACCTTAAGATTGATAGGGCAGTTTCTGCAGGTTTAGCGCATCCCACAGGTTGGAATGCTAGGTTTTTGCTCCGAATATTGTGCCACATGCCCCTGTGCATTGTACCATTATGCGCACATAAGCTGCGGACCTAAAGTCAGCACTAGGTGCTTCTTGCTCCAGTTTCTGAGTAACCTTGTTCAGGTTTTTCGCCGCTTTCCCTTTCTCCTGTGGGCCATTTTCGCTGTGGTTTTGCCAGAAGTTCAGTGGGGACAGTAATCAGCGTTTTTTTCCACGCTGCCCTTAACCTCTCTCGGGGAGTAACATTAAAGGGGTATTCCAGGAATTCTTTTTTATTTGACTCTGCTACAGGGGCTGTAAAGTTAGTGTAGTTCATAATATAGTGTCTGTACCTGTGTGTGACGGTTTTCTCACAATTATTCTGTGATTTTCACCCCAATATTTATTTTTAACAGCATACAAAATGACTGTTGTCTCAGATTTTTCCAAGGTTGCAATGTGGCCGAGACCTCACATCACTAGTCATCTGATGACCGGAAGCCTGTCTGCTTCAATGGGTGGAGGGATCCATCTACAACTAATGCAACAGCTGTAGGCACCCTGATTGAAAACCACAGGTCTTTTTGAATGGATGCAGCTCATTTATGTTTCAATGGGTGGGGTGGCTGATGTGTGGGAGGGAGGAAAATGGAATTATGGGATTTGTAGGCAAAAGAACAAAATTCAAACAGGAAAATACCAGTTCATAAAAAGCTATCCACAGTGTTATGGTGGACTCACAACATAGCCATTTAGCCCCAAGAGAAGAACAGATCCTTCCTAAGCATGTCCATTACTGTCTTCCAGGTACGTACTTAAATTGCCTTGTGGTGGATAAACCCCTTAAACCTGGCAGCGGTCTGCCTGTTCCCTTCACCTCTGGCCACCCTTAAAGAATCTGCCACATCCCTCTCAGCTTCCGTATGACCCGGTGGAGCATGCTGCTGCTATTAAATTCTACCTCTCTTGATATGGCTTACTTACTTTGTTGGGGGATGACTGTGAGATTCTAAACGCTCCTATCACTGGAGAGGAACTCCTGGAGGTCCTTAAATCCCTTCCAGCTGGTCGCTCCCCCGGTCCAGACGGGTTTACTTGCCGTCAGGGTGGTGAGAATACTAGAAGAGTGGTGGGTCTTGTCGACTTGATGAATCCGAGGTCTGAACAGACACTGATTCTTAGTTTGGATGCCGAAAAAGCTTTTGATAGGCTGGGGTGGCCGTTCCTTTTTTGCTACCCTCCAGAAATTTGGCATCACGGGTAATTTTCTAACTGCATTGCGGGGTCTTTACTCGTCCCCTACTGCTTTGCTCAAACTTCCTCACTCTCCTTCTCCAACTTTCCCTCTATCTAATGGTACAAGTCAGGGTTGTTGCTTTATGCATTGAACCTTTGGCCACCATGATCAGGGGGGGACTCAGACATCACTGGCATCTCTCTCCATGATAGGGAATTTAAGATCTGCTTATTTGCTGATGATGTACTTCTCACGTTTTCTGGCCCTCTGCTTACACTTCCTAACCTCTACAAAACTCTCCATGCTTATGGTGTGGTCTCTGGCTATAAAGTGAATCTTTCTAAAATGAAGGCACTTCCCCCTGAACCTTCCTACATCTCTGTCCTCTCTCCTAAGCCTCTAACTATTCTTTTAAATGGTCCTCCTCTGTAATTAAGTACGGTATATGGGGGTTTATATTACTTCCCACTACACCTCCCTTTATTCTACGAACTTCCTCCCCTTTTCCGTGAACTTAGGGCACTTTGGAGAAGTTGAGGTCTCAATATATCTCCTTTTTTGGCAGTATTGCGGCGGTTAAAAAAATTATCCTCCCGAAATTGCTTTATTTTTTTTTTTAAACGTTACCAATCCGGGGTGCCTCTTTCCGCCCTTCGTTCTTTTCAGTCAGCTATTTTTCGTTTCATATGGGACGGGAGGAGTCATAGTCTCCCCATAGTCTCAGTCTCTCTCTCTTTCTCTCTCTCTTTGTGTCTTTGTCTCTTTCGGTCTTTGTCTCTTTCGGTCTTTGTCTCTTTCGGTCTTTGTCTCTTTCGGTCTTTGTCTCTTTCGGTCTTTCTCTTTCTCTCTCTCATTTTTTCTTTCTTCGTCTGTCCTATGACTTTCTCTAAATATGTGTTGGGGTATTGCTCTGCAAAATTTAAACTGTCTTCTTCTACTTCCCCTCTGCGGTCTTTCTGTTTATCATTCTGATTTCCCCATTAGTCTTTCTTCGAACAACTGGTCTCCCCCGTTGGGATCTCCCCTCATCTGTACGTTTTCACTACCTACAAATGAGGCATTTTATGTCTTCTACGCTTGTTCTACAGTGGCCTCTCAGCCTATGGGCTTTAAGCGGTTGTGCCGTGGTGGACCTCAGGCGAGGGGTCTTCTCTCAAATATCTACTCCCTCCACAACCACCACCCCCATCCCCCGACGATGATCCTCCATTGCACTGCTACATGGGTCGCTGGGAAGTGGTGTTGGGTACAACCATCTCCCTACCTCAATGGCGTATTATTTGGGAGAGGGCATCCAAAGCTTACATTTGTACTGCATATAAGGAAACTCAATATAAAATGATTATGGGTTGGTACCACACTCCAGAACTATTGCACAAGCTTAACCCTAATATTCCCCCCTCAATGCTGGCGTTGTGTGGTGTGGTGGGGTTGGGAACGATATTTCATATCATCTTCTTGTCTTGTCCTCTTATACTGGATTATTGGAGAATGGTGCATCGCATAATTACTGAAGCCCTAGGTGTTTCTGTTCCTCTTGAACCCCCTTCACTTCCTTCTTAATCGTTCTCACCCTACTGTGTTTACAAAGCCTTTTAAACTCTTCATGCACGTTGCTTTGGCTGCTAAGACCCTAATAGCCAAATGTTGGAAGAGGACCCTCCCTCTGAAACTGACCTGTTAAGCCGTATTCAGGAAATCTGCTCACATGACTCTATTCCCTCATTCCTCTCTATATGGGAACCCTGTGACCGTTTTTCTGATTGTCGGCCTCCTTGATTCTTCTACCCTTTTCCCTCTCTTCTTTTATTTTTCTTCTTTTCCCTTCTCTGCCCCTTTTGGTTCTGTGATTGTCGGTCTGTGTTCTCCCTTTATCCCGTCCTTGTCCCCCTCCCCTTGTGGCCCTCCTGGCCTGTTTGACTCACTGTTAATGTCTTTGTGTCCACTCCTGGACACAGGCTCCAGAAAGTTAAACATATTTTTAAATTACTTCTATTTAAAAATCTTAATCCTTTCAGTACTTATGAGCTTCTGAAGTTAAGGTTGTTCTCTTTTGTCTAAGTGTTCTCTGATGACACGTGTCTCGGGAACCGCCCAGTTTTAGAAGTAATTTGCAAATCTGTTTAACTTTCTGGAGCCAGTTGATGTATAAAAATAAGTTTTTTTCCTGGATAACCCCTTTAATGTTCCATAGCGTGTCATTTCTGATTGTTACTGGGCCTTGGCTCTCTGGACGGTGATATACCTGTTTTATTTATTTTTTTCCATATTGCCTTTGTATCCATAAAAACCCTTTACAGTTAAATTTACAGCTAGAAAAAGTCTGCCACGTTCGTGGCTGCTATCCAGGTGCCACGCATCCTGTGTGACAGAGTAACAGGGGTAACAGAGGGGGATATGACAATATATGAGGACGGGATATGAAGTCAAAAGCTTCCTCCTTTGTTTTTCCTCCCCAACAAAGATTAGGAAGGAAAAACCGGGCAGCTAGTACATATATATTTAACAATCTACCATTTGTCTGAATGCAGGTAACTACATATAATACTGCTATTTTTAATATATGTGTATACTGCTATGCAATTTTATTTTTAATAGTATTTATTTTTTAGTTTAGCGATTTGAATTGACGGCACGAGTATTAAATTCTAATTGCGGTGAATGCATTATGTTTTTCTTTATAAAGAATGCATTATGTTTTCCTTAGAAGACTGTGATCTGTTTATTTTGATGTGGATGTACTTTCTGACTAACAGTGCTCTTATGTGGCTTCAGGGCAGTATAGTATAGCATTGCAGAGAAATAAAGGACAAACCGCACACAGTTTTACCACAAGATGCCTTCATGTTTGACCCTGCAAAAGAGGTCAACGCAAGCATCCCAAAACCACAGCAATTACTGGTAAAAGAATGTGGAGTTTTGCTATACATTTTTGGCTTCATCTCCCTCTTCCGCCCCACACCCACATTGTGTGCAGGAACCCTTAGGCTGGAGCTATACATAGACTTTTTTATGACTTACTACATAACGTTGCATACAATAACGTTGAATACAATGACTAACTTCAGTTAAAGAAAATAAATCCCTCAGCTTTTTTTTTTTCTGATTTTATTTTTTGTTATAATGATGCCTGATTGTCTGAGCTGTTTTTAACAGCATTTAGCGGTATGTTTTACAGTGGTATGCTTTAAACCGGATGGCAAAGGCAAGGAAAGGGGGGGGGGGGGGGCTGATCTGTGAGGGACAGCTATTATGTGTACCTCTGTTATCTGAACATTTTAATCCTGTCTGTGATGAGGAGGATGAAGTGCTGGGAAGTGATCTGTACAGAACAGCTTAGTTTCAGACCTATTAACCAGAATCGAAACTGCCCGATTTCCGAGAAAGAAATCGCCAAAACTTATTTTATAAAAATATGGTTAACATAAAACAAATTAATCAAAATCAAGTTTTTAAGTAGCTACATGATGGGATTTCTGAGTATCTTAAGTTATAAAGTTGAAGTAACTTTTTTTTCATTATGGAGTCATATATATTTTACTCTACAGAAAAACTTTTCTTCCTTTTCGTCTACTAACTAAGCTGGTGTGCAGCTTTTCCCCTATTGTTATTTCGAACACTGAATGACTAAGATAAGTCTAGTCTATCAGAATTATTTTCTGCTTTGAGTAGGAGATAAATGGTAGGAAATGTATAATGAAGACTGTTTACAATGTTGCATATTTGTTTCCTGAATACGAAATTATGAAATATAAAATAATCAGTGCAGAGCTGTTCATAAACCCTGTCCATGTGCCATACTAGGATTATTGACATCATAAGCGGTGCCTCCGCTCTGGACTGTCCTGTGTGACCCAGAACGGACCATGGCTCTGTACAAGCAGCTTACATTCTGGCGAACTAAATTTTGTGCTTTTATTACCATGGTGTTTAGATGTCAATTCAGTTGTGTTATACTACAGTCCTGGCTGACTGCGGCTTCTGTTAGCAAAATCAGCTATTAACTGGGGTGGCAGGATTGATCAGCTATTTACTGGGGTGGCAGCTGATCATCTTGGAGGGGATAGGGGGCATATAAAAAGGGGTTGTCTCTGATGTCTTTAATTTACACCCTGTTTTCCTGCTGACATGATCCGCCTTAACCGTTAAAGAATATATATCATGCCAAAAGCCTTATCCCCTACCTGCAGGATAGGGGTTAAGCTTTAGATCGCGCAGGGGGTCTGACCCTTGGGACCCCACACGATCTCATGTACGGGGCCCCAGCTCTCTCCAGGAACAGGGTGTGTCAACCCCCGTACAAAGTGTCGGCCCTCCACATAGGTCTATTGGAGAACTGTTTGGCTAGCTTTGGCTCTCCCATAGTGATTATACAAGGGGGCATGTCAGTTGCCGCTTCATGTGGGTCGACACGTTTCATTTCAGGTGAGAGCAGTTGTCCCAGGAGATGCTGTCGACCCCCCCCCCCCCCCCCCCATCTAAAACGTACGCCATATCTGCAGGCATGCGACTTCTCCTTTAATGACCATTCTTTACAAATGTGCTTTACCTCTCTTTCCAGAGGCCTGTGCGACCATGGCTGTGTATCAGGGCCCACAGGAACACAGTGATTACCACTTTACTATAGATGATTCTGTGGAAACTTTTAAGACCCTCCAGCAGATTAAATCCATCGTTGAGAAGCTGAATGAACCGCACGAGAAACACAAGAAAGGTTCTACCAGTGCAAGATATGGCAGCCAGTGAGTATTCAATTAATGTTGATATGGAACATGACAATATACAAAAAAATCCCTGGAGGTCACTGACCCAACGCTAATATAGCAATTAACAAGAAAACAATGCGTTTTTAAGGATCAAAAATATTTTTACTTTATTGAAACACATAATTCAAATGACATGAGAACAATTAAAATCATACATATGGTCATGTATACATTCCCAAAGGTGCTAATCCAGTGGACGAGAAACAAAGAAGTGGGGGCCCAGGCTATATTGGAAAAAATCACTGTATACAATATATGAATCAACCGATTGACTTCATAAATGTAAAACATCTACACTCCAAGGAATTTAAAGCAGCATATGATGTGCAAAAAGCCATAGGCTGTGATAATATAGATCACAATACATATTTTAATTGCGCTTATGTCTTATGTCTTTTGAATTATGTGTTTCAATAAAGTAAAAAATATTTTTGATCCTTAAAAACGCATTGTTTTCTTGTTAATTTATAGAACATAACAAGTAGCAATAATGTTAAGAAATAACTCACAGAAAAAAATTAGAGCAAATAATAAAGCAATGTGTGTATAAATTTATATTTACGGTTTTGCGATAACACTTATTTTACTCTGTTTGAGGTGTGCTGCATGTAGAGTATTATTGGCTTGAATCGCTTGTCCCTGAACAAATATTCCATTAGACAAAGCAATATGGTAAAGTACAATGTGATAACCCAAACAGTGTCCAGTGTGCACTCAGCAGCCCCTTTTTCCAGCTCACTGTGTACATAGTAGGTGTTGTGGGAAAAGAGAATATCTTATCAGCAGAGTTATTCTCATAGTAGACATGGCTGCTGGCTCCTAGCTTAGGTCAGTGCGACATTCTCAGGCATTACCTGCCTACTGATATGTGAATTATTATGAGTATGGTTATGGTTTTACTTTAGGAATAACATTTTGGTTGTAGCAGGGAGTTTATATTGCCTTTCCATCTGGGTGTTGTGTGCTCTAAATCCTTTTCTGTTTTGCCTTTCAGAGAGAATCCAATTGTGGGAAAAGGTTCGTAGCACCCACAAGAATGTGGGCATCTAGAACTGGAACAAAGTATTGCCAAAACACAATTCACAGTCCTAATGCAGACTGGAGACTTGTAACCACTTGGCAGGATCCTTGGCAATTTTCATTATAGGAAATCTTTCAATGACGTTTTGGATGTCTTGGTTGAAAGTAGGAAAGAGCAATGAGGTGCCAGTATCTTCAGCAACCATGGATGATGATACTATATGTGATGGCCTTCACACTGCAGGCAGTATTATGCCAAGTACAGAAATTGCCTTTATTTCTCACACATTCACATTCCTTGGGGCTCGTACCTAATGTTGCAATCCTGTATTCTTGGCCTGGCTGCAGTGACCTCGCTGTGTAAGGACACACCACTCAAAGGACAATGGGATATCCGTCTAGTGTGCTCAGCATTGTGTAAGGTCTTGTCTAAACCCTGGGACACACTTCGTTGGTGGATGAAACGTGATGCCAGTTTAAGAAATGTGGCAGATTAATGTGTAGGAACCCTTGAAGAAACCACACTAGACTACCACCTGTCCCATAGCTGAGCAGATCAGGGCCCTGTAGTCTTTAAACGGTACAAATTGATTTCTGTTTTGTATATTTTTTTTTTTTTTTTTACGTAAAGCATTAGGAATGGGCCCACTAAAACTGTGCAAGCACAGTGGTGCAATTCTACTCTTCACCACCATATAAAGAGTAGAATTTGGTGGTGTTGCCCACCACAAGCATGAAAAACCTTTTCTTCATCCTTTTTCACCAAGCTGGGTGACTTTTTAAAGGACACGAGGGGTCCAGGTCATACTTGGAGTAGCCCATATTGACAACATATGTGGCGGAGATGTATCCGCTATTTAAACAAGTCGAAGAATGCAGATTATGTAGTGGGGCAGAAGAGATGTGAACATTTAATACATACACCGTCCTTATGAAAGGACACGATCAGCTGTTAGGACAATCATAATGTAATAGTTCAGTTTTTGCGTATTGCCTGATATGAAGTTAGTGTCCCTGTCATTTTACAAAGACATTTGACATGTCAGAGACATGTAAAAACTTTTGATGGGTCAGATCTGGGTGTTAAGGCCCCCACTGAACATTAGAACTGGCAGGGGGAAGCACACAGCTGTGTTTTTCACTCCCTAGCTCACTGCAGTCTCTATCCAGGTGCAGGAAATGGCCTCCATTATAAGTCTGTGGAGCTTGTGTCCTGCAACTGGACAGAGATTGTAGCAATCTGGGAGTGATGTACACCGCCACGTGCTTCTCTGTGTCCATTCTAAAGATTGGTGAGGGTCTAAAGACCCAGACCTTGATCAATCAAAATGTTTAACCTGCCTCTGTGACATGTGGAGAGTTTTTTTTGTTAAGTGATTGGGACCCCTTCAACACAGAATGTTCTTGTAATCTCTATGATTTGGGGCACCATGTATTGCATTGCATGCACTTAAGTTCTCTCTTCAGAATGCTTTGGAATGAACACTAGATGCCTATGGGCCATAGCAAAGAAGATCTGCCCAATGTCTTAATGTTGTTTAGTACTACAGACACTGGTTAGTGTTCCTTTTGTAAAATCAACTACTCTGCATTCACAAAACATATAAAGACAGCTCAGACTATGCAGAGCTTGCATGAAAGGTTTATATACCGATGTCACCTTCATGATTGCCACCAAGTGCCATAGTTAGAAAAAGCAACAGTATGGAAAAGGGATGCATTTATGTAGGTACTCCTAGGAGCCTGTCCCAAGCAAATATTGCCTGAAGCAAAGGTGGCATCTTACCCCCTGGCTCCTTGGCATTTACCTGCAGCAGTGCTGTATGAAACATGCTTTGGCTTTGTATTGCATCATAGCACAGAGCATCCATGTTTGTTTTTTATTAAACAATCTGATACTGCTCCCGTTGTCCTCACAATAGGAATGGCCTACGCAGGGCAGCCACTTTCCTTACCACTCTGAGCACTTTAGTAATCTGCTGTGGCCAGATTACATGTGTCATTTTTTTTCTTTTTTTAATATAAGATGCATAATGTATCAAGTTGTTTTCTTCGTTACGATCAGTTCCATGATCAATGCTGTAATTTTGTTAATGATAAAAAAAAATCCATTGGAAAAAAAAGTTTTTTAAATGTTTAGAAGACCAAAGATGATTTATAATCTTTCTGTATATATTTATTTTAAGTCTTGCTTTCATTGTGGAAAATATATGTTTGCGTTTGTCAGTATTATGAAAAAAAGGTACTGCTTTACTTTGCCTTATCTGGATATTGAGGGATTAAGCGCTTTTTTTTTTTTTTTTTTTTTTTCTTTCTCCCCCACACTGGAGAAAGTGTTTTTGTTTGTTTTAACAGATCAGAATTTTTATTCAGTCCCACAAAAAAACAGGGCCAGATAATGGGTACCCACTATAGAGTTGCATTGTGTAGTTATTTTTTGTTAGCACATAGAAAAATGTACGTGGACATAAAACAAAAAGTTATATGAATTATGGTGCTCAGTCTATAACTGTACTACAGAAGAGCAAAGACAGATTAAAAAGGATATAATTTTCTTATTTGCATACAGTGACCCCCCGACCTACAATGGCCCCGACATATGATCAAATCGACATACGATGGCCTCTCAGAGGCCATCGCATGTCTATGTCAGCATCGACATACAATGCTTTTTTATGTCGGGGCCATCGCATTGTGCTATCCGGCAGCGCCAAATGCTTAAGCTGCTGTCGGATAGCAGCTTAATGTTCCCCGTTTGGTGCGGTAAGTATTACTTACCCCTCCACGATGCTCCGGGGTGCCCTCCGGGTCCAGCGCTGGTCTTCCGGTGTCTTCTCGGCCCTCTCCGATGACGTCAATACGCTGCTGCGCACGTCATCCAATAGGAATGGCGTACGCAGCGATGTAATGACGTCACTACGCAGGCCCAGTAAGGCCTTGCAGAAGACAGCAGAGGACCGGAGAAGACAGCGGAGGACCGGAGAAGACAGCGGAGAGCCCAGCAGAGGCCCGGGGACACCATCTCGAGCAGCGGGGACAGGTGAGTACAGCTTCCTATACTTTACATTGCACGAATCCCTCAACATACGATGGATTCGACAAACGATGGCTCGTTTGGAACGAATTACCATCGTATGTTGAGGGACCACTGTATATGCAAATTGCACAAACTGAAAGTTGGAGTTGTCCCAAAATGAGAGTACCTGTCACCAAACTAAACTTTTAATATATTGTTCCTTATGTAATTATAAGACCCTTTTGTTATTTACGTGCTTTTAAAATTGTCAATTTTTTATGTTTTTAATGTAATTGAAAAAACGGCCACTAGGTGGCTTTGTCCAGTTCCCTGTGCAAGTCAAACAGTTGGTTTGGTCTCCTCCCAGCCTGGCAGGAGACCAAACTCAGGAAGTGCGTGCGGGGCATGGCAAGGCACAGATCTCACAGGCTTCAGTGACGTCGCACGTGCTGGGGAACGCCCACTTTCTCATGCCAAGAGCTCACACAATGTGAGCAAGGGAAAGGTATGATACACAGCTTTTAAAGCTTGGGGGAAAAAATTTTAAGGGCAGGAGGGGTGTTAGGAGTAGTTAGGGAATATCATCTGAGTTAGTTTAGAAAATATGGTTTGAAGACAGATACTCTTTAACAATTATCACCTATCCACGGGGTAGATAATGCATTTACAATAATAGCTGGTTTGACTGCTGAGACCTCCTGGGATCTTAAAGGGGTTATCCAGGAAAAAATATATCACCTGGCTCCAGAAAGTTAAACAGATTTGTAAATTGCTTCTATTAAAAAAATCTTAATCCTTTCAGTACTTATGAGCTGCTGAAGTTGAGTTGTTCTTTTCTGTCTAAGTGCTCTGATGACATGTGTCTCGGGAACCGCCCAGTTTAGAAGCAAATCCCCATAGCAAACCTCTTCTACTCTGTGCAGTTCCCGAGACAAGCAGAGATGTCAGCAGAGAGCACTATTGCCAGACAGAAAACAACAACTCAACTTCAGCAGCTGATAATTATTGAAAGGATTAAGGATTTTTTAATAGAAGTAATTTACAAATCTGTTTAACTTTCTGGAGCCAGTTGATATAACAAAAAAAAGTTTTTTCCTGGTATACCCCTTTAAGAACAGGGATCCTGAGGCTTCCCTCTGAATAAAGCAGTGATCACGCACACGCACCACCGCTCCATTCATTGTCTATTGGAGCTGCCAGAAATAGCAGAGTACAGAGCTTGGCTATCTCCAGCAGCTTTCATAGCAGTGGAGTAGCAGTATGCACCTATGACCACTGCACCATGGGAACTTCAGGACCCCCGTTCACAAGATCCTCCTAATGTCACACCTGTCCTTTATCCTGTAGATAGGCGATAAATGTTTATAGTGAGATCAAGCATTACAGCTTGCATACTTGTGGCCCTGGTGACTAACCACAAGCAATGTAGTTTGATCCCTAAGTCATGTTTTATTACCATGTATCTGACCCCTTTACAACTGTTTGCAGGTTACAAAATAAGGGGACAGATGGATGAAGGACATGACTGCAGAATCAGGCTATACAGTGTTTCTCTGTAGTCTACTTTGTAGCTATGGAGGTGCATAAGAGCTGTAGACCCAAGACTCCAGAATTTTTTTTAAATTTTTTTTTTTAATACACTTTGCTGAGTTGCTTCATTTGTAATGGCTACAGAAGACCACTTCTATTTGACATATTTGACTGCAGTGGTCAACTTTCTTGACTGTGCAGCCATATTACATGAATTGGCTAAATTATTTGTATTTTCCACTAAGCAGTAGGAATGAATAATAGCTTGCCTAAACTGTACAATCCTTCAGTAATCTTTAATGTCATCTTATTCTGACTGTCAGATAAATGCCGTGATTTTTTTACAGCGATACTGTTGCCCAACACCGCTCCAAAATTTTACCTGCATGCTCCTCACTGATTGGGAAAGCCATAGATCCATTCTGGCTGACAGCTTGCCCTGCATAATTTAGGTGTAAAGGTGCCCTTACACTTAGATATTAGCTGAACCTGCCACCAATTAGCAGGTTTTGCCCACCATCTAAGGTGTGTGTTGGCCTCCTGACTCTCCAACTACAGATGTCTAAGAAGAACAGAGTTTGGAGTGATGGATTTTCACCTGTCGCCCTTATTGTTCTCAAAGAGGTAAGCCACTGCTTGGCTGCGGCTTACCCATCACCTCCTCATAGGGGAAAAATGAACGTTTGGCTGCGCTGAACATTCTTGTGTATGGGGAAGGGGTTGGGAGGGATAACTGTTCGAAAACAAATTTTTGAAAATATATGTCCACAATTAAAGTGGCCATACACATTAGATAGAAAAAGGTTGATATTTGAATGAATGTTAGTCTGATGAATAATTGTTTCACAGATACAACCATACACATTGGCCATCACAGTTTAGACTGGTCATACACGATTCTTTCTGAGAACATTCTTTCTTCAAAGATAATTTGTTAATGAAAGGTCTTTGTTCCCGAACAAGATATATTTTGTCCGGCTATCGGCCAAAGATTTCAAACAGTGGCAACTTCTGTTCAGTTGGCTAAGGCTAATTTCACATTGCCCTTGTGCTCTGTCCCCTCAAGGTTCCGCTCCACTCTTTTCTTTTGTGCCGAACAGCCCCAAAAACTGGTCAGAGAACAGACTCCAGCGGGTCCCATTGACTTGAGTCAGAGATCTGTTGGAGATCCGGTAGTTTAACGGAAGAACAAAATAGTGCATGCACTTTTTTTTTCTCTGCTAAAATTTATGTATTTGCCTAAAGAGCTTCACAAAGCCGACAGAGGTCTTAAATGAACATTTTCTGTTTAATCAAAACAGATTTTAACCAAATCAATCCTACATCAGGTGAGATTTAATAACTATTAATGAATATACATCTAATATGTACGGGCATCTGGTAGTCTGAATAGGATGTAGGCTTTACAGACACACATTGTACAGGATCTCAAGCCAGTAAGAACAATCACTGCTTGGGATTGGGCGCAGAGGCATGGTGGGTACCATGTAGGTGACACTTTGCGGCTGGGTTGGGCATCGGCAATTTGGGCAATAGTATTTTTAGCTTTTGCTCAATGTATAATTCTAAATATTTAGTATTTTTGTTTTGTAGTTTTATGGTTCAGAATTAAAATATTATTCCAAATTCCCCATTTAAAACATATATAAGTCAACAGTTGACTGTAAGATTATGGTTGAACTACTGTTCTGAAATGCTGTGGTATTTTTCACTTGTATGTGACAGGCTGGGAACTGTAACCAGGCATCAGTCATATGATCCATATGTAGGTTACCTATCTCTCCAGCTACTTTACTGCAAGGTCCAGCATGTGGCAGAAGAGGGTATGGTGAAATGTCATTCCACAACTGCTGGAGAGGCCACAGTCTGCTTACCCATGTGTTTGCATGGTGCACATACTTTTTCTTATATATATATAAATAATGTAAAGCAAACTTAAGCATCAGAACAATCAATTTCTTATATGCGTGAACAGGGTATTTTTTATTTAGACCGGTATAGCATTACACACAATGATTCTTTCCATTTTAGCTTTGTCATTTAATGGGTTAGTAGAAGCTCCCAATGCCCTCTAAAAGGCAGCCCCAGAGGCAGAGTTGGTGTGATCGCTGTCGTCTTCTGTGCTGGGACTGGGCACTGCCAGTTCCTGGGACTGAGAGCTATTTATTTTCCCACATTGCTTTTTTTGTAAAGCTTATTCTCACCTTGCTGTGAAGTCTAGCTCTGTCTTTTAACCTTGAGAAGTCGTGGAAATGTTTATTTTAATTGAAAACTCTTATTTTCTCATCAGTTCATGTTTAATTTTTTTATGTTTCTTTTTGTAAACTACTGGTTGGAAAAGAACCTCTACTGAATAAAATTTCAGAAATGAAAGCTCAACAATGCTTGCTTACTTATCTGCGACTTTATCTCTACATTTACACATATATGGATATAAGCATGTGTATGCTTTGTGTACTTTGTTGTATGTTCACTGTTCCGATAATAATCAGCAGTTATGAAGATTAAGCTGAGGACGTAGCTTCTAGAAGCTGAGTTTAGGGGAATGTATAAGGTGCTTCCTGTTGAAAAGGGCTCTCTTACTTATATTCTGATCGCCCACCAAAATAGCTGTGACCCAGCGAGGCCTGGACTCAACAAGACCCCTAAAGGTGTTCAGTGACATATAAGGGTGCATTTACATTACAATTCTTTAGAACGGTGACCAGATCCGGCTGGGAGATGTGAAAACTGGGCGCTACCGTATCCCAGCTGGACCCGGCTCGCATGTCATTCATTTGAAAGAGCCAACCGCAGTCAGAGAGTGACTCCGGTCAGCTAATTTTTGACCCATATGCGGTTTTGTGTCTGGACTTAAAACCAGGGCTGTGGAGTCGGTAGATAAATGTTCAGACTCCGCAGTTTTTTGTACTTCCGGCGTGACTCTCCGACTCCTCTGTATTAATATGCAAATGTATTTTATACATTCCTTGAAGGAAAGAAAGGCATCATACATGTCATTACCACAGGACTACTGGCTGGGAAGCCAACAGTCCACTGTATTGAACAGTTTGTGTGCTGATCTGCTGCTGAAGATAGGGCAGTGGGAGGATCCAGGAAGGGGCATTTATTATAAAACATGATTTCCCTAGTAGAATCCCAGATTCATGTTTAAAGGGGTACTCCGTCCCTAGATATCTTATCCCCTATCCAAAGGATAGGGGATAAGATGTCAGATTGCCGAGGTCCTGCAGCGAGTTCGCTCTATGTGTAATGATGAGCGATACAGGGGACGGAGCATCACGGCCCTCCCCCTTAACCCCTTAAGGACCAAGGACGTACTGGTACGTCCTTGGTCCTGCTCCCCTGATATAACGCGGGGTTACACGGTAACCCCGCATCATATCACGGCAGGCCTGGCGTCATAGTGAAGCCGGGACACGCCGCTAATAGCGCGCAGCGCCGCGCGCTATTAACCCTTTAGCCGCGCGCTCAGAGCTGAGCCGCGCAGCTAAAACCGAAAGTGAAAGCTGACGGTTAACTCAGTGGGCTGTTCGGGATAGCCGCGGCAAAATCGCGGCATCCCGAACAGCTTACAGGACAGGGGGGAGGGCCCCTACCTGCCTCCTCGCTGTCCGATCGCCGAATTACTGCTCAGTGCCTGAGATCCAGCCATGAGCAGTCATGCGGCAGAATCGTCGATCACTGGTTTCCTATGAGAAACCAGTGATCAATGATGATCAGTGTGTGCAGTGTTATAGGTCCCTATGGGACCTATAACACTGCAAAAAAAGTGAATGAATATCATTTAACCCCTCCCTTATTAAAAGTTTGAATCACCCCCCTTTTCCCATAAAAAAAACTGTAAATAAAAATAAACATATGTGATATCACCACGTGCAGAGATGTCCGAATTATAAAAATATATCATTAATTAAACCGCTCGGTCAATGGCGTGCGCGCAAAAAAATTCCAAAGTCCAAAATAGTGCATTTTTGGTCACTTTTTATATCATTTAAAAATGAATAAAAATCAATAAGTCCTATCAATGCAAAAATGGTACCGTTAAAAACTTCAGATCATGGCGCAAAAAATTAGCCCTCATACCGCCCCATACACGGAAAAATAAAAAAAAGTTATAGGGGTCAGAAGATGACAATTTTAAACGTATTAATTTTCCTGCATGTAGTTATGATTTTTTCCAGAAGTACGACAAAATCAAACCTATATAAGTAGGGTATCATTTTAATCGTATGAACCTACAGAATAATAAGGTGTAATTTTTACCGAAAAATGTACTACGTAGAAACGGAAGCCCCCAAAAGTAACAAAACAGTGGGGGTTTTTTTCAATTTTGTCGCACAATGATTTTTATTCCGTTTCACCGTAGATTTTTGGGCAAAATGACTGACGTCATTACAAAGTAGAATTGGTGGCGCAAAAAATAAGCCATCATATGGATTTTTAGGTGCAAAATTTAGAGTTATGATTTTTTAAAGGCAAGGAGCAAAAAACGAAAATGCAAAAACGGAAAAAACCCCGGTCCTTAAGGGGTTAATGCAAGTCTATGGCAGAGGGCGTGATGACCGCCACGCCCCTTCCCATAGACTTGTATTGAGGGGGCGTGACGTCACGAGGGGCGGAGCCATGACGTAACGATGCTCCGGCCCCTGTATTGCCAGTCATTACGCGCAGAGCGAACTCGCTCTGTGCAGTAATGATAGTGCTGTGCCCCAGCAGCGGGACCCCGGCGATCCGACATCGTCTAGGGGCGGAGTACCCCTTTAAGCTAACAATCGAGTTTACAAGTTTTTATAGCCTTAAATGAATGGCAGCAGTTTCTCTAATGGTTTACAGCTTCAGTCTTGAGCTATTGACCCTCTATTCCCTTCACTTATACAAGTGTCTCTAGTTCTGCAAAAAACATATTTACTTAATCCCTTATCAGTGTGAGGCTCTGTTACCCATGGGTTCCCTGTAACAGCAGAACACAACACTATGGAAAGTATAAGTATTGCTGCTCCTAATTGTGTGTTGTGTGCCATATAGTGAAGCACATAAAAATCATGCTTCTTCACGGTCACTTAACGTGTTCGTTTTGCGGTTACGTGAGGCACTGCATGCATTGGTCTTTATTCTTACAGTAGAGAAGTCATTAATTATAACTTTTTGTGAATTGGGACATTTAAACTTGCTTTTTTAAATTTTTTTATTCCATTCTAAATTTAGTAGGAGTCGGTGCATTGTTTGCCGACTCCGACTCCAGGTACCCAAAATTTCGTCCGACTCAGACTCCTCGACTCCACAGCCCTGCTTAAATCCGTGGTATGCTATGAACCTGTACACCGGTTCTGTCATGAGGGGACTTGCTTGTCAAGGAACATGAGAAGAAGCCAAGCCTCCTGTGATCAGCTGTGTCTCGAGCTCAACAGGATGCCAGGAAAGGCTTGAGATAGCAGTCAGTCATAGAGGGAATGCTGAACCTGGAGGGGGGCATGGAAATACAAAAAAAAATGTAAATTTACTAACTACGGAACTGTGCATCAGGGGTGCTGAAAAAAAGGGGTCTATAAAAGCCCCTCCCATAATATCATTATTAAAATAACCCCCCTTTTTTTCCATTTTACAAAACAAAAAAATAACCATTTGTTATAGCTGAGTGCAGATTTGTTTAAACTGTTAAAATATGTTTATGATCCTGCAAGGTGAATGGCGGAAATAAAAATACCAAATGCAAGAAATACTTATATTTTTGGTCACATTTTATACTATATCTATATATTGTGTGGGGGAAAAAAAGTGATTAAAAAAATTCCAGAAAACCAAAAATGGTACCGACAAAAACTACAGATCATGGTGCAAAATATGACCACCAATAGCCCTGTATACAGAAAAAAGTTATAGGGGTCATTATCAGAGAATAGGGCAAATTTAAACTATATAAATGTGCATTGTTTTAATCTTATTGATTAGAGATGAGCGAACTTCCAGTAATTCGATTTGTCACAAAATTCTCGGCTCGGCAGTTGCTGACTTTATCCTGCATAAATGAGTTAAGCTTTCAGGTGCTTCGGTGGGCTGGTGACTAGAGATGAGCGAATTTACAGTAAATTCGATTCGTCACAAACTTCTCGGCTCAGCAGTTGATGACTTATCCTGCGTAAATTAGTTCAGCCTTCAGGTGCTCCGGTGGGCACATTCCTAGGAAAGAGTCTCCTAGGACTGTATCCACCTTTTCCAGCCCACTGGAGCACCTGAAAGCTGAACTAATTTATGCAGGGAAAGTCATCGACTGCCGAGCCGAGAAGTTTGTGACTAATCGAATTTACTGTAAGTTCGCTCATCTCTACTGGAGACTCTTTCCTAGAACTGTATCCACCTTTTTCAGCCACCGGAGCACCTGAAAGCTGAACTCATTTATGCAGGATAAAGTCTGCAAACTCTAAGCCGAGAAGTTCGTGAGAAATCGAATTACTATAAGTTCGTTCATCTCTATTATTGACCTACAGAATAATGATAACGTGATTTTAAGTGCACTGTGAAAAAACAGTGTGTGTTCTTCTCAATTTCCTCCCCCACAAATAATAATTTTTGCTTGCACTGTACATTACAAAGTACCATTGGTTGTGCAGAAAACAGTAGGTTCTCTATATAGAAAAATAAGTGTTATGTCTATTGGAAGTGAGGAGGAAAAATGCAAAAATAAAATTGGCTGGGTCTTTAAGGCCAAAATGAGCCAAGTCCTTTTCGAAGGGTTGAATGTTCAGTCTTTTTCGAACTGTCTTGCCATGTACTTGAACAACTATGGCTTGTTTGGAAGGGTTGCCAGGAGAGAGCACCACTTAAAGGGGTTATCCTAATTTCTTCCAAAAACAGCACTAAATCTGCCCTCAGGTTGTGTGTGATATTACAACTATATGGCAATCACTTCAGTTAAACTAAGCTGCAATATCACGCACAACCTGTGGACCAGTATGGTGCTGTGTGTTTGTTTTTGTAAGAAATAAGCTCTGTTTTTCTGGCTTACCCCTTTTAAATTTGCAAACTGCATATGGATAAATCACAGAACTTCAGGAACAATAGGGGAGATTTATCAAGAGCTGTGTGGAGGAAGATTTGCTTTGATTGGTTGATATGGACAACTGCACCACTCTTCCTCGTTACAGTTCTTTATAAATCTCCCCCAGTGTTCTTTGGACAGATCAGACCAACGTGGAGATGTTTGGCCATAATGCACTTGACCACATATAGTGAAAACCCAACACCACGATGATTTGGGATTGTTTTGCAGTCACAGAATTTGGGCATCTTGCAACCATTAAATCAGCAATGAACTCCTTTATACCAAAGTATTCTAGAGACAAATGTGAGGCCATCTGACCAACAGTTAAAGTTTAGCCAAAACAATGTCATGCAACAGGATGATCCAAGCACACCAGCAAATCTATAATAGAATGACAGAAAAAGAACAAAGGGTGGAGATTTATCAAAACCTGTCCAGTTGCCGTGTTGTCCATCAGATGGCTGCTTTAATTATTGAAAAGGCCTCTGAAAAAGGAAATAAGCTATTTGGTTGCTATGGGCAACTCAGCAACTTTTTCTCTGGACAGGTTTTATAAATCCCCCCAAGGTGTTTTAGTGGCACAAAGTCCAGACCTCAACCTAATTGAAATGGTGTGACAGGAACCAGTGGCCACAAACTCCAATGAACTGAAGCCACATTAAAGGAATACTCCACTGCCCCAGCATTTGGAACATTTTGTTCTGAACTCTGGGTGCGGGGTCGTGATGTCATGCCGCACCCCAGCAAGTCTTTGGGAGTGGTCATGATGTCACGACACCCGCAGCCTGCACCAGCGTTCGGAACAAAATGTTCCAGTTTTGGTACACTATTCCACTATAAAGAGATACTTGCACAAATATGGTCTTCATGGAAGAGTCATCAGAAGAAAACCTCTTCTACGTCCTCACCACTAAAATCAGCGTTAGAACTTTCCAAAATGCATCAGGCTTGTCTTATGTTCATTTGCAAACAAGTTCTGTGGACCGATGAGGTTAAAATTTAACTTTTTGGCCGGAATGAGCAAAGGTACATTTGGAGAAGGGGAACAGAATTTAATGAAAAGAACCTCTGTCCAACTGTTAAGCATGGGGGGTGGATCAATCATGCTTTGGCGTTGTATTGCAGCCAGTGCCACAGGGAACATCTCACAAGTAGGAGGAAAAATTGATTCAATAAAATGTCAGCAAATTTTGGATGCTAACTTGATGCCATCTGTGAAAAAGCTGAAGTTAAAGAGAGGATGGCTTCTACAAATGGATAATGATCCTAAACACGCCTCGAAATCCACGGGGGATTACATCAAGAGGCATAAACTGAAGGTTTTGCCATGGCCTTCACAATCTCCTGACCTCAACATAATTGAAAATCTATGGATAGACCTTAAAAGAGCAGTACGTGACAGACAGCCCAGAAATCTCAAAGAACTGGAAGACTTTTGTAAGGAAGAATGTGCATAGATACCTGGCTGGCTACAAAAAGCGTTTACAAGCTGTGATACTTGCCAAAGGGGGCCGTACAAGATATTAACTTTGCAGGGTGCCCAAACTTTTGCAGATGCCATTTTTTTTCTGTTATTTTGAAAGTGTAAATGATGGAAATAAAATCTAACTTTTGTTGACCTATTATAAGAATGTCTAATCTGTAATTTGATGCCTTTTGGAGATTTTTCCATCTTTCCTTGGCTTCTTTATGCACAATAATACAAATTTTTACCTGGGGTGGCCAAACTTTTGATCCCCACTGTATGTGACTACTCGTACAGTACACTAAAATTCTAATGTATATTGCAATGTACTGTCATTTTGGCAAACCCCTACTACAGGGGTGTAATAGGAGTCCTATCATGGCAGGCCTGAAAACCTTCACTGGGCCCTAGGCTGTGATAACCCAACAGGAACCTGTAATTGTGTAATGTAGGATCCCTCCCTCTCCAAACTCCTCATTCTTGTCGCTCTGCTGAGATCTTCAGTGTTGTGTGTGTGTGTGTGTGTGTGTTTTTTATCTTTTAGGAAAAGATGCCCCCTTTGTCCTGCAAAAATCTAAGTGTTTAAAAAGTCCACTTACACAGACATGTGTAAGGCTGGGTTCATACTGCAGAATTTCTGCATGAATTTAGAGCCAATACATTTTAACCCCTTAACGACCACGGACATAAATTTACGTCCTGGTGCGGAGGTACTTTGCGCACCGGGACGTACATATATATCCTATACATGACCGTGAGTACCGGAGTGATGCTCTGGGTCATGCATGGCAGGTTCCAGCTGCTGATAGCAGCCAGGGACCCGCCGATAATGGCCGTCATCTGCGATCGAGCGGATGTCCGCCATTAACCTCAGATGGCGTGATCAATACAGATCACTGCAGTGCGGCTACAATATTGGCTGATCTAATCGCCCGCGGCATGGCCGCGGGGATCAGACTAGTTAACATGGCAGCTAAAATGTCCCTTTTTCTCATTTTACCCCCAAAAAGGGTTAAAAAAAATATATTTATAAATAATTATAAACCTATTTGGTATCGCCGTGTGTGCAAATGTCCAAAATATTTAAATATAATGTTACTGATCCCATACAGTGAACGTAAAAAAAGTCAAATCACTGCTTTTGTCACATTTTATAAAAAAAATTAACAAATTATTAAGTTTTATATACGCAAATGTGGTATCAATAAAAAATACAGATCATGGCGCAAAAAATGAGTCCTCATGCCACCACTTATACGGAAAATTTTAAATGTTTCATATCCCTCTATTTTGACGACCTATAACTTATAGGTTGTCAAAATAGAGGGATTTTAAACGTACTAATTTGGTTAAAAAGTTTGCTTTATTGTGCCACTTAAAAAAAAATAAAGTTTGTAATCCTAGGCATCATTTTAATAGCCCCCTAGGCTTCAGTGTCCTCAATGAAGCCTCTAGCACAGATTTAAATTGTTTAGATACATTAATAGATCTTATAAATACCAACAGCCAATCAATGCAATGCAGTGGCTTTTGCGGTGCCATAGGCCGCCGCCGCCGCCGCCCGCTTCTCTCCCCCTACCTGTCAGGGTGGTCCTTCCTGTAGTGTCCGGCGGCATTCCGGGTGGAGGGTGAACCGGTCTGGGCTGTCCTTCTTCTCCACTCCGGGCAGGCTCCGTCCTAGTAACGCAGCATAGACGCCGCTGCGCAGTGACGCACCTGACGTCACGGCGTAGCGGCGTCTATGGAGCGTACTAGGCCGGAGCCTGCCCGGAGTGGAGAAGATGACCCCCGGAGAAGGACAGCCCGGAACGGTTCACCCTCCACCCGGAGTGCCGCTGGACGCTACAGGAAGGATGGATGGCCTGGACCACCCCCATTACGGGTAAGTTTAATTTTTTTTTTTTTATTGACTCGGAGGGTGGGGGAGGGGCCCGACCGTTATAGCGGTATGGGCAAAAATCCATACCGTGGGAGAAAAAAAAAACGGTATCCGGTTCATACCGGTATACCACCCAGCACTACGGTGGGGTGGGGGGCGGGGCATTATCGGCTTATCGGCAAGGTAATTGCTGATACCGATAATGCCCAAAATCGTGATTATCGGCCGATAATATCGGCCATACCGATGATCGGTCGATCCCTACCATACCGTATGGGTGCAATTTCTGCACCTGCATCGTATTAACAGCTCAGATGAAGGGTTTCTTAAGCTGCAGAGTTTGAGAAGAAATTGCATGCCAGAGGATATCCTGAAAGCATCCTCAAAGAGGCTTTGAATAGAGAGACTTTCTGCAAGACGGGAGGAATCTCCTGTTCAAAAAACATAAAGAGCATAAAGTCGCCACAAATGACACCACTCCATTTTTCCCTCTCCTTTAAATATAGCCCTATAGCTGATACCATCAAATCGGCTGTGAGAAAAAATTGGTTTCTAATTAAAAATGACCCTGTCCTAGGACAATTAGTGGATGACAACCCGCTTTTTGCTTTTAGAAGATGCAAGAATTTAAGAGCTGTTGTAACTAAAAGTTCTTTGGTATCTAAGCGCAATTCAGGCTGGTTAGCTTATTGCAGTCCTACCGGCAATCATAAATGTGGATCGTGTTCATGGTGTAGTTATTTTCTACCTGGTAAATATTTTCGAATTGGAGGTGTAGATATTTTTGTTAAAGATCTAATAACCTGCAGAACTCAATGGGTAGTCTACACTATTGTATGTACATTTGTCCGTTTTTATATAGGCAGCACCAAAAGATCCATACACACACACACGGTTTAGAGAACATCTATCATCTATTCAATCAAGTCACAAAAGGGGTCTCCGAGATTTATTCAGCATGTCAAGGAATGTCATCATGATTTTCTCTGTGATCTAGCTTTTCAGCTTTTATACAGCGGGTACTGATAGGCGGAAAGCCTTACTCTGCGCCGCATCAAAATGGATTATCAAAACGAATGCCCATGGCAATCTCTGATTAAATGAAAGGCTGGATTACAGTGTTTTTGTATGAAGTTTGCATATTTGAAAGTTTTTGCTTGTTTTTAATTTGCACCTACTTTTGTTGTCACCTCCGCCGATGCACGTCATCCTGTTAGACTTCTTAAGGTGATGCCGGTGTGTTAGAGGATAGGGTCTGAGGAAGCGTGCCTGTGCGCCCATTCATTTGGAAGTGCCACGTCTTGTTTTTGTATAGCACCATGCACCTTGTCTGTGAAGTTTGAATAAACCTGCTTTTTTTGTCTCTTAGTGCGGTGAGTGCGATTTCATAATTTCTCTATTCTTGGATCATTTTAATTGTATTGACCCGTAGAATAAAGAAAACAGGTAATTTTTGCCGTATATTGTACGGTGTGAAAACGAAACCTTCCAAAATTTGCTAAATTGCGGTTTTCTTTTCCATTTCCCCACACATAGTATTTTTTTGGTTGTGCCATACATTTTATGGTAAAATGAGTGATGTCATTAGAAAGGACAACTGATCGCACAAAAAACAAGCCCTCATACTAGTCTGCGAATGAAAATATAAAAGCATTATGATTTTTAGAAGGCGAGAAGGAAAAAAAGAAAACTCAAAAATAAAATTGGCCTGGTCCATAAGGGGTTAAAGAAAAACTGTCAGCCTGTTCACCCACACTAAACCCAATTAGTAAACAGGAGTCCAGTGAGGGGGTCACTTAAATATGTCCAGTAGGTCCTGCGATATGTCCCCCAGAAGATCCTCTGTTAAATTCAGTGAATTGCGCACAGGGGGACGGGGCTCTGCCCACTCAATTTATATATTCATTGTCTGTGACTCCACATGAAGCGGAGTCACAAAGCCCTGCCCTGCCCCCCCCCCCCCCCCCCCCCCGCAAAGCCTCGAACTGTATAGTCTTTAGCAAAGAATCAATCATTTGTTTGGCAACTGACGGCAGTCAGGTTCAAGTATGGAGGGCTTATGGGGAGTGCATCAATCCTGCCCTTGCTGTGGAGCAACACACTGCCTCAACTGCTGGGGTGATGATCTGGAGAGCCATCGCATACAACAGTTGATTGTATAATACAAGTAGTAGTAATACAGGGTACACTACAATGATATGTGCAAAACATCCTGCAGCCACATGTTTTGCCTCTCATGGCTTCAAGTTGGGTTGCCAAATTTATTGTGAATCAAGCATTTATGGCACCAGGTGGAACCCCAGCTTTAGCAGCTGACCAGTGTTCAAGATCTATAGACCCAGCTGCAACATCTGTGCTGCATGAACCCTCTATGTCTCCATGTTCGACCGTATCTCATCTCTTATACAGACTCCTTTCAGTAGTACAGTTTACCCCAGTTAAATTATCATTACACTCACTAATATACAGCAGCTCAAATAAGTATTGAACCGGTCACCATTTTTCTCACTAAATATATTTCCAAAGGTGCTATTGACATGAAATGGTCACCAGATTTTGGTAACAACCCAAGTAATCCATACATACAAAGAAACCAAAACAAGTAAGATCAGAAATTATGTTTTGTAATAATTTGAAATGACACAGGGAAAGAACATTGTACATGTGAAAAAAGGAGATACAAAAAGGCATAGAAAGCCAAAACAATGGCTGAAATCTGTCAGTTATTAAAAAGCAATCCAGCTCATTGTCAGTGCAAATTAAAATCAGCTGCTTGACTTCCGGTTTCGGCGCCATGCTGTAGAGACGTGCCTGAGCTGCGCTCCCCACCCGCTATATCTAAACCGGCTCTATTTACCCACATACCTGGATTTTCGCTCCCCTAACCGGGTTCATTGAAGCCCTGTTACTGCATGGAACGATATCTTCTTCGCACGGGCCAGAGTTCACAGAAGGGAAGCGCTGGTCAGACCCCGAGGCGAGGGGAGGAAAATCTAAGATGGCGGAGTCTCCAGTTTCTAGTAGAGCGGCCTCCCCTGCATTATCTGACTGCGGGTCTTCGGAGGTGGCAAAGCTGATTGTCCCCAAAGTCCAGGAGGCTGTAGCGGAGGCAACGCAAGCTACGTTACAACAGCTGCAGCACACTACCAAGGAACATGGCAGCCGATTGTCCGGGGTAGAGAACAGAGTCGGCCTCGTGGAGGACAGAACGGAAGGTGTGGATGCTAAAGTTACGTTGCTGGAGGGGGACTGCCGCAAACTATGGGACAAAGTGAAGGACTTGGAGAACCAAAGGGGATAGGTAGGGGAGGGGGGGGGGGGTATAGAGGGGGGGGGGAATAATTGCATTTTTTCAGTTGCTTCCTATTGGGTGAGGGATCGTCAACCTTTACATTTTTTTCCTCTTGCTCTGCCGAACCTGGGGACCTTTCGCAGGCTTCATTGTAGCAGTCATACTTTATGCTGAGAGCGCGGGGGGGTTGGATGTGCCGCTCAAAGTTGTTCTGGGAAGTTAGTGTGGGCTCTTGGCCAGCCTTAGAATATTGCGCTTGCTTAGGGGTCTATTGCGCTATGTGCCTTTCTAGTTTTCAGGTGGATGGGTGGGGGGAGGCCTTTGAGTTAGTGGTTTTTCTCTTAGCATGGGAATGAGTGAAGTCCCAAAGGAAATGGGATCTGGGTGGAGGAGGGGGTACATACGGATCCTTCCTTTTTTCTGGTTAATGTGCGCTGTTTTCTGTCAGTTATGTTTGAATAGTTTTTTAGTTTTTGTGTGTTTCAAGGGGAGTGCTCAAGAAGCTTTCTCCTGATGTGGCGCTCCTACAGGAGACCCATCTAGAGGAGTCTGATTTGTGTAAATGGTAGGTGGGCCACGTTGAGGGCTCTCCTGTAGTTCATAGAAAGGCTGGAGTCCTGATTCTTTTCCACAAATCTTTCACATTTGACATACTACACACAGTGACGAGGAAGGGAGGTTGTGTAAGGTGCACATTAAGACAGCGTCCGGAGATTTGGAGATTTACAATGTGTATAGTCCCAATGGGGATGATGGTTCATATTTTATGGAACTGGCTCAACAGGGTCGTCATACGGTGGTGGGGGGCGACTTCAATGCGCTGCTTTGCCCCACTGAGGATAGGTGTAGTGCTAGAGACAGGCATAATGCCACCAGACCTTATGACCTTTTACTTTCGGACTGGGCCACACGTACGGGACTGTTGGATGTATGGCGCACGCTGCACCCGGAGGCGAGGGAATTTAGCCACTATTCTCACGCCCACGTTTCCTGTGGGGTTGGCTAGGGATGAGCAGTTTCAGACCCAGTTGAAAGGGTGGTGGTTGGAGTATGAGCTTACTAATGGAGCTCATGCTGATACACCTCAGCTCTATTGGGACGCTGCCAAGGCGGTACTGCGAGGCAAAATCTTGGGCTATACCTCCTCCTATGAAGAAAAAAGTATCGGAACAATTAAACAGACTAGGTGGTGAGTTGAGGGCGGCCTATACAGCCTTTACTCTTACACCTTCGGACGCCACCAAGACGGCTTGGTCTGTGGCGAAGTCGGCTTATGAGTCCTGTGTTGAACGCAAAGACTATTTTAATCGTACCCAATTCGAGGCAACCCTGTTTCGCCATGGTGGCAAACCGGGTCGTCTTCTGGCTAGACTGGCAAAGGGATCTTTGCCTGTGTCTCACATCTCGGTGCTGTAGGATGAGTCTGGGACGTCCCAAAGGGACCCTAGGAGGATCAATGAGATCCTGAAATCTTATTTTCAGAATTTGTATGAGGAGAGACCAAAGTCCACTCCCCCTTCCAGGGACTGGCTGTCGTCGGCCAATCTCCCCTCTCTCACTGAGGAGGAGAGTGCGGTTTTGAACGCGCCTGTGTGGGGAGAGGAACTGGACAAGGTGATTAAATCGTTGGATCCCACAAAGCCCCAGGGCCGGACGGATTCTGTGGTGGTTTCAATAAATGCATTCAGACTAATATATCTCGTACTTTGCTGACTCTGTTTAACTCCTACCTGCAGGGGGCACAGATTCCTTCTACAATGAACACAGCTCATATTAAATTGATACCAAAGCCGGGGAAAAACCACTTGACGCCGGATGGGTATCGCCCTATTTCATTGATCAATGTCGATCTGAAACTGATGTCCAAAATTATGGCGGACCGCTTAGCAGCGGTGCTTCAAAGGGTGATCACCCCCCTGCAGGTAGACTTTGTCAAGGGCAGGTCAGCAGTGGCTAATGTTAGAAGAGTTATTACAGTTTTGGATGAGATACAGTTGAGGTCCTCTCTACATCCGTCCCCGGCCATATTGTCTGTAGATGCCGAAAAAGCATTTGACAATGTGCGTTGGGGATGGATGTGGAGAATGCTACAGGGGATGGGATTCATGGGCCCCTTTTTACAGTATGTCAAAAGTCTCTACTTAACCCCACTAGCGAGGATATCTACACCCGTTTTTTTTGTCTACCCCGTTTGCCCCCCAAAAGGGTACCAGGCAGGGTTGTCCCCTCTCCCCGCTGCTTTTTAACTTGGCAATAGAACCTCTCTCAAGGGTACTGACGCAACATGGGAGGACGACTGGTATTGCTGGGGGGGAGGACCTCGGTTACCCATGGTCTTTTTGCCGATGACCTTTCAGTGTTCCTAGACAACCCTTCCCGTGACATAGGAAGGGGGGTATCTTTGACTTATTGACTGACTTTGGCATTGAATCTGGATACAAGGTGAACGCCTCTAAAAGAAGACTGCTGGACCTGTCACCTAGAACGGGCAGTCTTAGGGAATCGGACCTTTCCTTACCTCTTACAATATCGCGCCCCTCCATCAAATATCTGGGATTGGAGGTTGGCAGGACCCCTCAATCTTTATTCTCCCTTAATTCCCCCCCCCCCTTATTGGCAAAATAGTGGAAGAATTACGTAAATGGATGTCCCTTCCATTGTCCCTGCTGGGCCGCAGCCACTTAATTAAAATGCTTAGTTTTTCTAAGCTCCTGTACCCACTTCAGACTATAACGGTGCTCCTCAAACGGACTCAAGCTTACTTACCTCGGCCTTTACAAAATCTCTGTGGGCACACAAACGCCCCCGCATAGCTCTCCGGAAGTTAATGCTTTTGAAAGGGAAGGGTGGTCTGAACTTTCCTGACATTCAACATTATAACCTCGCATGCTTATACAGACATTGCATTGACTGGCTCAGGGGGGGTTTCTCTATTTATGCGCTAGAATCGGAATTGGTACACCCGTGGTCATTAGCAGGTCTACTTCACACTAGGCTAGGGACTCTCCCCGTGGGGATTAAAGGGTCCAGCATTGTGAGAGACACTGTGGCCACCTGGAAAAAGGGCAGATCCCTCATGCGCCTACCGTTCCTGTTGAGCAAACATATGCCATTATGGATCTTACCGGAATTCCCTATGGGGAGGGTGAATAGTATGTTTGGGGCTTGGAGGGGGGCGGGGATTAGAAAGGTACAGCATCTATTTTCGCCTACAGATCAGAGATACCTTACTTTCCCGGAACTTTCTTCGGCATATAATCTCCCACCGGAACACTTTCTACCATACACAACAGCTTATGGGATTTTTAGGGCCGAGATTGAGGGACTTATTGAAAGAAGTAACTAACACGTCTTTTGATCCCTTTGTTACACAGGACGGGAGCTATCACTCCTTATCTTTGCTCTACCGACATATCACTAGGAGAGGTGAACAAAGTTCACAGGCCTCCCTGTTCTCCTACTGGGAGAATAAACTGAACAAACCTGATCTCACTGTCTCGATCTTAGAGGGGTGGGCGAAGGTGTGTAAAGCTATAATTAATGAACAATGGCGGGAGACGGTTTCGGATAATGCACCACGCAATGTATGGTTTTATTTTCACCCCGCACACCGGATCGCATTGAGAGTTGTCCGAAGTGTGGGACGTACCGCTTGGATTTGTTACACGGGCTGGTGACGTCCTCCTCCTCTAGGTCTCTCTGGGCGTCTCTCTTTGCGCTTTTGGGAAGCCGCCCACATGTCTCGTTACCCATAGACCCCATGCTTCTTGTTCTTCACATCCCGCCTGAGCATACCACCATCTCTTTACTGATACATACCTTTTTACTGGTTACTAAAAGGTGTATTTTGGCACACTGGCTGCTACCCACGACCCCCTCTATTGAAGAAATTATGATGCAAATGAAAAGGTATTTATTTATGGATCTGACTGACATCCAGCGAACAAAAGAAAAATCAGCTAAGACATTCTTTTAAAAAATGGCGGTCTTTTTTTACATCTTTTTGCTCTGACCAGGAAATAGCAAGATCGATTGGGCCTTTTCGGGACACTAGGTGGTACCTCACGAGGGACCGTTCGGGCTCCCTGGTGGGGTTACAAGTGCCACTTTAATAGTATCTTTGCTAAAAAAAATTGTTTTTCTTGGGGCTGCAGGACCAGACTCCGTTTTCTGAAGTCATAGAAGTATGGTATCCACTTAGAATTGTTTATCTTTAATTTGTTTGAGCTTGCTCGGTACCTGCGGGTACGAGTATGAGTGCCTCGATGTACAGTCGGTGATCAGGCACTAACGAGAACTTGGATGGGACTCTCGGTGACCTTTTATTTCCTATATATTTCTTTCTTATGTTTTCCTGTGTCTATATATGAGATATGCACTAATATCCAGTCCAGGGGATTGTCCTGGCTCATGTTTTGTTATTTTGTTTACTTGAAAATGAATAAAAAATATATAAATAAATCAGCTGCTTCAGTCCCAACTAATGACCAAAAAATAAATAAATAAAAAGTCTCCTTGCTAAGGTGTCACACAGAACACCTCTCATGATGGGTAACAGTAAAGAGCTGTCTCAAGACATTCACAACTTAATTGTTGCAAAACATAACAATGGTGTTGGATACAGGCACATTTCTATGCTTCTGAATGTTGCAGTGAAAACTGTTGGGGCCATAATACAGAAGTGGAAAGACAATAATTTCACTATAAATTTGCCCCTATACCAAGTGCTCCTCACAATCCGAAGAGATGTCCAAGAGCCAAGGACACTTGTGGAGAACTTCAAAAAGACCTGGAATTAGTAGGTACTGATGTTTTAAAGAAAGCCATAAGTAATGCGTTCTGTGCCATGACCTGTATGCATGCTGACTAGAGATGAGCAAAGTTACAGTGATTCGATTTGTCACGAACTTCTCTGCTCAGCGGTTGCTGATTTTAGCCTGCATAAATTAGTTCAGCTTTCAAGTGCTCCAGTGAGCTGGAAAAGGTGGATACAGTACTAGGAAAGAGTCTCCAGCCCACCGGAGCACCTGAAAGCTGAACTAATTTATGCAGGCTAAAGTCATCAACTGCCGAGAAGTTTGTGACGAATTGAATCACTGTAACTTCGCTCATCTCGAACGCTGACCACAAAAGACTTCATTGCTGAATAAAAAGCATGGTGAAGCTTGTTTAATGGTTGCTGCACAACATTTGGAAAAAACTGTGAAATACTTTGAGAATATAGTGTAGTCGCATGAGAACTGTGAAGTTTGGAGGAGGGATCATCATGGTGCGGGGCAGCTTTTCAGCAAATGGTACTGACAAACTTTACATAATTGAAGGAAGGATGAATGGACAAATTTACCGAGACATTCCTGACAATAGATGACAGAGACGGTACTTACCAAAAGGGTCTTCTTTATTCAATTTCTACGGTGCATACAGACAAGGGCAGGTAGAAGCCAGAGGGCAAGGGCGTCCAGGACAGACTGATTCGCATGTATACTACATGCTTTCTTTTGTGGCTAGAGTAGTATACATGCGAAACAGTCTGTCTTTGATGCCCCTGCCCTCTCGCATCTACCTGCCCTTGCCTGTATGCGCTGCAGAAAATGAATAAAGAAGACCCTTTTAGTTAGTACTGTCTCTGTCATTTATTGTCTCATTGGATTGCATACCTACTTCATACTGAGCACCACTAGTGTGTGGGCTCAGGTGCAGTTCAAGACGCAGCTGTCGACTTGTGCATGGTGTGAACAGTGCCTAGTCATGCATGAGCCGGACATTAACTCTTCTAGTCACACATTATTGACAACAATCTGCTGCCATCTACCGGTATGATGAAGATGAAATGAGGGTGGACATTTCAGCAGGATAATTATTCCAAACACACAGTCAAGGAAACTCTCAAATGGTCTTAAAGAAAGAAAATAAAGCTGCTAGAATGGCCCAGACAATCATCTGATCCCATTATTCTATGGAAAGGACTAAAGATCATGTCATAGAAGAGGCCTGTGGAACCTTCAAGATTTTAAGACTATGTGGAACAATGGAAAAAGGAGTATTGAAGAGGCTCTTAACGGGCCAGCAACCTTTAGACCCGAGCTGCCCAAATGACGCCTATACCCACGGTGTCGGATAAATGGCTAAATGAGAAGAAGAAATTGGGGCTCAGGGTCGTGAATATTGGAACAATGATAGTTTATTAATAGTAATAAAAATAAAATGTGCTTTGTGTCCTGTGACTCACAGGGCCCTTGTGGGTCAGCGGGGACACAAGATGGCATACAAGGTGATACAATTACAATAAATAAGATGGCAAAAAGGTAATAATAATATTAAAATAGTCCTTTTAAAATAGATAAATGAGAAAAATGATGGTACAAAAAGAATAGGTAAAAACATGTGTAAAAAATGTGACCACACACTTGTAATGGGTCCGACCTGGATGTGATACTGTACAGTTTTAGATTCAGTGGTTACTCTTTTTATCACTGTTCCTTATGCTGGTAATAATCCAGGTATGTAATTTATACAGTCTGCGGCTCCCCGATCTGGGGATATAAGATACAGCACTTGCTCCGAGGAATGATAGTTTGTATCTGCACTGAGAGAGTCTGTATCTATTATATCAATAGGTATGTCTTGACAAATAACCCTTAGGATTGGGATGATACAGATGAATATATAGTGGATAGCCAAATTTATGCAATGGAATAATTGATGACATCTTAAATTACATATAATTACATAAATTTACATAAAATCTACTGAAACTGAAAACTGCAGTTAGGATCTTAACTGTAAATTTTGATCGGTAATTGGGTCATATTGGTGTGGATTCGAGGAGAGGTCCCAACCAAGGGCTCGTCGGATTGCTGGGAACATAGCCTAACGCCGATGAGCCATCAAGAGGGACCACGCCCAAGTCCAGGAAACCGAATACTACCAACTCACTGTTTAATCCCTTGGGTGCCAGGGAGACAAATTTGAATATCTTTCTAGTTTCGGCTCTTGTCATTTTGCTTATATAGTTGCCTCCTCGCCAATCTTGTTGGACCAACTGGATTGCTATATATCTAAGGTTGTTGGGGTTCTCTTGATGAAATTGTTTGAAATGTGCCTATAATGGGTGTTTTTCATTTTGTTTTTTAATGTTGTATCTGTGCTCTAAGATACGAGTTTTGAGGGTTCGACCTATATATTGTTTGTTGCAGGGGCATTGGATTATGTAAATTACCCCCTTGCACAGTTTAGGAAATCGTTGATTTTATGTACAAAATTTACAGTGGATTTGACTTCAAGGGTTCTCTTATCGAATTGGGTAACTTTACAATTGGGACTTTGTCCACATCTGAAAAATCCTTTTGAATCAACTAAGGTAGATGAGGGTTTAGGGGGTTTGTTGTATGGACTGTGGGTGCTATTTTGGTGCCCAAATTTGGGGCCCTGGTGTAAATAATGGAAGGTTTGTCTGGAAGGAATTCATTCAGTGTTTTATCTTCGCAGAGCAACGGACAATATTTCTTGATAATTGCTTCTATTTTGTGGTGCTGTGTATTGAAAGGAATGATTAGTTTTGGGTGATCTTTGTCTGCTGTGGTAAAAAAAAATGTGGATCTGTCTAGGTTGCGTACTTTCTCGAGAGAGAGACTGTTGCAGGCCTGCCAAAGGATATTCTTTTGCAATTAATTAGTTTGTGAGGGAAATTGCTTCAATTTTAAATTGATCATTATTAGTACAATTCTGTTTTAGTCTACGGAATTGGCTAGTGGGAACGTTCACTAGCCATTGAGGGAGATGACAGCTTGTGTGGAGTATAAATCAGTTTTTTGCCACAGGCTTGTGGTATGTGCTACATATGAGTTTGTCCATGTTGATCGTGATTAGTAAATCTAAAAATTCAAGGGATGTTGAGCTAATATTGGGGGTGATTTTTAGGTTAGAATTATCGTTAATAGATGCTATAAAATTGTCTAGATTGGATTTTGTGCCACGCCATATAAAAAAAGATATACTCTATATAACGGTGCCATGACACCAGATTGCCGCCCAGCTGTGGATTGATGGTGGTGCTCTTCCAATTTGCTATGAACAAATTGGCATCGCTGGGGGGAATACAATGCCCATGGCGGTTCTGTTGATTTGTAAATAATAATCTGTTTAAAATTTAAAATAATTATGTGTTAATATAAAATTGATGCTGTTAAGTATGACATTGATTTGTTCCAATGGCAGATCTATATGGCTCTCTAGTGTATTTTGAATAGCTGTTAGGCCTTGTTGGTGGTTCATAATTGTGTACAGGGAGCTCACATCTAGTGTCCCCAAAAACCAAGATGGGTCCCACTTGATTGATTCAACAGTTTGGATAATTTGTGTGGTTTCCCGTAAATATGATTCAGTTAATTTCACATAAGGTTGCAATAGTTGGTCAATGTATTGGGAAAGATTGGCTGTTATAGAGCCAATGCCCGACACTATCGGGCAGCCTGGGGGTTGTTTTGGTTCCTTGTGGATTTTTGGTATGGTATAGAATACTGGTATACATTTATGGATGCCTGTGATTAGAGATGAGCGAACTTACAGTAAATTCGATTCGTCACAGACTTCTCGGCTCGGCAGTTGATGACTTATCCTGCGTAAATTAGTTCAGCCTTCAGGTGCTCAGGTGGGCTGGAAAAGGTGGATACATTCCTAGGAAAGAGTCTCCTAGGACTGTATCCACCTTTTCCAGCCCACCGGAGCACCTGAAAGCTGAACTAATTTATGCAGGAAAAGGCATCAACTGCCGAGCCGAGAAGTTTGTGACGAATCGAATTTACCGTAAGTTCGCTCATCTCTTCCTGTGATGTATTCAAATTCATGTTTGGACAGAATACCTATCTCTCTGGGGTTCTTACATAAGTTTATCAATTCTTCTGAAAATTGTGTGGTGGGGTTACCTCTCAGTTTAACGTAGGTAGTGTTATCGCTCAATTGGGACGTACATTATGATGTGTATGATGATGTGTCCATCACCACTATGCCTCCTCCTTGCCTGATGGTTATGGACAAATCCTGTTGCAATTGTTTGATGGCTGATGTTTCTCCTGGTGTTATGTTCCCCCATGTTTGTTTGGGTGATTTTATTCTCCTTAAGTCATATTCAACAGCCTTTTTAAAGGCTATCATATCTGAGCTGATTTCTTGCCTCGGGGAAAAATGTAACTTTTTTTTTAGTGTTGTACAGTGGTCCCTCAACATATGATATTAATTGGTTCCAGGAGAACCATCATATGTTGAAACCATCATATGTCGAGTACATATGTCTATGTAAAAATAGTAATTGGTTCTGGGGCCTCGGAACCATTGTATGTTGAATACATATCTCTATGGGAAACTGCCAATTGGTTCTGGGATGACCATTGTATGTGGAGTGTATGGGGAGTGTTTAACAAACCAGGGTGCCCCAGCTGTTGCACAACTACAACTCCCAGCATGCATGTACAGCCATTGACTGTCTGGGCATGCTGGGAGTTATAGTTTTGCAACAGCTGGAGGCACACTGATAGGGAAACATTGATGTATGGGGTGTATTGTGTGTCTATGTACTGTATGTGATGTGTGACATCGCATACAGTACTGTACAGTTCTTTAAATACCTTCAGGGGGGGGACAGAATGTCCTCCATTACGATCCTGCCGACTACAGCTCTATAGGAAAGGAAGGGGAGCAGCTCATTGGATGCCTGCAGCATGATGCTGCAGACTATTGGCTATGGCTGCACTGGGGGGGCTTACACGGAGCTCACAGTGGAAGCCTGCGTGAGTTAGCAGGACAGCATGTGAGTAACAGGAGGCAGAACGGGGCACACGGGGCACATTATACAACTATCTGTCATTTGCTGAAGTTGTCAGCGCTGTCAGATAGCTGTTTGTACGATGGCCCCGACACACAGCACCATCATATGTCGATGCTGCCTTCAACATACGATGGGCTCTGAGAGGCCATCATATGTTGAAATGATCATATGTTGGGGCCATCATAAGTCGGGGGATCGCTGTATGTTTGAAAGTAGATGTGGTAATGGCTTGAGTTTCAATTGGGTTTTTTATGAAATATTTTTTAAGACTGAGTTTACGAATATATTTTTCTATTCCAATAAAGACTCAGAATTTGTCCAGTGGTTGGCTGGGTGCAATCTTGAGGCCTTTATTGAGTAGTTTTAAGCTGGTTTGGACTCAGTGGGACAGAGCTGAGGTTGAATATGGAATTCTCAGCTGTGTCTGGATATATTTCCTGATTACCTTTGTTTTGGGCTGTTCTATTATTTCGATTGCGTCCTCTACAAATTATTTTTTTGTTGGTGTTCTGTGTGGTGGGGTGATTGGGGGTATTAGGTGTATTTGGGCTATTGTTTCTACTATCTGAATGGTTTTCCGTGGTACCATTGTTTGTTTGATGGGTGGGTCCGTTGGATGGGTGTCGGGATGGTTGTGGTTGTTTGAATTGTAGGAGGTCTGGTGATTGTGTGTTTCATAGTGTTGGTTCGGATACGGTTTGGTGATGTATAGTGTTTGGGATTTCTCCAATTCATGTGGGAATAGTGTCTTGGGCGGGGGCTGTGGTGGTATGGCCCAGGATTGTATCTGGCATGTGGGTAATGGGTTCTAATGGGGGATAGTGTGGGTTGTGAGTTCGGTTGGGGTATTGGGGACTGTGCATTAGAGGTTGGGGTGAGTAATGCGAGTATGGTGGGTGTCTCCGTGGAGTGGTCCCTCTTAAAAATGATTTTCAGTTGATCTATTAGTTGTGGGTATATTGTAGGTATTTGTTTGATTGTTAGATTTCATCAAGGTGTTGGTCTGATCTGGTATTTGCTTTTTGGTATTCCAAAGTTGTTGTTTTTTTAGTTTTTCTGGATATATTAGTGTCTGTTCAAAGGAATTTAGTGTGGTAGAAATTTTGGAGTCTATCTCTATCAGCATCTCTTGTCTTCTCTCTACCACTAGTTTGGGGGCTTCTATAGACACTTGTTTGAAGAAAGCATTCCATTTTATATTAAAAGTTTCACTGTCTAGGTCCTCTGCAGGAGTCTTATAGACCGTTAGACCTTTAGGGATGTTCTGTATATCAATCATGTGATTCAATGTTCTGATCTCCCATTTTTGTTTTAGATTTTTAATAAGATAGTGTTCAAGTTCTCTAAATGTGTCAAATAATAACTTTTGTGGATGTGATGTACTAGTTCTCTCCTTTGTATTAGTAGTTGTGTCAGAAAATTCAAACCCTTTCATATTTTGTTGTTTTTTTTTTGCCAAATGTTCCCAGATATTCATGGTGGCTATGTGATAGAGCTCTGTCTTCCAGGTACATGGAAAAAATGCAAAAAGGAGTATTGAAGAGGCTCTTTTCAGGCTAGCAACGTATAGACCCGAGCTGCCCAAATGACACCTATAACCACGGTGTCTGATAAATGGTTAAATGAGAAGAAAAATTGGGGCTCAGGGTCGTGAATATTGGAACAATGATAGTTTATTAATAGTAATAAAAATAAAATGTGCTTTGTGTCCTGTGACTCACAGGGCCCTTGTGGGTCAGCAGGGACACAAGATGGCATACAATGGGATACAATTACAATAAATAAGATGGCAAAAAGGTAATAATAATAATATTAAAATAGTCCTTTTTAAATAGATAAATGAGAAAAATGATGGTACAAAAAGAATAGGTCCTATGGGGGACCTGAAACACGTCCAGCCATAATACAAGTGCGACCACCACCAATTCTTACAATAGGATACAGCATAATATTGGACTATATCTGCCAAAACTTACCGAACCTGTCAATCAGCCTATGAGAGTGCGCGCCATCCTGACACAAGGACGCTGCCGGTATCTGCAACTGCCGAGCACAGGAGAAGCGCTGCAGTCCACCTAACCAGAGCCCACCATCACCCGCGCACACCGCAAGGTATGACATACCAGCATAAGGAACAGTGATAAAGAGAGTAACCGCTGAATCTAAAACTGTACAGTATCACATCCAGGTCAGACCCGTTACAAGTATGGGGTCAAATTTTTTACACATTTTTTACCTGTTCTTTTTGTACCATCATTGTTCTCATTTATCTATTTTAAAAGGACCATTTTAATATTATTATTACCTTTTTGCCATCTTATTTATTGTAATTGTATCCCATTGTATGCCATCTTATGTCCCTGCTGACCCACAAGGGCCCTGTGAGTCACAGGACACAAAGCACATTTTATTTTTATTACTATTAATAAACTATCATTGTTCCAATATTCACGACCCTGAGCCTCAATTTCTTCTTATGTGAAAGAATGGACCAAAATCACACCAGAGCAATGCATGTGATCAGTTCCTCCTTACAGGATGCGTCTTGAAGCTGTCATTACCAACAAAGGCTTCTGTACAAAGTAAGCATATAAAGCTATATTCATATGGCAGAATTTCTGCACATCCGCACCAATTCTGCGTCCACATTGATTTGGGTGGTTTCTGGCTTGTACAGATTTCATGTGGAATCGGTGTGGAAGTGTGAATGGGAGTGCGGAATCCCACTGAAGTCTATTGGGCCTTAATTTGATGCGGAATCCTCATGTGGAAATTCTGCCGTGTGAATATAGCATTTGTTTGGTTTTTACACAGTAAGTGTGTTCTTTTCCCATTACACTTAATTTCTGAGCATATTGTTTTTTGTGTCTTGTATGTATGGAATACTTGGTTGTTACCAATATCTGGTGAAAATTTTATGTTATTAGCACCTTTGGAAATATATTTCGTGGGAAAAATTGTGGCGTGTTCAATACTTATTTCACACGTTGTGTGTCATTTCATTCACACATAGAAAGTTTTATTTGATTATTAGATTTTTTCTTTTGTCAATAAGCATATTCTTGTCCATTAGATGATATTTAGAAATTGGATACTAGTGCACACATTCCATTGGTAAAGGGTTAAATGTATGTCTTCTGTGTTCCTGTAAAACATCTGCAGGAGGCAGATACTGGGAACATGTTGTGGTTGGAGCCAAGGTTGGTGTTTAAAGAAGATCCAATCCCCTCCTAGTACTATATAAAGGACAGTGAACGTGCGACAACCATTCCCAGCACTGAGAAAATGAAGCTTCTCCTCAGTTTGCCCATACCGGTCATTGCTATCCTGCTTTCCTATGGAGATCTTACTGTGGAAACTGTATCACCTGACCCTATCCAGGACCATGAAGCAAAGGTAACACTGCTCCAGACCACAAACAGTCAATTATTAGAAGAGTGTGTTATCCTAAAATCCTAATGCCATAATGGGAAGCTACTTCCTTTACAAGGAAGACATGTAGCAGAGCTGATTTGGTCATCACAATATGAAATTGATGTTTTTAAAGAGCATTGCCCAGTAAACTATTCCAATATTGTAACTCATTGTAATAATGCACAAGGATGCAAACACAGAGTTTAAGAATTGGTTTAACTAAACTGGATCTGCTACATCCAGTTCCAGTTCTTTTTTTATTATATTTTTGAATTTATTGTGCATATTTCTCCCATGTGCACCATATAAATACATGTATATTTATTTATTTATGTATAGTTTGTTTTATTCTGTAAAATTGCTTATTTAAAAATAGCAGTTTGTTTAATCCTGGGATATTTTAAGAAAAAATTTCAAATTTTATTTCATTCACTTTGCGCATATATATATATATATATATATATATATATATATATTTATATATATATATATATATATATATTATTATTTATTTATTTTTATAGCTTTGGATGGACTTTTTTCACATGGGGGGGGGGTTCCTTTAACAGTACTGCTATTTACCGCCACAATTTTACCCCTGATTGCTGTATTGATTGCACAATTTTACAGCAATTAGTGCAATCTTTCGGCGTTTATGAAAATGGTTGTAAAATTGCAGCAGCACAGCTTATTAAACAGTCAGTGTGAACACAGCCTTAGGCTTTTTTGCTTTTAATGATGTTTTTAAGGGAGTCTACATATTAAGGGTGTGTTCACACGTGCAGTTATTGACTGTAAAGTCAGGCAGAGATCATAAATTAAGGACGCATGTTAAGGTACTGAGACTTATCTTGTTTTCAGATCTATTCCCGGTTTTGTATTCAGTAACTGCAATGACAAACCTGAAGGTGTGAACACAGTGTAAGGGTACGTTCATGCGTACAGGATCTGCTGAATATTTTTGCTGCATGTTTTCTGCAGCTGATTTTGCTAAAGCAGCTGCACAATATATTCAGCAAAAATATTCAGCAGATCCTGATCTTGTTAACGTACCCTAAGGGGATATTCACATGGGAGCACATCCGCAGCTTATATGATGTGGCAGATGTGCTGCTGGCACACACAGAGTTACGGCAGAGCAATCTCCCTGCTGCTGCCGTAGCTTTGTGTGTGTCCGCTCATATCTGCTGCTCTACCGTAACACTTTGTGTGCCATCAGCGCATCTGTCGCGTAAAATATGCTGCGGATGGGCTCCCCTGTGAATACACTCTAAGGGCTCCTTCACATGGACGGATCCGTAGCGTATATTACGCCACAGATCTGCCGATGATGGACCCTACAGTGTGTTTCCATATGTGCCTGCTCGGAGCGGCAATCTGCTGCTATGAGCAGACACACTGTGATGTGTGAGTCGCAGCGCTCATGTGCAGTATACTTGCACACATCGCGGCTACTCTTGGCCAATCTCAGGGAGCAGGGGGAGCGGCCGCGTTGTGTGCGGGTACACCGCGCATGCATGCGGCAAATCTCACATCACAGTGTATCTGCTCCTAGTGGCGGATTGCCGCTCCAAGCAGCCACATATGGAGACACACTATAGGGTCCATCGTCGGAGAATCCGCAGCGTAAAATCCGCTGCTGATCTGTCCTTGTGAACGAGCCCTAAAGGTGATTTATTGAAGGTCAATAGATTTTGGGTTAAATCAGCTGCACTACTAGGATGATTGTCATTTATTTCACTGATCTAATAGTAGCTAATGATAAAGTAACAAATCTGCTGTTACATATACAGTATTAGGGCACGTTCACATGTGCATATTTTTGCTGTAGATCTGCAGCTGATTTGCTGCTGCAGATTTTGCCGTCCATTGACTTAAATGGGCAGCAAAATCTACTGAAGCAAATCTGCAGCAGAAAATACGGACGTGTGAACGCACCCTTAGATTAGGGTCCCATGTAGTGTATACGCTGCATATTTTTCTGCTGCTCATTGTTTTACCCATTGAAGTCAATAGGCAGCAAAATCAGCCACAGAAAATATGCAGCAAAATACGCAGCTTATTCGCTATGTGGGACCCTACCCTTAAAACTGAATACATTTTGGGGGAAATTTATCACTCCTTGCAACAGCAATTGTGCTAATTTTCTGTCCTGTCTTGCGCAGATTTCAACAAACAAATGTGCAACAACGTAGGTTGCACAAAAATTGCACAGTTTTTCCACTCTGCATTGGCATCATTGTTTTCCCAAACTGGATTTTATTATTCCCTGCACCAGCGCAGAGTGGAAAAATTGTGCTGCGCAAAATCCTGTCATACAAAATTTTTTGGGGAATTTGCGCAATAGTGGAGGTTGCACAATTTTGCCACTCTGCATTGATGTAGGAGATAATAAATTCCCCCCTTGAATTTTATGAATTACACAACTCGTGTTTTCCTGTAGATCGGTGTTTCCTACCCAGCGTGCCTCCAGCTGTTGCAAAGCTACAACTTCTAGCATGCCCGGACAGCCAAAGGCTGTCCGGGCATGCTGGGAGTTGTAGTTTTGCGACAGCTGGAGGCACCCTGGTTGGGAAACACTGATGCGGAGTAACCTGTAGAGCTTTGAAAGGGTATTTCTATCTCCGCCATGTATGGCATAGCCACAGGATATTCTATAAATGTCTGGTAGTTGTTGGTCCATCTGAGAGACGTATCTATGTGGTTGTTTCTATAACTCCCAAATAAGTGAATAAAGATTTCTGGCAAGATATGGGGGCAGTAGGAGGGTTTGGGGGGACTCCTGTTCTTGATATAGGTGCAGGTCCCAGAGATGGGTTCCATGTTTATGGGAAAAAAAAAAACACGAAAAAAAACCTTTACTAGATAGAGTGCAGAGTGTTACGTATTCTAATCTTGATTGTTTTCTTAAAATGTCCATCAATATTTGTTTTAAATGGTATATGATGTATTGTATATTTTATAATGAAATACATGACAGGACATTTTTACACCTTTTTTTTTTTGTATGATTTGATTTTTGGAAAATTAAAAAAAGTGTGTGTGTATATAGTAGATTTACTCGCAGGCTCGTACAGAACAAACGATAACACATTCTATAAAGATGAGTTGCGCCAAATGAGAAACTCAGCTCTGCTAATTCTGTAATTCAGAGGTTTTCCCTTAGGACGGGTTCACACTGGGCATTTTAGTTGCACTTTTTTTATTGCGCTTTTTGTCCCAGTCGGTGAAGTCACATTGAGAGATAAGAGTTTACTAGCCAAAATGCGCAGTGAGAACCCAGCCCAACAGGCTTTATGTGACATCCATTGGACTATGACAATGAAGGTTTTTCACTTACCTTGGAGAATGTTTTCTAGGAGTCTTGTTCTATTGAGAAGCTGGTGAGATCCTCAGAGAGTTTGTACATAGGGAATGGTGATGCTCAGAGGGTCCTGCGCCTGGAATTCCAACTTTCCGAACTAACAAGGTACAGTAGTCCCTCAAGTTACAATATTAATTGGTTCTGGGATTACCATTGTATGTTGAAACCATTGTATGTTGAGACCAGAACTCTATGGAAACCTGGTAATTGGTTCTGAAGGCACCAAAATGTCATCCAAAAATAGGAAAAAGTGAGGATTAAAGAAAAATAAGAGGATAACTAATATAGATAAAGCAAGTTCTTACGTATAAAAGTTGGAAATATCTGCTGGGAGCTGTAAATCACTGTCTATGTCAGTGTTTCCCAAGAAGGGAGCCTCCAGCTGTTGCAAAACTACAACTCCCAGCATGCCCGGACAGCCTTTGGCTGTCCGGGCATGCTGGGAGTTTAGTTTTGCAACAGCTGGGGGCACTCTGCTTGGGAAACGCTGGTCTATGGAGAGGACAGGAGCTTCTTCGGAGTCCTGTACAGTACACACAGTTGGGGAGATTTATCAAAACCTGTGCAGAGGAAGAGTGGTGTAGTTGCCCATAGCAACCAATCAGATCGCTTCTTTCATTTTCCACAGGCCTCTTTAGAGGCCTGTGGAAAATGAAAGAAGCAATCTGATTGGTTGCTATGGGCAACTACACCACTCTTCCTCTGCACAGGTTTTGATAAATCTGCCCCAGTGTCCTAAAAAAGTAATGGAGTCACCCTCACCTGGTGTCCAAAGGAGCAGCTAAGCCTGGTACAGGTAAAGAGTACAGAACATGTAATACCTTCCTGTACTGTAGGGGGCGCTACCAGACACCAGTCAGTGTATACACTTCAGTAATACAGGTGTTTTACCAGTGAATGCCCATTCTGATTGGTTGGTTCTTCCAGCCATTGACACGTTTTACAGATCTGGACTGTATGTAGCATTGTATGTTGAGTCTGGTTTCAACTTACGATGGTCCAGAAAAGACCATTGTATGTTGAAACCATTGTATGTTGAGGCCATTGTAAGTTGAGGGATCACTGTATTATATTATTCTTGTTAATATTCTAACATACTGTAGGTACGTGAGAGGCACATGAGGTATATGTCCAGTATGTGAGTGACTTATGAGATATATGTCCAGTATTTGTGAGTGGCACCAGCTGTATATGACCAGTATTTGGGTGGGTGGTATATGCAGTATGTGTCTGTGAATGGAACATGCGGTATATGGCCAGTATGTGTCGAACACATACTATATGTGTATATGAGTGGCAAATGCTGTATATGTCCAGTATGTGAGTGGCATATGCAGAATATTGCAGTATGTGTCCAGTATGTGAGTGGCATATGCAGAATATTGCAGTATGTGTCCAGTATGTGAGTGGCATATGCAGAATATTGCAGTATGTGTCCAGTATGTGAGTGGCATATGCAGAATATTGCAGTATGTGTCCAGTATGTGAGTGGCATATGCAGAATATTGCAGTATGTGTCCAGTATGTGAGTGGCATATGCAGAATATTGCAGTATGTGTCCAGTATATGACTGGCACATGAGGTACATGAGCAGTATGTGAGTGGTACCAGCAGTATATGGTCAGTATGTGAGTGGATTATGGGGTATATGTCCAGTATGTGAGTGGATTATGGGGTATATGTCCAGTATGTGAGTGGCACATGCAGTATATTTCCAGTAAGTGAGTGGCATATTTGGTATATGCCCAGTATTACTGGCACATGTGGTATATATGAAGTATGTGAGTGGCACATGCGGTGTATATTAAAGGAGATATTCAGTGCTGAAAAACGTATCCCCTATCCTAAGGATAGGAGATAAGTTTCAGATCGCGGGGGATCCAACTGCTGGGGCCCCCCGCGATCTCCTGTATGGGGCCCGGGCAGCCCGCGGGAAGTGGGCGTGTTGACCACCGCACAAAGCAGCGGCTGACACGCCCCCTCAATATAACTCTATGGCAGAGCCGGAGCGCTGCCTTCGGCAATCTCTGGCTCTGCCATAGCACTGTATTGAGGGAGCGTGTATGCCACCGCTTTGTGCGGTGGTCGACATCCCCTATCTGGCCAGCGAGCCGGGCCCCCATACAGGAGATTGTGGGGGGCCCCAGCGGTCGGAACCCCCGCGATCTGAAATTTATCCTCCTTAGGATAGGGGATACGTTTTTCAGCACTGGACTACCCCATTAAGTATGTGAGTGGCACATACGGTATATATGAAGTATGTGAGTGGCACATACGGTATATATGAAGTATGTGAGTGGCACATGTGGTACAGTACTGTTTATGTCCAGTATGTGAGTGGCACATGCAATATATAAATATATATCCAGTATATAAGTGGCACATGCGGTACATGTCCAGTATTTGAGTGGTACCTGCAGTATATGTCCAGTATTTAAAGGGGTACTCCGGTGGAAAACTTTTTTTTTTTAAACCAACTGGTGCCCCCCCCCCTCATAGTTAGAAACCTCAAGTAGGTAGTTAGGGAGGTGGGTAGATATATGAAAAACTATCCAGTAGGTGGGTAGATAGGGAATCCCCCTATTAGGTCTATTTATATAGGTAGATGTTGTAAAGTACAGGAGCAGAGATTCCTGTTCCCTGTTCCTGTATACAATACTGAGTACCCTGTATGCATCACCACTCATTGTACTATCTAAGGGGGGGTTGACCTAACTTGCCTAATAGGATAATCTAGATTTTGACTTGGCCATTCAACATTGCTAGAGGGGTTGGCAGGGCATATGCCCAGGGTACTTGTACCAGGGATGGTCACTCTGTGTTGGTACCTACCCCTCCCCTCTCCACTGAGAACACAAACATTTGGCCAAGTCAAACTGTGTATGTGGGGAATGGAAAAGATAGTGGCCAAACAAATGATAGCTGTCGACAAGAGCATCTTTAGGTATTGCCTTGTTTTATATCTAAGGCACATATGTTGCAATTCCCTATGTGGAAATATTGTATTATAGATGATGCAGACTAGATGCTGAATGCCTGTATATATATATATATATATATATATATATATATGTATGTGTGTGTGTGTGTGTGTGTGTATGTATGTATATATATATATATATATATATATATATATATATATATATATATATACACACATACACACACACACACACACACACACATATTTGCACATTTGGTCTAATGCCTTGGCTGTCCTTTACTTCACAGTAATCTTTCCTCCTTTGATTTCCGGACCTTTGACCCAGAAGGCATCATCTTTTACGGAGATGTTGGGAAAGATAACTGGTTTGTACTTGGGGTTCGGGATCGTCATATAGAGGTCCAGATGAGTAATGGAAATGGACAGATGGTTCTCTCCAAATGGGGTCCGGATGTGAGCGATGGAAAATGGAGGAAGGTAAGATGGAGCATTTATTTTGTAAGAAAACTACATACGTCTCTGATCCTATAATCATATAGAGTTGTTTACAGGCCTGCACAACGTGTCCTGTCAAAGGATTCCGAGGCCTTGGATTCCCATATGAGCAGGCGTTGAAAGCTTCACAACTTTAAAGCACAATTGTCACACATTTTTCATCGCCCAGACTACTACCAATAGTGAGAAAGGTGGAGAGTCGGCACTTCCGAGTAGCATCGGTGGTTCATGTGGATAGGTTAAATCCAGAGCATAGTAGAAAAGTAATCCCAGCACTCACCATAAACTTCAAGCAAATAGGAGGTTTATTTCATATTCTCAGTCTTAACAGGACGCGTTTTGACACTTGGCCTTTCTCTGCTGTTTCAGACAGAGCAAGCACTTGCTCCCTCCGTAAGTGCCCGCTGCCACCATCTGACACCTCTATAAGCATGTGCGGTGTTAAAGGCTGAGAGCTCGCTCACTCCCTGCCTCTAGCACTGCACATGTGCACAGAGGTGTCAGATGGAGGGAGTGAGCACTCACTTTGTGAATTCACACACGCACATCAGAGCCAGCAGGGGCGCACACTCTGCAGACCGTTGTGTCTTATTACTCTGCGGTCCCAGCACTAACAGTGAGGATAGGCATATTGGCGGCAGGGCTTTGCGAACCCCAAGCTTTTTGGGCCGACCACTCCCACTATGCGACAGACCACGCCCCTTTTCAACTTTTCACAGTGCAATGTCGGGTTTGTTGGATTTTCCTGGCACACACTGTCACACACTGACGCAGACATGTCACAGACACTTTGTGCCAAAATAACCCAACAAAAACTGGTTTCTGCTTAGTAAATGAGGTCCACTGTATATAATGTGAGGGGTGGACTCACTTAGGGGAGATACTGTATATATAATGTGAGTGGTGGACTCACTTATGGGATATACTGTATATATAATGTGAGGGGTGGACTCACTTAGGGGAGATACTGTATATATAATGTGAGGGGTGGACTCACTTAGGGGAGATACTGTATATATAATGTGAGGGGTGGACTCACTTAGGGGAGATACTGTATATATAATGTGAGGGGTGGACTCACTTATGGGATATACTGTATATATAATGTGAGGGGTGGACTCACTTAGGGGAGATACTGTATATATAATGTGAGGGGTGGACTCACTTAGGGGAGATACTGTATATATAATGTGAGGGGTGGACTCACTTAGGGGAGATACTGTATATATAATGTGAGGGGTGGACTCACTTAGGGGAGATACTGTATATATAATGTGAGGGGTGGACTCACTTATGGGATATACTGTATATATAATGTGAGGGGTGGACTCACTTAGGGGAGATACTGTATATATAATGTGAGGGGTGGACTCACTTAGGGGAGATACTGTATATATAATGTGAGGGGTGGACTCACTTAGGGGAGATACTGTATATATAATGTGAGGGGTGGACTCACTTATGGGAGATACTGTATATATAATGTGAGGGGTGGACCCACTTATGGGAGATACTGTATATATAATGTGAGGGGTGGACTCACTTATGGGAGATACTGTATATAATGTGAGGGGTGGAGTCACTTATGGGAGATACTGTATATATAATGTGAGGGGTGGAGTCACTTATGGGAGATACTGTATATATAATGTGAGGGGAGGACTCACTTATGGGATATACTGTATATATAATGTGAGGGGTGGACTCACTTAGGGGAGATACTGTATATAATGTGAGGGGTGGACTCACTTATGGGAGATACTGTATGTAATGTGAGGGGTGGACTCACTTATGGGAGATACTGTATATATAATGTGAGGGGTGGAGTCACTTATGGGATATACTGTATATATAATGTGAGGGGTGGACTCACTTAGGGGAGATACTGTATGTAATGTGAGGGGTGGACTCACTTATGGGAGATACTGTATATATAATGTGAGTGGTGGACTCACTTATGGGAAATACTGTATATATAATGTGAGGGGTGGACTCACTTAGGGGAGATACTGTATATATAATGTGAGGGGTGGACTCACTTAGGGGAGATACTGTATATATAATGTGAGGGGTGGACTCACTTATGGGATATACTGTATATATAATGTGAGGGGTGGACTCACTTATGGGATATACTGTATATATAATGTGAGGGTGGACTCACTTATGGGAGATACTGTATATAATGTGAGGGGTGGAGTCACTTAGGGGAGATACTGTATATATAATGGGAGGGGTGGACTCACTTATGGGAGATACTGTATATAATGTGAGGGGTGGACTCGCTTATGGGAGATACTGTATATATAATGTGAGGGGTGGACTCACTTATAGGAGATACTGTATATATAATGTGAGGGGTGGACTCACTTATGGGAGATACTGTATATAATGTGAGGGGTGGACTCACTTATGGGAGATACTGTATATATAATGTGAGGGGTGGAGCCACTTATGGGAGATACTGTATATATAATGTGAGGGGTGGACTCACTTATGGGAGATACTGTATATAATGTGAGGGGTGGAGTCACTTATGGGAGATACTGTATATATAATGTGAGGGGTGGACTCACTTATGGGAGATACTGTATATATAATGTGAGGGGTGGACTCACTTATGGGAGATACTGTATATATAATGTGAGGGGTGGAGTCACTTATGGGAGATACTGTATATATAATGTGAGGGGTGGACTCACTTATGGGAGATACTGTATATATAATGTGAGGGGTGGAGTCACTTATGGGAGATACTGTATATATAATGTGAGGGGTGGACTCACTTATGGGAGATACTGTATATATAATGTGAGGGGAGGACTCACTTATGGGAGATACTGTACATATAATGTGAGGGGTGGAGTCACTTATGGGAGATACTGTATATATAATGTGAGGGGTGGACTCACTTATGGGAGATACTGTATATATAATGTGAGGGGTGGACTCACTTATGGAATATACTGTATATATAATGTGAGGGGTGGAGTCACTTATGGGATATACTGTATATATATAATGTGAGGGGTGGAGTCACTTATGGGAGATACTGTATATATAATGTGAGGGGTGGAGTCACTTATGGGAGATACTGTATATATAATGTGAGGGGAGGACTCACTTATGGGATATACTGTATATATAATGTGAGGGGTGGACTCACTTAGGGGAGATACTGTATATAATGTGAGGGGTGGACTCACTTATGGGATATACTGTATATAATGTGAGGGGTGGACTCACTTATGGGAGATACTGTATGTAATGTGAGGGGTGGACTCACTTATGGGAGATACTGTATATATAATGTGAGGGGTGGAGTCACTTATGGGAGATACTGTATATAATGTGAGGGGTGGAGTCACTTATGGGAGATACTGTATATATAATGTGAGGGGTGGACTCACTTATGGGAGATACTGTATATAATGTGAGGGGTGGACTCACTTATGGGAGATACTGTATATAATGTGAGGGGTGGACTCACTTATGGGAGATACTGTATATAATGTGAGGGGTGGACTCACTTATGGGAGATACTGTATATAATGTGAGGGGTGGACTCACTTATGGGAGATACTGTATATAATGTGAGGGGTGGAGTCACTTATGGGAGATACTGTATATAATGTGAGGGGTGGAGTCACTTATGGGAGATACTGTATATAATGTGAGGGGTGGAGTCACTTATGGGAGATACTGTATATATAATGTGAGGGGTGGACTCACTTATGGGAGATACTGTATATATAATGTGAGGGGTGGACTCACTTATGGGAGATACTGTATATATAATGTGAGGGGTGGACTCACTTATGGGAGATACTGTATATATAATGTGAGGGGTGGACTCACTTATGGGAGATACTGTATATATAATGTGAGGGGTGGACTCACTTATGGGAGATACTGTATTTATAATGTGAGGGGTGGACTAACTTATGGGAGATACTGTATATATAATGTGAGGGGTGGACTCACTTATGGGAGATCCTGTATATATAATGTGAGGGGTGGACTCACTTATGGGAGATACTGTATATAATGTGAGGGGTGGACTCACTTATGGGAGATACTGTATATAATGTGAGGGGTGGACTCACTTATGGGAGATACTGTATATAATGTGAGGGGTGGACTCACATATGGGAGATACTATATATATAATGTGAGGAGTGGACTCACTTATGGGACATACTGTATATATAATGTGAGGGGTGGACTCACTTATGGGAGATACTGTATATAATGTGAGGAGTGGACTCACTTATGGGATATACTGTATATATAATGTGAGGGGTGGACTCACTTATGGGAGATACTGTATATATAATGTGAGGGGTGGACTCACTTATGGGATATACTGTATATATAATGTGAGGGGTGGACTCACTTATGGGAGATACTGTATATATAATGTGAGGGGTGGACTCACTTATGGGAGATACTGTATATATAATGTGAGGGGTGGACTCACTTATGGGAGATACTGTATATAATGTGAGGGGTGGAGTCACTTATGGGAGATACTGTATATATAATGTGAGGGGTGGACTCACTTATGGGAGATACTGTATATATAATGTGAGGGGTGGACTCACTTATGGGAGATACTGTATATATAATGTGAGGGGTGGACTCACTTATGGGAGATACTGTATATATAATGTGAGGGGTGGACTCACTTATGGGAGATACTGTATATATAATGTGAGGGGTGGACTCACTTATGGGAGATACTGTATATATAATGTGAGGGGTGGAGTCACTTATGGGAGATACTGTATATATAATGTGAGGGGTGGAGTCACTTATGGGAGATACTGTATATATAATGTGAGGGGTGGACTCACTTATGGGAGATACTGTATATATAATGTGAGGGGTGGACTCACTTATGGGAGATACTCTATATATAATGTGAGGGGTGGAGTCACTTATGGGAGATACTGTATATATAATGTGAGGGGTGGAGTCACTTATGGGAGATACTGTATATATAATGTGAGGGGTGGATTCGCTTATTGGATATACTATATATAATGTGAGGAGTGGACTCACGTATGGGATATACTGTATATAATGTGAGGGGTGGAGTCACTTATGGGAGATACTGTATATATAATGTGAGGGGTGGACTCACTTATGGGAGATACTGTATATATAATGTGAGGGGTGGATTCACTTATGGGAGATACTGTATATATAATGTGAGGGGTGGACTCACTTATGGGAGATACTGTATATATAATGTGAGGGGTGGACTCACTTATGGGAGATACTGTATATATAATGTGAGGGGTGGACTCACTTATGGGAGATACTGTATATATAATGTGAGTGGTGGACTCACTTATGGGAGATACTGTACATATAATGTGAGGGGTGGACTCACTTATGGGAGATACTGTATATAATGTGAGGGGTGGACTCACTTATGGGAGATACTGTATATATATAATGTGAGGGGTGGACTCACTTATGGGAGATACTGTATATGTGAGGGGTGGACTCACTTATGGGAGATACTGTATATATAATGTGAGGGGTGGACTCACTTATGGGAGATACTGTATATAATGTGAGGGGTGGAGTCACTTATGGGAGATACTGTATATATAATGTGAGGGGTGGACTCACTTATGGGATATACTGTATATATATAATGTGAGGGGTAGAGTCACTTATGGGATATACTGTATATATAATGTGAGGAGTGGACTCACTTATGGGAGATACTGTATATAATGTGAGGGGTGGACTCACTTATGGGAGATACTGTATATATAATGTGAGGGGTGGACTCACTTATGGGAGATACTGTATATAATGTGAGGGGTGGACTCACTTATGGGAGATACTGTATATATAATGTGAGGGGTGGACTCACTTATGGGATATACTGTATATATAATGTGAGGAGTGGACTCACTTATGGGAGATACTCTATATATAATGTGAGGGGTGGACTCACTTATGGGATATACTGTATATATAATGTGAGGGGTGGACTCACTTATGGGAGATACTGTATATATAATGTGAGGGGTGGACTCACTTATGGGAGATACTATATATAATGTGAGGGGTGGACTCACTTATGGGAGATACTGTATATATAATGTGAGGGGTGGACTCACTTATGGGATATACTGTACATATAATGTGAGGGGTGGAGTCACTTAGGGGAGATACTGTATATATAATGTGAGGGGTGGACTCACTTATGGGAGATACTGGATATATAATGTGAGGGGTGGACTCACTTATGGGAGATACTGTATATATAATGTGAGGGGTGGACTCACTTATGGGATATACTGTATATATAATGTGAGGGGTGGACTCACTTATGGGATATACTGTATATATAATGTGAGGGGTGGAGTCACTTATGGGAGATACTGTATATATAATGTGAGGGGTGGACTCACTTATGGGAGATACTGTATATATAATGTGAGGGGTGGACTCACTTATGGGAGATACTGTATATAATGTGAGGGGTGGACTCACTTATGGGAGATACTGTATATATAATGTGAGAGGTGGAGTCACTTATGGGAGATACTGTATATATAATGTGAGGGGTGGACTCACTTATGGGAGATACTGTATATAATGTGAGGGGTGGACTCACTTATGGGAGATACTGTATATATAATGTGAGGGGTGGACTCACTTATGGGAGATACTGTATATATAATGTGAGGGGTGGACTCACTTATGGGAGATACTGTATTTATAATGTGAGGGGTGGACTAACTTATGGGAGATACTGTATATATAATGTGAGGGGTGGACTCACTTATGGGAGATCCTGTATATATAATGTGAGGGGTGGACTCACTTATGGGAGATACTGTATATAATGTGAGGGGTGGACTCACTTATGGGAGATACTGTATATAATGTGAGGGGTGGACTCACTTATGGGAGATACTGTATATAATGTGAGGGGTGGACTCACATATGGGAGATACTATATATATAATGTGAGGAGTGGACTCACTTATGGGACATACTGTATATATAATGTGAGGGGTGGACTCACTTATGGGAGATACTGTATATAATGTGAGGAGTGGACTCACTTATGGGATATACTGTATATATAATGTGAGGGGTGGACTCACTTATGGGAGATACTGTATATATAATGTGAGGGGTGGACTCACTTATGGGATATACTGTATATATAATGTGAGGGGTGGACTCACTTATGGGAGATACTGTATATATAATGTGAGGGGTGGACTCACTTATGGGAGATACTGTATATATAATGTGAGGGGTGGACTCACTTATGGGAGATACTGTATATAATGTGAGGGGTGGAGTCACTTATGGGAGATACTGTATATATAATGTGAGGGGTGGACTCACTTATGGGAGATACTGTATATATAATGTGAGGGGTGGACTCACTTATGGGAGATACTGTATATATAATGTGAGGGGTGGACTCACTTATGGGAGATACTGTATATATAATGTGAGGGGTGGACTCACTTATGGGAGATACTGTATATATAATGTGAGGGGTGGACTCACTTATGGGAGATACTGTATATATAATGTGAGGGGTGGAGTCACTTATGGGAGATACTGTATATATAATGTGAGGGGTGGAGTCACTTATGGGAGATACTGTATATATAATGTGAGGGGTGGACTCACTTATGGGAGATACTGTATATATAATGTGAGGGGTGGACTCACTTATGGGAGATACTCTATATATAATGTGAGGGGTGGAGTCACTTATGGGAGATACTGTATATATAATGTGAGGGGTGGAGTCACTTATGGGAGATACTGTATATATAATGTGAGGGGTGGATTCGCTTATTGGATATACTATATATAATGTGAGGAGTGGACTCACGTATGGGATATACTGTATATAATGTGAGGGGTGGAGTCACTTATGGGAGATACTGTATATATAATGTGAGGGGTGGACTCACTTATGGGAGATACTGTATATATAATGTGAGGGGTGGATTCACTTATGGGAGATACTGTATATATAATGTGAGGGGTGGACTCACTTATGGGAGATACTGTATATATAATGTGAGGGGTGGACTCACTTATGGGAGATACTGTATATATAATGTGAGGGGTGGACTCACTTATGGGAGATACTGTATATATAATGTGAGTGGTGGACTCACTTATGGGAGATACTGTACATATAATGTGAGGGGTGGACTCACTTATGGGAGATACTGTATATAATGTGAGGGGTGGACTCACTTATGGGAGATACTGTATATATATAATGTGAGGGGTGGACTCACTTATGGGAGATACTGTATATGTGAGGGGTGGACTCACTTATGGGAGATACTGTATATATAATGTGAGGGGTGGACTCACTTATGGGAGATACTGTATATAATGTGAGGGGTGGAGTCACTTATGGGAGATACTGTATATATAATGTGAGGGGTGGACTCACTTATGGGATATACTGTATATATATAATGTGAGGGGTAGAGTCACTTATGGGATATACTGTATATATAATGTGAGGAGTGGACTCACTTATGGGAGATACTGTATATAATGTGAGGGGTGGACTCACTTATGGGAGATACTGTATATATAATGTGAGGGGTGGACTCACTTATGGGAGATACTGTATATAATGTGAGGGGTGGACTCACTTATGGGAGATACTGTATATATAATGTGAGGGGTGGACTCACTTATGGGATATACTGTATATATAATGTGAGGAGTGGACTCACTTATGGGAGATACTCTATATATAATGTGAGGGGTGGACTCACTTATGGGATATACTGTATATATAATGTGAGGGGTGGACTCACTTATGGGAGATACTGTATATATAATGTGAGGGGTGGACTCACTTATGGGAGATACTATATATAATGTGAGGGGTGGACTCACTTATGGGAGATACTGTATATATAATGTGAGGGGTGGACTCACTTATGGGATATACTGTACATATAATGTGAGGGGTGGAGTCACTTAGGGGAGATACTGTATATATAATGTGAGGGGTGGACTCACTTATGGGAGATACTGGATATATAATGTGAGGGGTGGACTCACTTATGGGAGATACTGTATATATAATGTGAGGGGTGGACTCACTTATGGGATATACTGTATATATAATGTGAGGGGTGGACTCACTTATGGGATATACTGTATATATAATGTGAGGGGTGGAGTCACTTATGGGAGATACTGTATATATAATGTGAGGGGTGGACTCACTTATGGGAGATACTGTATATATAATGTGAGGGGTGGACTCACTTATGGGAGATACTGTATATAATGTGAGGGGTGGACTCACTTATGGGAGATACTGGATATATAATGTGAGGGGTGGACTCACTTATGGGAGATACTGGATATATAATGTGAGGGGTGGAGTCACTTATGGGAGATACTGTATGTATATATATATATATATATATATATATATATATATATATATATATATATATATATATATAATGTGAGGGATGTGTGAGATACTTCACCAATATACATGCCCCCTAGAAACATACAGACAGACAGAACACACATAATAATAATAATAATAATAATGTCACCTCTTTTGCCACTTGTATTGTGCTTGTACCTCATTTCTCCAGCTTAGTGCTCCTCTGCCTTTTCCCCTATCGGTGGTGTGGGCACATCCAGTGGTTCAGCAGGCTGCAGTCTTAGGCCTTGTTCATGCTGCAGAATTTCCAGGCGAATTTCCGTTGCAGCAGTCCAATTGTTTACAATGGGATTCTGCTGCACCATGTACAGGGCAGAATTTTCAAAGTCCGTCCTCCGTAGCAAGAATTGACAAGTCAATTCTTTCTGCAGAATCCACTCAGAAATGAATTGGTGTCTATAGAGATTGTGCATTCCTGAGTGGCCCTAAGGATAGGGGATGAGTATTAGATAGCATGGGGTCTACCTGGTGCAGTAGAAAATGGTGTCACCACCACCCCCCTCCTCCCCCCAAGTAACTGCAAGGCACTGACTCCAAGAATTTTGATGGAGCCGCGGTGGCGTTGAAGGTTTACACAGCTTTTCTACACATGTTGCATAGCATCTTAGATAGACAACATGCATAAGATCTGACTGATGGATTAAAGGGGTACTCCGGTGAAAACCTTTTTTCTTTTAAATCAACTGGTGGCAGAAAGTTAAACATATTTGTAAATTACTTCTATTAAACAAATCTTAATCCTTCCCGTACTTATTAGCTGCTGAATACTACAGAGGAAATTATTTTCTTTTTGGAATGCTCTCTGATGACATCACGACCACGGTTCTCTCTGCTGACGTTATTATAACAATAATAATGGTTTATTTATTGTTGTCCTTAGTGGGATTTGAACCCAAGTCCCCAGCACTGCAAGGCAGCAGTGCTAACCACTGAGCCACCATGCTGCCCTTAGCATACATCTGCTATGCATGGTTGCTAAAATGGACAGAGATGTCAGCAGAGAGCACTGTGTTCGTGATGTCATCAGTGTTCCAAAAAGAAAGGAATTTCCTCTGTAGCATTCAGCAGCTAATAAGTACTGGAAGGATTAAGATTTTTTAATAGAAGTAATTTACAAATATGTTTAACTTTCTGCCACCAGTTGATTTAAAAGAAAAAAAGGTTTTCACCGGAGTACCCCTTTAAATGCTGCTGCGGCCCTCTCCGAAATCTCTGCATAAGCCCCAAGGAATGTCCTGACTGCTTACCCCCCAAATAAATAAATAAAGTGTCAGCCCTGTGCCAAATAACTTCTATATATAACAGCGTATACAGCTTCACCCCTTAAGGACTCAGGGTTTTTCCGTTTCTGCATTTTCATTTTTTCCTCATCACCTTCTAAAAGTCATAACGCTTTCAATTTTGCACCTAAAAATCCATATGATGGCTTATTTTTTGCGCCACCAACTCTAATTTGCAGTGACATCAGTCATTTTACCCAAAAATCCACGGCGAAACGGAAAAAAAATTAATTGTGCGACAAAATTGAAGAAAAAATTTCATTTTGTAACTTTTGGGGGCTTCCATTTCTATGCAGTGCATTTGTCGGTAAAAATAACACCTTATCTTTAGTCTGTAGCACCATACGGTTAAAACGATACCCTACTTATATAGGTTGGATATTGTCGTACTTCGGAAAAAAATCATAACTACATGCAGGAAAATTTATATGTTAAAAATTCTCATCTTCATTTTTTCATGATATAAAAAGTGACCAAAAATACACTATTTTGGACTTTGGAATTTTTTATAGTTCGGACATTTTCGCACGCGGCGATACCACATATGTTTATTTTTATTTTTATTTACACAGTTTTTTTTATGGGAAAAGGGGGGTGATTCAAACTTTTATTAGGGAAGGGGTTAAATGACCTTTGTTAAAAAAAAATTCACTTTTTTTTGCAGTGTTATAGCTCCCATAGGGACCCATAACACTGCACACACTGATCTCCTATGCTGATCCCTGCAAAGCCATAGCTTTGCACGGATCAGTCAGATAGGGGCTTGATTGCTCAAGCCTGTAGCTCAGGCTTGGAGCAATCAATCGACGATCGAACGCTGCAGAGTAAGGTAAGGAGACCTCCGCCTGCGTCCCAGCTGATTGGAACATCGCGATTTTATTGCGATGTCCCGATCAGCCTGACTGAGCTGGCAAGAAGCGTTTACTTTCGTTTTCAGACACGGCCGTCAACTTTGATCGCCGCGTCTGAAGGGTTAACAGCGTGCGGCACAACGATCAGTGCCACGTGCTGTTAGCCCAGGGTCCCGGCTATGATTAGCAGCCGGGACCGACCCGCCGTGACCCCGTTTTAAACACTAGGACCGGGCGTAGGGCGTACAGGTACGCCCTACGTCCTTAAGGAGTTAAAACAGTCCTGTACTTACTAACAGCACTATACAAGGACCATATAATATATCCACACCCTGCAACATAAAGGCCCTTATATACTAAGAGTGGAGTGTAGGTTTCTTGTGGGTTTTAATTCCCTACAATTTATTTTCCATGGTATTTACTAAAGTTTCCCTACATTTTGCTTTTTTTTTTTACACCTGCTCTGATCTGTCGGGTTTTCCTCAGCTCAAATCCACCACATTTTTTGTGGAAACCTTAGTAAATGTTGTTTTTTTGTGAATATGTCTGGAACACGCCCCTTTTCAGAAACCACGCCCCATTTTCCAGACGGTCATGCCCCTTTTTTGGGTTTTCTTAGCAAAATGGAGAGTTAGTCGGGGGTTTTTTCAATTCTGGTGCGAATTCTGGCGGAGACAGAATTTCTGGCACAATGCGATAGAATCTGGCGCACAACCCGACAAAACATGTCGGGTTTGCAATAGTAAATGAGTCATAATGTATTAACTGTAAAGAACAATAGAATTAATAATAATTCCATACAGAAAACATATAGAGTCATCAAAATCTGTCTAGAGGCCGTAGCAACCAATCAGATCGCTTCTTTCCTTTTTCACAGGCCTTTAAAAATTTTTTTTTAAAATGAAAGAAGCGATCTGATTGGTTGCTATGGGCAACTCAGCAACTTTTCCTCTGGACAGGTTTTGATGCCCCCCATTCTCTTTCGCTTTTCTTCTTCATCCAACTCAGACTGCCATGATGACTTCTCCCAAATGTGTCTGATCTTTGCAGAGTATACTGTATTAATGTACTATAATGATATAACTACTAAGATCCTCACTAATAATTCCCCAACTGTACTCTTACTCACTAATAATGTCTCCCGTGCCCCATGTAATGGCCTCACAGTGCCCCATACAGTAATTTATAATGCCCCTCTAATATTACAAGTGCCCTCTGATATCTTTATAATGCCCCTCTCTCTGCACCTGGAGGAGGCGGCAGATGCAGTGATGGGTGTCTGGGGTGACACCACTGTAGGATGATTACTTCCCGCTATGGTGTCACCCCAGTGGATAGTGTCACCCGGTACGGTCTGCTCCCCCTTAGCAATGCTACTGGGGATAAGTGTCTGATCATGGAGGGTCCCAGCGATCAGACCCCCCCCGATTACCCACTTATCCCCTATCCTTTGGTTTGGGGATAAGTTGTACTGCATGATTGTTCTCCTTTAATGGTACATAAAAGCTTAAACATATATTGTTAAAGGGGAACTCCGGTGGAAACAAATGGAAAACAAATGTTTTCAAATCAAATGGTGCCAGAAAAATAAACAGATTTGTAAATTACTAATTAAAAAATCTTAATCCTTCCAGTACTTATCAGATGCTGTATGGAACAGAAAAAATTGTGGGGTTCTTTTCAGTCTGACCACCGTGCTCTCTGCTGACACCTCGGTCCGTGTCAGGAACCTTTCAGAGTAGGAGTAAATTCCCATAGCAAACCTCTCCTGCTCTGGACAGTTCCTGGCAAGGACAGAGGTGTCAGCAGAGAGCACTGTGGTCAGACTGGAAATAACTTCACCAATTTCTCTGTAGTATATCTGTAGTATACAGCAGCTAAGTGCTGAAAGGGTTGAGATTTTTAAATGGAAGTATTTTACAAATCTATTTAACGTTCTGGAACCAGTTGATTTTAAAACATTTTTTTTTTCCATCGGAGTTCCCCTTTGAGGTCATTCACCCATGAAAAAGCTATTGCATATCTGCTTTAGAAATCAGGAATACTTTTAGATTTCCGATGCACATTTTCATGCTGTATGCTGTGGATTTTGTTGTGGTTTTGGATGCAGATTTAGATCCATCCAGCGGGGCCCATCCACATGCTGGCTACCTGATGTGGTTTCCATTCTGCATTTTAGTTTAAAAATCATGCCTGGAAAGTTTTATGTCGTGTGGTTTTGCAGTAATGTGGATTAACTTTGAGAACAAGGGCACACAGCTTAAAGCGGAATTGATAGATTTACCTTATGAATGGGCCCGCACTGTTAACCTGATATATGACCATGTTGCACCAGTAGCAGTGTGTCTTGTGCACTGGAAATAAGGTCGGCCTTCATTGTTTTCTGTCTTGCAGGTGACTGTGGATAGTACCATCAACACTATTGATGTGAGAGTGAATGGAGAGGTTGTGGTGATGCTGACTTTTCACGTGAAGAATGAGCTGGTGACTCCGAGCTCCTCCACACTTGGCATCATCCTGGGTGATCTTCCTGCAAACAGTGATGTGCAGCTTCTCCGGCCGGTACTATGACTTTATGTGGCATTTAGATGCGATTGATTTTCTGTAACTAACAAGTTAATGTATATATAAAAAAATGAAATATAAAGTTCTGCACGTCAATCAATGACTCTACACATTACTTTGGGCATAAGCCATTGCTCTAGAAGAGGGTACCTGATGTCACTATGTGCTCTCTATGTGCTGTCTAGTTGGTTCCTGCTCTGGATGGGTGTTTGCAAAACTGGGCTTGGGTGAAAAAGAATACAGAAGCCCTAGACCATGCAATGGAGACGGACGAGAACCGACGCTGCTTTCACAATGTGGAACCTGGAGCCTTCTTTCCTGCTCATGGCTATGCTGTCTTCAAACCATCTGGTGAGTTGTCCACCCACATTCATATTTAGAGGGTTTAGTATCCAGATAAATGGCTGGAAGACATGCACAGGTCAAGTCTGTCTTGCTCACAGAGGGTGGTGGTGGGGGGGGGGAGGCACAATTCTATAACATGTACAGTGGGGGAAAAAAGTATTTAGTCAGCCACCAATTGTGCAAGTTCTCCCACTTAAAAAGATGAGAGGCCTGTAATTTTCATCATATGTATACCTCAACTATTAGAGACATAATGAGAAAAAAAAACATAAAATCGCATTGTCTGATTTATAAAGAATTTATTTGCAAATTATGGTGGAAAATAAGTATTTGGTCAATAACAAAAGTTAATATCATTACTTTGTTATTTACCCTTTGTTGGCAATGACTGAGGTCAAACGTTTTCTGTAAGTCTTCACAAGGTTTTCACACACTGTTGCTGGTATTTTGGCCCATTCCTCCATTCAGATCTCCTCCAGAGCAGTGATGTTTTGGGGCTGTCACTGGGCAACACGGACTTTCAACTCCCTCCAAAGGTTTTCTATGGGTTTGAGATCTGGAGACTGGCTAGGCCACTCCAGGATCTGGCTAAGCCACTCCTTCGTTGCTCGGGCAGTGTGTTTGGGATCATTGTCATGCTGAAAGACCCAGCCACGTTTCATCTTCAATGCCCTTGCTCATAAAAGGAGGTTTTCACTCAAAATCCCACAATACATGGCTCCATTCATTCTTTTCTTTACACGGATCAGTCGTCCTGGTCCCTTAGCCAAAAAATAGCTCCAAAGCATGATGTTTCCACCCCCATGTTTCACAGTAGGCATGGTGTTCTTTGGATGCAACTCAGCATTCTTTCTCCTCCAAACACGACAAGTTGAGTTTTTACCCAAAAGTTCTACTTTAGTTTCATCTGACCATATGACATTATCCCAATCCTCTTCTGGATCATCCAAATTCTCTCTAGAAAACTTCAGATGGGCCCAGACATGTACTGGCTTAAGCAGGGGGACACGTCTGGCACTGCATGACTTGCGTGGAGCCTCAGATCGAGGGAGATTATCAGTGGTCTTGTATGTCCTCCATTTTCTAATAATTGCTCCCACAGTTGATTTCTTCACACCAAGCTGCTTGCCTATTGCAGATTCGGTCTTCCCAGCCTGGTGCAGGCCTACAATTTTGTTTCTGGTGTCCATCGACAGCTCTTTGGTCTTGGCCATAGTGGAGTTTGGAGTGTCACTGTTGGAGGTTGCAACCATTGTATTGCACGGGTTCCCGACTCGAGCCCACGTCATACCTGTCCCCAGCTGATTCCTGTGGCTGGCTATTAACCCTTTAGATTGCCATTGTCAAAATTGACAGTGGCATCTAAAGGGACATTTAAACCATCCCTGGTGGTCCAGTGGGGGGGTTCCACTGTTGAGGTAGCCAGAGGGCTTACTTCATGTCCTATGCTGGCTGCTGCGCTGTGAATTATAAAGCCTGGCAGGGCCAGGCTTTATCAATTGAGCGCAGAGCACACAGATCAATGTGGTTTTATGAAAGCACATTGATCTGTATGAGTAATCTAATGATTCCTCTTAAAAGTCCCCTAAGGGGACTAAAAGTGTTAAAAAAAAAGTTGAATAAAAAGTTTTAAAAAACACCCATTAACCCCCTTATTAAAAGTTTAACTCACCCCCTTTTCCCAAATTCCATATAAAACATATGTAACCATAATAAAAATAAACATATGTGGTATCGCCGCATCTGTAAATGTCCGAATTATAAAAATATATCATTAATTAAACCGCTCGGCCAATGGCGTACGCGCGAAAAAATTCCAAAGTCCAAAATAGCGTATTTCTGGTCACGTTTTATTATCATGAAAAAGCAATCAAAAAATTACAGATCAATACAAAAATGGTGCCGATAAAAACATCAGATCACGGCGCAAAAAAATTAGCCCTAATACTGCCCTGTATGCAGAAAAATAAAAAAGTTATAGGGGTCAGAAGGGGACAATTTTAAACATATTAATTTTCGTGCATGTAGTTATGATTTTTTTCAGAAGACAAAATCCAACCTATATAAGTAGGGTATCATTTTAATCGTATGGACCTACAAAATAAAGATAAGGTGTCATTTTCACCAAAAAATGTACTGCATAAAAATGCCCCCAAAAGTTACAAAATGGTGTTTTTTCTTCAATTTTGTCGCACAATGGTTTTTTTTTTCGGGTTTTGGCCGTCGATTTTTGGGTAAAATGACTGATGTCATTACAAATTAGAATTGGTGGTGCAAAAAATAAGCCATTATGTGGATTTTTAGGTGCAAAATTGAAAGGGTAATGATTTTTAAAAGGTAATAAAGAAAAAACGAAAGTGGAAAGACGCTCGGTCCTTAAGGGGTTAAAGAAGAAGTTGCAGGTCTGTGAGAGCCAGAAATCTTTCTTGTTTGTAGGTGACCAAATACTTTTTTTTACCGAGGAATTTACCAATTAATTCATTAGAAATCCTTCAATGTGATTTCCTGTACTCTCGTAGTTGAGGTATACCTATGATGAAAATTACAGCCTCTCTCATCTTTTTTAAGTGGGAGAACTTGCACAATTGGTGGCTGACTAAATACTTACCCCCCCCCCCCCCACTGTATATTCCCTAAAGGGCATATAGACAACACCAACTTTTCATAATACAATCCCTTTAAGAGATCATTGGCGACATGGTTAGGGCTTTTTCTTTTTAGTTTTAGTTTTCTTATTTATTTATTTATTACTAGCTGAGTACCCGGCATTGCCCGGTTTTTCCTTCCTAATCCTTGTTGGGGAGGAAAATCAACAAAGGAGGAAGCTTTTGACTTCATACCCCGTCCTCCTATCCTGTCCCCATATCCTGTCCCCATATCCCGTCCCCATATCCCGACCCCATATCCCGACCCCATATCCCGACCCCATATCCCGACCCCATATCCTGTCCTCAGGTGGGACTGTATTGTGATGAAGATATTGTAAGCTGAAAAGATAAGGGGACCTGGCTTTGTGGGAATGGGAGTGATTTGCAAGCCAGACCGATGCACAAAAAGGGTAGGGAATAAAAGGGGTGGGGCTTAAACAGTGGGCGTGTCTTTGTGAGATGGGGTGTGGCTTGCAAGCCGGACTGACACATTCAACAGGAGATGCAGAGCGGAGCTTGTGGATTAAGGTAACGGAAGTCCCATATACTTGCATGGGACTTGAAACAAAAACCTATCTTTTATATAAGGGTGTAGGTAAGGGGGTAATTTAACTATCATATATTTTTATTTGACATATAAGTAATATGTGTACCAAGTATTATTGAAATATCTCCAGCCGTACGGAAGTTATGTGGGAACATACATTTCCCATTGATTTGCATGGGACTTTAAACATAAACCCTGCCCCTCACAAATGGGGGTAGTTAAGGGTTAAATTAACTATCCTATATTTTAAGTGGACATATAAGCAACATGTGACCAAGTATTATCAAAATATCTCCAGCCGTTTGGAAGTTATGCAGTAACATATATTTCCCATAGACTTGTATGGGACTTCAAACAAAAACGAGTCAAATGGGATTGAGTAAGGGTTAAATCACCTATCTTATGTTTGTTGTTGACATATAAGTAACATGTGTGCCAAGTTTCATGTTAATATCTTTAGCTTTTTGGACGGGATGCTGGAACATACACACATACATACACACATATACATTTGCACACACATATACATACACACACACACACACACATACACACATACACACATTGGGGGGGGATTTATCAAGCTGTCTATGTCCCGCATCAGTATAGACCAACCTACAGAGGGTTAGGCCGGTCTATTGTGCTCTTAATTTATCAAAAGGCACAAGGCTCTTGATAAATTCTGCGCACGGACTTCGGGATCTATGGTTTAGACTGTATATAAACCTGCTCCAGTATGATCTGACATTTCGGCATACTTTCGGCCAATGTGACTTTTCACTGTAAAGCCGCTATTGATAAATTCAGCACCAATGCATTTTTCCATCTAAAACAGACTAGAATGCATCATGTACTAAAAATCCTCTAAAGCAAAAGTCACGAAAAAGTCGCCTGTATTTAGACTTTCTGTGCGACTATTTTGGATGGGGAAAAAAACAGTCTAAATACTTTGATAAATCTCCCCCACAGAGAGAGATATATTTTAGCAAAGTTTTTTTAAAGTGCTTATAGCAGTGTTTCCCAACCATGAAGCCTCCAGCTGTTGCAGGTGGGAGTTGTAGTTTTGCAACAGCTGGAGGCACCCTGGTTGGGAAACCCTGGTCTATAGTATAAATGTTTGATGGAAGTAGGCCTATTTGTTATATTGCTTAGTGGCTGTAAAGGGCCTGAGCGCCCCCCCTAGTCTGCATCCCTACAGATTACTATAATAAGGATTGCCGTACCCTTTTCCCTTCCCCTTTAGCATTGACATAAATATTTATTGCTGGATTACCACTTTAATTGTGACCTGTCATCCTTTTCATGCTGCTTGAACCACAAGTCATCGGGGTTGTCCCCTGTGGCCTTTGACTGCCCCACTGGCCTTGACTATTAGAAATCACCCTATACTCAAACAGGCAATTGGGGTGGAGACCCATGAAAGGGATGACAGGTTCTATTTAACCCCTTAACGACCCATGACATACATACATGCCATGGACGCTCTACTGGTTTTTAAAGAGAGTTCACAAGTAAAGTTCGCTTCACTCATGGTGAGTACCTACTGTTAGCAGCAACCAGGGCTCACCGCTAATGCTAAAGCTGATCGGAACCTCTGCAGTGCAATCGTGGAGTCCCGATTAGCTGACATGATAGCTGTCTCTGTGCCATCTTGCGCTTTATTCTGCTTCTCCAGGCTGCTTTGGTAGACTGGAGAAGCAGAGCCTCAATAACACTGATCAATGCTATGCTATGGTGCAGCATTGAACTGTGTTTGTAATTTAAAGACCGCATGTAATGGTCCGCTATGGAAACAAAATAGTAAAAAAAATATTCTTAATATATGTATATAACCTCCTCCCTTAATGAAAGTTGAAATCACCCCCCCTTTCCCATTTTAAACAATACAAAGTTAAAACAAACATATTTGATATCGCCGCATGCAGAAATGTATGTAATGAAACCGAAAGGTCAATGGCATAAACATAGGGAAAAAAATACAAGATTTGCTGCTTTTTAATAACTTCATGTACCAGAAAAAGATAAAAATAAAAAGTGATCAAAAGGTCCTATCTAAACATAAACATCTAAACAACTCATTGAGCAAAAAAAAAAAAAAGAGCCCTGTATTTAAAAGAAAATAAATAGAAGTGTTATAGGGGTCAAAAGAGGACAATTTTAGGCATACTCATTTTCATTAAAAAAAATTATAAACTTTAAAACTTTTTGTAAGTAGTCAAATAAAATAAAACCTTTATAAACTGAGTATTGTTGTAATTGTATTGACCTGTAGAATAAAGATAACATGTTTTTTTTTCTATAGTCATTTTTTTTTTATTTTTGCCACACAATTATTTTTTTTTTAATTTGGCTTTTCCGTAGATTTGGTAATAAACTGAGTGGTGTCATTACAAAGCACAATTTGTACTGCATAAAACAAGCTATCATATGGGTATGTAGGTGAAAAACTGAAAGACTTATGGTTATTAAAAGGCAAGGGGGGGAAATTAAAGTGCAAAAAGGGAATATCGCTGTGTTCTTAGGGGGTTAATTGTTTACCTCTTGTTTGTAGCATTTCCAACAAAGGACAAAGATTCCTGGAGACTGACCCTCCAGCTCTCCTTCCGAGTACTGGAAGAAGGTGGGATCTTGCTGGGATTGTATGGAGCAGGGAGCATTTCTGCACTGACAATAACTTTGGATTTGGAGAAGCGGGTAACAGCCTTTTTATTGTATTACATTTTTTTTTATCCTTATGTTTTATTCTGATAATAATAATAATAATAACAATATTTTGCCTTCAGGCTCTAGAAGTCTCCCTCCTCGGAAAACTAGGCCATTCATTAAAGTTTCCCTCCGGCGTATGTCTCAAAGAGTGGCAAACAGTGAATGTTGTCATCCAGTCCGAACAAGTTGTCCTGAGCACCACTGAGGCCTCATCTTCCATGGACATTCTGCTAGCAGACTTCAAGGCTTTGAAAGATGTTTGGCTGGATCCCCATTCTCAAATTTCTATCGGAGGAACTTCAGGTAAATTCTGTTTGTCTAAACCATAGGGACAAAAAAATTCTGCCTTCTGTCTGTTTTATTGAAGAAAATAAAGTTTTGTGTTACCACATAGAAATGGTATGCATCATGTGTTATTTTTCCAGTGATTTAGCCATGTGGGGGCTTGTTTTTTGAGGCAAGGGTTATATATTTTTGGCATCATGTTGGGGTATGATGTGGCACAGGGGGTGGTCAAAAGAGTGGGATGAAATGGCAAAGAGGAGGATAAAGAGGGGTAATGATGTGGCACAGGGGGTAATAATGGGGGGGGGGATAAAATGGCACAGGGGCTGATGAAAGGGAATGGAATGGAATGGCACAGGGGGATAAAGGGCACAGGGGAATCAAGAGGAGGAATGACGCACCACAGGGAGGTACTGTGAGCCCTGCACTATGTACTGTCTGCCACCTAGCCTTCCCAGACACCTGAAGAGAATATGTGTCTGGTGAAGAAGCCATATTGGAGCTCTTCAGGAGACTGGGAAAACTGTGTGGAATACATAATGTGTGCCACCTAGCTTTCTCAGTCTCCTGAAGCCCCAGCAGAAATAGGCTGCTTGTCCTCCCTACACTTCTCACTGCAGTGCTACCATGCCCTCTCCCTGCCCCTGCATGTATGTCTTCTCTCCCCCTCTCACTCTTATCTGCCTGCCAGACAGTTAAATTATACTTTACCATGATGTTGGGGAGGCAGCAGGATGTTTAAAACTTCCGGGCAATCTCCGCAGCCCAAGAGTAACAGGATCAGAAGATGTTTCTTAAGTCCCATAGATTTGCATGGGACTTAAGCTACATTACTCTCAGGCTGATGGAAATTGTCGGTGATGGGACAACCCTAAACTCTTCTATATTTTTATTTGAGTTATAAGAAAGGTGTGATCCAAGTTTCATCAAAATATCACTAGTCTTTCAGAATTTATTCTAGAAAATACATGATACATACATATACACATGTCCTGGTCCAGGATCCGCTATATACAATGCAATAAAAGAAGGCAGTGGCACTCCAAAAATAGTGAAAAAAGGGTCTTTATTCACCCCAATGTGCAGCAATGTTTCGATGGTCTCACACCATCATTTTCAAGCCAATGGCTTGAAAATGATGGTGTGAGACCATCAAAACATTGCTGCACATTGGGGTGAATAAAGACCCTTTTTTTTTTTTACAATTTTGGAGTGCCACTGCCTTATTTCATTGGAAATATATATAAGTTAGCGCATATTGTTAGGATATGTCCTCTCTTTTTGATTTGGGTGTAAGTGACTAATATAGGTCTACCTTTATGGTCTGTGAAAACCCATGTGGGTGATATGTCCTGGAATATATTCATCCTAATTATTACATTTTTTTATGCGACAGAACAAGCGGAGCCTGGAGCACGTTTCTCGGGGTGCCTGAAGATAACTCTACAAGGAACGACTGTTGAGCTCGACTCTGCCCAGTACAAACACCCTTATGTCCACAGCCACAGCTGCCCATTGGCAATATAGGGAATAATACGAAAGTCTTCTTTGCAGCCTGTGTGTGTTCTTATTGTTGGTCAGTATAATGACCTCTCCTTTCTAAATGTTGAAGTTTTATGAGCTTTAAAATAGTGTAATTTGTAATTTACTTTATTTTATTTTTTTTTGCAGTGAAAAGGTTCTACAGGTCTAATTGTAAATAATGGCTTCCAATCAGTAAAGGAACTATAGAAACTTTTTACTGGCCCAACTTTGCCACATTTAGTTCTAGAAAATAAATCAAAGTGATTTTTAGGGGCAATAACAAAAAAAAAAAAAAAAGACTATGGTATTAGATAATGTGCATTACTTCTTATTAATAAAGCACAAATCCTGGCACAAACATTATATACACTGCTCAAAAAAATAAAGTACAAAAGAAAACAGGGTGCGCGCCCCTGGATGGAACCTGATGGATGAGATAGTGAAGAGCCCAATCAAAACACACTCACCTATAAGAGTTGTGCGAATGGAGGCACAACACTCAATGCGCTTGATCAGGAATCCTGTAATCGCAGCTGCTGCGGCTCCCAGCGTCCAGGCGCAAATATAGATAAAAGGAGATCCAAGAAAGGGAGATAAATCGCGCTTTATCTCCCTTTCTTGGACCTCCTTTTATCCAAAAAAATAAAGGGAACACTAAGATAACACATCCTAGATCTGAATGAATGAACTAATCGTATGAAATACGTTCGTCTTTACATAGTTGAATGTGCTGACAACAAAATCACACAAAAATTATCAATGGAAATCAAATTTATCAACCCATGGAGGTCTGGATATGGAGTCACACTCAAAATCAAAGTGGAAAACCCCACTACTGGCTGATCCAACTTTATGTAATGTCCTTAAAACAAGTCAAAATGAGGCTCAGTAGTGTGTGTGGCCTCCACGTGCCCGTATGACCTCCCTACAATGCCTGGGCATGCTCCTGATGAGGTGGCAGATGGTCTCCTGAGGGATGTCCTCCCAGACCTGGACTAAAGTATCCACCAACTCCTGGACAGTCTGTGGTGGATGGAGTGAGACATGATGTCCCAGATGTGATCAATCGGATTCAGGTCTGGGGAACGGGCGGGCCAGTCCATAGCATCAATGCCTTCCTCTTGCAGGAACTGTTGACACACTCCAGCCACATGAGGTCTAGCATTGTTTTGCATTAGGAAACCAGGGCCAACCGCACCAGCATATGGTCTCACAAGGGGTCTGAGGATCTTATCTCGGTCTGAGGATCTTACCTCGGCAGTCAGGCTACCTCTGGCAAGCACATGGAGGGCTGTGTGGCCCCCCCAAATAAATGCCACCCCACACCATTACTGACCCACCGCCAAACCGGTCATGCTGGAGGATGTTGCTGGCAGCAGAACATTCTCCACGGCATCTCCAGACTCTGTCTCGTCTGTCACGTGCTCAGTGTGAACCTGCTTTCATCTGTGAGAAGCACAGGGCGCCAGTGGCGAATTTGACAATCTTGGTGATCTCTGCCAAATGTCCTGCACGGTGTTGGGCTGTAAGCACAACCCCCACCTGTGGACATCAGGCCCTCATACCACCCTCATGGAGTCGGTTTCTGACCGTTTGAGTGGACACATGCACATTTGTGGCCTGCTTGAGCTCATTTTGCAGGGCTCTGGCAGTGCTCCTCCTTGCACAAAGGCGGAGGTAGCGGTCCTGCTGCTGGGTTGTTGCCCTCCTATGGCCTCCTCCATGTCTCTGTCTCCAAATGTATTAGCCTGTCTCCTGGTAGCGCCTCAATGCTCTGCACACTACGCTGACAGACACAGGAAACCTTGCCACAGCTCACATTGAGGTGCCATCCTGGATGAGCTGCACTAACTGAGCCACTTGTGTGGGTTGTAGACTCCGTCTCATGCTACCACTAGAGTGAAAGCACTGCCAGCGTTCAAAAGTGACCAAAACATCAGCCAGGAAGCATAAGAACTGAGAAGTGGTCTGTGGTCACCACCTGCAGAACCACTCCTTTATTGGGGGGTCTTGCTAATTACCTATAATTTCCACCTGTTGTCTGTTTCATTCACACATCAGCATGTGAAATTGCTTGTCAATCAGTGTTTCTTCCTGAGTGGTCAGTGTGATTTCACAGAAGTGTCATTGACTTGGAGTTACATTGTGTTGGTTAAGTGTTCCCTTTATTATTTTGAGCAGTGTATGTGCAGAAGCATCTATAATGTACACTAATGAGAAGTATATTTTTATGTACCAGTAGAGTATACAGATGAACGTTGTTGTTTTACCTTGACATGGTCATCTATGTGAGAAATAAAAACTTATATACATTTGGATCAGTCTTTTTATGTATGCACATCTGGCCTAACCCATTACTTAAGGTGTGATCAGTAAAAAAGCCCACATCAAGAAAAGTTTTGAACAAGTTTTATTTTCATGGATTAAAGGGGTGTTCCCGATTCAGAGGTCACAAGTTATTCTTTGTATAATGAAAATTTACACAATTCTTTATGTGGAATAACCTTCTGTATTAATTATGTAAAACTAAATATTCTGAATGCTGTTTTCGTGCTGCGGGGGTCGACCACGTCCCTCGTGATGTCATGGTCACGCCCCCTTGCATTGAGTGGGTGTGGCTGTGATGTCATGAGGGGAGTTGCTGACCCCCGCAGCGCAAAAACAGCGTAAGGAACATTTAGTTCCCAACCCTGACCAGTGGAGTAGCCCTTTAAAGAAAATCTGTCAGCTCCAATTCATGTTCCAGACTGCGGACACTGTTAGGCCCCTTTCACACTATAAAATTCTTCCGTTAAAAGATCCGTTATAAACGTCCGTTACAAAATCCCATTCAAGTCTATGGGATTTTTTGATTATCAGTTATTACCCATTATAGCCCGTCATGAATAACGGACATTATGACGGCAGAAAAAACTGCACATGCACAAATTTTTCTTCTGTCGCAATAAACGGGTACATTAATGGCCGTTATTTTTAACATTGAAGTCTATGGCAAACGGATGAGCCTTTATGTCATCAGTTTGCACTTGGTTTATAATATCTGTTATTATTTCTGAGCATGCTCAGAAGAGGTGACAGCAGACTCTTGCAGTGCTGAGGGACTACAACTAGAGTTGAGTGAACTTACAGTAATTCGATTCATCACAAACTTCTTGGCTCGGCGTTTGCTGACTTTATCCCGCATAAATGAGTTAAGCTTTCAGGTGCTCCGGTGACTGGAAAAGGTGGATACAGTCCTAGGAGAGAGTCTCCAGCCTACCGGAGCACCTGAGAGCTGAACTCATTTATGCAGGATAAAGTCAGCAAACACTGAGCCAAGAAGTTCGTGATGAATCAAATTACTGTAAGTTCGCTCATCTCTAACTACTACTACTCCCATCATGGAACAGACTTGTTTCCATGATGGGAGTAGTAATTCTCCGGCTGCAGGAGTCTGCCAGTGGCTGGGGAGGCAACATTAGTGTTTGTACCACTACCCCCATCATGGAACAGAGTCTGGTCAATGATGGGGGTTGTAGTACAGGGGCTGAGGGAGTGATCGCACCAGGTCTCCGATGCGATTAGAAGTTATTAAACAGGGGAGCGGGCGGCATGCTCCACTCTCCTGTGATGTACGATGTATTTACTTTCATTTTTGAATTCCCTGCCGGGAGCCCTGAATGGTCTGTACTGAGGAGCAATTCAGGGCTCCCGGCAGGGTTTTCAAATTTAAGTGCTGCGGTGGGGAAAGATATATAGAATTGCTGGGGGGGAATATGTTCCCTCCAAAGCGCATTTATATATGTTCCCTCCGCAGCGCATTTATATATGTTCCCCCCCGCAGCGCATTTATATATGTTCACCCCTGCAGCGCATTTATATATGTTTCCCCCCCTGCAGCGCATTTATATATGTTCACCCCCCCCCCCCCCCCGCAGCGCAATCATAAGCCCCCGGCAGCGCTATGAATGAGAAGTATTCTACAGCAGCACATCTGGCCGCCCGGAATCTGTATATCTATATATCTTCCGTCCAGATGTGCTGCTGATAGAATACTTTTCATTCATAGCGCTGCAATGGCATATGAGTATAGAAGCGCTGTGGGGGCCAGACATATGGATATATGTCTGACCCCTGCAGCTCATCTGTATACAGATGCCGCTGCAGTGCTATGAATAACAAGTATTCTTTCAGCAGCACATCGTGCCGGCCAGATGCCGCTGCTGTAGAATACTTTTCATTCATAGCGCTCCCAGGGGCTTATGGTAGCGCTGCGGGGGGCACATATATAAATGCACTGCGGGGTGAACATATATAAATGCGCTGCGGCGGTGCAAGATATATTACCCCACCCCCAGCCATTCTATATATCATTCCCCACCGCAGCGCTTCAATTTGAAAACCCCGCTGGGAGCCCTGAATGGCTCCTCAGTACCGGCCATTCAGGACTCCCGGCGGGGAATTTAAAAATGAAAGTAAAATACATTGTATATCGCAGGGGAGTGGAGCATGCCGCCCTCTCCCCTGTTTAATAACTTCTAATCACATCAGGTCTCAAAAGTGAGACCCAGTGCCATCAATCCCTCAGCCCCTGTACTACAATCCCAATCATGGAACAGAGTCTGTTCCATGATGGGGGTAGTAGTACAAACATTAATGTAGCCTCCCCAGCCACCGGCAGAATCCCACAGCCGGGGAACTACTACGCCTATCATGGAAACACATCTGTTTCATGATGGGAGTAGTAGTAGTCCCGGCTGTGGGAGTCTGTAGGCAGAGGTGTTAAAATGGCCGTACATGAGGGATGTTATAACGGGTCTTAACGGATGAATATGCCCGTTATTTTGAAAGACATTATTCAGCCGTTCGCACCCGTTATTTCATCCGTTATTATACATCCGTTTTTACACAGAAAATGGATGTTTAATAACGGATGAATACTCATAGTGTGAAAGGAGCCTTAGACGGCTGTTAGGGCAAGGAGAAACATGGTACATAATATATATTTTATATCTGTCTGTGGTTCCATAACGTAGAAAAATGCTTTTATTTACTGGTGCCTAGAATCAAAGAGGCATCCCCAAGCCCTTGAAGCGCAGAAAGCTTGAACACTTCCTCGCTCCTCCTCCCATCCCTGTCCCTGGTTGACTGACAGTCAGGGCTCAGCTTCCAGCACCAAGCCCTGTTTCCAAATGTCATTTCTGTGTTTTTCATACAAACTGTGTTCAGGTGTAAGATATTAAAGGAAATCTGTCATCAGTGTCACCTGCACTAACGTGTTGGTACAGACAGGTAGTGCAGGTGACACTGATGACAACGGTACTTACCTGATCCCGTTCCGTGCTCTGATTCCTCCACAATCTTCCGCCGTATCTTCTGTTCTGGGGCTGTCTTGGCGCATGGGCGGAGCTTTGTGACACCACAGAGAACAGCAGCTGTGACGTGAGGAAACTCCGCCCATGCTCGAAGTTGGCCCTGAAGCAGAAGATACAGCAAAAGATAGCGGGAGAACCATAGCAAGGAACGGGACCAGGTTAATATCATTGTCATCAGTGTCACCTGTACTATCATGTTAATGCAGGTGACACTGATGACAGATTCCCTTTAATTATCTATAGTAGTGGTTTCCAACCTGCAGACCTCCAGATGTTGCAAAACTACAACTCCCAGCATGCCCGGACAGCCAACGGCTGTCCGGGCATGCTGGCAGTTGTAGTTTTGCAACATCTGGAGGTCCGCAGGTTGAAGACCACTGATCTATAGCACTGTTTCCCAACCAGCGTGCCTCCAGCTGTGGCAAAAAGACAATTCTCAGTAGTAATAAAGAAGTAATTTACAAATCTGTTTAACTTTCTGGCACCAGTTGATTTAATAAAAAGGACTGAGATTTAAAGGGGTACTCCGGTGAAAACGTATTTATTTATTTTTTTAAATCAACTGGTGCCAGAAAGTTAAACAGATTTGTAAATTACTTCTATTAAAAAAAATCTTAATCCTTCCTGTACTTATTAGCTGCTGAAAACTACAGCGGAAATTATTTTCTTTTTGAAACACAGAACTGTCTGCTGACATCACGAGCACAGTGCTCTCTGCTGACATCTCTGTCCATTTTAGGAACTGACCAGAACAGCATATGATTTGCTCTGGACAGTTCCTAAAATGGACAGAGATGTCAGCAGAGAGCACTGTGCTCGTGATGTCAGCAGACAGCTCTGTGTTTTAAACGGAAAAGAATTTCCACTGTAGTATTCAGCAGCTAATAAGCACAGGAAGGATTAAGATTTTTTAATAGAAGTAATTTACAAATCTGTTTAACTTTCTGGCACCAGTTGATTTAAAAAAAAAAAAAAAAGTTTTTCACCGGAGTACCCCTTTAAGGCCTGAGATGTGTTTGCACCTCACCCCCTTGTGCTTATCTCCTAGCTATACCTCTGGTACAGCAAACACTTTGATAAATGTGGCTTTACGAGGTTTGAGCTTTATTAGTGCAATCTTGGAGAGTACCTTTTGATCAGTGTTTCCCAATGAGTGTGGCGTAAGCTGTTGCAAAACTACAACTCCCAGCATGCCCAGACAGTGAAAGGCTGCCCATGGATGCTGAAAACAGTATGGGAAAAACGTGGCGTGAACCCAGCCTTACAGACATTCCGTGCTGGTACAATCTCTAGCAGTGTATAGGTGTGGCTAGGCTGGGAACCTACATAGACTCACTGAGCTGGGAAGTAACGTTTGTAGGTAGGTACCATAGAAACCACAACTCAATACCAAACGTTACCTGCACTTACCTTCCTGGACTTCCCTTCTATACAAGGTAATGTATATCCTGACACAATCTTACTAAAATACTTATGCAGCTCTCACTATAGATTTAGGGCAGGTAATTGTACTATTGACTCATATGTTAATACAGGTCATTACAGAATAGTAAATACATTATCTGTCTCAGTATAAATGAAAAGGTCACTGCATGCTGTTATATCTAGAGATGAGCGAACTTACAGTAAATTCGATTCGTCATGAACTTCTCGGCTCGGCAGTTGATTACTTTTCCTGCATAAATTAGTTCAGCTTTCAGGTGCTCCGGTGGGCTGGAAAAGGTGGATACAGTCCTAGGAGACTCTTTCCTAGGACTGTATCCAGCTTTTCCAGCCCACCGGAGCACCTGAAAGCTGAACTCATTTACGCAGGAAAAGTCATCAACTGCCGAGCCGAGAAGTTCGTGACGAATTGAATTTACTGTAAGTTCGCTCATCTCTAATAAGTTATATCATTATTCGGGTGTACAGTATGTTGAGAATAATAATAAAAAAAAAAGGTCAGATTCAGTTCAGTGGATTTTTCTTCTGTAAATCCACAGTAACTCCTGATGATTTTGTTGCAGATTTAAAGGGGTACTCCGCTGCTAAGACAACTTATCTCCTATCCAAAGGATAGGGGATAAGATGCCTGATCGCGGGGGTCCCGCCGCTGGGGACCCCCATGATCTTCCACAGCTGTCACGCCCCCTCCACAGGCTTGCATTAAGGGGGCGGAGCGTGACGTCACCAGGGGGTGGAGCCGTGACATCACTCTGCTCCGTCCCCTTGATCGCCAGTAATCAGACCCGGAGCAAGCACGCTCCGGGGGCTGATTCTAACGGGGTGCGGCGTGGAAGATCACGGGAGTTCCCAGCGGCGGGACCACGACGATCAGGCATTTTATCCCCAATCCTTTGGATAGCGGATAAGATGTCTTAGCAGCGGAGTATCCCTTTAAGCCTACTACAAGAAAAGGCGTGAAATCTGTGGTAATATCCACAACAGAAATGAAAATGGACAGCTTGGGGTATTTGCGGGCATTTCAGGGATGTTCTCAGGGTTGGGGCTGAAATACAAAGTATTAAGTTCCTGAATTTTATGCCAATATACACTTTACATATAAGGGACAAAAGAATTAAAGGGGTTTTGACACTTGAAATAAATCACCTGAATTAGCCATGATGGAGAAAGAAGATGGTGCAGCCAGCAGGTACATCACCGGCACAGATCGCAGGGAGAAAGAGCACTGTTGTGTCAGAATGGCAGCGTCAGGATCGCAAGAGGGACTTGCAAAAAGGTTAAACCAGTCAACTTTGAAAACGAAGTGAAAAATGAAATTGATTAGCGATCAATTCGTATAACCAGTCCTCAAAGATACATATGGAAAAAGAATGAAGGTGAAGAAGGATCCAATAGAATTTATTCATAGGCTTAAAATAGAATAAAATAGTGATATTCTGATGGAATTAATAAGCCTCCTACCGCCCTAGTAGGGCCCGTGCATCGGGCGAAGGAGCTTTAATAAAATCCGTAAGATACAATGTGAAAGTATAACCACTGATTAGAGATGAGCGAACTTACAGTAAATTCGATTCGCCACGAACTTCTCGGCTCGGCAGTTGATGACTTTTCCTGCATAAATTAGTTCAGCTTTTCGGTGCTCCCGTGGGCTGGAAAAGGTGGATACAGTCCTAGGAGACTCTTTCCTAGGACTGTATCCACCTTTTCCAGCCCACCGAAGCACCTGAAAGCTGAACTAATTTATGCAGGAAAAGTCAGCAACCGCCGAGCTGAGAAGTTCGTGACGAATCGAATTTACTGTAAGTTCGCTCATGTCTACCACTGGTATTGCAATATGTGTACCAAATAGATACTTAGGTGCAATTACAAAGGAATGTCCAGCGCGGATGGATGCAGAACGGTGCTTTTTATTGCAATAACACTTCAGTACATGTCAGACATGGACACTGATGACGCGTTTCGGCCCTGGTGTCGGGCCTTAGGCCCGACGCCAGGGCCGAAACGCGTCACGAGTGTCCATGTCTGACATGTACTGAAGTGTTATCGCAATAAAAAGCACCATTCTGCATCCATTCACGCTGGACATTCCTTTGTAATTACACCTACTTATCCAGGCGTTGCCCGCGCCAGTCCGGGCGCTACGGGCTTGGGAAGGGAGCTGGACATCACCTACCTCAGCTACCAAATAGATATTTGAATCCAACCTAGATGCCGGTTAAAATTACTGCCTATATTCGTTCAATATTAGTTCATTGGTGGTACAGTAATAAAGGTGCAATGTTCGTTCCAGCAATAAATGCAATAAAGAACAGTTGAGAATAGTTCCGCGGTTATGCACCACTCACCGACCATGGGTATGTTGAAGGGGTGTAGACAGTACGGGCTGGCACGGGGGCGTCTGGGCACTATAGGTAGTGCCCGTCTGTGATGCGATGTCTCGTGGTCTGTGGCTGGCACGGAGAAGGCGTCCGGCCTGGATAGTAGGAGAATTGGTGAGGTAGGTAGCGTGGAGACAGCGCTGATTTGAAATGGTACGGGAGTGGTTGCCGGCGTCCTCGTGTCTGTAGTGCGCTGGACGCGCGCGAATGAAAGTGGTCCCAAAATAGGGGTCATCCAGCTGTTGCAAATGGTGAAGGCAGGCTAAAGGTTGGTACATAGATTGTATAGGTATGCTAGACACGTTTCAAGGCCTCGGGCCTTTTCTTCAGTAGCAATAAGATAGTGTTTAAGGTGTGAATAAAGTGTTATATATAGTCTCAGTCTTGATAATGTGTTGGGTAATACAGAAAATGTGGATAGGGATGATGGAATGGTGTGTAGCAGAGTTATAAGATTGGATCCAGACAAATAAAAGAAATAGAAAAGAAAAGATATAGATGTTAATGTAAGATAGGGTAAAATATATTCTAGTATAATAAAAATGACGAACATAAACAGAAATATGTAGGGATTTTTACATAAAAATTATTTAATGAAAAAATTATCTATATAAAAAAAGGGAAATTGATGGTGTAAGATATAACGTAAGCACAAAAAATACAAGTACAACTACCAGTTTAAATGAAGTCAGAATCTCATCATGCAAAACTTTTACATAATTTTTTGTGCTTATGTTATTTTATTAAAGCTCCTTCACCCGATGCATGGGCCCAGCTAGGGCAGTAGGAGGCTTATTAATTCCATCAGAATATCACTATTTTATTCTATTTTAAGCTTATGTATAAATTCTATTGGATCCTTCTTCACCTTCTTCATATGTATCTTTGAGGACTGGCTATAAGAATTGATTGCTAATCAATTTCATTTTTCACTTATTTTGATTATATGGCCTTTTTTGGGTGAAGGCAACACCAGTTCACCTCAGATACATATATTTCTGCCTTCTAGTCGGAGTTGAGCTACACACTACTTCCATATAACTTTGAAAACTAAAGTAAGTTTAAGTATTTTAATTGACAAACAGAATAAATGTCATTTTTTCTTCGGTCGAAAAATCCCTTTAAATACTAAAGGACTGTTTCCACATGTTCTAGGTCAGTGTTTCAAAATAGCAAGCTCAGTGGGTTTTAAAGGGGTACTCCGGTGGAAAAATTTCTTTTTAATCAACTGGTGCCAGAAAGTTAAACAGGTTTGTAAATTACTTCTATTAAAAAAATCTTAATCCTTCAAATACTTATTTGCTGCTGAATACTACAGTGGAAATTCTTTTCTTTTTGGAACACAGAGCTCTCTGCCGACATCATGAGCACAGTGCTCTCTGCTGTCCAGAGTAGGAGAAAAATCCCCATAGTAAACATATGCTGCTCTGGACAGTTCCTAAAATGGACAGAGATGTCAGCAGAGAGCACTGTGCTTGTGATGTCAGCAGAGAGCTCTGTGTGGAAAACTTTTTTTTAAATCAACTGGTGCCAGAAAGTTAAACAGATTTGTAAATTACTTTAATTAAAAAAAATCTTAATCCTTCCAGTACTTTTTAGGGGCTATACACTACAGAAGAAATGCTTTTCTTTTTGGATTTCTCTGATGTCACGACCACAGTGCTCTCGACTGTCGATTTTAGGAACTGTCCAGAGCAGTAGAAAATCCCCATTGCAAACATATGCTGCTCTGGACCGTTCCTAAAATTGACAGAGATGTCAGCAGAGAGCACTGTGCTCGTGATGTCAGCAGAGAGCTCTGTGTTCTAAAAAGAAAAGAATTTCCTCTGTAGTATCCAGCAGCTAATAAGTACTGGAAGGATGAAGATTTTTTAATAGAAGTAATTTACAAGTCTGCTTAACTTTCTGGCAGCAGTTCATTTAAAAAAAAGAAAAAGTTTTCCACTGGAGTACCCCTTTAACTACGAAATTCAGTTGCCCCACACAGAATGCATGGAGTGTTGACCACACAGACGTAATGTGCTTCATTCATTCTGGGGATGATTTTGTCCCCATAATTAGGTTCCGGACCCACACCAATCCTGAGAATGGGCACAAAATTGTCTACAGACTGCATGGAGATTGCTCCATGCATTCTCTATGGGGCCCCTGAAAATTGCTGAGTACCGGGACACCACAGATCAGCTGGTTATCCTCTGTACTGTGGATAGGACCTGGAAATACACCTGTTAGGTGCCTATACAATAGCTATAGCCATCTGTCCTGTTGACCCCATACACATATTCCCCTCAACCAAAGGTTTATGTGTTGTGAAGGGGGAAGGTAAGATACTGCCAGACAACTCTGTTTAACATTCGTTTTATTGAAAGTTTCAGGTAAATACAGATAACATAATAACAAATGTAAAGTAACTTTAGTGTGTATAAACATGGGAGACATATGCTTAAACAGTCCGCTAACATATTAACAAGTTTTGTAGTATTAAAGGGGTACTCCCGTGGAAAACTTTTTTTTAAATCAACTGGTGCCAAAAAGTTAAACAGATTTGTAAATTATTTTTATTAAAAAATCTTAATCCTTCCAGTACTTTTTAGGCGCTATACACTACAGAAGAAATGCTTTTCTTTTTGGATTTCTCTGATGTCAGAACCACAGTGCTCTCTGCTGACATCTGCTGTCCATTTTAGGAACTGTCCAGAGCAGTAGAAAATCCCCAAAGCAAACATATGCTGCTCTGGACAGTTCCTAAAATGGACAGCAGAGGTCAGCAGAGAGCACTGTGGTCATGACATAAGAGAAATCCAAAAAGAAAAGCATTTCCTCTGTAGTATACAGCCCATAAAATGTACTGGAAGGATTAAGATTTTTTAATAGAAGTAATTTACAAATCTGTTTAACTTTCTGGAACCAGTTGATTTAAAAAAAAAAAAAAAAGTTTTCCACAGGAGTACCCCTTTAATGTCCATGTTTTGAGATAGGTAGTAATATGTGTTAGCTCCAGTAGTGGCGATAAGTAAAGTACAACTCTGGTGGCTTATATCCCAGAACTGAAAAGGGTCAGGCAGTTAAAATCCAACATACCCCACCCATTCCCCACTAACAATCTGTTGGGGGAGTCGGGAGGCCTTCATACATATGACTAGGCTGCTCCAGCTGAAATCAGTGGTCTTGGCTGACTTTTCACTAAATCGTATGGGGACCTTTAGGGTGCACTCCCACAGGGCGTATACGCAGCGTATTTGACGCTGCGCAAAATTTATGGCAGCAGCGGGAAATACGCTGCGTATCCCTTGGTCACTATACACACAGGGCTTTCCGGCGGCAGCCCTATGTGTGTAGTGAGTTTTGGAGGCGGAGCCATATGCCGGCTTGTCTGTGACGCGCGGCTCCGCTTCCAAAACTCACTGCACACATAGGGCTACCGCCGGAAAGCCCTGTGTGTATAGTGAGCAAGGGATACGCAGCGTATTTCCCGCTGCTGCCATAAATTTTGCGCAGCGTCAAATACGCTGCGTATACGCCCTGTGGGAACGCACCCTTAGAACTTTTATTTCCTAAACTAACAGCATCATAGCCAAAGGTATAGCCAATAAAATAAAACTCGTTATACTTATTAACTGTATGCTTAGCTACATATATAAATATACTTAGAAGGAAGTTAAAAGGGGTACTCCGGTGAAAAACTTTATTTTTTTTTAAATCAACTGGTGCCAGAAAGTTAAACAGATTTGTAAATTACTTCTATTAAAAAATCTTAATCCTTCCTGTACTTATTAGCTGCTGAATACAACAGTGGAAATTATTTTCCATTTGAAACACAGAGCTCTCTGCTGACATCATGAGCACAGTGCTCTCTGCTGACATCTCTGTCCATTTTAGGAACTGTCCAGAGTAAAAGGAAATCCCCATAGCAAACATATGCTGTTCTGGTCAGTTCCTAAAATGGACAGAGATGTCAGCAGAGAGCACTGTGGTCATGATGTCCGCAGAGAGCACTGTGTTTCAAAAAGAAAAGAATTTCCGCTGTAGTATTCAGCATCTAATAAGGACAGGTAGGATTAAGATTTTTTAATAGAAGTAATTCACAAATCTGTTTAACTTTCTGGCACCAGTTGATTTAAAAAAAAAAAAAAAAAAAAGGTTTTCACCGGAGTACCCCTTTAAATAGTCTGTACTTTAAAATGTCCATCTCACTGGTGCACACAACTCCAGTCTTGTGACTATTGTCATATAACCAATCATGTAGTCATGTTTTATCTGTAAACATCACATTGTAATCTGTTGCAGGGTATGAGCTGATGAAAATGCCTCAGAAAACCAAGAAGAAAGGGAAAGGGGATAAAGCTGTAGATATATCAGCTCTGAAAACATTCCTGAAAAGATATGAAAATTATTGTGCTGAAAGTCAGTCATTTGTAAGCCCTACCATAACCCATTCCCTCAAAAAACGTATCCAAGATGGGTCTCGATACCTCAGGGTAAGCACTGAACTTAGGACACCTCATCATAGAATAGAAGGATATCACGCCCCGCCCCCTCAATGCAAGTCTATGGGAGGGGGCGTGACGGCCGTCACGCCCCCTCCCATAGACTTGCATTGAGGGGGCGGGGCGTGATGGCATGAAGGGGCGTGGGTGGGTATGATGGGGCGTGGGTATGATGTCACGAGCTCCAGGCGCCGACTCCAGCATGCGGAACAGTTTGTTACAAACGCTGAGCGGCGGAGTACCCCTTTAAGTTATATACAGTTTTAAAACGCCGTGTATGACAGTAATGCAGGCATAACTTCGTATAGCTAATTGATGGTTTTAGGATGATAAAAAACACTTTTATCAAAAGCCACGATAAGTCAGAGAGGTGTGTGGCCAAGGGTCCGCAATGCCCCAGGGCCGCCACGCCTCTCAGACAACTTCACAGCATCGGCCCTGTGTGGGGGGGCGACATACAGCTTCTCTGCACATGCGCCGGTGTCACTCGCACGGGGCTCATTCTGTCATGTTGTCTAAGAGAGGACATTGCAGATCCCCAGCCCTGCCTCTACAACTGTTCATGGCTTTTGATAAAAAATGTTTTTTTATCATCCTAATGTGGTGTCCCGGTACCGTATTGTATATGTTACCTTTATAGAGGTCCCCATAGTCAGAGTCCCTAGGACGTCGGGGTCCCTCTTTTGTAGTTTTCCCCTTGTCACCCCTCAGTTAGTCAGTGACTATATAGAAGTTCATATAGGTATATATATATATATGTATATATGTAGTTGCCTACCTATTCAAGCGTAGCAGGACCTGCGGGTCACGTGATTAGTTCAGAACTCTATGGTTTTGCTACAGGACCTTTGGAGGTTCCCGTAACGTGTTCACCCACAATGCACTGTAACTGTGAGTGACAGTTGTTAAGGACCAATCCAAAACGGCCGGCCCCTGCCCATATAAGGGACCTGCGCCATCTTGATCTCTCTCTCTTGGGTTGCTGACTCTGGAAGAGGTAGGACCTCCGCAGCTTACAAAACGATTTACTAGGCCAAAGCCTTGCGGCCTCTAACATAGCAGATAGACTAAGCAACTCCCCGCTACTCACCGCAAGATCACTGGACCTTAACGCACCCTTAAATCCAGCGGATCTCTGCTATACAATCCCTAAGAAGCTAAATTAAGCTTATCTGATCCCAACCAACTGTCAATCGCTGCTCAGCTATATCTATAGAGACTCTGTTATCTGGACTGTTACTATTGCTGCATGTACAGAAATTCTTCAGTAAAAGCTACTGCAAATTTTCAGTTAACAGTGGTTGTGGACAATCCTTTATTTCTGCATCACCTATTGCTCTTGGGAAGGGTGGCAATAGGCCTATCAAGAAACATAGGATTTAACCCTCACCCTGGCCTCACGAGTGACAAGGGTTAACAGCGCCCTTAAATATCCTGAACAGCAACACCCTAACTACCCTACACCCCACAAGGCTTTATCCCAATTCCGCCACCACTACTTCTATACCAATTAGGAATAGAAAGGTATGCCTGCATTACTGTGATACACAGCTTTTACATAGCTTTAGGGGCTAAATCCTGATGACCGTTGCGCTTTAAGCAATAATTTAGATGAACTACTCTTGTATTTGATGTTTAATGTCATAAATGTAACATTTTTAGCTGCACTTTTCCTATACAAGATATTGAGATACAGAAATACTGTGTTGTGTTTTCCTGCAGATCATCCTGTCCGGTCCCGAGAGCTCCTCCCAAGGTTCCTCTCCAGTTTTATTAAGACCACTATTGATGACCATACGGGATGAGCGATATATGCTTGCGACAGACTTGTGCTTATGGGGAGTTCCGCTCAGTAACCAGGATGTTGCTAGTCTTGTACGTTAATGGGTTACATTCATGTGGGGAAAAGCAAACAACTTATCTTTACATTTTTCACTGACATTGCCCGGCCTCATCCAATGACCGAGAACCTATATCCAGTCCAATGCCAATAGAGAACATCTAACACCGTGCATCACACTTTCCATGGAGGTCACAAATGTACAGTAAATGTGGCTCCTCACAGCATTAGTCACAGGTTAATGGGGTACTCAGGGGATAAGATGTCAGATTGCTGGGGTCCCGCTGCTGGGGACCCCCGGGATCTACCATGCGGCACCCACCTTTAGTGGCTTCCGGAACCGCTGGAGATCCTCAGGCTGAATCCATCTCGACCACGAGGACGGAGCATAGTGACGTCACGGCTCCGCCCCCGTGTGACATCACGCTCCGCCCCCTCAATGCAAGTCTATTGGAGGGGCGTGACAGCTGTCACGCCCCCTCCCATAGGCTTGCATTGGGGGGGCGGAGTGTGACATCACACGGGGGTGGAGCCGTGATGTCACTATGCTCCGTCCTCGTGATCGCCAGTAATCAGACCCAGAGTGAACACGCTCCGGGGACTGCTTCTAATGGGGTGCGGCGTATAAGATCACGGGGTCCCCAGCGGCGGGACCCCCGCGATCAGGCATCTTATCCCCTAACCTTTGGATGACTTAGCGCCGGAGTACCCCTTTAAGTCCAAGAAATCCATATTTACATAAATAGTATATGTAAATATGCCTAAAACGTTTTATTTACTTTTTGTAAATTTCTATGTATGAATGATCATTAGCACGGCTACTCCACAAATATTAATATTGCATGAAATATTGCACGCTTTTTGGTTCTTGGTGGCTGGCCTAACTGTAAGGAGTATGACCTAAGATGCAGCACTTGGTTACATTAGTGCCTCATGTCCTCAGTATACAACAGAAGGGGGTGGCTAAATAATAAGTATACATTATAGTGAACACACACCTCTGCCATCTGGGCGCCATAAGACTGCTGTTAGCAGCGTTCTCTGGAAGATGTTTGCCAATCAAAAAATTATACCAAATTCTATCAATATGTTATTGATTTGGTGACTGTTAGAAGAAATGAATGGAGTCGCACTCACCCGAATGTATCTTCAGCACAGCAGGGAAGCTTTATTCCTTAGACATAGCAGTGAAACAGATGAAACAATGTTCCATAGCGGGGAGCAAGAGCCGGCAAGCTCTCGGACGTGGGGCACACCAATGAGAGGAAACTAGTTTCACGTCACCTGCGGACGCTTTTTCCGGCCAAAGTGTTATTGATTTGGGCTCTTTAGGCTTCTTGGCCTGGGTTCAACTGCACCCTTTGCACTCCCTATAAGACCCTAAGCTGCGGCCCTGATGGGAAACCAAGCAGGCGATGATGATCGCCAAAGAGAAAAACCTTTTTCTTATTATCAAGTAGGGGGTATCTGCTGGGGTACCACTGATTTACTTAGTGGGTCTTCTAGTTTTCTCTGAATGGTAGGTAATGTAGATCCCGCTTTTTTCCTTTTCACATATGCATTCTCTTCTTTATGCAGGCTATACTACTAGAGTTACGAGGGAGAACTTCATATCCATTTATAAAACTAGAAGTCATAGATTGTGGCATCGATGTGTGGTCAGTGGAAAGGTTGGGGAAAGCTGTCCAGTTCAGCCAGTTAACATCCATAACACTGGATCACAATGAGTAAGAGGAAGTCCTGCTGTACCTACATTGTCCACAAATGCATTTTAATCTACAGAGTAAGATGGCATTGTTTCTTTAGGGTCCGAGATGAAGGAATCCAGGGTCTTATCCAAGGTCTTGAAGGAAACACAAAACTGGTGTCTCTTAGTCTATGTTATTGTAACCTGGGCCCCCCAAGTGGAACACTACTGGGTAATCTCTTGGCACAATCTGCCATCAGGTAATCTATACAGAAGACTTGTTAATGTAATGTGTAACATTTCTAATTGTTTTAATATAATGTTTCATTTATATGAAGGGAAGGATAAAAGTCTAGCTTTTTACTAGTCATTGCAGAATAGGATATATTGAGTGAGCTATGGACATTGGTAATAAGTTATGGGGCCAGGCCAGGGATAGGTTCTTTGCCTTGCTGACTTCGTCTTGTTCTAACATACAGTGAACTGTATCTCACTGGAAACTACTTGCAGTGCTCTGGGGCAGTGGATCTCATCACTGCAGTAGCAGAATATGCCCAGGAACAAACAACAGAAAAGCCACCGGAGGAGACAATCAGTCTGGGCCATCAGATCTTGGAAGGTAAAATGGAAGTTGTCTTCATCCATTATGGGTCATGTCATCTAAGCTTTATCAGAAAGTTTTGGACCTAAACATGTTGCCATCATACTTCTGATCACTGTAATAAAATACAACAGTAATCCAATCATTGAATATAACAATGGTTAAAGGGGTATTCCAGGAAAAAAAAAACTTTTTTTTATATATATATCAACTGGCTCCAGAAAGTTAAACAGATTTGTAAATTAAGAATTAGGTGCAGCTCACAACAGAAGGACCGTGGTAATTAAAGCTATAGCCGGACCCCACCGGCAACAGAGTAAAAATGTATTCAAAGTAATAGCTTATACCTCTAGGACCTCACCAACCTTGGTGCATAATGATAAAGGTGGAAAGAAATTAAGATATATCAGCGTTACTAAATTAAATATAAATAGAATAAGGATAAAATATTGAATTAACACATTTGACTGGCACTACCATATGGAAATCCCACTGGGCCCCGTGGGATATCAAACTAATACGAATGGATGTAAGAAAGATGTCAAATTTACTAGTGCTCCAGTATGACTGAAAAAAAAGTCTGTTTTATTCCGCAAACAAGAATTAAAGTCCTGTTTTGTAGCAGAGTGAGTGCACTAGTAACATAAAGTCAATCTCCAGAAAAAAGATACAAATGATATTAAAAGTATCTCTCACCACTGCTTCTGGCGGCTTGATAGTCCTTTGCTGTGGGTTACAGCCCTGCACTCCTCTCGTGCCCCAATAGTAGGGGGCACTGCAGTCTCCCGTCTCCCTTGCAGCCCTGATGGCAGGGGGCGCAGTATGGTGTTACGTGCCGCTGGCTCCGATGGCAGGGGAGCGTGATGTGATGTTCTGTACTGCAGATTGCGCTCGCTCACCGGCTGTCTGTTGATGGTATTGTTCTGACACTCCGGCAAGAGTGTCAGTCAGCACGGGAGCGGCAGTAAGTCTGGCGGCAATGGTGCGCTCGGGAGCGGCAGGTGATCCAGGGATGGCGTCCCACGTGGAGACCTGAGCTGCAGGAAGTGTAGGCCGTGGAAGACGGTTAAAGGTAGGGTTGCCGCCAGGCAGGGCGAAATACGGCTGGGTTAACTCCTCTGATACCGGGACCTGTGAGTTTGCAGGCAGACACTAGTAAGGACTGTGTAAACAGTCCCAGACACCTAAACGCGTTTCGGGGTGCTGGGAATTGTAGTCCTCCGACCCTTTCCTCAGTAGAAATGTGTATATCAATATTTAACCCAGCCGTATTCTGCCCTGCCTGGCGGCAACCCTACCTTTAACCATCTTCCACAGCCTACACTTCCTGCAGCTCAGGTCTCCACGTGGGACGCCATCCCTGGATCCCCCGCCGCTCCCGAGCGCACCATTGCCGCCGGACTTACTGCCGTTCCCGTGCTGACTGACACTCTTGCCGGAGTGTCAGAACAATACCATCAACAGACAGCCGGCGAGCGAGTGCAATCTGCAGTACAGAACATCACATCACGCTCCCCTGCCATCGGAGCCTGCGGCACGTAACACCATACTGCGCCCTCCCTGCCATCGGGGCTGCAAGGGAGACGGGAGACTGCAGTGCCCCCTACCATTGGGGCACGAGAGGAGTGCAGGGCTGTAACCCACAGCAAAGGACTATCAAGCCGCCAGAAGCAGTGGTGAGAGATACTTTTAATATCATTTGTATCTTTTTTCTGCAGATTGACTTTATGTTACTAGTGCACTCACTCTGCTACAAAACAGGACTTTAATTCTTGTTTGCGGAATAAAACAGACTTTTTTTTTCATTCATACTGGAGCACTAGTAAATTGGACATCTTTCTTACATCCATTCGTATTAGTTTGATATCCCACGGGGACCAGTGGGATTACCATATGGTAGTGCCAGTCAAATGTGTTAATTCAATATTTTATCCTTATTCTATTTATATTTAATTAAAAACTATTTTATAAGTAATGCTGATATATCTTAATTTATTTCCACCTTCATCATTATGCACCAAGGTTGGTGAGGTCCTAGAGGTATAAGCTATCACTTTGAATAGATTTGTAAATTACTTCTATTAAAAAAATCTTTATCCTTCCAACAATTATCAGCTGCTGAAGTTGAGTTGTTCTTTTCTGTCTGCCAACAGTGCTCTCTGCTGACATCTCTGCTTGTCTTGGGAACTGCACAGAGTAGAAGGGGTTTGCTATGGGGATTTGCTTCTACTCTGGACAGTTCCCGAGACAGGTGTCATCAGAGAGCACTTAGACAGAAAAGAACAACTCAACTTCAGCAGCTCATATGTACTGAAAGGATTAAGATTTTTTAATAGAAGTAATTTAAATCTGTTTAACTTTCTGGAGCCAGTTGATATGTAAAAAAAAAAAAGTTTTTTTTCCCGGATAACCCCTTTAATATGATGGTAAGCTTTAAGCACTGACATACTGTATATAAACAGAGCTGAGCTGGTTCCCGGGAATGTATTGCCTGTCTACCCCATTGAAAAGCCTAATGGTTAGGCAATGTATCCGAGCGTTAGTGTGACTACTTTTTCTAATCATGTCTAATCACGCAATCTCAGCTATGGTACCCCAGACATCCGGTGCACGAAGCAAACTTTGCTCCATGCCGGATGTCACGCCCCCTCCCATAGACTTGCATTGAGGGGACATGGACGTGACATCACGAGCCTTCAGCGCTGCACCTGGTGCTTTAAACGAAGGTCGGGTGCAGCAGGGAGATTGCAGGGGTCCCCAGTGGCAGGCCCCCCGCGATCAGACATCTTATCCCCTATCCTTTTGATAGGGGATAAGATGTCCATGCTTGGAGTACCCCTTTAAACAACCAAACAAGCGGCTACTTCACAGGGAAGAACTTTATCAGTAGCAAAGGGAATTGTACAATCCAGATTGTGGTTACTTTAATGCAATTTCCCTTCATGGGTTTTTTGAGCAGCACACGGCCAATCTGGGATTCACACAATGATCTCCGGACAGCCCACAGCAGTGGAAAGGCCTGCAACATCACCTGACAGACGTTCTGACAAAGGGAAACGCAAGAAAAGAGGTAAATATGTTTATAGTCTCCACAACACTGTGGAATCCACATAAACACAGGGAGAACAGGAACATCTCATTGAGATGTAACTATAGTAATGTTATCCACTGGACCTCTTCATTATTTGTCTAAAGGCTCTGTTCATACTTATATTTAGGTGTCCTTCATATCTGGAAACAACAATAGGTTGCTTGACCCACCACATGACGGACACTGGGGGTGACTGACTGACCACGTTGACTTATAATGGGTTTTATTAGGCTCCACTGTGATGTGATGACAGAAAAGTGAATACAACCTAATGTACAATCTCTTAGAGATCTAAGGAATCTGGAGCCGGATATATTTTTCACTGTATAAATCTTATTCATCATCGATATGACCTGTAAGAAATCTTGATTTCAGCTTTCTGCTGCCCGAGGGGAGAATATACCACTGTAAAGTGGCCTTACACATATGTCATCTGGAATACAAAACAAAATGGGGAAGATTTATCAAAACCCGTCCAGAGGAAAAGGTGCTGAGTTGCCCATAGCAACCAATCAGATCGCTTCTTTCATTTTTCAGAGGCCTTTTAAAAAAAAAATGAAATAAGCGATCTGATTGGTTGCTATGGGCAACTCAGCACCTTTTCCTCTGGACGGGTTTTGATAAATCTCCCCCATATAGCCTAAGGGTACGTTCCCACACGGCGTATTTTGCTGTGTATTTGCTGCGTATTTGGTGCTGCGTATTTTCCTACCCATTGACTTCAACAGAGAAAATAAAATACGCAGCAGCAAATACGCCGTGTGGGAATGTACCCTAAGGGTGCATTCACACGTGCATATTTTTGCTGCAGATCTGCTGCAGATTTTCAACTTCAATAGGCAGCAAAATCTAATAAAGCAAATCTGCAGCATTAAAGGGGTGTTCCGGGCAAAAATATTTTATCCCCTATCCAAAGGATAGGGGATAAAGTGCCTGATCGAGAGGGGCCCGCAGCTGAGACCTCCCTATAGTGCTGAACCTCCAGTTTCGGAAACCTCCAGGTTTCCGGGACTGGGGAGGTGACGACACACCATGCCCCCTCCATTCATGTCTATGAGAGGGGGCTATGCGGGTTTTGCAGGGAGAACGCGCGGGGGGGGGGGGGGGGGTCTCAGCAGCGGGCCCCCCTGATCAGACATAGGGGAAAAAATGTTTTTGCCCGGAATACCCCTTTAATACCACATGTGAATGCGCCTTAAAAAGAAATACTCCACAGGAAAAGATCTTATAAGAAAAACATATACATCTTTATTCAAGACCTTTTAGTTTGTCGCATCTTGTGGCGCAACTGCGCTGAGGCGAAAGTCTACGCCAGCCCTGACTTGGCTTACAAAACTGGCTGTGGAGCATTTGAAAAGTCACACAGGTTAAAAAAAGTCACACAAAAAGTTGTAAAGGGGCTCCATACAAAGTGGAGTACTGAAGTAAGAGATGTGATCAGCACCATGTAATACATTTGGTGCAGGTACACAGTTTTCACCACACAATTTAAAGGGGTAAAAAGACATTAAGCGACATCACTCTTATCCCCCCAATGTCAATTCGAAATTGTATGTTTGGAGCAATAGAGGAGATGAATTAACTGACAAAAGGTATACGGCCAATTTTAGTGCAGATACAAATCATTTCCCTCTAAATTAGGGGGGAGCCTATATATTCATAAACCATGTGTGCTCATTAGAAGTGAGTGTGCATTAGGGAGTATGCGTGTAAATGTATATTCCAGATTAAAAAAATATATACTTCCCTACTGTCTAAGATATTAGAATTACTAGCCAATCGCAGTGTCAAAAATGCCAGAATAACCATAGAAATTCATCTGTACTGCTAATGGATTAAACAGTATACACTATATACACTGTGTATATTGCAATAATCTGTGCCTATGATACAAACGTGATACTCCACATTATAAAAAGCAATAGTAGAACACATGTCTGATGACCTGTCTCTGCTTTTTTCTTCTTCCCTCTCAAAAGGTAACTCAAGTTATTATACTTTATTCTTACTAATTTAAAAAGCTTTATTCTAGTTAAAAATTCAATGACTGCATTAGTTATGTTTAACTTGTCAGGGAGAAAGAGAAAGGATAAAGCAGCACCTCCTGGGCCCTGGGTGAGCAAACTGCACCTGGATAACAATGATATCGATGCCAGAGGGAAGGAGGGAGAGACTGGGTTGCTGGAATTTTCTCAGTTACTAAGTAGGTAAGTACTATCCCAAAGAAATATACTCTTCAAAGCAGATCGCAGTCCGGCACCGTCTGTAATAAACCAATCACCACAGGATCATTGCAGTTACAACTCACGGGGGGCAGCCTGTATTGTACTAGCGGCATGCGGCTCCGGTATGCGAGATAAGTGGTGGTCACAAATAAACCACAGTATTTCGACAAACTCTCAATGAGAAAGAACTTTAGAGCACTCACCTGGTTCGCTCTTGCTTGAGCCAAGAAACGTCTTCATTGAATGTAGTCAATGTACATACTGAATGGAGGTGGAGAGATGGAACAGGTGGGTTCAGCCGGTGGGCGACAGTCTGTATCGCCCACCTCGCGCTTCGGGCCTGATGATGCGTGAGGAGAGCAATGCAGCCGCCACCCACCAGCTGAACCCACCCGTTCCTGTACCATCTCTCCACCTCCCTGCAGTAGGACTGGCCATCAGGCTAACCGGACATTTGCCCAGTGGACCGGGCCGTCCAGTTGGCCGTTTGTCTCAGCACAATGTTTAACTTTTTTTTTTTTTTGGTTTGCAGCTCCAGGCTGCCCTGCCCTGCCCTGCTTCTGCTTCTGCCCCCCCTTCCCCCAGCCGCACTTTTTCCCTTCCCCAGCCGCACACAATGCTGCGCTAACGGCACACGCAGGGGCTGCTGGGAGTAGACTTGCCCCACGCAGGTGCGCACGTCTGCTTCCACCCCCTCAGATGGCCCTGCCAACAACTCCTGGCGCCAAGTGACCATACCTCGGCATGAGGAACAAGTGGAGGTCAGTCCAAAGCACACCTTAGCAGATGGGAGTCGGCGCGCCCTGCAGGTCAGGCATAGGCGTGCGCAGCCTATTGCATTAGGGTGTGCACCTTAAAGCACAAACTCACGCTGCGTGCATGTATATATATATATATATATATATATATATATACATACACATACATATACACAGATACACACACACACACAAATACACTCTTGCTTGCATGCACACATACATAAACAGACCTGCACTCATATAGGTGCAGTATAAGTCCCCGCACATTAGGTTGGCAGTATAGTTCCCCCACATTAGGTTGGCTGTATAGTTCCCCCACATTAGCATGGTAGTATAGTTCCCCCACATTAGCTTGGCAGTATAGTTCCCCCACATTAGGTGCAGTACAGTTCCCCCCACATTAGGTGCAGTACAGTTCCCCCACATTAGGTGCAGTATAGTTCTCCACATTAGGGGCAGTATAGTTCCCCCACATTAGGTGCAGTATAGTTCCCCCACATTAGGTGCAGTATAGTTCCCCCACATTACATGCAGTATAGTTCCCCCACATTAGGTGCAGTATAGTTCTCCACATTAGGTGCAGTATAGCTCCCCACATTAGGTACAGTATAGTTCCCCACATTAGGTGCAGTATATTTCCCCCACATTAGGTCCAGTATAGTTCTCCACATTAGGTGCAGTATAGTTCTCCACATTAGGTGCAGTATAGTTCTCCACATTAGGTGCAGTATAGTTCCCCACATTCAGTGCATTATAGCTCCCCCACATTAGGTGCAGTATAGATCTCCACATTAGGTGCAGTATAGTTCCCCCACAGACATACAGCCTTCAGCCATGTACAGTGTATGGCTGGAGGCTGTATGTCTGTGTACTGCCCCACTTCAGTGTTCCGACCACCGCTCCTCCGGTCTCGGGTCACGATCTACTGCTATGGACCATAGCAGTAGGTCCTGGGACCGGAGGAGCGGTGGTCGGAACACCGAAGATGACGTGCTGCCAGCTGGTGCTCGTGACTTACCATGCCGTCTGGCGCGCGTCCTCCTCGTCGATACTCCGCTCCTCCATTGCTATGGGCCCACGAATGGGATGTCAGTGATGTCCCTGCGTGTGCAAACTCCGGGTGGCCCCTGCGTTTTTAAAGTTAATGTGGGGGCCGCCGCAGAAAGGTAACCGAGACATCCTTGTGTCCCGAAAAGAGCTTTCGGGACACAGGGATGTCCAGAATGTGACGGAGGCCCCCTGCGGGCTGCTCAGTGTCAGGCGCGGATCCCCCCGGACTTGATAAGGGTGTGCCCAGGCACATCTGGCACACCCCATGCGCCCGCCTATGAGGTCAGGAGAGTGTGCAGAATGGGGGTAAGGCGACTGAGAGGGGAAGGGGGGGGGGGGGTTGGATGTATGTATATATTATGTATGTATGAAGTATTATATATGTATGATGTGTGTGTATGTATGCATATGGTATGTATGATGTTTGTATTTATGTATTATGTATGATGTGCATATATATGTGTGTTATTTAGAAACATAGAATGTGTCAGCAGATATCCCATGCATGTTTAAACTCCTTCACTGTATTTGCAGCGACCACTTCTGCAGGAAGGCTATTCCATGCATCCACTACTCTCTCAGTAAAGTAATACTTCCTCATATTACTGCACAAACCTTTGCCCCTCTAATTTAAAACTATGTCCTTTTGTGGTAGTTTTTCTTCTTTTAAATATGCTCTCCTCCTTTAGGTGTTGATTCCCTTTATGTATTTAAAAGTCTCTATCATATCCTCTCTGTCTCTTCTTTCTTCCAAGCTATACATGTTAAGGTCCTTTAACCTTTCTTGGTAAGTTTTATCCTGCAATCCATGTACTAGTTTAGTATCTTCTCTGAACTCTCTCTAGAGTATCTATATCCTTCTGGATATACTGCCTCAAGTACTGCGCACAATACTCCAAGTAAGGCCTCACCAGTGTTCTGTACAGCGGCATGAGCACTTCTCTCTTTCTACTGCTTATACCTCTCCCTGTACATCCAAGCATTCTGCTAGCGTTTTCTGCTGCTCTATTACATTGTCTTCCTACCTTTAAATCTTCTGAAATAATTACTCCTAAATCCCTTTCCTCAGATACTGAGGTCAGGACTGTGTCAAATATTCTATATTCTGCCCGAGGGTGTTTACGCCCCAGGTGCATTATCTTGCACATATCCACATTAAATTTCAGTTGCCAGAGTTCTGACCATTCTTTTCGTTTGCCTAAATCCTTTTCCATTTGGCGGATCCCTCCAGGAGCATCAACCCTGTTTCATATCCTTGTGTCATCAGCAAAAAGACACACCTTACCATCGAGACCTTTTGCAATATCACTAATGAAGATATTAAACAAAATTGGTCACAGAACAGATCCCTGAGGTCCCCACTGGTAACGAGACCTTCCTCTGAATATTCTCCATTGACTACAACCCTCTGTTGTCAGTCACTTAGCCACTGCCTAATCCACTCAACAATATGGGAGTCCAAGCTCAATGACTGTAGTTTATTCATAAGTCTTCTACGTGGGAAAGCCTTACTAAAATCTAGATATGTGATGTCTACTGCCCCTCCGCCATCTATTATTTTAGTCACCCAGTCAAAAAAATCAGTAAGATTTGTTTGACATGATCTCCCTAAAGTAAACCCATGTTGTTTTTCATATTGCAATCCATGGGATTTTAGAGCCTATCCTTTAGTAGTGTTTCCATTAATTTCCCCACTATTGATGTCAGACTTACTGGCCTATAGTTGCTTGATTTCTCCCTATTACCTTTCTTGTGAATGGTCTTCCAGGACGACTCCTATTACCAGTGATTGGTTAAATAAATCTGTTAACGGTTTTGCTAGCTCCCCACTAACCACCTCTTCCTCTGTAAAGACACATGCATCAAACGATTCCTTAGTTTTCCTCCCTAACGGAGATCCTTTTCCTTCTTTTTCTTCTGTAAAAACTGAACAAAAGTATTCATTAAGGCAGTCGGCTAGCCCTTTATTCTCTTCTACATACCTTCCTTCCTGTGTTTTTAATTTAGTCATTCATTGTTTTAATTTCCTTTTTTTATTTATATATCTGAAGAATGTCTTATCCTCTTTTTTTTCACAGACTGAGTTAGTTTTTCTTCTGCCTGTGCTTTAAAAGTTGTTATAACTTGCTTGGCCTCTTTCTGCCTAGTCTTGTAGATTTCCCTATCTTCATTGCTCTGGGTTGTTTTATAATTGCTAAATGCTAGCTTTTAGTTTTTTATGATTTTGGCCACTTCTGCTGAGTACCACAGTTGTCTCTTCCTTTTTCTGCTTCTACTCACAAGTCTAATACAATTTTCTGTTGCCTTCAATAATGTGTCTTTTAAGTAGTCCCATTTCTCCTGAACTCCATGTAATTTGTTCCAGTCTCATAAGGACTCATTTATGACTATTCTCATTTTTGAAAAGTCTGTTTTTCTAAAATCTAAAACTTTTGTTTTTGTGTGGTGTGCCTCCTTCACTGTTAAGATATTAAACCACACTGACTGGTGATCACTAAATCCTAAGCTTTCACATACAATAAAATCATATACCAAAACCCCATTTGTGAATACCAAATCCAAAATGGCCTCCCTCCGGGTTGGCTCCTCAACCACTTGTTGTAGAGATAATCCCATTAGGGAATTTAGAATATCTGTACTCCTGGCGGAACTAGCTATTTTTGTTCTCCAGTTTATATCCAGAAGATTGAAGTCTCCCATAATGATAACTTCTCCTTTCATTGTCATTTTAGTTATTTCTTCAACAAGTAGATCATCTAAATCTTTAACTTGGCCTGGTGGTCTATATCTCACACCTACACGAGTTACTGCATGATTACCAAACTGCAACATAATCCAAACTGACTCGATGTTGGCCTCACTAACTTGTATTAGGTTAGATTTTATGCTATCTTTCACATATAGGGCCACTCCTCCTCCTTCCTTGCCTTTTCTGTCTCTTCTGTATAAAGAGTACCCTGGTATAGATATGTCCCAGTCATTACTTTCATTAAACCATGTCTCAGTAACAGCCACTAAATCTACATTCTCAGATGCCATTATTGACCCAAGTTCATTGATTTTATTACCTAAACTGCAGGCATTTGTAGACAGGACTCTGAGCTTGTCATTTCTTAACCTCTGGGCTACTGACATGTTCTGTCATTGTTTCGGGGGGCAATTGGACTCATGGATTTTCACTCTTTACATTTATGTATGTATGTATGTATGTATGTATATAAGTATGACGTGTGTGTATATGTATTATGTATCAGAATAAAGGGGGGAAAAAAGTTGCCTCCAGCTCTTCCAAGGAACACAGTGCTTGTAGTATTAAAACATCAAACATTTAACCTGTATGCATTAAAAATAAAAAAGGTGGACATCAATCATAGAAGAGAAGCATAACAACAGCGCGTTTCGAGCTACATGTAGCCATGATAAAGAGCTACATGTAGCTCGAAACGTGTTGACATTTCCCTTCTTTTTTTATGATTGATGTCCACCTTTTTTTTAAATTTTTCCTTGGTTCTGGTACACGGAACATGGCCCACTCTCTGCAGTCCGTGCTCTTCTGCCAGCAAATATACTCAAAACTACTACAGCACCGACCTAGCATCCAACCTGGTAGCTGAAATTACACTTTTTTCCCCTCTTTTTTATGTATTATATATGTATTATGTGTTATGTACATATTATGTATGTATGATGGGTGTATGTATGTGTTATGTATGTATGTATGATGTGTGTATGTATGTATTATATATGTATTATGTACATATTATGTGTATGATGGGTGTATGTATGTATGTATTTATGTGTTATGTATGTATGATGTGTGTATGTATGTATTATATATGTGATAGATCAGTGTGTGTGTGTATTTATGTATGTTGTGTGTATGCATGTTAGATATGTGTATGTATAATAGATGTGTGTATGATAGATTTGTGTGTATGTATGATTGATGAGTGTATGATGTGTGTGTATATATATTAGATGTATGTATGATAGACGTGTATATATCATACACACATCTATCAAACTTACACACATCTATCATACATACACCGGTCATATACAAATCTGTTTTACTAAGGGTTCTGGGTAAAGGTGACAGAGGAGCCTGGAGAGGACTTAGGTGTAGGTGTACTACAGAGTAGTCTGGCAGTCATTAGGGTTGGGGGTGGGGAGTGTAACGGAGGAGTTGGGTATGTTCATATGGCGGAATATCCATGTGTAATTCCGCGGGAGTATTCCCCATGGACATTCCGCTGCTGCAGAGCCTCATTGCTCTCAATGGGATTTTGCTGCACTGTGCACACTGTGGAATCTACTTGGCAGATGTTTCTGCTGCAGAAATCCCAATTCTGGCGTCTGCTAAAAGAATAGACATATCTATTCTTTTGCAGATTTTGCTTGGAAATGCATCGCCATCTACGGGTGCATTTCTGAGCAGTCCTAGTGCCTGCCAGATTATTCAAATGTGCTGAATGTCCACATGTGTTTTCTGTGCTGACTTTCTGCACATATTACACTATCTGAATATGGCCTCAGGAGTCCGGGGGGGGGGGGGGGGCAGGGCTTTGGTTGAGGAGGAAGGAGGAGTCTGGAGGAGGAGGGAAAAGAGGGGTCTGGAGGAAGTGGAGAAAGGGGTCTAGAGGAGAGGATCAAGGAGGACAAAGAAGTCTTGAGGAGGAGGATGGAAGGAGACAGGGGTCAGGAGAAGGAGGATGGAGGGGGACAGAGGGGTCTGGAGGAGGACAGAGGAATCTGGAGGAGGAGGATGGAAGAAGACAGAGGGGTCTGGTGGAGGATCAAGGAACACACAGAGGGGTCTGGAGGAGGAGAAAGATGGAGGACAGAGGGGTCTGGAGGAGGATGAAGGAGGACAGAGGGATCTGGAGGAGGAGGTTGGAGGAGGACAGAGGGGTCTGGAGGAGGTTGGAGGAGGACAGATGGGTCTGGAGGAGGATGAAGGAGGACAGATGGGTCTGGAGGAGGAGAATAGAGAAGGACAGAGGGCTCTGGAGGAGGCGGATAGAGGAGGAAAGAGGGGTCTGGAGGAGGAGGAAAGAGGGGTCTGGAGGAGGAAAGAGGGGTCTGGAGGAGGACAGAGGTGTCTGGAGGAGGACGGGCGGGGGGGGGGGGGGGGGTCTGGACCAGGATGGAGGAGGATGGAGGAAGACAGAGGGTTCTGGAGGAGAAGCATGGAGGTGAACAGAGGGGTCTTGAGGAGCACAGAAGGGTCTGGAGGAAGGAGGAGTCTGGAGGAGGAGGGAAAAGAGGGGTCTGGAGGAAGTGGAGAAAGGGGTCTAGAGGAGAGGATCAGGGAGGACAGAGAAGTCTTGAGGAGGAGGATGGAAGGAGACAGGGGTCAGGAGAGGGAGGATGGAGGGGGACAGAGGAATCTGGAGCAGGAGGATGGAAGAGGACAGAGGGGTCTGGAGGAGGATGGAAGAGGACAGAGGGGTCTGGAGGAGGAGGATCAAGGAACACACAGAGGGGTCTGGAGGAGGAGAAAGATGGAGGACAGAGGGATCTGGAGGAGGAGGACAGAGGGGTCTGGAGGAGGTTGGAGGAGGACAGATGGGTCTGGAGGAGGATGAAGGAAGACAGAGGGATCTGGAGGAAGATGGAGGAGGACAGATGGGTCTGGAGGAGGAGGATAGAGGAGGACAGAGGGCTCTGGGGGAGGTGGATAGAGGAGGACAGAGGGGTCTGGAGGAGGTGGATGGAGAAGGAAACAGTGGTCTGGAGAAGGAGGACAGAGGGGTCTGGAGGAGGAAAGAGGGGTCTGGAGGAGGACAGAGGTGTCTGGAGGAGGACGAGGGGGGGCTGGACCAGGATGGAGGAGGACAGAGGGGTCTGGAGGAGGAGCATGGAGGTGGACAGAGGGGTCTTGAGGAGCACAGAGGGGTCTGGAGGAGGGGAGGAGGATGGAGGAGAACAGAGGGGTCTGGAAGAGAATAGAGGGATCTGGAGGAGGATGGAGGAGGACAGAGGGGTCTGGAGGAGGATGGAGGAGAACAGAGGGGTCTGGAGGAGGAGAAAGATGGAGGAGGACTGAGGGGTCTGGTGGAGAAGGGGAAAGAGGGGTCTGGAGGAGGAGGACGAACGAGGCAAGAGGGGTCTGGAGGAGGGAGATAAGGGAGGACAGTGCAGGGATGGAATTCAGCCAAACTGAGAGGAAACAATGTGTGGCAGTATTATTATTAAGGGTACAATGTGTGTCAGGAATAAATTCTGGTGGCCCAATGTCTGGCAGTGTTATAATGATTTATTTTTTCATATAGAGGATGAGGACCTGGACAATGTGAGGAGCCAATGATGTCCAAGCGTCAGACTCTGCAGAGAAGATATAGCTGGAAGAAGACCTGGTGCCTGGACCAACAGAGAAGATGTCACTCAGGTCACTGATATCATTGTGTATTCTCCTGTCCCATCAGAGCTGGAGTCACTTGTTAGTTCTGCAGTGATGATGGGTGACGCTGTACCCCAATCTGTGGCTCTACAGCTGTTGCAAAACTACAACTTCTATAATACCTGAGGTTCTCCAGGCATGATGGGAATTCTAGCTTTGCAACAGCTGTAGAGTCACTTGAAATGAGGTGATCGGTGGGGGTCCAAGCATTTGGACTCCCACAAAACAATGGTCTGCTTATTCTAAAAGGCCTATTTTTGGTCACAGTCCGGCCCTGCTGAAGTATGTACATTGACAATGTTCAAAAAAGATGTTTCTTGGCTCAAGCAAGAGCGAATCAGGGGAGTGCTCCAAAGTTCTTTCGCATTGAGAGTTTACTATCCCAAAAAGAACCATCCAACCAAATGTAGTGTCCCAGAGCAGGATCACCTTGTGTTAATTCAAACTCTGTTCGGGTGGCTGTTGCTACTAAGATTCATGGTTCTGACTCATGTCTTGTTGGGGTTAATTGTGAGCAACCACAATTCTATGTAAAAGCTGAATAGAAGTAACATGTCCCCCGTCAGCCAATAGAGGGCAAAGGAGAGTCTTGTCTCCAACCTAGTCCGCTGGGACTGGGAGGAGACCTAAAGTTACTTAGTTTCTTGCCTTAGCCAGTGAGCAACCACATCTTTAGCCTGCAGCTCCCTCACACCCACAGTGTTGGGCTGACTCCAAGCCTGCTGTCCTCACCTCTTCAGTGAGGGTATGCCTCCACCCACCAGAACATGTTCCAGACACAGCTGCAACCTTACTGTGATTCCTGCAGCTGAAGTGGAACCAGAAGTGGTGCTAAAGGCTAGGTTCAGACTACAGAATCTCCGGGAGATTCCGAGTGCGGCCAGCGCCGACTGATTCAGCTAGGACCGTGCGGACACTGCAGTCTCCAATAGACTGCAATGTGTTCCGCGAGTATTTCCACCTGAAGAAAGAGCAACACCATTCTTCAGGCAGAAATTTCTAAGCAGATTTGTGGAAACCCATTCACTACACTATACATTTTAGCAAGCAGAATTTCAGACATAAATTCCGTAGTCTAAACCTAGCCTAAGTGGAACCATAAGTGGCCAAGTGGCGCTTTAGGCCTAGAGCCCTATATCAACTGGGTGAAGATACAGTACAGCAATCGTCCAGATTGTATCTGTCTCTGCAATGTACTAGCGTCTGGGGTCTCTCTGCTGAATGCTCTCAGTTCAGTGGATTCTCAGCTATACTCAAGGAGATGTAGATGAGAGAGAGAGGGTCTGCAAGTAGCCATGGACTGTCCCTATGAAGACCCCGGCGGTGAGCCCTCTTATTGAAACCCCACCAACTTAAAGGGGTACTCCACTGGAAAACATTTATTTTAATTCAACTGGTGCCAGAAAGTTAAGCAGATTTGTAAATTACTTCTATTTAAAAATCTTCACCCTTCCAGTACTTATCAGCTGCTGTATGTTTCAGAGAAAATTCTTTTTTTTTCCCTTTGTATGACCACAGTGCTCTCTGCTGACACCTCTGTCCATTTTAGGAACTGTCCAGAGTAGGCGCCCCATAGCAAACCTATCCTGCTCCGGACGATTACTAAAATGGACAGAGGTGTCAGCAGAGAGTACTGTGATCAGACAGAAAGGAAATTCAAAAAGAAAATAACTTCCTGTGGAGCATACAGCAGCTGATAAGTACTGGATGGATTAAGATTTTTAAACAGAAGTAATTTACAAATCTGTTTAACTTTCTGGCACCAGTTGATGTAAATTTGTTTTCCAGGGGAGTACTTTAAGTACCCAGCTACCTGTCTGCAGTTTAGTGAATTCTGAGACAAGCAAGAAGGACAAGTCAGGTTCTCCTAGAGGTCCTACATACATAGTGATCTTGAGTTGTGTAAGCCTCTGAGCCAGGTATCAAATTCTCTACTATTCACCGTCTACTATCTCTTTCTACATCAGTTGGACTGTATTCTGGACCTGCATTTACAGTAAACTTTAAAGCTGTTATCCAACATCTTGGCTTCAGAGGTGATTTATTCTCCCAAAGCTTTGATACGGACAATCGCTTTCTTTAGAGCAGTGTCAAGATACTACAACCACCATCATCACATTACTCCTAAACTACTACCATGCTCCTGGCGTCACGAACTGACAACCAGCCAGCCTAGTATCCCTAACATACAAAGAGACTTATTTCCACCCTCTGCTTATTACAATTCATGTACAATTCATGTGGTCCGCATCAACATGTAAGTGTCATCGATTGGGCAACGAATTAGGGACATTGAGGTAGGTCACCATGAATAAAACCTACTGGACCTTCAGTCAAGAAAAAGGGGGCCATTTGCTAAGTGAAAGAAGGAAACGGGCAGGTAAACGGCATTAATCTATACTTTGTCACTTTCTTTTTAGTTTAATTCGCTATTCTGAGGAGTTTTCTGAACTTGACCTGGATGATAATCCCCTGGGGGAACTACCAGCCACTGACATCCTGGAGGCTCTAATAGAGAGAAACCAAAGTACGTAAGTATGTAAGGATACAGGTACATTCCCACAATATCCTATCTTAGCACCAGTTCCAACTATTGGAGGATAGCATTATTTGGCAATTCCCTAAAATGGGTATATTACTAGGATATGTTATAGCATTATTATGAGAGGGGGCCCAAACTCTGGGAACTCCTGAAAACAAAGTACCAGAAATTTTATATTAAAGGAAAATGGTCACCGTTCACCCGCACTATTACCCAATACACCGGATTATAGTGCGACTGCTATACCTGCAGGCGTGTGGATGAACATAGCTATCGGGGCACATGCCTGACGTATCTTTGATGCACAAGAAGACAAGGCTTATCAGTGTTATCAATACTCAGGCCTCTTCTTGTGACATCAGTCCGTATCAATAGGACTTAACCCAAAAGTTCCTTGAGAAACCACGATAATGGGGGGGGGGGGGGGGGGGGGGGGGGGGGGAGAAACGCGTTGGAACGGGAAAAATTTTAATTTCCTTTTTAATTTATCCACCAAGTATTGCACAATAGGTGGTATGTGTTAAGGTATACACCTGAAAAATCTTTAGTGGTGAGGTAAAAGCTCCCGTTTCTTTTTTATCAAAATTGTAATATTTGGGGAGCTGGAGCAATCCCTGTGGGTACAATAGGTTGCTCGGACTCTAATGCGGGAGATAATAATACACCTTAGATGTATGTCGGCCTGTCAATCCTGGGGGACTGACATTACTTTGGGCTCATCACTCATGGTATCCATATTAATAATTTATTAGTCAGGATTGACTTTGGATTGATATAGTGGTTTCTTTTCAGGTGTTGTGGTTATCTTTTGCTATATATGATTTTGTCACAATATAGTGGTCACGGTTTTCTGTATAATTCATTTTAATGTATATCAATAAAATGTATAAGTTTTAGCTTTATCTGATACTAGGGTCCTAAAAGGGCTGTTGTTTTCTATTTGCAGTCCAGAGCCCTGATCCCCCGATGGTCCCCCTCATCCAGTGCGGACTTGCGCTTTGAGGCGGGTCTGCTGGCTAGATTTAAGTATTCATAAGTGCCGGTCACGTGAGCGCTCATGTGACCAGTGCTTATGAATATTTAAATCCCACCGGCAGACTCGCCTCAAAGAACAAGTCAGCGCTGGAAGAGGGGGACCATCGGGGGATCAGGGCTCTGGACTGCAGGTAGGTAGAGCAGTCTGAGACCCTGCATCGGTCTCCTGTTCACCCGCACTATAATCTGGTGTATTGGGTTATAGTGCGGGTGAACGGGTGACCGTTTTCCTTTAAGGGTATATTCACATGTACTGTATAAAATCTGCAGCATATATGCAGTGTGTAAAAAGCATAAGAAATTTCAGATTTTATTTGTCTTGGTTTTATAACATTTCATATCATTACCTGTCCACTGAATGTAACATCTCATATATTCCACATTATGCTGTGTTCACATGGCATAAATATGGAGAAAATTTTCTGGCCTGACATTCTAACTTCTCAGTCAGTGCTAGGACCACACAGAAATGCACCGTCTCCATAGACAGCAATGCATTTCTGAGCGGATTCTGCAGAAAGATTTAACAATGAAATTCATTTTGCAGAGATCAGAATTGGAAATTCTGCAGCAGATGTTTCAGAACATCTGCAGAAATTCCGTAGTGTGCACAGTGCAGCAGAATCCCATTGAAAACAATGGGTCTGCTGCAAAAAAAAATGTCAGTCTAATTTTGCTCAGAAATTCTGCCATGTGAACGAGGCCTAATGCAGTTTTTTGATGCTATATGTCAGTTTCTAAGTGAAGCTTTTTGTTCCAACACCATACCAGGAAAATTACCACGTTTGAAAATTAAAGTAACAGCCCAGATTTCATCGCTTACATTTAATGCCATCTTAAAACAGAGCGGGAAACTGAAGACCTCAAAAAAGAAGAGAAAAAGATGGTAGGCATTCATAATATACCAATGAAACAAAGAAGATTATGCTGTAAATATTTAGCAATAACAAAAATAGCTATAGCCAGTCACTGGAAAACTAGCAACGTGCCAACACTGTCCGAAATGATAGTATCAGTTAATTTAGCATGTAGGTATGAACAGGCTATAGCATATGTGGAGAATAGAACAGAATACTGTGCAACATGGGCAAATTGGCTGATATCCTACCACCATACCCAAAAATATGATGTGTAAGGAATGATAGAAAAAGACAAATATGAGATTATTACATTAAAGCACGGCAGTAGTAGCCTAAGAGATATGGACAGGATAAGTTAAAGCGTACCTCACCCTGATCATGTATTTAGTCCCTATATTTCTATTAAAAACAGCTTACATCAGTTGCAGTCTGGTTTCTCATCTTCTCTCTCAGGCAGGGGGCGTGTCCCTCTCCTGCCCTCACTCTACATGGCTGAACTTCCTTCCTTACTGTGTGTCTCTGAGTGTGGGAGGGAGCCTGGCAGTCAGCCAATCACTGCAGGCTGCTCTGTAACCCTTTCCTCTCTGGATCTCCTTATCCTCTGATCCTCTTACATATTGCACGACTGGCTGGGATTTGTAGTCTTATCCATCTTGTGCAATATGTAAGAGGAGCAGAGGATATTATATATAATCCTCTGCTCCTCTTACATATTGCATAAGATAATGTGTGTTGGTGACTACAAATCCCAGCCAGTCATGCTGTGACTCTGACATGGGATAGTGGTGTATATATATATATATATATATATATATATATATATACACAGAAGAACAAAGTTGCTGCAGCACACAATGCGTAGTGTCAAGTGGTTTTTATTCCAATTGCTGACACTACACCTTGTGTGCTGCAGCAACTTTGTTCTTCTGTATAGCCTTGTGGACCCCTGACCTGGGACCTTCCGGCTGCGTGTACCTATTTACAATTTTTTTTGAGGTGCGGCCCACCTTCCTTTTTTCTATATATATATATTACCTTCTGCTCCCCCTTCATATTGCATAAGATATTGTGTGTAGGAGACTATAAATCCCAGCCAGTCGTGCATTATGTAAGAGAAGCAGAGCATTATATATATATATATATATATATATATATATATATATATATATATAGATATATATATATAAAAATAATATATTGCAATGCCCGACTGGCTGGGATTTGTAGTCACCAACACACATTATCTTATGCAATATGAAAGAGGAGCAGAGGATTATATGTATATATCACAAATCCCAGCCAGTCTTGTACTCTGACTGGGATAGAGCTATAGCCCCAGGCAGTGCCTGTGATGGATGGACGAGCAGCTGCAGCACGGCGCGCGGCACGGGAATACATGCCTCTGTTTCTCCTTGTGGTGAGTGACAGGCCGGGAGCACGCACAGACACTTCTAAAGCCCGCCCTCACTTCCTGTATTCATATGGATCGGCGTGGGCCTCTTTTGTGAGGACCCCTAGTGGCGACTTTTATACATGCGATTTTTAAGTTAAAGGGGTTATCCACCATAAGGTGATTTCAGTACGTACCTGGCAGACAGTAATGGACATGCTTAGGAAGGATCTGTGCTTGTCTTGGGGATAAATGGCTATGCTGTGAGATTACCATAACACTGTGGCTAGCTTTTTGTGAACTGGTATTTCCTTTTTGAATTTTCTTCTTTGCCTACAAATCCCATAATTCCATTTTCCTCCCACACATCAGCCACCCCACCCATTGAAACATAAATGAGCTGCATTCCTTTAAAATTCCTGTGGTTTTCAATCAGGGTGCCTACAGCTGTTGCATTAGTTGCAGATTGATCTCTCCACCCATTGAAGCAGACAGGCTCCCTGTCATCAGCTGACTAGTGAGTCAGATCTCGGCCGCATTGCAAGCTGGGAAAAATCCGAGACAACAGTAATTTTGTATGCTGGTAAAAATAAATAGTGGGGTGAAAATCACAGAAGAATTGTGAGAAAACCATCACACACAGGTACAGACACTATATTATGTACTACACTAACTTTACAGCCCCTGTACTATAGTCACATAAAAAAAATCCTGGAATACCCCTTGAAATCAATAAAAAAAATTGAATGTATTTACAAATAATTATATTTTATAGTGCTCTATTGTATTTAACCAAAAACATTTTTGTGATAGTGGCCATTTGAGGGCCAAATACCCTGAGGGTTTGTTTTATTTTTATTTATTTTTGTCTTTGTTTGGATACCTGAGTTGTTGTTTGTTTTTCTTTGTCTTTTTTATTTATGTACTGTATATGTAATTCTTTAAACCTCAATAAAAAGATTGAACTATAAGGGTATGTTCAGACTACGAATTTGTAGCTGAATCTCCGCTTGAGGAATTCAGCGAGCGGAGATTCAGTCTAACAGCCAGCGGCGGCGGTAGGACCGCGCGGCACTGCACTGTCAACATTGTCGGCTATGCAGTGCTCGTGAACATGTTATTTCTTTGCGCGGAACTATTTCAGCGGCGGAATTGTCCTCCGCTGAAATTTCGCAGTGTGAATGGGTCTCGCGGAAGACCCATTCACACAGATGCTAACGCTCACTGTGCGGAATTTCACTCGCGTAATTCCGCGGGAATTCCGCAGTGTGAACATACCCTAATAAGAGAAAAAGAAAGGTAGTCTAGTGGAAATGATGAATAACTAAGTATTTATGTATCACTTATGTATTACATTTTAAAAGCAAAATCGTTTCTCCAATCAGATGTTATATCAAGGGAATAAAGATCTGTCCAGGTCATGATGTCACACAGGCCTGTTCAGGCAGTACATCACCGGTATACATTCCACCCCCAGCAGGGCTGTTCACTTTAATGGAAAGATCATAGTTTACTTGATTTACTTGTTTACTTGATTACAAACTTACACTTTTATTTTGGAAGGACTTAAAAGTACGACCTCCTACTCTTTTAACGGAGTACCCCGATGGAAAAAATGTTTTTAAATCAACTGGTGCCAGAAAGTTAAACAGATTTGTAAATTACTTCTAATAAAAAAATCTTAAAACTTCCAGTACTTATCAGCTGCTGTATATTCCAGAGGAAGTTTATTTATTTTTGAATTTCTTTTCAGTCTAACCACAGTGCTCTCTGCTGACACCTCTGTCCATGTCAGGAACTGGCCAGAGCATGTTCAGCCCACTAACCCATTTACGACTCCCAAATTCTGATCCTTACCTGTTAAGACCCATAGCTTTTTATTTTTACACTGACAGAGTTGTAAAGAGGGCTTATTATTTACAGGACAAGTTGTACTTTTAACTGGTACCTTTATTTTACCATATAATGTATTACAAAGCCAGAACTGTGCAGGATCAGAAATGAGATCATTTAATAGTTCAGACAATTCTGGTGATAACAAAAACCTTAATTTTTTTTATTTGAAAAATGGGAAAACTTTTTTTTACTTTACAATTGTTTGGTTGGTTATATAGATCAATCTATTGCATATGAATTACATTAATCTATCAGATTTGCACTCTATTGGTACAGCCAACAATTGGTGAGTCAAGGCAGGCACAGGCCTGAGGCTGCCCTGACAACCCTTTGGCACATTGTGGGGGTGCCACTGAAAACTGTTTAGATGCCACAAACGATATTGATTGCAGCATCTAAACAGTTAAATAACTGGCATTGGCGTGATCTCTGATGTCGGCTGGTGTCAGCTCAAACACACGCTATAATTACTCCCTTTACCCATGGGTCGGTAAGTGGTTGACGTGAATGGTCCCATCACGGGTACATTGCAGTATGTGTTGGCATGCCTTTTGCTGGTATTGTGACATATACTGCCAATGTACAACAAGACATTAGTGTGAAAAATCATAGTCCTCATCAACTGTGGGTTGTTTTATTGAATAGTGGTTGCATTTAGGAACCACAATACTGCAGCCATAAAGAAGAAACCACATAAAGTCACAGAGCAATGGGGAGATTTATCAAAACCTGTGCAAAGGAAAAGTCGACCAGTTTCCCAAAGAAACCAATCAGATCACTTCTTTCATTTTTAACAAGCCTCTGCAAAATGGAAGAAGCAAGGTGATTGGTTGCTATGGGCAACTTTTCCTCTACACAGGTTTTGATAAATCTCCCCGATAAAAGCTACTCTGCTGACAACAACTGCAGAGTTCAAAACCTCATCTGGCATGAGGAGCAAGTGAACGTTACCTGCCTGACTGCATGTGCCTTCTGTATCGTTTGGCGGGGCAAGGAAGGACAATGCAATGGGGTTGTAAGCTTTCAGTATACCAAGACATTTTTCTTAGTTTAACGCTTTTATCGTGGTGGGAACAGTTTGGTTTTTCTGTACCAGCATTACTGTGCACCAATACACAAAGCAAGACATGATTGGGTGAGTTTAGCGTGGAAGACCTTGAGTGGCCCACACAACTCCACCCAGCTTTTTTGGGAAAAACTTGAATGGGGATTGTGATCCGATCGCTCACAAATATTCTTCTGGGTGAATAGTTAAAGGGGTATTCCGGGCAAAAACATTTTATCCCCTATCCAAAGGATAGGGGATAAGATGTCTGATCGCCGTGGGCTGGCTGCTGAGACCCCCCGCAAACTCCCTGCAGCACCCGCATTCTATGCAGGGATTGCGTCTCTAGTTTCGGAAACCTCCAGGTTTCCGGGACTGGGGACGTGATGTCACGCCATGCCCCCTCCCATAGACATGGAGGGGGTGTGGCGTGACGTCACATCCCCAGTCCCGGAAACCTGGAGGTTTCCGAAACTGGAGATTCAGCACCCACATAGAATGTGGGTGCTGCAGGGAGATCACGGGGGGGTCTCAGCAGCGGGCCCCCCATGATCAGACATCTTATCCCCTATCCTTTGGATAGGGGATAAAATATTTTTGCCCGGAATACCCCTTTAATTCCCACAGTCACCTACAAAATCTTGTGGAAAGTTTTTCCAAAGGAGTGGAAGGTATTATACCTGCAAAAGTGGGGGAATCCATATTAATGCCTATGGATTTGGAAAAGCTCCTCTAGGGTAAATGCGCTGAATATTACAAGTTCCATTCGCTTTTACATTTTTTTTTTAAATTTTATTAACTAATTTATTTATTTATTTATTTATTTTTAAACCAAAGATGAGCCCTAAACTAAGACACCTCTGTTTCTCTTTACAATCTTTCCTCCGTATAGGTTTCTACAACAGGGCTACAAGTTGCACGGAGTTAACTCTACACAAACAAATTTGTAACAATTCAATTTCTCTACAAAAATGAAAATAATTATTTCCCCCAATGTTGCCAATAGCATATTTCTAAGGTAACGCAGGGTTGTTTATCTCCACTGAGTAATAAAGTGAAGAACAGTTTGTGCCCAACAAGGGACCTTTATTACATCAGAAAAACAATGTAGGGATAAACAACACATCTGGATAATCCAACCAGAGGCAAATATGGGGGGTCCCCACCTGCAACGCCAATGAAAATACGCACATGCTACATGTTTTGTTGTTAACAAATATAACTGTATTCTGAAGATCCGGTAATAATTTGTCTTTTATAATGTGTCATTTTATATTACCTACAGAAAAGCTAAGTGCTGAACGCCTCATGGTCATTATTGACAAGAGTGTAAACACAAAACATGGATTTTAATGACCGGTATAGAAATATCTAATACAACTATCAACATTTCTTGCTGAAACGGGCAACGTGACCAAGTTAAGAAGCATGAACCCTGAATCCCTGGTATTACTGACTGGTAGCCAATTGAGTAACATCTGGGTATTACTGGAGCTCCCAGCTTTATTTCCAGAACCACATGTAGTACCTGTAACACCACTATTTATTTTTGTTATTTCCATTTAAAGGGGTTGTGCGCTGCCCTGCAGTTCGGAGCTCCGCTCACAGTGTCCGGAAGTTCATTACTCCGAACGCTGTGTGCGGGCTTCCGTGTTCGCGGCCGCCGGGCGTGACGTCACGCCTGGCCCCTTCGTGACGTCACACCCGGCCCCCTCGTGATGTCTCGCCCGCCCCCTCAACGAAAGTCTATGGTAAGGGGGCGCGACCGCGTGACGTCACGAGGGGGCGAGCGAGACGTCACAAAGGGGCCGGGCGTGACGTCACACCCGGCGGCCGCGAACACGGAAGCCCGCACACAGCGTTCGGAGTAAGGAACTTCCGGACACTGAGCGGAGCTCCGTACTGCAGGGCAGCGCACAACCCCTTTAAGTACATGTATTGTGCACTTGGCTATAGTGGGTAAAAGTGTTAATTCAATATGTAATAAAAAATAAATGAAAATACAGATGCAAGCTGGTTTTAGTAAAGTCCGCTTAAAGGGGTCCCCGCCGCTGGGGACCCCCGCAATATAGCGGCCCCCACCTGTTTCTTGTCCAGAAGTGCTGGAGGTTCTGCGTCCCGTCCAAGGGAACGGAAGTACGCGATGTCACGACTCCGCCCTCGTGTGACGTCACCCCCGTCCCCTCAATGCAAGTCTATGGGAGTGGGCGTGACAGCACACGAGGGCGGAGTCGTGACATCACGAACGTCCATTCCCTTGGACGGGACGCAGAACCTCCAGCGCTTCTGGACAAAAAACAGGTGGGTGCCGCATGCTATATTGCAGGGGTCCCCAGCGGCGGGACCCCCGCATCAGACATCAGACCTTTGGATAGGGGACAAGATGTCTAGGGGTGGAGTACCCCTTTAAATGGGTATGAAGTGAGATGAAGGTAGAACTAAACACCAACAGTAAAGATGTTGGGGGAGATTAATGAAAACCCGTCCAGAGGAAAAGTTGTTGAGTTGCCCATAGCAACCAATCAGATTGCTTCTTTCACAATCTGATTGGTTGCTATGGGCAACTCAGCAACTTTGCCTCTGGACAGGTTTGAATTAATCTCCCCCCTGTTATGCTTTACATAAAGAATTATTATTATTTCTTAGTGGAAAATCCAGACCTCTGCCTTAATTTAGACCAGTTCTGGGAATGAAGATGATTATTTGTCTGGACTGGTAGTGGTCTCAGGGGTCATATCCTTGCATGTGTAGTATGTCATCACTTTATCAGAGCAGAGTATCCTTTTATGACTCCAGACCCCAAACCATAACCCTATCATTTAGACTGCAGAACAAATCTTACAGACCTGGACCAGAATGCTAAAATGATAAGACCCAGTCCTTAAATGTATTTATACCCCAGTCCTTAAATGTATTTATACCCCAGTCCTTAAATGTATTTACCCCAGACCAGACAAAAAAAATCATAGGAGACCCTGTATGCCAGCTACTCAGCCACGCCCCCTTGTGTCATCACAGCCACACCCCCTCAATGCAAGTCTATGTGGGGGAGTGACTGCCGTCACGCCCCCTCCCATAGACTTGCATTGAGGGGGCGTGACCAGGACATCACAAGGGGCATGACCCACCCCCACATTGCAAAAACAGCATTCGGAACATTTAGTTCCACGCTGGCCAGTGGAGTACCCCTTTAAGTGGTAGTTCTGCAGACCTGTCTTCACAGATGCATTATAAAAATAGCTGCCCGCTACCAACGCAAGTATTATAACAAGTCTTTAAGGACTAGAGAGCTGTCATCTTCTGGCCAGATTCTGACTTCATTTGGCCAGTGGAGGATGGTCACCCTATACCAGAGGTCCATAACCAAGTCCTCAAGGCCCACCAACAATGAAGTAACTTAAAAAAACTGGAATGTTGGTGGGCCTTGAGAATTGGGTTGGAGACCACTGCCTTTTTTACTATGGAAGCACCATTGGCTTACTGAAGTAATGTGTCCCTACTGTGTTGATCTGCCCAGAGAAGGATTTTTTTTTGTCAAAAGGGAATACTTTCAGAGCGCTAACGCTATAATTGTGCACACCGCTCATGTCCTTGGCGCATGCACACTGTCCTGTCCAAGGATCTCTCTGCCCTCTCTACTTCATCATCACCTCTCCGTGCGTGCCTCCTTCAGACATGACTGGGAACACAGTAAAATTATGTATTGTCATGGGGAGAGAAACCAGAGGCAGTGCGCATGCGCGCTTGAGGAACGGCTCCGCTACTACATAAGTATAGGGGAAGAATTATATAAATACATAAACAAACAACTACTTTATGGTGTAATCCAGAATAAATGTGTCTATATTCCTTGTATCTACCTAGGATTAGAGTTGGCTGTTAATTGATGTTTTGCATTGATAGCCCCTCCCCTCTCCTTTTTTTAAATAGCTTATGGTTGTTGTCACTACCTTTGGTTGCTGTCACTACCTCTCCATAAAACGTACATACTATTTGTTTCCTTTAGGTTACAGCTATGATCAAAATAATGAAATGCATTGTCAGAATTCAGAATTTCATAGCAGATTGCAGATGCACCCAAGGTTGTTTTAGGCCCATTCTCCACTACAATTCCTACAGTGCCATCTCTTTCATTCCACCTCTGCTGCATCTGTACTTTCAGTACTGTAGGTGGGTCATGTGATCAGCACTAAACCATCAGAAAAATGACATGGGTTTATGCGTCTCAGAAAGTGGTCTGTCGTAAGGTCAGTACACTTTCTGTGGACCACCAGATAACATTATCACCAATTAAAGCCCTGTGTGAAGGGCTTTAATTGTTACACTCCACGCTCCGGCCGCAAGCACCGGCCATGAGCGCGGAGTCCCTGTGTCCCCGTCTGCCAGCAGGGCTGGGATGCGCATTGCAGGACGCGCCCGCTTGCGAATCTCAGCCCGTCAGTCACCATACTCCGCTGCCGCCTCCTCCCCTGTGTCTCAGCTTCGGCGGGTGTGTCCCCCGTCTCCTAGGATGCGCGTGCACTGGAGCTCTGAAATTTAAAGGGCCAGTCTGCCCATAATTACTGTCGCACCTGTCACTACATTATAAACTTCCTGCACCTCCCCACTTCCCTGCCGGATCTTCAGTGCCCCTAGCCTGAGATTAAGCGTTCCCTATTGCCTGTTTGCCTTACCCGTATATCAAGACCTTCCGCTACGTTTTTTGACTCTGCACCTTTGCCGCCTGCCTTGACCTTCTGCTACATTTGACTTATCCTTAAGCACCTCGCCTTGCCCAGCTACCTGTGTGGTCGAGCAGTGTCGGGGGTAGCGACCTGGGTGTTGCCTGCCGCAGCAAGCCCATCCTGCCTTGCGGCGGGCTCTGGTGAAGACCAGCGGCACCTTAGACTCCACTCCCCGATACGGTCCAAGTCATCAGCCACACAGGTCAGAGGATCCACGTCCAGCTCCGTTACATCAATTGAATAAAAGTCAGATTGAGAGCAAATTTTTCAGCAACACGAAACCTCATTAATCGGATTAAGTCAGTACAGTATGATTGTGCGATGCCTCCTGTTTGCCAATATGTCAGTTATTGCCATTTGTCTCAAACGTAGAGAGACAAAATCCTGGAACTCAGAAACCTTGGCTTATCAAACTAGTAGGTTGTTTCCCAAGTAGGCTGAGATGTCAGCACTGCTCAACATTGCCTGTCCAGAGGTTGGGAGACCATTGACAAACTAAAATGACAGCAAGAGGTGCATGGACAGATTGTCAGATTAGAAGGATGCCAAGTAGTCATCCATTTTGTACTGTGAGGTAAATTGGACATCACATAGCAAGGCTAGCTCATCAGAGAGACAGACGTCTAGCTACAGATGTTCCATTGACCTCACACCACCGCTCTCAAAGGCTATCATGGTGCAGAGCAAGATGGCAATAGAAGCTGTAATGGAGGTCTATCCTCTTCAGTGATTAGTCCCACTTTTGTCTCAGACACACAATTATTATGGTGTGATATGTGTGGTAGCCAGACCCCTCTAGCCTCCATTCTAAGTACACTAACAGTTCATTGTTACATTGCTTTGGTTGTGGAACCAATGGTACAGCCATTTCTTCACAGTCTCCCAGGAGCCAACATGACAACGCAAGGTCAAATGTTGCTTGTGCTTCTGTGAGAAACCTGCGTGGCCTAAATACGCTACCATGGCCTACACTGTCTCTGGACTTGGTTAGCAATTGCAATGGAAGCTGCCAGAAGTGTTACTTGATGTATCTTGAGTGTCGCTCATATTCAATTTTGAATAAATCGAGATGGTTTAAATATTTTTATTAGATTTTACTATCACTGGCATATCATTAAAGGGGTTATCCAGGAATAGAAAAACAGAGCTACTTTCTATCAAAAAACGCTCCCCATCTGTCTCCAGGTTGGGTGTGGTTTTGCAGCTCAGTTCCATTGAAGTGAATGGAGCCAGGTTGTAAAACCACAACCAACCTGGAGACAGACGGGGAGCTGTTTTTGAAAGAAATTAGCTGTGTTTTTCTCTTCCTGGATAACCCCTTTAAAGGAGCTTTCCAGCTTTTTTGTACATAAAAGGTACGTGTCCCTGATGCCAAGATATGTATGTGTTTAATGTACATGTGTGGTATCTCAGTACCGGACTGTGTCCGGTCAGGTAAACATTGCATCAGGTGCCTGCGCTGGGCCCTGCTGCTCATGTGATGTTTTAATATTTGTTATGATCTTTGTCTGTTCATTTATATTGTTTAAAACTGTACCTTTAAGAAATATAAATATCTGTTAGGAGGCACAATGCAGAGTACCCATCTGACCCTGATTGCCTAAGGGGAGGCCCCCTAGCTAGGCCATATATAGTATAGGGGGGAGGAGCTGTTTAGTCTAAGTCTAGAGAGTGTGTGTGTTCAGTGGAGAGTTCAGTCTAGCTCTAATGCAGAGCTCAGTGTAAGCTGCAGTGTGGAGAAGAGACAGCAGGAGTGTAAGATGATTCAAGGGAAGCCTAAAGTAAATCTTCAAGCAAGCGACCGCGCCATTCTGCAAGTGTTCCCCACCCAGGAGAATAACAGAATGTAGCTATACCCTGGCGATGTAGCGTTAATTGGACACTATCAGAACCCTAGTCAGCATAGGAGGCCTCAGGATTAAGTCTAAAAGCTCAAGTAAAATACTACAAGTCACAGCAAGTCTACAGGGCTTCCAAGGGTTACTCTGCATCACCTCTACTCTAATCTGTGCCATGAGGAATGTAACATCTACTCCTGCCTTAGTAAAGACAGTTATCCATAAACTGGCATTGGTGTATTTATTATCCTGCACCTGGCCCAGGAGAAGCTGTCCTATCCTTGGACCGTGTAGGTTAACGGTGCCCTGGCTTCACGAAGTGATACATCTACACCACCAGTCATGTACCATACCACAATCTAACTAACTCCCGCTGGCTGCCACACATGTAGTACCTGTCAGAGGTTGATTGTCCCCTTTCTGGATTTTCATCCTCCCCTAAGTTTAGAATTCCTTTGCACTATATATTACTGTTGTCTCAAGCCTTTCCCTGGATCCTGTGAGGCTCAATTTAACAGCTGATCACAGGGGGATTGGGTTCATCTCATCTTGCCTGACAAGCCAGCCCCTAATGATGTGTGCAGCCCATATGTATATCCTGACATGCCTACGTTAAACGGGTCCCCCGCTGTCACATCTAAGCACAGTCTTCAGATAATAGGGTAGTACAATAGTAGAAAAACTATATAAATTGGGTATCATCTTATTCACACTGACCTACAGAATAAAGAAAATGTATCATTTTTACCATAAAGTGCACTGCGTAAAAACCAAAAACCCCAAAAGTAGCAAAATTGCAGTTTTCTCATAAATTTCCACCCACAAATAATAATTTGTTGGTTGCTCAGTACATTTCATGGTAAAATGAAAGGTGTCATTACAAAATACAATTCGTCACGCAAAACACAAGCCCTCAAGTCTGTAGGTGGAAAAATAAGCGTTATGGATTTTAAATGGAGAGGAGGAAAAAACAAGAAAGGAAAACGAAATTTTTTTAAATGGACTGAGTCCTTAACCTGTTAAAGGGGAACTCCGGTGTAAACAAGGAGAAAACAAATGTTTTCAGATCAACTGGTGCCAGAAAGTTAAACAGATTTGTAAATTACTTCTATTAAAAAAATCTTAATCCTTCCAGTACTTATCAGCTGCTTTATACTACAGAGAAATCTGTGAATTTCTTTTCTGTCTGACCACAGTGCTCTCTGCTGACACCTCTGTCCGTGTCAGGAACTGTGCAGATTAGAAGCATATCGCCATAGAAAACCTCTCCTGCTCTGGACAGTTCCTGACACGGAGAGAGGTGTCAGCAGAGAGCACTGTGGTCAGACAGAAAAGAACTTCACAAATTTCTCAAAAGTATATCTGTAGCATACAGCAGCTGATAAGTACTAGAAGGGTTAAGATTTTTAAATAGAAGTAATTTACAAATTTGTTTAATTTTCTTGCACCAGTTGATTTGAAAATTTTTTTCCCACCGGAGTTCCCCTTTAACCCGTTGGGGAAGGAGGGCGTATGGATACGCCCTCGCGTCCCGTCACTCAAGGACGCCCTCCGCATTTCCGACCACCGCCGCTCGCCAGGCAGTGATCGGACCGGGATGACTACTGAAATCATTCAGCAGGCATCCCATACCAATGCCCAGGGCCCCCCCCCCCATGTCGGCGATCGCCTCAAATCGCCGGTGAATTCACACCGGCAATTTTCTGCTATTCCAGGTCATACGGGTCTACGGTGACCCGGAAAATAAGGGGGATCGGAGTTGTCCATGACACCCACGATCCCCCTGAAGGGATAGGAGTGAAGTGGCAGGCGTGCCACCCCTCCTATTGGTCGTCTAGAAGCGATGACCAATAGCAGATCGGGGGCGGGGCCGAAGATCCACATAATAAAGGGTAAAGCACTACATATACACCCCCTTACACTGTCCCCCCCCCCCCCCAATAAAAATGAAAACGTATCGTATGGCAGTGTTTCCAAAATTGAGCCTCCAGCTGTTGCAAAACAACAAATTCCAGCATTTCCGGACAGCCATGACTGTCCAGGCATGCTGGGAGTTTAGCAACAGCTGGAGGCACCCTGTTTGGGAATCACTGGTGTAGAATACCCCTATGTCCACCCTTATGCAATCCCTAATTTAGTCCTCAAATGCGCATGGCGCTCTCTTACTTCGGAGCCCTGTCGTATTTCAAGGAAACAGTTAGGGGCCACATATGGGGTATTTCCGTTTTTTTTATATAACTGTTTTTTATTAAAGGGGTATTTCCGTACTCGGGAGAAATTGCACTACAAATTTTGGGGGGCTTTTTCTCCTTTTACCCCTTATGAAAAGGGAAAGTTGGGGTCTACACTAGCCTGTTAGTGTAAAAAAATGTATTTCTAATATGAAGACCCTTCAAATCCACTTCAAAACTGAACTGGTCCCTGAAAAATTCCGATTTAGAAAATTTTGTGAAAAATTTGAAAATTGCTGCTTAACCCCTTAACGACGCAGGACGTATATTTACGTCCTGCGCCGGCTCCCGCGATATGAAGCATCCCGCATCATATCGCGTCGGTCCCGGCGCTCATCAACGGCCGGGACCCGCGGCTAATACCACACATCGCCGATCGCGGCGATGTGCGGTATTAACCCTTTAGAAGCGGCAGTCAAAGCTGACCGCCGCTTATAAAATGAAAGTGACCCGGCTCAGTCGGGCTGTTCGGGACCGCCGCGGTGAAATCGCGGCGTCCCGAACAGCTTGCAGGACACCGGGAGGGCCCTTACCTTCCTCCTCGGTGTCCGATCGGCGAATGACTGCTCCGTGCCTGAGATCCAGGCAGGAGCAGTCAAGCGCCGATAACACTGATCACAGGCGTGTTAATACACGCCTGTGATCTGTGTAGAAGATCAGTGTGTGCAGTGTTATAGGTCCCTATGGGACCTATAACACTGCAAAAAAAAAGTTTAAAAAAAGTGTTAATAAAGGTCATTTAACCCCTTCCCTAATAAAAGTTTGAATCACCCCCCTTTTCCCATAATAAAAATAACAGTGTAAAAATAAAATAAACATATGTGGTATCGCCGCGTACGTAAATGTCTGAACTATAAAAATATATAATTAATTAAACCGCACGGTCAATGGCGTACGCGCAAAAAAATTCTAAATTCCAAAAGAGCGTATTTTTGGTCACTTTTTATACCAAAATGAAATGAAATGAAAAATGAATAAAAAGTGGTCAAAAAGTGATCAAAACAAAAATCATACCGATAAAAACTTCAGATCACGGCGCAAAAAATGAGCCCTCATACCGCCCTGTACGTGGAAAAATAAAAAAGTTATAGGAGTCAGAATATGACATTTTTAAACGTATACATTTTCCTGCATGTAGTTATGATTTTTTCCAGAAATGCGACAAAATCAAACCTATATAAGTAGGGTATCATTTTAACCGTATGGACCTACAGAATAATGATAAGGTGTAATTTTTACCGAAATATGCACTGCATAGAAACGGAAGCCCCCAAAAGTTACAAAATGGCGTTTTTTCTTCAATTTTGTCGTACAATGATTTTTTTTTCCGTTTCGCCGTGCATTTTTGGGTAAAATGACTGTCACTGCAAAGCAGAATTGGCGACGCAAAAAATAAGCCATAATATGGATTTTTAGGTGGAAAATTGAAAGGGTTATGATTTTTAAAAGGTAAGGAGGAAAAAACGAAAGTGCAAAAACTGAAAAACCCTGAGTCCTTAACCCCTTAAGGACCAAGGACGTATCGGTACGTCCTTGGTCCTGCTCTTCTGATATAACGCGGGGTTACACAGTAACCCCGCGTCATATCACGGCGAGCCCGGCGTCATAGTGAAGTCGGGACCCGCCTCTAATAGCGTGCAGCGCCGATCGCGGCGGCGCGCGCTATTAACCCTTTAGCCGCGCGTTCAGAGCTGAGCCGCGTGGCTAAAAGTGAAAATGAAAGTTCCCGGCTAGCTCAGTCGGGCTGTTCGGGATAGCCGCGGCATCCCGAACAGCTGACAGGACAGCGGGAGGGCCCCTTCCTGCCTCCTCGCTGTCCGATCGCCGAATGACTGCTCAGTACCTGAGATCCAGGCCTGAGCAGTCATGCGGCAGAATCGTTGATCACTGGTTTCTTATGAGAAACCAGTGATCAACATAGAAGATCAGTGTGTGCAGTGTTATAGGTCCCTATGGGACCTATAACACTGCAAAAAAAAGTGAAAAAAAAAAGTGAATAAAGATCATTTAACTCCTCCCCTATTAAAAGTTTGAATCACCCCCCTTTTCCAATAAAAAAAAAAACACAGTGTAAATAAAAATAAAAATAAACATATATGGTATCACCGCGTGCGGAAATGTCCGAATTATAAAAATATATCATTAATTAAACCGCTCGGTCAATGACGTGCGCGCAAAAATATTCCAAGGTCCAAAATAGTGCATTTTTGGTCACTTTTTATATCATTTAAAAATGAATAAAAAGCGATCAATAAGTCCTATCAATGCAAAATGGTACCGTTAAAAACTTCAGATCACGGCGCAAAAAAATGAGCCCTCATACCGCCCCATACACGGAAAAATAAAAAAGTTATAGGGGTCAGAAGATGACATTTTTAAACGTATTAATTTTCCTGCATGTAGTTATGATTTTTTCCAGAAGTGCGACAAAATCAAACCTATATAAGTAGGGTATCATTTTAATTGTATGGACCTACAGAATAAAGATAAGGTGTCATTTTTACCGAAAAATGTACTACGTAGAAACGGAAGCCCCCAAAAGTTACAAAACAGCGTTTTTTTTTCAATTTTGTCGCACAATGATTTTTTTCCCGCTTCACCGTAGATTTTTGGGCAAAATGACTGACGTCATTACAAAGTAGAATTGGTGGCGCAAAAAATAAGCCATCATATGGATTTTTAGGTGCAAATTTGAAAGAGTTATGATTTTTTAAAGGCAAGGAGCAAACAACGAAAATGCAAAAACGGAAAAAACCCCGGTCCTTAAGGGGTTAAGGGGTTATTTTTTTTGACTATATGGCATCTTCTTTGTAAGTTAGCTTTTTTTTGCAATATACATGTGTTATATGTTTTGGCAGCATGTGTGTGTTTTTCTTACCTGTTTGTTGGGCAGGAAAATGTAAACAAAGATAAACATATGTGGTATCGCCACGTGCATAAATGTTCGAATTATAAAAATATGTTAATTAAACCACACGGCCAATGGCGTACTCGAAAAAAAATTCCAAAGTCCAAAATTGCGTATTATTGGTCACTTTGTATACCCTAAAAAATGTATTGATCATGTAAAGAGATCAAAAAGTCCCATCAAAACAAAGATGGTACCGATAAAAACATCAGATCACGACAAAAAAAAAAAAAATGAGCCCTCATACTGCCCCAAATGCAGAAAAATAATAAAGTTATAGGGTCAGAAGAGGACATTTTTAAACATACTAATTTTCGTGCAAAAAGTTATAATTTTTTTTAACAGTAGTAAAACAAAATCAAACCTATATACATAAGTAGGGTATCATTTTAATCGTATGGACCTACAGAATAAATATCAGGTGTCCTTTTTACCAAAAAGTGCACTGTGTAGAAACAGAAGCCCCCAAAATTTACAATCGCACAAATACATTTTTTTTTTGCTTCACCATAGATTTTTATTTTTTTTGTAAAATGTCTGATGTCATTACAAAGTACAATCGGTAGCACATAAAACAAGCCATCATATGGGTCTGTAGGGGGAAAACTGAAAGTGTTATGATTTTTAAAAGGTGAGGAGGAAAAAACCGAGAGTGCAAAAACGGAAAAACCCTGAGTCCTTAATGGGTTAAAGGCGTACTCCGGTGAAAAACTTTTTTTTTTAAATCAACTGGTGCCAGAAAGTTAAACAGATTTATAAATTACTTCTATTAAAAAAATCTTAATCCTTCCTATACTTATTAGCGGCTGAATACTAGTGGAAATTCTTTTCCGTTTGAAACACAGAGTTCTCTGCTGACATCATGAGCACAGTGCTCTCTGCTGACATCTCTGTCCATTTTAGGAACCGTCCAGAGTAAAAGGAAATCCCCATAGCAAACATATGCTGTTCTGGACAGTTCCTAAAATGAACAGAGATGTCAGCAGAGAGCACTGTGCTCGTAATGTCAGCAGAGAGCTCTGTGTTTCAAACGGAAAAGAATTTCCGCTGTAGTATTGAGCAGCTAATAAGTACAGGAAGATTAAGGTTTTTTAAAAGAAGTCATTTACAAATCTGTTTAACTTTCTGGCACCAGTTGATTTAAAAAAAAAAAAAAAAAAAGTTTTTCACTGGAGTACCCCTTTAAGGGGGTTAAAACAGTACAATAATACAAAAGCTATGTAAATATTGGTACCCCAGCACCACTAAAGCTGCAAAATTATGGAGGCGGGGTGGTTCCGCCACACAAATATAAAATATTTCTTTCATGGTTAAATGAAAGGTGTCATTACATTGGTCGTGCAAAAAACAAACCCTAATAGGGGTCTGTGGGTAGAAAAATAAAAATGGGCTGTGTCCTAAAGGGGTTAAAAAAAATAATTGAAAAAGAAAATAATGAAGTAAATCTCTCCACTTTCTATACAGCAGTGGTGTCCAACCTGCGGACCTCCAGATGTTGCAAAACTACAACTCCCAGCATGCCCGGACAGCCTTCGGCTGTCCGGGCATGCTGGGAGTTGTAGTTTTGCAACATCTGGAGGTCCGCAGTTTGGACACCACTGCTATACAGTATTGTAGCTTCAGTTCTTAAAACGCGCTCCCCCTGCCGGTGACTAACTGTAATGACTCCCCTCGGTGTCACTGCAGGTGACGTAAGCAGCGCTCGCCCTCTTGGACCTTTAAAAGGCAACCCTACACGCTTCTGGTTCCTGATTGGTCGCTGTCGCCGTTCAGGGTTCCGGTTCTGGCCATAACTCGTCGCTGATTGGTCATCACCCCGTAACCTCGCCCTCTTATTGGGCAGACCGGATACCTCCTTTTTTTTACCGGTATGGCTGATCGGCGGGCGGAGCGATCCCGTCCGTGTGTAAAGATGTTTTCTCTAAAGAAATGGAACGCGGTGGCGATGTGGAGTTGGGACGTGGAGTGTGACACGTGCGCCATCTGCAGGGTGCAGGTCATGGGTGAGGAGGATGAGCGGAGCGGGGGTACAGGGCGGGGGGCACAGTGGGCCCTGCAGTGGTGGGCGGACTGATCGTCTGGGGCTACTTATGGATGATGCGACAAATGTGCGACAATCCTCGCTGCTGACATGTATGACTGCGTTACATTGTGTCACGTGACAGTACATTGTGTACTCCTCTATGCTGGGCATGGGTTGGCACCGGTCACCTTACTGCCTGCCATTGCTTTCCATGGAGGATGACTGTAATGCCAGTCTATGATGCCCATCAGTGCCCCTACTTCATACACCACCACTCATGCCAGTGATAAGCAGGTGGTACAACATCCCTGGTGCATCCTACCCCTGAGCCAACATGAGGTGCCAGCTGCCAATAGTGTGATCAGTCAGGATATAGTCAGTGGTGTATCTGTAGGGATTGTGTATATAGCAAATGACCCTGCAGGAGAATGTGAGGGGCATCATAGGACTGGAGAATAGTTATGGCTGCGATGTATCAAGAAAAGTACTGTTCATACCAGTGTGCCTCCAGCTGTTGCAAAACAATTCCCAGACAAACTTTAGCGAACTGATTAGGAAACACTGGTGTATTGTGTTGGTGGGTACTTTATATATCCTGAGGAGGAGTTCTGGTTGGATTGGATCTTGTTGGTGGGTACTGTATATCCTGAGGAGGAGTTCTGGTTGGATTGGATCTTGTTGGTGGGTACTGTATATATCCTGAGGAGGAGTTCTGGTTGGATTGGATCTTGTTGGTGGGTACTGTATATATCCTGAGGAGGAGTTCTGGTTGGATTGGATCTTGTTGGTGGGTACTGTATATCCTGAGGAGGAGTTCTGGCTGGATTGGATCTTGTTGGTGGGTACTGTATATCCTGAGGAGGAGTTCTGGCTGGATTGGACCTTGTTGGTGGGTACTGTATATCCTGAGGAGGAGTTCTGGCTGGATTGGACCTTGTTGGTGGGTACTGTATATCCTGAGGAGGAGTTCTGGTTGGATTGGACCTTGTTGGTAGGTACTGTATATATCCTGAGGAGGAGTTCTGGTTGGATTGGATCTTGTTGGTGGGTACTGTATATATCCTGAGGAGGAGTTCTGGCTGGATTGGACCTTGTTGGTGGGTACTGTATATCCTGAGGAGGAGTTCTGGTTGGATTGGATCTTGTTGGTGAGTACTGTATATACTGAGGAGTTCTGGTTGGATTGGATCTTGTTGGTGGGTACTGTATATCCTGAGGAGGAGTTCTGGCTGGATTGGATCTTGTTGGTGGGTACTGTATATCCTGAGGAGGAGTTCTGGCTGGATTGGACCTTGTTGGTGGGTACTGTATATCCTGAGGAGGAGTTCTGGTTGGATTGGATCATGTTGGTGGGTACTGTGTATATCCTGAGGAGGAGTTCTGGTTGGATTGGACCTTGTTGGTGGGTACTGTATATACTGAGGAGTTCTGGTTGGATAGGACCTTGTTGGTGGGTACTGTATATCCTGAGGAGGAGTTCTGGTTGGATTGGATCTTGTTGGTGAGTACTGTATATACTGAGGAGTTCTGGTTGGATTGGATCTTGTTGGTGGGTACTGTATATCCTGAGGAGGAGTTCTGGCTGGATTGGATCTTGTTGGTGGGTACTGTATATCCTGAGGAGGAGTTCTGGCTGGATTGGACCTTGTTGGTGGGTACTGTATATCCTGAGGAGGAGTTCTGGCTGGATTGGACCTTGTTGGTGGGTACTGTATATCCTGAGGAGGAGTTCTGGTTGGATTGGACCTTGTTGGTAGGTACTGTATATATCCTGAGGAGGAGTTCTGGTTGGATTGGATCTTGTTGGTGGGTACTGTATATATCCTGAGGAGGAGTTCTGGCTGGATTGGACCTTGTTGGTGGGTACTGTATATCCTGAGGAGGAGTTCTGGTTGGATTGGACCTTGTTGGTGGGTACTGTATATACTGAGGAGGAGTTCTGGTTGGATTGGATCTTGTTGATGGGTACTGTATATCCTGAGGAGGAGTTCTGGCTGGATTGGACCTTGTTGGTGGGTACTGTATATCCTGAGGAGGAGTTCTGGTTGGATTGGATCTTGTTGGTGGGTACTGTATATACTGAGGAGTTCTGGTTGGATTGGATCTTGTTGGTGGGTACTGTATATCCTGAGGAGGAGTTCTGGCTGGATTGGATCTTGTTGCTGGGTACTGTATATCCTGAGGAGGAGTTCTGGTTGGATTGGATCATGTTGGTGGGTACTGTGTATATCCTGAGGAGGAGTTCTGGTTGGATTGGATCATGTTGGTGGGTACTGTGTATATCCTGAGGAGTTCTGGTTGGATTGGACCTTGTTGGTGGGTACTGTATATCCTGAGGAGGAGTTCTGGTTGGATTGGATCTTGTTGGTGAGTACTGTATATACTGAGGAGTTCTGGTTGGATTGGATCTTGTTGGTGGGTACTGTATATCCTGAGGAGGAGTTCTGGTTGGATTGGATCTTGTTGGTGGGTACTGTATATATCCTGAGAAGGAGTTCTGGCTGGATTGGACCTTGTTGGTGGGTACTGTATATCCTGAGGAGGAGTTCTGGTTGGATTGGATCTTGTTGCTGGGTACTGTATATCCTGAGGAGGAGTTCTGGTTGGATTGGATCATGTTGGTGGGTAGTGTGTATATCCTGAGGAGTTCTGGTTGGATTGGACCTTGTTGGTGGGTACTGTATATCCTGAGGAGGAGTTCTGATTGGATTGGATCTTGTTGGTGAGTACTGTATATACTGAGGAGTTCTGGTTGGATTGGATCTTGTTGGTGGGTACTGTATATCCTGAGGAGGAGTTCTGGTTGGATTGGATCTTGTTGATGGGTACTGTATATCCTGAGGAGGAGTTCTGGCTGGATTGGACCTTGTTGGTGGGTACTGTATATCCTGAGGAGGAGTTCTGGTTGGATTGGATCTTGTTGGTGGGTACTGTATATACTGAGGAGTTCTGGTTGGATTGGATCTTGTTGGTGGGTACTGTATATCCTGAGGAGGAGTTCTGGCTGGATTGGACCTTGTTGGTGGGTACTGTATATCCTGAGGAGGAGTTCTGGTTGGTGGGTACTGTATATCCTGAGGAGGAGTTCTGGTTGGATTGGATCTTGTTGGTGGGTACTGTATATCCTGAGGAGGAGTTCTGGTTGGATTGGATCATGTTGGTGGGTACTGTGTATATCCTGAGGAGGAGTTCTGGTTGGATTGGACCTTGTTGGTGGGTACTGTATATCCTGAGGAGGAGTTCTGGTTGGATTGGATCATGTTTGTGGGTACTGTGTATATCCTGAGGAGGAGTTCTGGTTGGATTCGATCTTGTTGGTGGGTACTGTATATCCTGAGGAGGAGTTCTGGTTGGATTGGATCTTGTTGGTGGGTACTGTATATATTCTGAAGAGGAGTTCTGGTTGGATTGGATCTTGTTGGTGGGTACTGTATATATCCTGAGAAGGAGTTCTGGTTGGATTGGACCTTGTTGGTGGGTACTGTATATCCTGAGGAGGAGTTCTGGCTGGATTGGACCTTGTTGGTGGGTACTGTATATACTGAGGAGTTCTGGTTGGATTGGACCTTGTTGGTGGGTACTGTATATCCTGAGGAGGAGTTCTGGCTGGATTGGATCTTGTTGGTGGGTACTGTATATACTGAGGAGTTCTGGTTGGATTGGCCCTTGTTGGTGGGTATTGTATATCCTGAGGAGGAGTTCTGGTTGGTGGGTACTGTATATCCTGAGGAGGAGTTCTGGTTGGATTGGATCTTGTTGGTGGGTACTGTATATCCTGAGGAGGAGTTCTGGTTGGATTGGATCTTGTTGGTGGGTACTGTGTATATCCTGAGGAGGAGTTCTGGTTGGATTGGATCATGTTGGTGGGTACTGTGTATATCCTGAGGAGGAGTTCTGGTTGGATTGGACCTTGTTGGTGGGTACTGTGTATCCTGAGGAGGAGTTCTGGTTGGATTGGATCTTGTTGGTGGGTACTGTATATATCCTGAGGAGGAGTTCTGGTTGGATTGGACCTTGTTGGTGGGTATTGTATATCCTGAGGAGGAGTTCTGGTTGGATTGGACCTTTGTTGGTGGGTACTGTATATACTGAGGAGGAGTTCTGGTTGGATTGGACCTTGTTGGTGGGTACTGTATATCCTGAGGAGGAGTTCTGGTTGGATTGGATCTTGTTGGTGGGTACTGTATATATCCTGAGGAGGAGTTCTGGTTGGATTGGATCTTGTTGGTGGGTACTGTATATATCCTGAGGAGGAGTTCTGGTTGGATTGGATCTTGTTGGTGGGTACTGTATATCCTGAGGAGGAGTTCTGGCTGGATTGGATCTTGTTGGTGGGTACTGTATATCCTGAGGAGGAGTTCTGGCTGGATTGGACCTTGTTGGTGGGTACTGTATATCCTGAGGAGGAGTTCTGGCTGGATTGGACCTTGTTGGTGGGTACTGTATATCCTGAGGAGGAGTTCTGGTTGGATTGGACCTTGTTGGTAGGTACTGTATATATCCTGAGGAGGAGTTCTGGTTGGATTGGATCTTGTTGGTGGGTACTGTATATATCCTGAGGAGGAGTTCTGGCTGGATTGGACCTTGTTGGTGGGTACTGTATATCCTGAGGAGGAGTTCTGGTTGGATTGGATCTTGTTGGTGAGTACTGTATATACTGAGGAGTTCTGGTTGGATTGGATCTTGTTGGTGGGTACTGTATATCCTGAGGAGGAGTTCTGGCTGGATTGGATCTTGTTGGTGGGTACTGTATATCCTGAGGAGGAGTTCTGGCTGGATTGGACCTTGTTGGTGGGTACTGTATATCCTGAGGAGGAGTTCTGGTTGGATTGGATCATGTTGGTGGGTACTGTGTATATCCTGAGGAGGAGTTCTGGTTGGATTGGACCTTGTTGGTGGGTACTGTATATACTGAGGAGTTCTGGTTGGATAGGACCTTGTTGGTGGGTACTGTATATCCTGAGGAGGAGTTCTGGTTGGATTGGATCTTGTTGGTGAGTACTGTATATACTGAGGAGTTCTGGTTGGATTGGATCTTGTTGGTGGGTACTGTATATCCTGAGGAGGAGTTCTGGCTGGATTGGATCTTGTTGGTGGGTACTGTATATCCTGAGGAGGAGTTCTGGCTGGATTGGACCTTGTTGGTGGGTACTGTATATCCTGAGGAGGAGTTCTGGCTGGATTGGACCTTGTTGGTGGGTACTGTATATCCTGAGGAGGAGTTCTGGTTGGATTGGACCTTGTTGGTAGGTACTGTATATATCCTGAGGAGGAGTTCTGGTTGGATTGGATCTTGTTGGTGGGTACTGTATATATCCTGAGGAGGAGTTCTGGCTGGATTGGACCTTGTTGGTGGGTACTGTATATCCTGAGGAGGAGTTCTGGTTGGATTGGACCTTGTTGGTGGGTACTGTATATACTGAGGAGGAGTTCTGGTTGGATTGGATCTTGTTGATGGGTACTGTATATCCTGAGGAGGAGTTCTGGCTGGATTGGACCTTGTTGGTGGGTACTGTATATCCTGAGGAGGAGTTCTGGTTGGATTGGATCTTGTTGGTGGGTACTGTATATACTGAGGAGTTCTGGTTGGATTGGATCTTGTTGGTGGGTACTGTATATCCTGAGGAGGAGTTCTGGCTGGATTGGATCTTGTTGCTGGGTACTGTATATCCTGAGGAGGAGTTCTGGTTGGATTGGATCATGTTGGTGGGTACTGTGTATATCCTGAGGAGGAGTTCTGGTTGGATTGGATCATGTTGGTGGGTACTGTGTATATCCTGAGGAGTTCTGGTTGGATTGGACCTTGTTGGTGGGTACTGTATATCCTGAGGAGGAGTTCTGGTTGGATTGGATCTTGTTGGTGAGTACTGTATATACTGAGGAGTTCTGGTTGGATTGGATCTTGTTGGTGGGTACTGTATATCCTGAGGAGGAGTTCTGGTTGGATTGGATCTTGTTGGTGGGTACTGTATATATCCTGAGAAGGAGTTCTGGCTGGATTGGACCTTGTTGGTGGGTACTGTATATCCTGAGGAGGAGTTCTGGTTGGATTGGATCTTGTTGCTGGGTACTGTATATCCTGAGGAGGAGTTCTGGTTGGATTGGATCATGTTGGTGGGTAGTGTGTATATCCTGAGGAGTTCTGGTTGGATTGGACCTTGTTGGTGGGTACTGTATATCCTGAGGAGGAGTTCTGATTGGATTGGATCTTGTTGGTGAGTACTGTATATACTGAGGAGTTCTGGTTGGATTGGATCTTGTTGGTGGGTACTGTATATCCTGAGGAGGAGTTCTGGTTGGATTGGATCTTGTTGATGGGTACTGTATATCCTGAGGAGGAGTTCTGGCTGGATTGGACCTTGTTGGTGGGTACTGTATATCCTGAGGAGGAGTTCTGGTTGGATTGGATCTTGTTGGTGGGTACTGTATATACTGAGGAGTTCTGGTTGGATTGGATCTTGTTGGTGGGTACTGTATATCCTGAGGAGGAGTTCTGGCTGGATTGGACCTTGTTGGTGGGTACTGTATATCCTGAGGAGGAGTTCTGGTTGGTGGGTACTGTATATCCTGAGGAGGAGTTCTGGTTGGATTGGATCTTGTTGGTGGGTACTGTATATCCTGAGGAGGAGTTCTGGTTGGATTGGATCATGTTGGTGGGTACTGTGTATATCCTGAGGAGGAGTTCTGGTTGGATTGGACCTTGTTGGTGGGTACTGTATATCCTGAGGAGGAGTTCTGGTTGGATTGGATCATGTTTGTGGGTACTGTGTATATCCTGAGGAGGAGTTCTGGTTGGATTCGATCTTGTTGGTGGGTACTGTATATCCTGAGGAGGAGTTCTGGTTGGATTGGATCTTGTTGGTGGGTACTGTATATATTCTGAAGAGGAGTTCTGGTTGGATTGGATCTTGTTGGTGGGTACTGTATATATCCTGAGAAGGAGTTCTGGTTGGATTGGACCTTGTTGGTGGGTACTGTATATCCTGAGGAGGAGTTCTGGCTGGATTGGACCTTGTTGGTGGGTACTGTATATACTGAGGAGTTCTGGTTGGATTGGACCTTGTTGGTGGGTACTGTATATCCTGAGGAGGAGTTCTGGCTGGATTGGATCTTGTTGGTGGGTACTGTATATACTGAGGAGTTCTGGTTGGATTGGCCCTTGTTGGTGGGTATTGTATATCCTGAGGAGGAGTTCTGGTTGGTGGGTACTGTATATCCTGAGGAGGAGTTCTGGTTGGATTGGATCTTGTTGGTGGGTACTGTATATCCTGAGGAGGAGTTCTGGTTGGATTGGATCTTGTTGGTGGGTACTGTGTATATCCTGAGGAGGAGTTCTGGTTGGATTGGATCATGTTGGTGGGTACTGTGTATATCCTGAGGAGGAGTTCTGGTTGGATTGGACCTTGTTGGTGGGTACTGTGTATCCTGAGGAGGAGTTCTGGTTGGATTGGATCTTGTTGGTGGGTACTGTATATATCCTGAGGAGGAGTTCTGGTTGGATTGGACCTTGTTGGTGGGTATTGTATATCCTGAGGAGGAGTTCTGGTTGGATTGGACCTTTGTTGGTGGGTACTGTATATACTGAGGAGGAGTTCTGGTTGGATTGGACCTTGTTGGTGGGTACTGTATATATCCTGAGGAGGAGTTCTGGTTGGATTGGACCTTGTTGGTAGGTACTGTATATATCCTGAGGAGGAGTTCTGGTTGGATTGGACCTTGTTGGTAGGTACTGTATATCTTGCCATCGTGCAGACATGTGAAGTCATTGGTGGACAGGTGTAGGGTGGAGTATGCTTTACACCACAGGACATTTAGTGTACACAACTTGCATTGAGGTAGTTTTTTGGGCACCTCTTAGCGCCACCTCTTTTTCAAGCATTGGAGGTGGTATGACATCGCGGACATTGCCATGTGACAGACATGCTGTAGACTTAGGACAATGGAAGGTTTCTCCAGCTCTCCGATAAAATCTTGTAGGATTTATTCAAAATTCCATTAAAAACTTGAGAAAGAAAAAAGATACAAACAATTTTTAAATCTTCTTTTATTTATTTATTTATTTTTTCTTATCAAGTTTAATGGAATTTTAAATAACTCATACAGGATTTTATCGGAGAGCTGGAGAATCCTTCCTTAACCCAATTGCTCTGTGCCTCCAATCCACCTCTCCACTTGGGACTACTCACTACTATTGTCCAGGATCTGGTGAGCGGATTGTGATGTTTTTTTAGGATGCTGTAGACCTAACCTTACAGGTAGCGTCACCACTTATAAGAACTGCACAATACACAGTGATCTGATATGGGGCACTGCAGCTCCAAAGGTTATGTATTATTCCAGTGGAAAGTAACACAACTGCCCCATACAGCACATGACTCTAGTCGAGGACTGTCTGCAGGACTGTTGTTTCCATGAAAAATACTGGAAACTAGTAAGGTGAATGGATGTATCTGGGGTTTATTGTGGCTACATGAAAACTGATCTGACAAGGCTTTCATGACTTTGTTTTACGCAGAAGCAATGATGCTAGTGTGAACATGGATTAAAGCATTACTATCTAGCATGGTGTTCTGTTGAGCCTGAACACTAGTACCGTATATACTTGAGTATAAGCCGAGGCCCCTAATTTTACCCCAAAATCCCAGGAAAAGTTATTGATTCGAGTATAAGCCTAGGGTGGGAAATACATCATCCCCCCTGTCATCATCCAGACCCCCGTCATTAACACCCTCATCATCATCATCACCCTCGTCATCATCCCCCTTCATCATCCCACACCCCCTTCATCATCCCCTTGTCATCATCCCACACCCCCCTTCATCATCCCCTTGTCATAATCCCCCCCCCCCCTTCATCATCCCCTTGTGATCTTCACCACCCCCCTTAATCATCCCCTTGTCATAATCCCCCCCCCCCCTTCGTCATCCCCTTGTGATCTTCACCACCCCCCTTCATCATCATCACCACATGTCATCAGCCCCCTTCATCATCACCGCTTGTCAATGTCTGATACAGTGGTCTTCAACCTGCGGACCTCCAGAGGTTTCAAAACTACAACTCCCAGCAAGCCGGGCAGCCATCGGAGGTCCGCAGGTTGAAGACCACTGCGGCCTTCGACATCATCCAGCCCCCCCCTCACCCCCCTTTAGTTCTGTACTCCCCTCCGCTCGGCGGGACGTTAGGGTGCGCTGGTCCAGTGCTGCAGGACTGTCCGGTGAGGAGGTCGTCCGGTGGGATAGTGCTTCCGGGCTGTCCATCTTCACCGGGGGGCCTCTTCTCCGCGCTTCGGGCCCAGAATAGAGGCGTTGCCTTGACGACGATGCAGAGGGACGTTGGTAATGAACGTACCTCTGCGTCGTCGTCAAGGCAACGTGACTATTCCGGGGCCGGGCCCGAAGCGCAGAGAAGAGGCCCCCCGGTGAAGATAGCAGCCCGGAACCACTATCCCACCGGACGACCTCCTCACCGGACAGTCCTGCAGCACCGGACCAGCGCACCCTAACGTCCTGCCGAGCGGAGGTGAATACAGAACTAAAGGGGGGGAGAGGGGGTCCGGATGATGTCGAAGGCTGCAGTGGTCTTCAACCTGCGGACCTCCAGAGGTTTCAAAACTACAACTCC